>NC_059215.1:42608118-43215505 GCF_020615455.1 Coregonus clupeaformis | reverse complement strand
AGCGTAAGTACAGTGGGGAGAACAAGTATTTGATACACTGCCAATTTTGCAGGTTTTCCTACTTACAAAGCATGTAGAGGTCTGTCATTTTTATCATAGGTACACTTCAACTGTGAGAGACGGAATCTAAAACAAAAATCCAGAAAATCACATTCTATGATTTTTAAGTAATTAATTTGCATTTTATTGCATGACATAAGTATTTGATCACCTACCAACCAGTAAGAATTCCGGTTCTCACAGACCTGTTAGTTTTTCTTTAAGAAGCCCTACTCTTCTCCACTCATTACCTGTATTAACTGCACCTGTTTGAACTCGTTACCTGTATAAAAGACACCTGTCCACACACTCAATCAAACAGACTCCAACCTCTCCACAATGGCCAAGACTAGAGAGCTGTGTAAGGACATCAGGGATAGAATTGTAGACCTGCACAAGGCTGGGATGGGCTACAGGACAATAGGCAAGCAGCTTGGTGAGAAGTCAACAACTGTTGGCGCAATTATTAGAAAATGGAAGAAGTTCAAGATGACGGTCAATCACCATCGGTCTGGGGCTCCATGCAAGATCTCACCTCGTGGGGCATCAATGATCATGAGGAAGGTGAGGGATCAGCCTAGAACTACATGGCAGGACCTGGTCAATGACCTGAAGAGAGCTGGGACCACAGTCTCAAAGAAACCATTAGTAACACACTACGCCGTCATGGATTAAAAATCCTGCAGCGCACGCAAGGTCCCCCTACTCAAGCCAGCGCATGTCCAGGCCCGCCTGAAGTTTGCCAATGACCATCTGCATGATCCAGAGGAGGAATGGGAGAAGGTCATGTGGTCTGATGAGACAAAAATATAGCTTTTTGGTCTAAACTCCACTCGCCGTGTTTGGAGGAAGAAGAAGGATGAGTACAACCCCAAGAACACCATCCCAACCGTGAAGCATGGAGGTGGAAACATCATTCTTTGGGGATGCTTTTCTGCAAAGGGGACAGGACGACTGCACCGTATTGAGGGGAGGATGGATGGGGCCATGTATTGCGAGATCTTGGCCAACAACCTCCTTCCCTCAGTAAGAGCATTGAAGATGGGTCGTGGCTGGGGCTTCCAGCATGACAATGACCCGAAACACACAGCCAGGGCAACTAAGGAGTGGCTCCGTAAGAAGCATCTCAAGGTCCTGGAGTGGCCTAGCCAGTCTCCAGACCTGAACCCAATAGAAAATCTTTGGAGGGAGCTGAAAGTCCGTATTGCCCAGCGACAGCGCCGAAACCTGAAGGATCTGGAGAAGGTCTGTATGGAGGAGTGGGCCAAAATCCCTGCTGCAGTGTGTACAAACCTGGTCAAGACCTGCAGGAAACGTATGATCTCTGTAATTGCAAACAAAGGTTTCTGTACCAAATATTAAGTTCTGCTTTTCTGATGTATCAAATACTTATGTCATGCAATAAAATGCAAATTAATTACTTAAAAATCATACAATGTGATTTTCTGGATTTTTGTTTTAGATTCCGTCTCTCACAGTTGAAGTGTACCTATGATAAAATGTACAGACCTCTACATGCTTTGCAAGTAGGAAAACCTGCAAAATCGTCAGTGTATCAAATACTTGTTCTCCCCACTGTAGCTCTAAATAGGGATGTAGCTCAGTTGGTGGAGCATGGTGTTTGCAACGCCAGGGTTGTGGGTTCGATTCCCACGGGGGGTATGAAAAATAATAATGTATGCACTCACTAACTGTAAGTCGCTCTGGATAAGAGCGTCTGCTAAATGACGTAAATGTAATAGAGTTTTAGGTATTTACTTCCGAAAAATACATGCGCAAATGTAGCACAGGTGAAACCAAGTCTCAAATTGGTAGTGATAGGAGAGGGTGGAAGTGAAATCCTAAATGAACAAGCAACCAGAGAAATTCCACGCCTATGAGATATAGATGTTTGTGTTGTCATAAGTTGTTGAAGGTTGACAAGGATCAGATGACGTTCTCCTGTCAGTCTCTCTGGCGGAACTTCTGCTATGTTCCCACTCATGCTCACATTTCACATTTCCATCGCTTAGACATTATCTCTGTTCTTTCCAGGGAGAAAACAGCCCTGAAATGGGGTCCTTTTCCCCTTTCCTGTTTACACAGTTTGACATCGTATTTGCACATTGCAGTCTGACATCATATTTGCACATTACTGAGCCACATAAACATTCCCTCTGTAGTTAGTTTAAATATTTCCTCATAGAGAGAGAGAGTGAGAGAGAGAGAGGGGGGAGGGAAGGAAGGACTCATAAGCACATTGTGCTTATGAGTCAAATAGCTCCGATTTTTTTCTGAAAAAGGGAGGTTCAGCAAAGTTCTTCAAAGACCCTCTCACTTTGATGACTGATGGTGGTAAACAAACGCACGTATGCACGCACACAGTGGGGAATGTGTGCGTGTGTGTTTGTTTGTGTGTGTGTATTAACGTTGTGGGAATGTTGGAAGGTTCAATGTGTGTATGTGTGTGTGGTATGGGTTGGAATGGAGAAAAGAGAAACAAAGTTCTTTAAACGTCTCTACATCTCCAGGGCTGACAGGAGTGGGTGTATGGAAAGGACTTCCTTATGTGTGATGATAACCAGGATACATAATGACCCAAATGTGCTCTATACATCAGGAGTGCCTCTGTAAATCCTTTATAAGAGATTGCTCCTGAATGCTGAAAGCGCACAATATATCATTCTAGAGTCCCTCAGAACACAGTGGAAAAAGTAGGAAAATAAATAGAAGAAGTTCAAAGTTAGGGAACAAAAAACTGTACACCCCTCCCCACTGTCTGACTGCTGCTTTCAATGGATTCCAATACCTTGATAGTCTGGTTCAAATGAACATTATAAAGTTGTTGATTTTCTTTCTTACATTTTTGTGTGTGTGTCAGTCGTCTTGAACCATGCCAGTTTTTATAATTGACTCCAACTTAAAAGGCTGCATTTAATATTTCTAGAGGATGAAATATGCAAATCTGAGAAGCATTTAGGATTGTGGATTTGGAACAAATAGAAGAGCTTATTCTGCCCTCAGACACCACCTGAAAGTGAAATTAAGGCATTAATATGCTGTTCAACGACACTTAGTAGAAGTAAGTGTAGAAAGTAGAAAGTGATGTGAAAAAGTTAAGATAATTTGTGAAAAAGCTCAGTGTGATTTGGTGCTTTCGCTCCTACATTCACAGATGGTGTTTGAGTATTTGTCACTCGGAGGAATGAGGAGTTACAAACAACAAAACAAATAAAAGATACAGGCTTATCTAAAGTATTTCTGGGAATGTTTTGTTATTGATAAAAAGTTATTGATAAACTGTGCAAAAACCTTTGAAACTAAGTGTTCCACTTGTAATTGTATGTCCATCAGGGTTTTCACTTATTGAAGCACATTTCTTCTTATTCAAGTTGAGAAAGCTACAGAGAATAAAGTAGAGTCAACAATACACATTAACCTCACTTTCTATAATTTTGGTCTACTGAGCGAATTGTTTTGCTAAATTCTCTCTGTATGTAGCTGATGACTGGGAGGAAAACTTAATTACTTTTCCTTTAATAGATGCACATTTTTAAATCAGCAAAACATTTAAAAAGTGGAGCCCTTTTGGGATGCCCTCTTAGTAACCTCCCCTACTCTCTTTCCCCCTCTCTCTCTTTCTTTAGGTCTTCACCTGCTTAAAGAGCCATGAAATCTTCCCACCCCCTCCCTGTCTTGCCCGATATATCCTTCCCCTTCACCTGTTCCACCCCAGGCCCCAGCTCCAGCCCTGCATGCTCTCTGGCTGTGGCCCCACCTTCATCCTACTGCTTTTAATCAGCATAAGCCCACTGATTACTGACCCTGTCCAACCAACTTTGTGACCGCTCCCATACCCTGTCACAGTCCACACCACTGATCTTATCTCAAACTTCGCAACCGTCGTCATCTCACAGCTGGCCTCACCATCTCCACCCCCGTACCAGCCTGGAAAACACCTGTCACCCCAGAGGTGGGTCCAAAGTAGCACACTGTGACCTGCCAGTTGATGGCGCTGGACGATGTAATGGTAGCACGATCTAATTGGCCATCTTCAGCTTAAACTCTGTCACTTCTACCCCCTCTTCCCCTCCTCCACCCCTCCCTCTGCCCCCAGATCACCCCATGGCACACCTGTCCACTCAGAGTGGTGTCTGCGGCCCTCCCCTCCTCCCTCGCCGTGCACAGCAGCAACCTTCAGGTTGACGGGCCGGACGACAAGACGTGGCGAGATGGGGACGACCTATGACCTGGATGCGGATAAGTACCGACGGGGCACGATGCACCACCTGAGCCAATTAACGTGGGAGCATGCGGTGGCACAGCTCAGAGCGGAACGTTCCGCAGGGCGAGCTGCTGCCCCTAATCTCTTAATACCGCACCACCACCTCCAAGGTGACCTCATCAACCGGACACGGTCACTGTACTTTGTGCTGTTACACAGTGACTGGGGAAAAGACCCCATGTGTACAGAGACAGCAAACCCCTGCATCGTTTGGATTATAGTGCTGTTTGTTCACTGGAAGAAAGTATTTTCTGAGTCATCTTTAAAAGTAAAGTAGTGCTGGCCTTAAGAAGCATCAAGATTCATACTACATGTAGGAAGATGTTTAACTCCAAATCAAAGTAAGAAGCTCAATATTTAGCCTGACAGAACCTAGTCTTGACACAAACATTTTGATGAAAGTCATTCTGCCGTGAAATACATCAACATGAGAGACGGAGTGACTTGCACATTTACAAACACTTTTATTACAGATGCCTGACCGTCAATAGCAAACAAAGTAACGAGGGATGAAAGCAGAAAAATTAACCCAGGCAGAATATTTTTCATTTCCCCCACCAAATTGTCTTTGTTTCCTGTGTATCTGCCTGAGTAATTACCAGATATCATTGTGAGCGATATCTCTCCACTCCGATGGACAGGCACTGAGGAAAATGGATGACTATTATCAACAGAAACCCCAAAGGTAGTCACCATGCAAACATGGCAGATGCATCCAATCTTGATCTGAGCTAAAGGATTCCCTTTGAAGAGAACTCTGCACTTTGGAGTCTGATTCTCTGTTTGAATTTACTTATTTTCAGCCTCTCTCTGTGGAGATATGACCCATCCAAGGGTGCAATATCTGCTTTGTAAACATATCATTCTCTGACAAGCAGATAGTAAGAGGTTGAAGTCTGTTTTGCCCTCAGAAAAATAGACTCAAACAGATAAACAAATCAAGAGCAGACACCGGGAGAGATAAATAAGCACACACAATTCTCCATCTTCATCTCCCATATCACCAAGATATGCTCTCACTATCCCTTTCTTCCAGTATGTCTACCCCCTTTCAGTCTCTCACTCTCTCTCCGACCTGCTATGAACTTTGTTTTTGCTGTCGCTGTATTCCTCTCAACTGTACAGTACCTATTTCCATTGCGCACAACAGCTGCTATCTGATAACATTACAAAGTAGCCTTCAGAATGACACAATCTCACACTCAATTCGTGCAAATATGTACAAAAAGTATTTCAGCAGATTTCGTGCGTTTTTGTGTGGCTTAATTTGTGTGAAAATACACACATTGTTGTGCGACTTAATTCGTAGGAAAATACACACATTTTTGTGCGACTTCATTCATAGGAAAATAATTTTTGGGGGTGCAAACTTTGGAACAATCTTTTGAAAGTTATTAGAGCAATGCATAATGGGCAATGGTGTTCTACACTGCCTTTTTTGTGTGTCACACATTTATTTATATAAAAAAACTAATGCGTTAACAACCCAATATTGTTAATCAACCAGGTTGTCACCGAAATACGTATAATAGTAGCCTTAGGTTTTTATTTGTTTTTATTAATGCCAATGCTGTTTTCTATGCTTGTTTTCGCTTTTTTACTTAGGGATACTGGTGCTATGTTGGATTTTATATGTTGGATTTTATGAGGGTTGCCAGATTGGATTAAAAAGCTGTATTTGTCTGTTTTTTTGTGTGGTATCGATTAAGGTATTTGATTGGGGAATGGGGAAACATTTTCATGATGGGAAATGAATTCATCAATAAATGTGGGGAAACAGAAGACCTTTAAAAAAATGGTTTGGTTTAAATTCTCCTGGTGCAACTGCATGGTATTTGCAACTATAACGAGCCTGGACTATCATCAATTAAGCCATATCAATGCAGTTAAACAGGTTAATGTAAAATAATGAATTATGTTGGCTTACACTTATGGCACTTCCAAGGCCGTTTCATGATTTATTATGGTTGTGTCAATCATGTTATATACTTAGGCTATTGTAACAAGGCATATGCCAGCATTGTAGGCCTTCTGCCTCTGCCCAGACGCCTACTAGGCTTTCATGGCAAAGGCCGTTAGAACTCACTTTGCCACGTATGAGCCCTGGTTAGAGTCCCTGTTGCAGCTTTCACTTCCGCTATGTTGGTGGCAGCTTTGGGATCACGTCCAGCTCATATCTAGTTATGTGATCTAGTGGTGGGAAGCGTTCTGTTTTTCAACATTGTGTTGGGTGTAATTGCATTGATATATCTAGTGAACAATGGATAAGCAACAATGGGCGTGACGGATAGAAGTAGTCACTACAGGTGTGATCAAGACTTACATCAAAGTTGCCTGAAGCTGAATGGAAAGGGCTATGCCCTGACCAGTTATTCAGAAGAAATCTTCTGTGACTGTCTAATTTACAGCAATTAATTTACAAGTGTGGACTCAAAACAAACACATTCTACACATTTACAAACTACCTGTTTAAAGTGCTATTACAACCATGGTGTTCTTTTGTTACTGAAGTTTATATATCAAAAACCTGACAAATCAAATCAAATCAAATCAAATTTTATTGGTCACATGCGCCGAATACAACAGGTGCAGACATTACAGTGAAATGCTTACTTACAGCCCTTAACCAACAGTGCATTTATTTTAAACAAAAAAAAGTAAGAATAAAACAACAACAAAAAAAGTGTTGAGAAAAAAAGAGCAGAAGTAAAATAAAGTGACAGTAGGGAGGCTATATATACAGTAAAATAAAGTGACAGTAGGGAGGCTATATATACAGGGGGTACGTTGCAGAGTCAATGTGCGGGGGCACCCGGCTAGTTGAGGTAGTTGAGGTAATATGTACATGTGGGTAGAGTTAAAGTGACTATGCATAAATACTTAACAGAGTAGCAGCAGCGTAAAAAGGATGGGGTGGGGGCAGTGCAAATAGTCCGGGTAGCCATGATTAGCTGTTCAGGAGTCTTATGGCTTGGGGGTAGAAGCTGTTGAGAAGTCTTTTGGACCTAGACTTGGCACTCCGGTACCGCTTGCCGTGCGGTAGCAGAGAGAACAGTCTATGACTAGGGTGGCTGGAGTCTTTGACAATTTTGAGGGCCTTCCTCTGACACCGCCTGGTATAGAGGTCCTGGATGGCAGGGAGCTTTGCCCCAGTGATGTACTGGGCCGTACACACTACCCTCTGTAGTGCCTTGCGGTCAGAGGCCAAGCAGTTGCCATACCAGGCGGTGATGCAACCAGTCAGGATGCTCTCGATGGTGCAGCTGTAGAATTTTTTGAGGATCTGAGGACCCATGCCAAATCTTTTTAGTCTCCTGAGGGGGAATAGGCTTTGTCGTGCCCTCTTCACGACTGTCTTGGTGTGTTTGGACCATGATAGTTCGTTGGTGATGTGGACACCAAGGAACTTGAAGCTCTCAACCTGTTCCACTACAGCCCCGTCGATGAGAATGGGGGCGTGCTCAGTCCTCTTTTTTTTCCTGTAGTCCACAATCATCTCCTTTGTCTTGGTCACGTTGAGGGAGAGGTTGTTGTCCTGGCACCACACGGCCAGATCTCTGACCTCCTCCCTATAGGCTGTCTCATCGTTGTCGGTGATCAGGCCTACCACTGTTGTGTTGTCGGCAAACTTAATGATGGTGTTGGAGTCGTGCCTGGCCATGCAGTCATGGGTGAACAGAGAGTACAGGAGGGGACTGAGCACGCACCCTGAGGGGCCCCCCGTGTTGAGGATCAGTGTGGCAGATGTGTTGTTACCTACCCTTACCACCTGGGGGCGGCCCGTCAGGAAGTCCAGGATCCAGTTGCAGAGGGAGGTGTTTAGTCCCAGGATCCTTAGCTTAGTGATGAGCTTAGAGGGCACTATGGTGTTGAATGCTGAGCTGTAGTCAATGAATAGCATTCTCACGTAGGTGTTCCTCTTGTCCAGGTGGGAAAGGGCAGTGTGGAGTGCGATAGAGATTGCATCATCTGTGGATCTGTTGGGGCGGTATGCAAATTGGAGTGGGTCTAGGGTTTCTGGGATTATGCTGTTGATGTGAGCCATGACCAGTCTTTCAAAGCACTTCATGGCTACAGACGTCAGTGCTACGGGTCGGTAGTCATTTAGGCAGGTTATCTTAGAGTTCTTGGGCACGGGGACTATGGTGGTCTGCTTGAAACATGTTGGTATTACAGACTCAGTCAGGGACATGTTAAAAATGTCAGTGAAGACACTTGCCAGTTGGTCAGCACATGCTCGGAGTACACGTCCTGGTAATCCGTCTGGCCCTGCGGCCTTGTGAATGTTGACCTGCTTAAAAGTCTTACTCACATCGGCTACGGAGAGCGTGATCACATAGTCGTCCGGAACAGCTGGTGCTCTCATGCATGCTTCAGTGTTGCTTGCCTCGAGCGAGCATAGAAGTGGTTTAGCTCGTCTGGTAGGCTTGTGTCACTGGGCAGCTCGCGGCTGTGCTTCCCTTTGTAGTCTGTAATAGTTTTCAAGCCCTGCCACATCCGACGAGCGTCAGAGCCAGTGTAGTATGATTCAATCTTAGACCTGTATTGACTCTTTGCCTGTTTGATGGTTCGTCGGAGGTCATAGCGGGATTTCTTATAAGCGTCCGGGTTAGAGTCCCGTTCCTTGAAAGCGGCAGCTCTACCCTTTAGCTCAGTGCGGATGTTTCCTGTAATCCATGGCTTCTGGTTGGGGTATGTACGTACGGTCACTGTGGGGACGACATCATCGATGCACTTATTGATGAAGCCAGTGACTGATGTGGTGTACTCCTCAATGCTGTCTGAAGAATCCCGGAACATGTTCCAGTCTGTGCTAGCAAAACAGTCCTGTAGCTTAGCATCTGCGTCATCTGACCACTTTTTTTATTAACCGAATCACTGGTGCTTCCTGCTTCAGTTTTTGCTTATAAGCAGGAATCAGGAGGATAGAGTTATGTTCAGATTTGCCAAATGGAGGGCGAGGGAGAGCTTTGTATGCGTCTCTGTGTGTGGAGTAAAGGTGGTCTAGAGTTTTTTTCCCTCTGGTTGCACATTTAACATGCTGGTAGAAATTAGGTAGAACGGATTTAAGTTTCCCTGCATTAAAGTCCCCGGCTACTAGGAGCGCTGCATCTGGATGAGCGTTTTCCTGTTGATTAATGGCCTTGTACAACTCATTCAGTGCAATCTTAATGCCAGCATTGGTTTGTGGTGGTAAATAGACAGCTATGAAAAATATAGATGAAAACTCTCTTGGTAAATAGTGTGGTCTACAGCTTATCATAAGATACTCTACCTCAGGCGAGCAAAACCTCGAGACTTCCTTAGTATTTGATTTTGTGCACCAGCTGTTGTTTACAAATATACACAGACCGCCTCCCCTTGTCTTACCAGAGTCAGACGTTCTGTCCTGCCGATGTAGCGTATAGCCTGCTAGCTGAATGTTATCATTGTTGTCGTTCAGCCAGCGACTCCGTGAAACATAAGATATTACAGTTTTTAATGTCCCGTTGGTAGGATAACCGTAATCTTAAATCGTCAATTTTATTCTCAAAAGATTGAACGTTGGCTAATAGGATTGATGGGAGAGGCAGTTTACTCGCTCGCCGTCGGATCCTTACAAGGCACCCGGATCTGCGTCCGCGATATCTCCGTCTCTTCCTCACGCCGAATGACGGGATCTGGGCCTTGTCGGGTGTCTGTAGGATATCCTTCGCGAACGCCTCGTTGAAGAAAAAATCTTCGTCCAATGCGAGGTGAGTAATCGCTGTCCTGATATCCAGAAGCTCTCTTTGGTTATAAGAGACGATGGCAGAAACATTATGTACAAAATAAATTACAAATAACGCGGAAAAACACACATAATAGTACAATTGGTTAGAGGGCTGTAAAACGGCAGCCATCTTCTCCGGCGCTGTTCTCTCCACGTCATATGGATAGACAAATAATGTAAGTGTGTTATGCAGCAAAACACAACTATCCTTTTTTTAGGATGCAAACCAGTAATATGAATCACTGTTGATCCATCCTGTTCTGATCGAATGTAGGATTTTCTACAGCCTAGAATCGAGGCCTTTCCCAGTCATGAAGGACAAATGTAGGCCCCTCTTGGTTCTCATTGGCGAAAACTGAACTCAACTTAGGGGTTATATGCCAGATTCTCCTATACCACTTTGCCCAACATGTTATACCCCAGAGGTTCCTTTTTAAGGTGATTTAACTTCTATCATTATTATAGGGCTGTGAAACCCATAGCCGAATGTCTTCAGACTGAGCATTTCTCACTGGAAATTGCTGCTGACATTGAACATAGCTTAGGGTTAGGGTATTTAATTCGTTTCAGACTCTCCTATGGCACTATTCCCAACATCTTATACCCCATAGGTGGTATTTTTTAAATTTTTTTATGGTGATATAACTTGTGTAATTATTATAGGAGTGTGAAACACATAGCTGAATGACTTCAGACTGAGCATTTTTCACCATTTACGGGGAGCAATTTCCGTTTTATAACAGGTTATGTCCTTTTATTTACAGCAGTGTGTTGATTAACACAGAATATGTAATAAAATGCCAAACATACCAAAAGCTAAATCAAGCAGAGATTTATGACTATTTAACCATGTTAATCATTACTGAAACATGCGAACTACAAACATTTAACCAGTAAAAGACAATTAATACATGACAACTACACTGTGTGCACAATTATTAGGCAAGTTGTATGTTTGAGGATTAATTTCATTATTGAACAACTACAGTGCTCTCGGTCAATCCAAAATGTTAATAAACCTCAAACCTGAATATTTAAGAAAGTAAAAGTGTGGTTTTGGCTTTCTTTGGAGAATATCTATGTGTGCACAATTATTGGGCAACTATTAGTGTGCAGAATTATTATGCAACTAAATTAAAAACGAAAAGTTCCCCATCTCACTTGTTTATTTTCATCTGTTAAAGTGAGAATAATAAACAAACAACTCAAAATTTACAAATAAACATTTGACATAAAAAAAAAAATCTGTTACCAATATAGGCACCCTTCTTTTCAATAACAGTCATAAGCCTTCCATCCATGGAGTCTGTCAGTTTCTTGATCTGTTGACAATCAACTTTTTGTGCAGCAGCAACCACAGCCTCCCAGACACTGGTCAGAGAGGTGTACTGTTTTCCTTCACCGTAAATCGACCGTTTAGGAAGGGACCACAAGTTCTCAATAGGGTTTAGGTCAGGTGAGAAAGGGGACCATGTCATTATTCTTTCATCTTTAAGGCCTTTACTGGCTAGCCACGCAGTGGAGTACTTCGATACATACGATGGAGCATTGTCCTGCATAAAAATCATGGTCTTCTTGAAAGATGCTGACTTTTTCCTGTACCACTGCTTGAAGAAAGTGTCTTCTAAAAACTGGCAGTAGGTTTGGGAGTTGAGTTTGAGTCCATCTTCAACCTGAAAAGGTCCAACTAGCTCATCTTTAATACTAGCCCATACCAGTACCCCACCTCCACCTTGCTGGCGTCTGAGTCGAAGTGGAGCTCCGTGCCCGTTACTGATCCAGCCACGGGCCCATCCATCTGGTCCGTCAAGAGTCACTCTCATCTCATCAGTCCATAAAACCTTCGAAAAATCTGTCTTCAGATATTTCTTGGCCCAGTCTTGACGTTTCAACTTATGTGTCTTGTTCAGTGGTGGTTGGGTTTCAGCCTTCCTTACCTTGGCCATGTCTCTGAGCACTGAACACCTTGTACTTCTGGGCACTCCAGGTAGGTTGCAGTTCTGTAATATGACATCACTGGAGGATAATGGGTTCCTGGTAGCTTCATGTTTGATTCTTCTCATATCTTTGGCAGTTAATTTGCGTCTTTTTTTCTCAATACGGTTCTTGCGACTTTTTACAATTTTTGACTTTTCAGAGTCAGTTAAATCTATTTTTTGGCCCATTTTGCCTGAGGAAAAGAAGCTGCCTAATAATTATACACACCTTGATATAGGGTGTTGATCTCCTTAGGCCACACCCTCCCTCATTACACAAATACACCACCTGAAATGCTTAAATCCAATAAGCATTCCAGTCTATACAGCTTGGAAGTATGCATTATTTTACCTTTATTTAACTAGGCAAGTGAGTTAAGAACAAATTCTTATTTACAATGACGCTGGGCCAATTATGCACCGCCCTATGGGACTCCCAATCACGGCCGGTTGTGATACAGCCTGGAATCGAACCAGGGGGTCTGTAGTGACGCCTCAAGCACTGAGATGCAGTGCCTTAGACCACTGTGCCACTCGGGAGGTGAATAACAGTGAAGACATCAAAACTATGAAATAACACATATAGAATCATGTAGTAACCAAAAAAGTGTTAAACAAATCAAAATATATTTTATATTTGATATTCTTCAAATAGCCACCCTTCGCCTTGATGACAGCTTTGCACACTCATGGCATTATCTCAACCAGCTTCATGAGGTAGTCACCTGGAATGCATTTCAATTAACAGGTGTGCCTTTTTAAAAGTTCATTTGGGGAATTTCTTTCCTTCTTAATGCGTTTGAGCCAATCAGTTGTGTTGTGACAAGATAGCGGGGGTATACAGAAGATAGCCCTATTTGGTAAAAGACCAAGTCCATATTATGGCAAGAACAGCTCAAATAAGCAAAGAGAAACGACAGTCCATCATTACTTTAAGACATGAAGGTCAGTCAATCCGGAACATTTCAAGAACTTTGAAAGTTTCGTCAAGTGCAGTTGCAAAAACCATCAAGCGCTATGATGAAACTGGCTCTCATTAGGACCACCACAGGAATGGAAGACCCAGAGTTACCTCTGCTGCAGAGGATAAGTTCATTAGAGTTATCAGCCTCAGAAATTGCAGCCCAAATAAATTATTCACAGAGTTCAAGTAACAGACACATCTCAACATCAACTGTTCAGAGGGGACTGTGTGAATCAGGCCTTCATGGTCGAATTGCTGCAAAGTAACCACTACTAAAGGACACCAATAAGAAGAAGAGACCTGCTTGGGCCAAGAAACACGAGCAATGGATATTAGACCGGTGGAAATTTGTCCCTTGCTCTGGAGTCCAAATTGGAGATTTTTGGTTCAAACCGCCGTGTCTTTGTGAGACCCAGTGTGGGTGAACGGATGATCTCTGCATGTGTAGTTCCCACGGTAAGGCATGGAGGAGGACACTTAACCTGCATGGCTACCACAGCATTCTGCAGCGATATGCCATCCCATCTGGTTTCGGTTTAGTGGGACTATCATTTGTTTTTCAACAGGACAATGACCCAACACACCTTCAGGCTGTGTAAGGGTTATTTTACCAAGAAGCAGAGTGATGGAGTGCTGCATCAGATGACCTGGCCTCCACAATCCCCCGACCCAATTCCAATTGAGATCGTTTGGAATGAGTCGGACCGCAGAGTGAAGAAAACGCAGCCAAAAAGTGCTCAGCATATGTGGGAACTCCTTCAAGACTGTTGGAAAAGCATTCCAGGTGAAGCTGTTTGAGAGAATGCCAAGAGTGTGCAAAGCTGTCATCAAGGCAAAGGGTTGCTACTTAGAAGAATCTAATATCTAAAATATTTTTTCATTTGTTTAACCTTTTTTTGGTTGCTACATGATTCCATGTGTGTTATTTCATAGTTTTGATGTCTTCACTATTATTCTACAATGTAGAAAATAGTAAAAATAAAGAAAAACCCTTGAATGATTAGGTGTGTCCAAAACTTTGACTGGTACTGTACAGTGGCTTGCGAAAGTATTCACCCCCCTTAGCATTTTTCCTATTTTGGGGGGTTTGTATCTTTTGATTTACACAACATGCCTACCACTTTGAAGATGCAAAATATTTTTATTGTGAAACAAACAAGAACCAAGACAAAAAAACAAAAAACCTGAGCGTGCATAACTATTCACCCCCCCCCAAAGTCAATACTTTGTAGAGCCACCTTTTGCAGCAATTACAGCTGCAAGTCTCTTGCGGAATGTCTCTATAAGCTTGGCACATCTAGCAACTAGGATTTTTGTCCATTCTTCAAGGCAAAACTGCTCCAGCTCCTTCAACTTGGATGGGTTCCGCTGGTGTACAGCAATCTTTAAGTCATACCACAGATTCTCAAATTGGATTGAGGTCTGGGCATTGACTAGGCCATTCCAAGACATTTAAATGTTTCCCCTTAAACCACTCGAGTGTTGCTTTAGCAGTATGCTTAGGGTCATTGTCCTGCTGGAAGGTGAACCTCTGTCCCAGTCTCAAATCTCTGGAAGACTGAAACAGGTTTCCCTCAAGAATTTCCCTGTATTTAGCACTATCCATCATTCCTTCAATTCTGACCAGTTTCCCAGTCCCTGCCGATGAAAAACATCCCCACAGCATAATGCTGCCACCACCATGCTTCACTGTGGGGATGGTGTTCTCGGGGTGATGAGAGGTGTTGGGTTTGTGCCAGACATAGCGTTTTCCTTGATGGCCAAAAAGCTTAATTTTAGTCTCATCTGACCAGAGTCCCTTCTTTCATATGTTAGGGGAGTCTCCCACATGCCTTTTGGCGAACACCAAACGTGTTTGCTTATTTTTTTCTTTAAGCAATGGCTTTTTTCTGGCCACTCTTCCATAAAGCCCAGCTCTGTGGAGTGTATGGCTTAAAGTGGTCCTATGGACAGATACTCCAATCTCCGCTGTGGAGCATTGCAGCTCCTTCAGGGTTATCTTTGGTCTCTTTGTTGCCTCTCTGATTAATGCCCTCCTTGCCTGGTCCGTGAGTTTTGCTGGGCAGCCCTCTCTTGGCAGGTTTGTTGTTGTGCTATATTCTTTCAATTTTTTTATAATGGATTTAATGGGGCTCCGCGGGATGTTCAAAGTTTTGGATATTGTTTTATAACCCAACCTTGATCTGTACTTCTCCACAACTTTGTCCCTGACCTGTTTGGAGAGCTCCTTGGTCTTCATGGTGCCGCTTGCTTGGTGGTGCCCCTTGCTTTGTGGTGTTGCAGACTCTGGGGCCTTTCAGAACAGGTTTATATATACTGAGATCATGTGACAGATCATGTGACACTTAGATTGCACACAGGTGGACTTTATTTAACTAATTATATGACTTCTGAAAGTAATTGGTTGCACCAGATCTTATTTTGGGGCTTCATAGCAAAGGAGTGAATACAAATGCACGCACCACTTTTCCGTTATTTATTTTTTTGAATTTTTTGAAACAAGTTATTTTTTTCATTCCGCTTCACCAATTTGGACTATTTTGTGTATGTCCATTACATGAAATCCAAATAAATTACAGGTTGTAATGCAACAAAATAGGAAAAATGCCAAGGGGGATGAATACTTTTGCAAGGCACTGTGTGTGTGTTCGTGTATGTGTGTGTGTGTGTGTATTATAATTTCCCATCATAAAAATGTATCCCCATTCCCCAATGAAATACCTTCATCGATCGCCCCCCAATGCCTTGTATTAAATGCATTAATGAAAGAAATGCTGTAATGTACACTAGAAAGTGGAGCGTTGTATTAAATGCATTATGCAGAAAATTGTGTAATGTAGGCTCCACGAAATTTGAAATGCGTTACGAAGAAAATCGTGTAAGTCTACTCTTGACTACAAGTGCACCAGTATCTCAAAGTATTAAGCGAAAACAAGTATAGAAAACAGTATCGGCGTTAATAGGCTACTATTATACGTACAGTGGGGAGAACAAGTATTTGATACACTGCCGATTTTGCAGGTTTTCCTATTTACAAAGCATGTAGAGGTCTGTAATTTTTATCATAGGTACACTTAAACTGTGAGAGACGGAATCTAAAACAAAAATCCAGAAAATCACATTGTATGATTTTTAAGTAATTAATTTGCATTTTATTGCATGACATAAGTATTTGATACATCAGAAAAGCAGAACTTAATATTTGGTACAGAAACCTTTGTTTGCAATTACAGAGATCATACGTTTCCTGTAGGTCTTGACCAGGTTTGTACACACTGCAGCAGGGATTTTGGCCCACTCCTCCATACAGACCTTCTCCAGATCCTTCAGGTTTCGGGGCTGTCGCTGGGCAATATGGACTTTAAGCTCCCTCCAAAGATTTTCTATTGGGTTCAGGTCTGGAGACTGACTAGGCCACTCCAGGACCTTGAGATGCTTCTTACAGAGCCACTCCTTAGTTGCCCTGGCTGTGTGTTTCGGGTCATTGTCATGCTGGAAGACCCAGCCACGACCCATCTTCAATGCTATTACTGAGGGAAGGAGGTTGTTGGTCAAGATCTCGCGATACATGGCTCCATCCATCCTCCCCTCAATACGGTGCAGTCGTCCTGTCCCCTTTGCAGAAAAGCATCCCCAAAGAATGATGTTTCCACCTCCATGCTTCCCGGTTGGGATGGTGTTCTTGGGGTTGTACTCATCCTTCTTCTTCCTCCAAACACGGCGAGTGGAGTTTAGACCAAAAAGCTCTATTTTTGTCTCATCAGACCACATGACCTTCTCCCATTCCTCCTCTGGATCATCCAGATGGTCATTGGCAAACTTCAGACGGGCCTGGACATGCGCTGATTTGAGCAGGGGGACCTTGTGTGCGCTGCAGGATTTTAATCCATGACGGCGTAGTGTGTTACTAATGGTTTTCTTTGAGACTGTGGTCCCAGCTCTCTTCAGGTCATTGACCAGGTCCTGCCGTGTAGTTCTGGGCTGATCCCTCACCTTCATCATGATCATTGATGCCCCACGAGGTAAGATCTTGCATGGAGCCCCAGACGGAGGGTGATTGACCGTCATCTTGAACTTCTTCCATTTTCTAATAATTGCGCCAACAGTTGTTGCCTTCTCACCAAGCTGCTTGCCTATTGTCCTGTAGCCCATCCCAGCCTTGTGCAGGTCTACAATTTTATCCCTAATGTCCTTACACAGCTCTCTGGTCTTGGCCATTGTGGAGAGGTTGGAGTCTGTTTGATTGAGTGTGTGGACAGGTGTCTTTTATACAGGTAACGAGTTCAAACAGGTGCAGTTAATACAGGTAATGAGTGGAGAACAGGAGGGCTTCTTAAAGAAAAACGAACAGGTCTGTGAGAGCCAGAATTCTTACTGGTTGGTAGGTGATGAAATACTTATGTCATGCAATAAAATGCAAATTAATTACTTAAAAATCATACAATGTGATTTTCTGGATTTTTGTTTTAGATTCCGTCTCTCACAGTTGAAGTGTACCTATGATAAAAATTACAGACCTCTACATGCTTTGTAAGTAGGAAAACCTGCAAAATCGGCAGTGTATCAAATACTTGTTCTCCCCACTGTATTTCGGTGACAACCTGGTTGATTAACAATAGTGGGTTGTTAACACATTTGTTTTTTTGTATAAATAAATGTGTGACACAAAAAAAGGCAGTGTAGAACAACATTGCCATTCATGCATTGCTCTAATAACTTTCATAAGATTGTTCCGAAGTTTGCCCCCCAAAAATGAATTTTCCTATGAATGAAGTAGCACAAAAATGTGTGTCTTTTCACATGAATTAAGCCACACAAAGACGCACAAAAACGCACAAAATCTGCTGAAATACTTTTTGTACATATTTGCACGTATTGTGAGATTGTGTTGTTCAGAAAGACCATGTACTCTGCTGTGTGTTTTGTTTGGTCATGTGTGTGCACATGCATGCCTGTGTGGTTGTTTGTTTGTGTGGGTGTGAGAAAAAGAAGGGGATGGGCAATCCATAGCATAGTTTATTTCACTACTGATGATTTTGCTGTAGACAGTGTTTAAATTGTCAGGGATCAATTGGCCGTAAGCTCTTGGGTTCCAATTGGTTTCGTATCAAATTAACCAAATTTCAAAACAATCTTTCATCCTCCAATTCCCAATCCCACCATATTTTACCAACACTGTCTCTCTTCTCGCCTTGCCCACTAAGATAAGTAATCCTCGACAACACAACTGTTTGAGCAAATCATTAGGAGGATTTCCAGCTCTGGAAGAGGAGAAAGGCAATTTAGAATCTGGGCTTCATGGACCTGAAAATGTGTTTTTACATTGCACTAATTTGCTTTACTTTGTAATGCTAATTATCCAACTGTGATAAATATTAATGAAACCTACAACTCCCCATAGTTTATCATACTCATTCTATTAACTGTATGAGTCAGAATCAATTTAGGAACTCCAACAATTAATTTGTCGACAGAAATCTCAGGGTACCAAACACAACAAACCAATGAGTACTAGGGAGACATTTGAACAACCATTAGCTTGCTTGCAAAGTAAATGTTTTAAAATGGATACAAATGACTTAATTGACACCAGGGCCCTGGGCATAAGCGACATAAACGGTCACTTAGGGCTCTCTGCCTCTAGGGGGCCCCTGACCAAAACATATACAGTACCAGTCAAAAGTTTGGACACACCTACTCATTCAAGGTTTTTCTTAATTTTTACTATTTTCTACATTGTAGAATAATAGTGAAGACATCAAAACTATGAAATAACACATATGGAATCGTGTAGTAACCAAAAAAGTGTTAAACAAATCAAAATATATTATATATTTGAGATTCTTCAAAGTTGCCACCCTTTGCCTTGATGACAGCTTTGCACACTTTTGGCATTCTCTCAACTAGCTTCATGGGGAATGCTTTTCCAACTGTCTTGAAGGAGTTCCCACATATGCTGAGCACTTGTTGGCTGCTTTTCCTTCACTCGGCGGTCCAACTCATCCATAACCATCTCAATTGGGTTGAGATTGGGTGATTGTGGAGGCCAGGTACTCCTGTTAATTGAAATGCATTCCAGGTGAATACCTCATGAAGCTGGTTGAGAGAATGCCAAGAGTGTGCAAAGCTGTCATCAAGGCAAAGGGTGGCAACTTTGAAGAATCTCAAATATAGAATATATTTTGATTTGTTCAGCATGTTAGTCATGGCAAAATTTGTAGAATTGCAGGTAATTAGCTTTAAAACGTCACAAATGTCTCTCCACCCTATGGCATAATGACTAGAATTGCAGGAAATTAGCTGTAAAACTAAAAATGATGTTCTCTGCCCCCAGGTGGTGAAGGTAGGAAACAACATCTCCACTTCGCTGATCCTCAACACTGGGGCCCCACAAGGGTGCGTGCTCAGCCCCCTCCTGTACTCCCTGTTCACCCATGACTGCGTGGCCAAGCACGCTACCAACTCAATCATCAAGTTTGCAGACGACACAACAGTAGTAGGCTTGATTACCAACAATGACGAGACCGCCTGTGTGGTGGGAGTGTGGTGCCAGGAAAATAACCTCTCACTCAACATCAACAAAACAAAGGAGATGATCGTGGACTTCAGGAAACAGCAGAGGGTGCACCCCCCTATCCACATCGACGGGACCGCAGTGGAGAAGGTGGAAAGCTTCAAGTTCCTTGGCGTACACATCACCGACAAACTGAAATGGTCCACCCACGCAGACAGTGTGGTGAAGAAGGCACAACAGATCCTCTTCAAACTCAGGAGGCTGAAGAAATTCGGCTAAGCACCTAAACCCCCACAAACTTTGACAGATGCACAATTGAGAGCATCCTGTCGGGCTGTATCACCGCCTGGTACGGCAACTACACCGCCCACAACCGCAGGGCTCTCCAGAGGGTGGTGCGGTCTGCCGAACGCATTACCGGGGGCAAACTACCCGCCCTCCAAGACACATCCTTTATATGTTACCCCATCCTGTTGATCTGTTTAGCCTCAGCTCAAACTTTCGTCGCCATTACCAGCTGTTGTCTTAGCTCTCTCGAATAACACCTGTGACTGCTTTATGCCTATCTCCCATTTCAATATGCCTTGCCTATTGGTGTTTCGGTTAGTTCTAACTGTACTTTTTCAATCTAGAGCCCCCAGTCCTGCTCAACCTGTCTCAGATAGATCCTTTGTCCCACCCCCCACACACGCGGAGACCGGCTCAATCGGTGCCTCCAGTGATGCTATCTCTTTCATCTTTACCCAACGCTTAGGTTTACCTCCACTGTACTCATATCCTTCCATATCCTTGTCTGTACATAATGCCCTGAATCTATTCTACAACGCCCGGAAATCGGCACCTTTTTTTCTCTGTACCCAACGCACTAGAAGACCAGTTCTTAAAGCCTTTAGCCGTATCCTTATTCTACTCCTCCTCTGTTCCTCTGGTGATGTAGAGGTTAACCCAGGCCCTGTAGCCCCCAGTATCACTCCTGCTCCCCAGGCGCTATCATTTGTTGACTTCTGTAATCGCAAAAGCCTTGGTTTCTTGCATGTTAACATCAGAAGCCTCCTCCCTAAGTTTGAGTTATTCACTGCGTTAGTACACTCAGCCAACCCTGATGTTCTAGCAGTGTCTGAATCCTGGCTTTGGGAAGTCCACCAAAGATTCTGAAATGTCCATTCCCAACTACAACATTTTGCATCTAGATAGAGCTGCCAAAGGGGGCGGAGTTGCAATCTACTGTACAGATAGCCTGCAGAGCTCTATCATACTATCCAGGTCTGTGCCCAAACAGTTTGAGCTTCTACTTCTAAAAATCCACCTTTCCAGAAATAAGTCTCTCACTGTTGCCGCTTGCTACAGACCCCCCTCAGCCCCCTGAACACCATATGTGAATTGATTGCCCCCCATCTATCCTCAGAGTTCTTATTGCTTGGTGACCTAAACTGGGAGATGCTTAACACCCCAGCCGTCCTACAATCTAAACTAGATGCCCTAAATCTCACACAAATTATCAAGGAACCTACCAGGTACAACCCTAAATCTGTTAACATGGGCACCCTCATAGATATCATCCTGACTAATTTACCCTCTAAATACACCTCCGCTGTCTTACATTTACATCATTTAGCAGATGCTCTTATCCAGAGCGACTTACAGTTAGTGCATACATTATTCTTTTTTATTTTCATACTGGCCCCCCGTGGGAATCGAACCCACAACCCTGGCGTTGCAAACGCCATGCTCTACCAACTGAGCTACCTCCCTGCCGGCCATTCCCTCCCCTACCCTGGACCACGCTGGGCCAATTGTGCGCCGCCCCATTGGTCTCCCGGTTGCGGCCGGCTACAGCAGAGCCTGGATTCGAACCAGGATCTCTAGTGGCACAGCTAGCACTGCGATGCAGTGCCTTAGACCACTGCGCCACTCAGGAGGTTAAAACTAAAAATGAAAATGATCCTTGGTCTTCAACCAGGATCTCAGCGATCACTGCCTCATTGCCTCCGTCCGTAATGGGTCCGCGGTCAAACGACCACCCCTCATCACTGTCAAACGCTCCCTAAAACACTTCAGCGAGCAGGCCTTTCTAATTGACCTGGCCCGGGTATCCTGGATGGATATTGACCTCATTCCGTCAGTAGAGGATGCCTGGTTGTTCTTTAAAAGTGCTTTCCTCTCCATCTCCTCTGATAATCGAAAATTTCAACAAGCATTTTGCTACGGCTGGCCATGCTTTCCACCTGGCTACCCCTACCCCGGCCACCAGCTCTGCACCCTCCGCTGCAACTTGCCCATGCCCCCCCCCCCCCCAGCTTCTCCTTCACCCATATTCAGATAGCTGATGTTCTGAAAGAGCTGCAAAATCTGGACCCCTACAAATCAGCTGGGCTAGACAATCTGGACCCTTTCTTTCTAAAATTAGCCGCCGAAATTGTCGCAACCCCTATCACCAGCCTGTTCAACCTCTCTTTCGTATCGTCTGAGATCCCCAGAGATTGGAAAGCTGCCGCGGTCATCCCCCTCTTCAAAGACCTATATCCATCCTGCCCTGCCTTTCGAAAGTATTTGAAAGCCAAGTTAACAAACAGATCACCAACCATTTAGAATCCCACCGTACCTTCTCCGCTATGCAATCCGGTTTCCGAGCTGGTGTACCTCAGCCACGCTCAAAGTCCTAAACGATATAATAACCGCGATCGATAAAAGACAGTACTGTGCAGCCGTCTTCATTGACCTGGCCAAGGCTTTTGACTCTGTCAATCACCGCATTCTTATTGGCAGACTAAATAGCCTTGGTTTCTCAAATGACTGCCTCGGTTGGTTCACCAACTACTTCTCAGAGAGAGTTTATAGTATCTGAAGATTATGCCTTTGTTAACTGTTTTTCATGAAGAAATAGAATGTTGTTTATGGTAGTATCAAGAGGGAATGTTTTAGGTGTAATACCACATACCACAGATAGGAGGTGGGTTGTAGACAGGGGAGACTGGTGATTGGCCAGAAGAGGGGGCATCAGTGTTTATAAATAGGGGTTAAACGATGAGACGTTAGAACGGCCATAGCAATCTTGAGGAGCCGTTCTCCGGACAACGCGTGTCTGTAATTTATGCTGTAACCTCGTGGTATGAATAAAAGCCTCTAACACGATGCAGCATAGATCGGACTCTTTTGTTGACAGCGATAATTGCCACCATTCATCATATACGACATAATGGCGCCCAACGTGGGGCTGGTTTGCGTCTCTTCTGTGTTTCAGTCAATCGTCGGGCTAACTCTCTCTGAGGGAAAAAAGGGTGAGTGTTCTTACCGCTTCGGAGTTTGTTAGATTGGATATGACTTGTGTACATTGAAGAGATGTTCCATTATAACCTGGCCTCAGGTGGCGTTGTTGCTGGTCGACTAGAGTCTGCTAAAATTTATTTCATTGGTAACGGGTGACAATGGCAAATTTAGAGCAAAAGGAACGGTAGAACTTTATATTTCATTGGTAACGGGTGACAATGGATTGGCAATTAATGTTGGGATACGTATGCATTTTTAGGGCACCGTTAATCTGGAAAGACCTCAAAACGGGGCGACTCACAGGAGTGGGCCAGAAATCCAGGTCTTAGTTAGACTGAGTCAGGTTGATTCCTTAAGCGGGAATTATGAAGTGAATGGTTGTAGCTATGTTATACTCCTCCTCTGGTCGACGGGAAATTGGTTGGGGGTAACCTCTTGATATGAGATTCATCTTTCAAGGCAGCATAAAGTTAGACGGGGAGAATTGGACGATTATTTATTTGGCAACGGTGCAGGATATTGATTTGTGTAGTAGGCTGCAGTTGGCTAGAGGCTGAAGCTAAGGCTGGATTGTTTTGGGCCACGTGGTACATCGTTGCTCAGGCTAATTTTTGTAAGGCTAAAGTGTGAATCATGCTATAGTGTACCTTAGGCTAAGCTAAATGCTAATGCTACATGCTAATTGTGTTGCGTGCTACATGCTAACGTATCCTTAGAGATTCCGTTGCGACGGGTGAAAGTCTCTTAAACTTGTTTATGTGTTTGTAAGTCAGGTTATATGTTTTGTGAGCGCTGGTAAATGTTGTTTGACTATAAGGGGGAAATGGGGAATTACAGCTGGACTGTTATTATGTTTGGGGAGAGAGAGTAGAGAATCTTCCTTCCACGGTGAAATTGTATTGAGGAATGGGTATGCGCATGCGTTTAATTTTGCGACACTACAGTACCAAACGTGGGAGTTGGAGTTTATGGCACGAGATTAGGGAACGTTTTGTTTTACGGCACCATGAGGGGATGCTGAGACTCAAGTGAGGTTAAAATGATATTTGCGCATGCGTGATTTTACGGGGCTAAAAACTACAACATGTGGTTATGTGCTAAGCCTACAAAGCACGGCATTATGGGTAAGGGTCATAGGTCCCATGTGGGGGGTTTTTTGGGGAAAAATCTCTTAGGTGTTAAACGGCTGTTGTTCGAACAGGAAACTATTTGGCGATATGTAGTAAAGTTATAAATCAAATATATGTTGACGGAGTATAATTAATTAAATTAAAAGACGATTAAAATTAAATGAAATGTTTTGGAGCGATCTATGTAATAAATGATATTTGCGCATGCGTGGGATTCTGCAAAACAACACATGGGTTAAACTGCAGGGGAGACAGAGGAACACAGACGACGGAACAAATAGGCACAAGGAGAGTTTAACACGAAGTTTACACGGCGGTGGGTTAAGATGAAACTTGTTTTGGGACCTATTGAATTTATAAATTAAATATATGGTGGCGGATTATAATAGAGTGAATTAAATAATTAAATGACGGATTAAAATCAAAATGTTTTTGGGCGATCTATAATTAGTCCTGAGTTAAAGTTTTAGAGTGAATGTAGAACGAACGAATATTGAATGGTTGGAAACACTCAGTGATGGCATTAACTATTAAAAGCTGTTTCTGTGTCTTTGTCCCTTGTCATGAGAGACAGGAGAGAGGGGAGCGAGGAGATACAGGAAGTGATCACGTGACGCGGTGGAGGGATCAAATCATCAAACAGGTTACTGTTACAAGATATGTGAGTTTATGACGATTTTGCATAGGCTTGGCAAATACTATTTCATTAAAAATTGCATTTTGGATGCTCTGTGTATCATTTATTGAAGGGTTAGAGGCTTTGTTTTTGGGATTGCTTTGAAGTTGACTAATTTACTTGCATTTGATGGGTTGTGGTAATATAGTCAACACTAATGGATAAATTGGGGACATAGGATATAGGAATAAAAATTGGTTTTAATTATTCATGATTTTTTAATTGACTTATTTGGATTTATTTGGAGTTGTTAGGTTATATTAAGAATTACAGGGGGGAAGGCTACATAAGCTATATAGTTTAAAATAAGATAGTTCACAATAAAGGAATATAAAAGGCTTGTTACAATGGGGTAAAAAATATCAGGACTAGGAAAGTCAGTACATCGGTTGATATAGTGCATAGTGGTAATCCTTTAACTAAAGTGTTGCTAGGGTATCCGGCAAGTGAAACAAAAGTTGCCCTTCATTCTCAAACAGAAATTGATAAAATATGTCAGCGATAAGATAGGTTTAAAAAGTAGAGCTTAGGGAGGTTTATTCTCAGTTTACAATGATTATCCAGGAGTGATTATTGCATCAGAAATATAGATTAATAATAGATAGGGTACCAGCAGAAACAACGATGAAGATGAATTCAAAACTCCAGAAGTAAGAAGAACCGACATGTCTGGAAACGAAGAGAAGGAGGTTCAGAAAGATGAAGATGGAAGAAAATGAGATGTCTGGAACGTGAAGGAGAAGAGGATGATGGAGATGAGAGTGATTGATGAGAGGTCATGGGTGGAGGTGACTCTGTGATCAGAGGGAAGTGGCAAGAGAGGAAAGAAGAAATGGATACTAGAGATTTGATCTCTGATGGAAGTTGAAGATGAAGAAAGCAATGAAGATTTGGAGATTAAAGGTGCTTTATTTTCAAGAGGAGTTTGTCCTACAAGTACTGGCACAGAAGAAAAGTAAGAAGATGATGGAAGATGATATTTGGAGGACAGAACTTAGAACTAAGGTTGAAGAATACTGATATGTCAACGACGAGAAGGAACAGGACCAAGAAAACCTGCTGAGAAAATAATCCCAAGAGTTGGAGAAGGAGAAAATAAGTTTGGGTTATGAAGAATCAGAGGGAACCAAATCAACAATCACTGTTACAGCTTCAACTGAACAATATCAAATGCAATTGTACCAGCCAAGGGGGTACTAGGTGTCATATCCACAGTCAAGGTCTGGACAGACACAGAATTAGAGAAGAAGAAACAGAGGAAGATCCAGGAGTAAGGGAAGATCACCTGTTAGTGTCTAGAAGATACGAGGGGGTATCAGCTGAGAGCATCGATTAGAGAAGAAGGGAAAATAGCAACAATTGAAGTAAAAACAACCGACCATTAGAAGTGATAGTGAATAGGGGAAAAACTTATCTGGGTTCAGCCTAAAGAGGTTATCCATATCCACTCTGTAAAATAAACTAATTAGGTTAGGATAGGGATTTGAGGTAGTAAAACAGTTTACTCTTCGGGAATCAATTGAGCTCTGCTATAGAAGTCAAATAGGAATTACAATAGACATACTAATATTAGGACAATATATCAAGGATATTGTGGGAAGAGATGCATGGTGTAAATTGAAGTGTTCAATCAGAGGCACACTAGACGACTGACTGTCTGGTAGAATATTTTAAGAAGTAGGGTTTTTGGGAATCATTTGCTTAAAAGATAATATCATAGGAAGGATGATAATGTATTAGATTGCCTGTTAGACAATCTGTCTGGGAAAAAACTTAATAGGGGTGACTGTTATTTTGGGTTACATTCTTACATTAAGAGATTTGAGGTTAGGCTAAAAGGTGTTTAGTCGTTTTGCCAAGTCTGTGTAAAGGAGTCAGGAGCAGGTGGGGAATTCCCAATCACGTATTCTAAAAATTGGTGGGGAAGGAATTTTGTCAATAAATCAGTGGAAAAAGGTTTGTTTAAAGGGTAGGAGAAGATTAGATTAAAATAAGTTAGGAGAACTAGGGGTGAAGGAACTCTGAGACAGTGAGCTAAGTTCAAAGTTAGTAGTAAGAGAGAGAGAGAACAGTAATGAATGACACTTTAGAATAGGAAGATCAAGGTAATTGTGGGTACTTTTTGTTATAATCAAAAGGTTTAAAGTTTAGAGGTAGAACTGAAAGGGGGAAAAAGTGACACTAATGGTGATGGATGGAAGTACAAGTAAAGAGTTCAGAGCTTTGGGATGAGGTAGTAACAATAATGACATCACCACGTGAGTCTATTAAAACAACAGTGAGAAGTAATTTAACTCTTTCAACATTGATAGTTATTAAAGCCATAAATATAGCGCATTTGATTATAAGGGTCCAGCATCAATTATAGGGGGAAAATACTGTTATTAGAGTTAGGATAATAATAATAATAATATGCCATTTAGGATGATGACGTTTCTTTCACAGAGAGAGAGAGATAATTAGGGAGAATAAGTATTGTTAGCAGGATCAGAAGTAGAAGCTGTTGCACTTAGTCAAATAAGGGATTATTTTGTGTAAGGTTACAGATAAAGATCAGGGAGAATATGTGTACTTATCTAGTGCAAGCATTAAAATTTGTTTTGGTTAAGAATTATTGGTTAAAGGGCTATGTAATTTGTAAGGTGACGCTTATAATGGAAGATTTGAAGTCTGTAAAACTTTCCACAGTCATAGAGGGAGTTAAGGATAAGTTTATTACAGTAGTCACTCCAACAGGGAATAATCGAATAGGATGTTGGTAGTTTCCCACTAGAGAGAATTAAGGGTTTTAATTCATCAACTAAATCAACAACGTTAATGGTAACTTTGGGAAGGGATTAATGATACGATAGTAATAGCAAATGTAGGAAGGATGACAACAACTTTTCTGAAATTAAAGGAGGCAGCAAGAGAGACTCAGGGGTTTAGGTTACTACGAATAGGTTATGGAAAATAGGAGGGCAGATAGAAACAATATAGATTAATCTGAAATGGAGAAGAGAGATTCATCATGGAAGCTGCAGGATGAGGTCTTTTGATTTTGATGACAGAGGGGGGGGGCATCTGATCAGTGCTGCTCGTTCCTCTGTTGTGAAAGTTAGAGATAGATTAACTCATTCTGTAAGAATCAGTGAGGAATCTTGAGGGTTGATGTCTGTTGGGGATGCCAGCCCAAGACGTGTTGGACGGTTGCGCAGCCTCTATCAGGTGTGGGTAAGTGTTATGCTTTGTCATAACTGTGGTGTCGGCAACAGTCATTGACAGATAAAATAATGTAGTTGTCAGAACAGTAGGGTTTAAGTGTTCTGGGGTAAAGGGATTACCCTATGGGAAGTGTTAGATGGAAAGTAAGGTCAGGTAACAGTGGAAACCTGAAGTATTCAGGTGAAACATTGAGGGCTAAAAGTTATTGTTGTTATAATAAAACATATGAGGTAAGGGGTATGTTTATGGGAATATCAGAGGGTGATGAGTATAGTATAACTTTGGATAAGTATGACTTTAAGGGTAGTAATGACAAATAATAGGTTATTTTTATGTACCAGGTAGTAGAAAAGCAGGACTTTGATGGTTAAACGATTAGCTTTTGACTGACAATGTGACTATTGGAAATGGAGATTTGATAGGATTTGGTTGCAAGATCAATTAGGCCAGTAGGGGCAGTGATGGGTCAGATTCTAGTTTCAGCTTTGATATCACTGTGTGATGTTTGTACTGACCTTTGAGAAAGTTATGAGATTGAGATAGGTTGGAGAAGTGGTGCCTGGAGACAACACTCAGATGCCGGTGTTGACTGTTCCTGATCTGGATAAAGATTGACAAGTGGAACTGATGGATAAATATCCTTTTTGATTATTTGATCATTGTATTTTTATTGTTTCAAGGAAAACATTTTGTAGGCTGATTTTAATATGATTTTAGAATGATTTTATGAATAAAGGGGGGAATGGATAATGTGATTCATACATCATTGATATGTCATTTTTATATTCTTTTAAATTGATGTGGAGGTTTAATTTGAAAATGTTGTTTTGCAAAGGATACTGTTTGGTCGTTTCTTTTCATTCCAGAAGCATTTGGGGGAACATGTGAAACAAAGACAATATGAAGGAACAATATGACTGGAGGAGATGAAACAAGGAGGGTGTGGCTGATTCCATCATCAACAAGTCCATTGGAGGAGGAGACTACGGAGGAGATGAAGTGTAGTGGACTACATTCCAGTGTCTGCAATGAAATATAGACATATTTGATGTGTAATACATAATTGTGTCATATTCTTAGGTATTGATTTTAGTAGAATGATGTTTGATGTTAGTGAATGCAGATGAGGATCTTAGATGCTTTTGTTTATTTCGATGGGGTTAGGGGAAAGGACGGTTAGGCAGGGAGAGATTCCTTTTCAAGTCCTATGGGTTGACCAGCTTGAGAGTGGATGTTTCTGGATAGGATTTTGTTTGCAGGGGAAACGTGTATTCAATGGCATCATAGTTTCAAATGTCTTTACATGATTTATGAGTTTATCTGGAGTACCGCGGTGGTTGCCTGGGGCAGAGGGACCGTGAGAGAATTTTACTGTCTTGATTGATGGATGGATGGATTTGGAACAAAGGTTGCCGGACAGGTTTTTCGCTCTCACACTCCATAAAGATTTATTCATAATTCATAGTAATGTGTTCACACTTCATAAACAGTTTGTTCATAATTCATAGTAATGTGTTCACACTTCATAAACAGTTATTCATATGTCATAGAAAGGTATTTTACATTCTAGAGGAGAATGTTTTTGGGTTTAAGGTTAAAGATACTCAATAAGATAAGTTGTTACTAGTCATAATCCTATTCTGTTTGGTTTCGAGACGTTTAGTTCGTCTCGGAAGGGGGAATATAGTATCTGAAGATTATGCCTTTGTTAACTGTTTTTCATGAAGAAATAGAATGTTGTTTATGGTAGTATCAAGAGGGAATGTTTTAGGTGTAATACCACATACCACAGATAGGAGGTGGGTTGTAGACAGGGGAGACTGGTGATTGGCCAGAAGAGGGGGCATCAGTGTTTATAAATAGGGGTTAAACGATGAGACGTTAGAACGGCCATAGCAATCTTGAGGAGCCGTTCTCCGGACAACGCGTGTCTGTAATTTATGCTGTAACCTCGTGGTATGAATAAAAGCCTCTAACACGATGCAGCATAGATCGGACTCTTTTGTTGACAGCGATAATTGCCACCATTCATCATATACGACAAGTACAATGTGTGAAATCGGAGGGCCTGTTGTCTGGACCTCTGGCAGTCTCTATGGGGGTGCCACAGGGTTCAATTCTCGGGCCGACTCTATTCTCTGTGTATTTCAATGATGTCGCTCTTGCTGCTGGTGACTCTCAGATCCACCTCTACACAGACGACACCATTTTGTATACATCTGGCCCTTCATTGGACACTGTGTTAACAAACCTCCAAATGAGCTTCAATGCCATACACACCTCCAACTGCTCTTAAACGCTAGTAAAACTAAATGCATGATCTTCAATCGAACGCTGCTTGTACCCACCTGCCCGACTAGAATCACTACTCTCGGCGGCTCTGACTTAGAATATGTGGACAACTACAAATACCTAGGTGTCTTGTTAAACTGTAAACTCTCCTTCCAGACTCACATTAAGCATCTCCAATCCAAAGTTAAATCTAGAATCGGCTTCCTATTTCGCAACAAAGCTTCCTTCACTCATGCTGCTAAACATGCCCTCGTAAAACTGACTATCCTACTCGTTGGCTGGTCCTCACTACATATTCGCCGCCAAACCCACTGGCTCCAGGTCATCTATAAATCCCTTCTAGGCAAATCCCCGTCTTATCTTAGCTCATTGGTCACCATAGCAACACCCACCCGTAGTATGCGTTCCAGCAGGTATATCTCACTGGTCATCCTCAAAGCCATACCTTCCAGTTCTCTGCTGCAAATGACTGGAACGAACTGCAAAAATCTCTGAAGCTGGAGACACTTATCTCCCTCACTATCTTTAAGCATCAGTTGTCAGAGCAGCTTACCGATCACTGCACCTGTACACAGCCCATCTTTAATTAGCCCACCCAACTACCTCATCCCCATATTGTTATTTACATTGTTATTTATTTTGCTCATTTGCACCCCAGTATCTCTATTTGCACATCATCTTCTGCACATCTATCACTCCAGTGTTAATACTAAATTATAATTGTAATTATTTTGCACTATGGCCTATTTATTGCCTTACCTCCATAACTTACTACATTTGCACACACTGTATATAGATTTTCTATTGTGTTATTGACTGTACGTTTTGTTTATTCCATATGTAACTCTGTGTTGTTGTTTTTTCCGCACTGCTTTGCTTTATCTTGGCCAGGTCGCAGTTGTAAATGAGAACTTTTTCTCAACTGGCTTACCTGGTTAAATAAAGGTAAAATAAAAAATAAAATAAATAAATAAACATACAGCACCCGATGTCACAGGAAGGCCAAAAAGATAATCAAGGACATCAACCACCTGAGCCACTGCCTGTTTAGCCCGCTATCATCCAGAAGGCGAGGTCAGTACAGGTGCATCAAAGCTGGGACCGAGAGAATGAAAAACAGCTTCTATCTCAAGGCCATCAGACTATTAAATAGCCATCACTAGCACATTAGAGGCTGCTGCTGCCTTTTGAAATCACTGGCCACTTTAAGAAATGGAACACTAGTCACTTTAATAATGTTTACATATCTTGCACTACTCATCTCATATGTATATACTGCATTCTATTCTAAAATATTATACTGTATCTTAGTCCATGCCGCTCTGTCATTGCTTGTCCATATATGTATATATTCTTAAATCCCATTCCTTACTAGTTTTGTGTGTATTGGGTATATGTTGTGAAATTGTTAGATATTACTGCACTGTCGGAGCTAGAAGCACAAGCATTTCGCTACACCTGCTATAACATCTGCTAAACACGTGTATGTGACAAATACAATTTGATTTGATTTGATGGCAAAATGAGTACAATTGCATGAAATGTACATCTAAATGTAGTTTCTCTCCGCCGTCAAAATTCGCATTGGGCCCCCAAAAGGTTAGGTCCTTGATTGTCACAGTGCAACAAAGATAGCTTAAAAAGCTTTAAGAGAATGTCATCTACATCAATTTGCCGTTTCAGTTGGCATTCAATTCTGCACATTCAAAATGTCAGACTTTTTAGTTTAAAACATAGTTATTATGTTTTATTTTGAGGAATGCTTAGACTTCCTGCCACTTGCTTGATACACCCAGAGCGATTTTGGAACTCTTCCCAGCAAACCAAAATTGGTTCTGTGATAGCTCCAAGAACATTCGTTACGTCGTGGCAAATGTTCTCATAACACAAATTACTGTCCAGTCATGCTGATGATTATAGAATGTTTTTATAAAACATTCGCCTGATGTTGCAAGAACGTTCGTAGAACATATTTTATCTGTTCTTTAAAGGTTCCCAGAATGTTTCATTAGGTTGTGGGAATAGTCTGGTGAGAACATAGTGGGGACATAACAAAATATATGTTCCCAAAACACAAAAACTGTCTAGTTGTATGGATGAATCTACAATGTTTATTTTACGGTGCAAAACACATTCAACTGATGTTACAAGAATGTTCCCAGAACACAGTCTTTTTTAAAAAGGTTCTCAGAATGTTTCAGTAGGTTGTGGGAACAGTCTGCTGGGAACAGTGTGGGTACATTACAAGTTCCCAAAACACAAAATATGCTCAGTTGTGATGACACTCATACAATATTTAACTTAGGTTGCACAGGACGTTCCTATAATGTTGTAAGAATCTTGACAGAACACCTGGTCTATGTTCTTTAATGGTTCCCAGAACATTTAATTAAGTTATGGGAGTTGTCTGGGATGTTGCAAGAATATTCTTGTGATATTCACATAGGTTGCACAGAACATTCCCACAATGTTGCGGAATGTTCCACAATTACCAAATAAGTCCGTTTTTATAGCATATTTGTTTTAGGTTTAACATAATATTCCATTGATTTTCACGCAATATACATTTGACCTTGTCTTGAAGGTCCTCAGAACATTTCAATAACTTTTGTGACCGACCGCCTTAATTCGGTCTTATGTAGCAAAATTTGAAATTGTGTTTTTTACATTGGATAAAAGCAGAGACACAGAGCTACAAAACGGTATATCATACACTGCATTTAAGGGAACAATGGGAAAGTAATTCTGCTTTGAAAGTTGATAAACTTTGATCTCACTTTTGAGAAAATAGACTATTAATGTTTTGGTACCTAATGAAGAGCTCTTCTTTGTCTACACCCATTCAGCATCGTTCACACCCTCTTAAGCTTTAGCCCCACCCATCTCGTTTTGCTCTCGGCGCGTTCAGAGTGCACACTTGACACTCTGGCCGATGAGTAGGGTTGATCCGAGCGTTCTGACCTCATAACGGCAGTCAAGCACCCAAGCTAACTGGCTAACATTGGCTAGCTTGCTATTTACTTTCAGACACAAAATTGGGATTATGGTTCATTGTTTACCTCTGGATGACATGAAAACAGTCTAACCAGCTCTGCTGACAACAATGTAATTACGCTTTTTTGCCGACGTTTACTGACACCGGCCATATTCAACGGGTGTTGTGCGTTTGTAAATTCATCAGTTATTCTGCGCTCTGGCATACTCAGACTGAATTTACGAATGCACCCGAAATGGTTACTTGCATAGTGGAGTCTTTTGTTGACATGTAGCTAGCTAGCTAGGTAAACAATGAACCTAGCTAGGTAAACAACATGTAAGATCATACACATCACATAATGTTAGCTAGCAAGCCAGCCAGCTAACGTTAGCTAGTTAAACAATTAACCATAGTGCCAACTCATGACATTACTATACTGCATGAATCTGCTGGTAGCTAACCAACCAGGTTCAAGCTAGCTAACATTAGGCTCTAACTAGCCAAGCAAACGGCTCTGAGATACGAATAATAACATCATACATGTAACGTTAGCTAGCGAGCCAGCCAGCCAAAGTTAGCTAGTTTCCTGAAACGAGTCACATTTAGAAAATGTTATATTTAAGTTTGACCTAATATTACCACAACATTCTTATCATGCAAATTTGTAGCTCCTTAAAATATAAGAAGGCAGATTGAAATACATCCCCATTATAATTCTCTCTAAATGTAATGACAATTCACATTTGAAGGTGATATAGAGACCCATGCCTTTTTTTTTACACTTCATATGTTGACAATCTGCACATTATATCATTCATAGGACATTTGAACAGCATTTAATCATACAAACAGAAACATATTTTTTACACTGCATATGTTGACAATTAGCACACATGGGGTTTAAATCTGCAATGTTTGGTTCCCAAGCCAGGTCTTTTATTCTCTGTGCCACCAGGGAAGCTCGCTTACATCTTATGTTTTCAGTATATAGCCATGGCATTATGGTCAATCAGGAATTCCATGCTTCCTTTCAATCATTCTTAGACATAACTAACCCAGGGAAATACTGGTAACTGGGTTATTGACCATCACTTCACCCATCTTTATATGCAGCATACTTCTGGGCCCATATTTACAAGGTATCCAAGACTATGAGTGCTGATCTAGGACCACTTTAGCTTTTCAGATAATAAAAAATAAGACGGGGAACCATATCAAACGTCTCAAAGTAGGAATGATATTGCATGCATTTTTTAAGTTGAACAGTATATTTTCACACAATGTTGAACTTATTTAGGCTTGCCATAACAAACGGGTTGAATCCTTATTGACTCAAGACATTTCAGCTTTTCATTTTTTATTAAAAACACAATTCCCCTTTGACATTATGGGGTATTGCGGCCAGTGACACAAAATCTCAATTTAATCAATTTTAAATTCAGACTGTAACACAACAAAATGTGGAAAAAGTCAAAGGGTGTGAATATTTTCTGAAGGCACTGTACCAGTATATCCCTGGGTTAGTTATATCTAAGAAGGTTGAAACGGAAGCATGGAATTCCTGATTGACCATACTGCCATGGCTATATACTGAAAACATAAGTTGTAAGTGAGCTGGCCAGTTAGCGCATAGGATAAAAGTCTTGACTTGTAAACCAAACATTGCAGGTTCAAACCCCACATGTGCAGATCGTCGACATCTAAAGAGTAAAAACATATGAATGTGATTTAATGATGTTCAGATGTCCTATTGAATAATCCATGTTGAACAGGCCAAAATACTGATCTCTAACTTCATAAATGTGTTCTTTAGTGATTTACTTTGTTATCTAGACTCAGTTTATTAGGTACACCACCCCGTTCACAAACATGGTTTGCTCCTACAGACAGAGAGTCAAGTGGCTGTAGCTTGCTATATAAAGCAGGCATCAAGGCATTCAGTTACTGTTCGATTGAATGTTAGAATGGGCAAAACGAGCGACTTGAGCATGTTATGATCGCCAGTGCCAGGTGTGCCGTTTCCAGTATCTCAGAAACGGCTGGACTCCTCGGCGTTTTCACGCACAACAGTGACTAGGGTTTACTGAGAATGGTGCAACAAACAAAAAACATCCAGTCAGCGGCAGTCCTGTGGGCAAAAACAGTTAGTTGATGAGAGAGGTCGAAGGAGAATGGCAAGAATCGTGCAAGCTAACAGGCGGGCCACAAACAGACAAATAACAGAGCAGTACAATAGTGGTGTGCAGAAGGACATATCAGTACATACACACAAACTATCTAGGTCAAATAGGGGAGAGGCGTTGTGCCGTTATGTGTTGTTTTATCTGCTTTTTGAAGCTGGGTTTGCTGTTCATTTAAACAATATGAGATGGAAAGGAGTTCCGTGCAATAATGGCTCTATATAATACTGTACGCTTTCTTGAATTTGTTCTGGATTTGGGGACTGTGAAAACACCCCTTGTGGCAAGTCTGGTGAGGTAAGTGTGTGTGTCAGAGCAGTGTGTAAGTTGAATATGCAAACAATTTGGGATTTTCTTATAAAAAGACGAAGTGATGCAGTCAGTCTCTCCTCAACTCTTAGCCAAGAGAGACTGGCATGCATAGTATTTATATCAGCTCTCTGATTACAATGAAGAGCAAGACGTGCCGCTCTGTTCTTGGCCAGCTGCAGCTTAACTAGGTCTTTCCTTGCAGCACTCGACCACACGATAAGATAAGAGTGCTGCAAGGAAAGACCTAGTTAAGCTGCAGCTGGCTTCATCTGGAATGCTTTTCCAACAGTCTTGAAGGAGTTCCCACATATGCTGAGCACTGGTTGCCTGCTTTTCCTTCACTCTGCCGTCCGGCTCATCCCAAACCATCTCAATTTGGTTGAGGTCAGGGGATTGTGGAGGCCAGGTCATCTGATGCAGCATTCCATCACTCTCCTTCTTGGTAAAATAGCCCTTACACAGCCTGGAGGTGTGATGGGATGGCGTATCGCTGCAGAATGCTGTGGTAGCCATGCTGGTTAAGTGTGCCTAAATAAATCACAGACAGTGTCACCAGCAAAGCACCCCCACACCATAACACCTCCTCCTCCATGCTTTACGGTGGGAAATACACATGCGGAGATCATCCGTTCACCCACACTCGTCTCACAAAGACATGGCGATTGGAACCAAAAGTTTCATATTTGGTTCTCCAGTCCAAAATACACATTTCCACCGGTCTAATGTCCATTGCTCATGTTTCTTGGGCCAAGCAATCTCTTCTTCTCATTGGTGTCCTTTAGTGGTGGTTTCTTTGAAGCAATTCGACCATGAAGGCCTGATTCACACAGTCTCTACTGAACAGTTGATGTTGAGATGTGTCTGTTACTTGAACTCTGTGAAGCATTTATTTGGGCTGCAATTTCTGAGGCTGGTAACTCTAATGAACTTATCCTCTGCAGCAGAGGTAACTCTAGGTCTTCCATTCCTGTGGCGGTCTTCATGAGAGCCAGTTTCATCACAGCGCTTGATGGTTTTTGCGACTGCGTTTGAAATGTTCCGTATTGACTGACCTTCATGGCTTAAAGTAATGATTGACTGTCGTTTCTCTTTGCTTATTTGAGATGTTCTTGCCATAATATTGACTTGGTCTTTTACCAAGTAGGGCTATCTTCTGTATACCAACCCTACCTTGTCACAACACAACTGATTGGCTCAAACGCATTAAGAAGGAAAGAAATTCCACAAATTAACTTTTAACAAGGCACACCTGTTAATTGAAATGCATTCCAGGTGACGACCTCATGAAGTTGGTTGAGAGAATTCCAAGAGTTTGCAAAGCTGTCATCAAGGCAAAGGGTGGGTATTTGAAGAATCTCAAATATAAAATATAATTTGATTTGTTTAACACTTTATTGGTTACTATGTGTTATTTCATAGTTTTGATGTCTTCGCTGTTATTCTACAATGTAGAAAATAGTAAAAATAAAGAAAAACCCTTGAATGAGTAGGTGTTCTAAAACTTTTGACTGGTAGTGTAAGTTCTCAACAACAGGTTATGGTCAATAATATAGAAGGCTGCACTGAAATCTAACAGTACAGCTCCCACAATCTTCTTATTATCAATTTATTTCAACCAATCATCAGTCATTTGTGTCAGTGCAATACATGTTGAGTACCCTTCTCAATAAGCATGCTGAAAGTCTGTTGTTAATTTGATTACAGAGAAATAGCATTGTATTTGGTCGAAGACAATTTATTCCAACAGTTTGCTAAGAGCTTGCAGCAAGCTGATTGGTCTGCTGTTAGAACCAGTAAAGGCCGTTTTACCACTCTTGGGTAGCGAAATTACTTTGGCTTCCCTCCAGGCCTGAGGACAATGACTTTCGTCTAGGCTCAGATTAAGATATGACAGATAGAGTGGCTATAGATTCAGCTACCATCCTTGTCAATGTCAGCAGGTTTGTCATTATTGATAGATAACGAGACTTTCTCCACCTCTCCAACACTAACTTGACAATATTCAAACTTGCAATGCTTTTCTTTCATTATTCGTTTTTTTATGCATGAATACGATGGCTCACTGTTCATTGTTGGCATTTCCTGCCTAAGTTTGCCCACTTTGCCAATTAAGTAATCATTAAAATTATTGACAACATCAAATGGTTATGTGATGAATAAGCCATCTGATTCGATGAAAGATGGAGTTGAATTTGTCTTTCTGCCCATAATTTAATTTAAAATACTGAAAAGTTTATTTCCATCATTCTTTATATAGTTGATCTTGGCTTCATAAGAATGAGCGTAAAGGCCACCAACCAACAGATCTGCTGGCTCCACCTAGTGGTACCAACACATTTCAGTGCATATTAATGCATAAACCTGGAGGACTCCAATAATGAAATAAAAGTTATGGCTCACAAATTATAAAACCATTTCTTAAAAATAAAAACACATCAAATAAACACAAAACTGTTTCTTTCAATATCCGTGTTTTTGCATGTATATTGATTGATTAATTAATCAATTAATGTATCTTGCACAAAGATAAATAAAAAATCTAAACTAATCCATTCTGTTTGTTAGACTTATTGCACCCATTACTGAAATGGTTGTTCCAGTTTAGATGGTTTAGGTCATCTCATTCATTCATACTTCGAACCCTGGCAATCATTCTGAATGCCGATTGTGGGAATCCACATTGGCTGGATTCCAATAGGAATTAAACGTCACTTTGCAAGCCAGCATAATGTGACTTGTTGCAGGTTTTTCTTTAGCTTATGCTGGTCACCAGTGTCCAAAACACAGCGAAGGCTGATCACCAGCAAAAACACAATGAAGGCTGGTCACCAATGAAAACACAACAAAGGCTAGTCACCAGCGAAAACACAACAAAGGTTGGTCTGCCAACATAACCAGCTAGACCATGCTGGTTGTCCAGTATAACCAGTTAGACCATGCTGGTCAGACCAGCTCGACCAGTTAGACCATGCTCGTCAGATCAGCTTGACCAGCATCCGACCAGCACTGACCAGCATAGACCAGCATGGACCAGCTTGTAATATATGCTGGTCTATGCTGTTTATTTTCAGAAGGGTGGGCCTACAATACAGTCCTCAAATGCGAAGGACATTCAATCTGGAGAGGAACATAAAGGGGATGTATTCCAATCGGCTTTCTTATGCTTTAAGGAGCTATACGTTTGCATACTGAGAATGTTGTGGTAATATTAGGTAAAACTTAAGTATAGAAATGTTCTAAATGTTCTTGAAATGTTCTGAGGAACTCCAAGACATGAAATGTATATGGCGCGAACATCAGTGCAATATTATGTTAAGCCTAAAACAAATGTGCTATGAATGTCATAAAAATCTGACTTATTTGGAAATTGTGTAACATTATGCAACATTGTGGGAATGTTCTGTGCAACCTTCGTGAATATCAGAAGAATATTCTTGCAACATCCTGTGTAACCTAACTTGAACATTGTATGAATGTCATCACAAGTGAGCATATTTTGTGTTTTGGGAACATATCTCTTGTAATGTATCCACACTGTTCCCACAACCTAATTACATGTTCTGGGAATCTTTAAAGAACTAAGAAAGGCTGTTCTGTCAACTTTATTGCAACATCAAAGGAATTTTTTTGCACCCTAATATAAACATTATCTGAATGTCAGCACAACTGGACAGTTTTTGTGTTTTGGGAACCTATCTCTTGTCATAACCCCACAATGATCCCACAACCTAAAGAAGCATTCTGGAAACCTATAATGAACAGACAAAATGTGTTCTGGGAACGTTCTTTTGACATCAACTGAATGTTTTTTGTACCCTAAAATTTACATTGTAGAATCATCCGCACAACTGGACAGTTTTTGTGTTTTGGGAACATATCTTTTGTGATGTCCCCACAATGTTCCTACCAGACTGTTCCCACAACACAATTAAACATTCTGGGATCCTTTAAAGAACAGACTAAATGTGTTCTGGGAACATTCTTGCATCATCAGGCAAATGTTTTCTACATACAAACATTGTATAATCATCAGCACAACTTGACAGTTTTTGTGTTATGAGAACATTTGCCGCAACCTAACGATTGTTCTGGGAAAACAAGGTTTGCTGGACAATCATCGCTGGTCATTTTTTTTATACATTAACTGGAAACCTAATGTGAACTTTTGGGGAATGTTCTGTGTTGGTCTTTACAGATGTTGTGCACAACATTTTAATGAATGTTAGGAGAACTTTCCAAGGATATTTCATCGTAATGTTAGATTAAACCCTAATTACAACATAATGGGAATCTTAGCAAATGTTTTGGGGAATTTTCCCTCCTTGGGCCATGACAGCTATCTGGTGGGACGATCAGATCAGATCTAGCACACTGTAGCCACAGATCACAGAAGCAGTCCTCACTGCTTATCCAAACGTGGATGAATAATATATTCAGCGGCCCATTAGAAGCTCCTGACAACGCATTAATGGAGGCTGATAAAACCTTGCTAATTCCCAGACAGAGGTTTTGTCACAGCTGATCAAATCATGCCGCTTGCTCATCATAATTAATTACTGATATGGGGCAGATTGTAAGTGAAGTGTGTGCCAAGCGCTCGAGCGTCTCCCTCATTTCTACCCCTCCATCCTCTCATCCACCATTTACTTCCTTCTCCTAAATCCCATGCCCCAGTAGGGGTTATGAGTGTTTGGAGTGTTAGCGCCAGATGAGGATGTGGATGAGGGCTTACATCTACAGTGACTTGTCTCTGAGCTACAGTATATACTGAAGTGCTAGCATTTCCTTAGAAGAGAAGTAAGGTCAATTTGGTATCTGAGCCTCCTTAATGAGACACGTATTTTGCATGAGGCTGGGATGTCTTGTGCTTTGAATTACATTGCTAATTCTCTTAACTGCACCAACAGCAGCTGTCACATGGATCCCACAGCTTGTTCCCAACATATCTTTCGGTGTCTCAGAATGTTCCCTTGATGTTTCCGTAGTGGCTACAAAACATTCTTGGAACATAAACGGTATCACAGGCCTGGTTGCATTAAAGTAGATAAGATAGGTGGTCTATGTTGCTAGATCTTTATTGCAGTTTTTTAAAACTAAAAACTGTTGAACAAATGTTCAACCTCAGTTTGTACAATGCTCTGACAACATCCCCATAGTAGTGTGATATATGACACTTTCCCTTTGCATGCTTTATCTTTGTTAAAAAAAGTATGTCTTTGCTGGGTTGTGAGTCAACCTTCAAGTAGTGCCTATAGGGACGTCTATTTTCTAAGTAAGACATCGAAGAGGGAGATGGACAAGAGGATACAGGTGGGAAGGTTCTGGAAAAGCAATGTCGATAAGCTAACAATTAGGGGATGTGAATCAGAATGCTGCTAGGCTAATAGTACAGGGCTCTATTGGACTATTGATATGCTGTCAGTCTAACAATCAATCTCATTGTGTTGAGAGGGCTCGGGGCCCAGCTGTTGACATGCTGACAATTTGGGGCGATTATGCTGGGAGTCTGGGTCCTTATTATCTGTATGCTAAGAGTTTGGGGCCTTTGAGTCGATACTCTGAGACTTAAGGGCCTGGCTGATGTCATGCGAACAGTTTAAAGCTTTGGTGTCAATGGGCTGAGTCTTAGGGACCCAGGTTTTGTATACAAACAGTTTGGGGGTTTGGTGACATTTGAGCTGAGAGTTTTGTTTTCTTCATTGTTACCATGCTAACAGTTTGGGGAACTCCAAAGGATGAAGTGCCAAGTTTCGGGGCTGTGTCTGAGAGTGCTGTTCTTGGCAAAGCAGTGAGGTGCGAAGGAGGTGATGAACAGTGATTGCTCCGATCCTCCCTGTGCGACGCCGTGCCCTGCCCTCTGTAAGCTAGAGAACACCAGGAACAGACGGAGAGAATGGGTGAGAGGGGGCGGGCGAAGAGGCGAAAGACAGAGATTAGGTCCACTGACAGGGCACTCTACTGTCGCAGAGAGAACGTTCCCAGTTCCTGGTGGATTGGATAGCAACACTCCATTAGAGACTCAGGGGGCAAAGTGAAGGGCGCGTGCCATACCGCCACATTTTTTAAAACTGACAGGAACCCTTGGAATATCTGTGAGGGAACGCAGTACCCCCAGTCTGCCACATATGGTACAGTAGGGGGAAGGACTCACTGCTTGGTTTCTGCTTGGTTTTGTTTTGTTTGGTGGTTAGTGTTTTTGGCAGGTGATTTGATGCAGCTGAGGGCTGTGTTTGCTCGCAGTCATGAATAAACAGTAGCTCTCCACCAGTTGCTAAATTAGATTCCTGTGAGAGACAGTCTTTAGGCTGATGCCCAATGCAATCTCACTACTTCCACTGGAAGTGCTCTCTCTCTCATTGTGACAGGGAATGGGATGTGGCTCAAGGGTAAGTGTGTGTGTGTGTGTGTGTTTGTGTGTGTGTGTGTGTAAGATGGTTGGAAGAAGGGAGGTGAAAGAACAATAACAAGACATGAGGAGAGAGAGACCCTGCAGAGTATCCCTAACACCCCTCACCACCCTTCTCCTACCTTAAAGACAAAGCCCTGAGTATGCCAAGCAGCATGGGCCTACAGAGACTCTCAGCATGCATCTGTCCATCCCCCCATCACTGACACAGTCTCCCCTGTTTACCAGCTTCAGAGGGAAACTGGTACCTGCGGTCCGTTTGTCTCTTTTCACTGAACCAGGAAAGGTCAGGGAGCAGGGGGGGAGGAGAAAGATAGAGAGAAACAGGCTTGAGGGTAGTGGTGGGGAGGGGTTGAGCTGGATCATCAGTGCATGTGGGGTCCACAGTGAGTTGAGGGTGGTGGTGGGGAGGGGTTGAACTGGATCATTCGGAATGTGGGGTCCACAGTGAGATTCGTATAAATCATGTAAACCCATTTTTTTTTTCAAATAACAGTATTGCAGCAATCTGTTTTTGGCAAAATGGTCAACTGTATTGTCTAACTACAATAAATGATGACAACACATGATTCAAGTGTTGATGATGTTGATGGTTTTTCCTTTAGCAGCAACAGCCCTGTAAACTTCCCATGCTACTCCTTTAAAAAAATGGTCTCCAAAGGAGCAGATCATTAGACTATAAATATGTAATATTCAAAGAAATGACAAGGAGGAGAGCACCTAAGGTAGCACAGCCTTCCTACAGGGACACCTTCACTCCAGGTGATTCTCATCTCATTTACAGTCCAGAAATACAGTGGAATTACTAATTTCTCTCAATCTCCTCTCTCTCCATCCATTTCTCTCTCTCCATCCATTTCCTCTCTCTCCATCTCCTCTCGCTTCATCCATTTCCTCTCTCTCCATCTCCTCTCTCTCCATCCATTTCCTCTCTCTCCATCTCCTCTCTCTCCACCTCCTCTCTCTCTCCACCTCCTCTCTCTCCATGGGTAATTGGGATAATTTGAAGCATCTGAGACACACACCAGTGGGATCCTCTATCCTCTGACATCAGTGTGGGGGACAGAGACAGGGAAAGGTACTGTAGGCCTGCAGAATGAGACTCTCACTCAAATAATTACTACAACCTTGAGAGATGAAGGAGCTGTCAGAGCTGAATCAGAGCTGAGGCCATCTCCCCCACCAAGCGAAAGAGAATAAAGTGGTCTAAAATGTAATGTTAACTCCGCACTGATGCAGAGAGCTTGAGAGAGACTCATTAACACCCATCTCTCTCTTGTGATTGCAGATATTCTGAGCCACGCTAATTGATATTCTGCTGTTTGTTTGCTATGGGGATTATCTCTGCGTGTGTGTGTGTGTGTGCGTGTACGCGCGTGTCTACTCTGAAAACTCAGCAGGTCCTAATTACACATATCCATCTCATACAGGAGCAAAGTGGCGAGATGATTATCCCAAATCCTCCCCGAGTCAAAATCAATAGATAGAGGGAGGAGAAGAAAAGGACTGGGAGATCCAGACAGGCACTGGGAAGTCCATCCGCTGCACTCTCCCTCGCCATGGTGAAGGCTTTGAACTTCTGTTACCATGCTTAATCTCTCTGTCACACTACAACAGCGTTTAACTAGCCATAATAAACACCGAATCTAGAACAGACCGGAGAATGGAGGTGAACCTGAATTCCACTGAGGGTGTGAATCATGATGCACGGGAACGCCATCAGAATTCTGATGATCGTGGAGATTGTGAGAGGATGGGCCGGAGGCTCTCTGGAGCTGCAGTAACTGTTGCTCCAACAATCACCACCTCCATCACCACACCCATCACCACCGCTCCACACCCACCCTCCACCTGATAATACCATACCCTCCCCCTCATCCTCCATTGGCAAGCACTCACAAGGCGACAGTTTTATTTCCTTTTTGCAAGTGCTGCATAAATGTCTAAAACAACAACAAAATATCAGTCAAACAGTGCCTTCAAAAAGCCCCACTATCCTTAATTACCAATTCAGCTCCTGGATAACATATGCTCTCAAAGTGCTGGGAGAAAGAGGGCTGGTGCATGAGAGTTACTTTACACTGCAGCATCAACATTACTATATGAATAATGCAGGCGCCTTTGTTTTCTGCTATGAATTAATTGCTGGCATAACGGGATGAAGTGCACATTTAAATATATTGATTTGATTCTTATTTGATTTGTTAGCGTGGAAATAACAGCGCGGCAGGCGAGCGGGGGCGCCACTGTTTTTATATGAGTTAAGTGGCATATGGAAACATTAATTGCTCTATAAATCAAAGCAAAAGGACTGGGCTCAGAACATGAGAAAAATGATAAATACAATTTGAGCTCATTAAGAAGAACATTCCAGCAGCACACAATTCTGATATGGTGAACAGAAACAAATCAAAGAAATGTGTTCTGGCAATCACCTGATTGTTAACCTGGTTGTGTAGGCATTTACTGTATATCAATAGACTATGTATTTACCACTTTCCTTCCTTCTGCACAAGTAGGCTTACATCTTTACTATCAGGATACCCCCTTCCTCCTTCTTAGTGTCGGCATCTGGGATTTTACAAATACTACATGCACAGCACATTTTCTTATTCATATCATTTTTTGAACACTGCGTATTTTCAGCAAATACCCAATTTCCCCTTTTGTCCAGTTAATCTTGATTCATCTTTATTAAGGCGTTAGAGAATGGATGGAAATAAAAAGCCCTTTCTCTTCTAATAAGCTGCTGGCTCCACTACAAGACCAGCCAGTGTGTTATTAGGCTGAGCTAAGCTAAATGTACTTCCCTCACTTTGGGTGTTCCTCATTGCTCTCCTGGCGTATCTTCAGCAGTTTTATTATGTGACAAACAAATGTTTTGCTACAATATGCTGTGTTATTTAATGGAACCATTGTGGTTGAGCTGGTAGGGGATTAGGGGTAATCCGTGGAGGAACTTTGCAGATAAGTGGAGACATAAAGGCATTAGCAGGAGCCTCTATTCAGGGGAAGAGTTCATTTTCTCCATAAATGGTTGGTCCAGCAAGTCATCGCACAAGTGTAAGCTGTACTTAAGCATGGATTCTCACAGACAAATTGGAAACTTTAGAGTTAGAACAGAAAAAGTGCACACCACACACAATGGCACACACAGACACATACAGAACATACACACTGACCCATACAACTGGTATTTTCATTAACTATAACAGTGTAACAATCCCCAACCCCAAACCAGGTGTGTGCGTGTGTGTGTATGTGCCTGTGTCCGTGCGGTTTAAGTTGGTACATCTAAAGTGTAATTTTTTTTATTGTTGTTGAGCACTGACATATGGGGTTGTAAAAACCCTATGATTCATAGCAAAACATCAATTTACATTCATTTCCCTACTGATTTAGCATAATCGTATCTTTTGTAGCGCGCAATTCTGAATTATGTACATTAACAAATCACAGACAAGCACAGAAAACACAAATATAGACACTTACTGTATATTAGCATGGGTTGGTTACATTTTGGTGTGGAGTATGTACAGAAACTCGGCTCTCCCCAAAGGTATAGTTTCTTGTTTCATAATTGACTGTAATTCAATAAAAAATATAAAGACACTGTGATGGGTGATTTGAAGGAGTCAGGCGCAAGAGGGTAAATCACAGAATTTATTCAGGAATACAGAGTTACGCAGAATAGCGTGAAACAGTCCAGTGTGCAAAACAGGCGCACAGAAACAAAACAGGCACACGGGGAAAATATACCCCGGCAATAGAAAATACACAGAGCTTAACTGAGCTACACGCTCCTCACATTAAACAATCACCCACAAGGACAAGGGGGCAGAGGGAACACTTATTATACACATACTAATGAGGGGATATTAACCAGGTGTGTGTAATAGACAAGACAAAACAAATGGAATGATGAGATATGGAGCAGCAGTGGCTAGAAGGCCGGTGACGACGAACGCCGAAGCCTGCCCGAACAAGGAGGGGAAGCAGCTTCGGAGGAAGTCGTAACAGACACTGAAATCCCTTTCAATTACTGAACCCCTTACCCCTTATAGCTTTACATTTTTCTTACTCATTCTTTTTCTTGTGGTATTCTTCTCTACACAGCCTGGTGAATGACCCATGGGCATAGTGGAGCCTGACAAATGTTATTAGTTAGACTGACTCAAATTAAGACCAGGGACTTCAAAGCCACTTCACGTTTGCTATTCTGATCCTCTGTTAGGCACATCCATTTCTTTAGTCCCCTGCCGATCTGGTCGGCAACTTGTAATGTAGACGGGAGGGAGTTGGCAAATGTATTATTATAATAACTATTTCATGTGTGACAGTTATCCCCTGTCTATTCAAATTACTGCTCAAGAGGCCTCAGTTTAGGTTTCTGAAAAGTTAATAGAAAATGAAGAGGGAGGGAAACAGCTAAGTGGAGGAACTAAAGCTTAGAGTGCATTGGGATTTGGAGTCTAGAGTTAAGAATGTAGTATTCCATGGTTCAATGATAGCACTCTGTAAAACTCATGTTTACCTTGGGGACCCTCAGACGGGTTCGCGCAACCTTGAATTTCAACAAAACTAAGTAAAAACAGAGGACATTACATGAAAAACTGAGATAATAAAGAAAAATCTTTAATTTCAACAGAAACCCGAGAGAGAGACTTGGAAAATGCTCACGCAAATGATGAGAAACAAATTATTTCATTGAGAGAAATTGTTCATTAGTGTTTCACAATCATAGTTTGGCTGGGGTTTGAAAAGTTCAATGCAATTTGTGTTTGCAAAATTGATGAATTTTACCAGGAGCCATCCTTGTCGAGTGCAGGTAAACACAAGCATAGCCTATCACAAGCCCTTACATAGGGCCAGGTGTTTTTCCTGAACACTTGACATTACCAGGAAAAACTCTCCGTTCCTTGTTACTGTAATAAGCGATGACTGACAACCACGTTAGCATAATCAAAGCTAATTTCTTAGCTAGCATCTTCTCAACGTAACATTGTGGAGGCTCACAAGGCACAAGGATCAACATTATAACACATCCTCACAGTTACATAACTAGGGACAGGTTTTTTTTCTGGCCCTATCTGTGCAGCATGTTCTTTTGCTTCTATCATACAGTTGAGTGGGAGTTTCTGGGATAGTGGTTCTTATGCTCTACTTTGATCTACAGCAGTGGTGGGGATCCATGTTCCAAGAGGGGAGCAGCCAGGCCTCATAGTTGTCTAAGATATAGATCAACACTTGATCCAGTCATTGAATAGGGTAATAATTGACAAGAGCTTGTAACGCCAAGGTAGTGGGTTCGATCCCCGGGACCACCCATACACAAAAAAAAATGTATGCACGCATGACTGTAAGTCGCTTTGGATAAAAGCGTCTGCTAAATGGCATATTATTATTATTATTATTATTATTATAAGTATTTAAATAGCTTTACTTAATGCTTAACCTGCTAAACTACAACATCTACAGTGTAAATTGTGCCAGCTGTGCCTGAGTTAATAATGTGTCTTTAAGAGGTGGGCTGAGTCTTTGTGATGCACATCCAGCCTGTCCCCTATCTGTCAGAGAAAGCATTAGCAGGTCAGGCAGCAGGATGGATGACACTGGAAACTAAGAAAAAAGTGCTGTCTGCCATGACATCACAACATGGCCCCTCATGTCACCTCTTCAACTTTTAATGAAAAGCACCGTGGAGTTCGTGTCAAGCGCCAAAACCGACAGCTTGACAACAGGCCTTTCATCTCCTACGTGAAGACTCTCAAAACTCACGATCGACTTTAGAGAAAAATACAGAGGAATGTTTTGAAAGTGTGAGCCGGGGCCAGCGAGTGCTGAGTTGAGGAGAGCTGCTCTCACCCACGGTGGCCTGCTAGTTAAACATGACAAACATAACATGCTCTTTTAGACATGTTGCTGGAGCGCTCTGGAGGGCGTTGTCACGGTGACAGTGACAAGAGGGCCCAGATAGTAGAAGCGCTGTCAGCGCTCGTTTGGCTCAACTCGTTAAGGAATGAAGTAAATGAACATAAGTATTAAAAAGGTTTTGACAGTGTGGAGGAGAGCTAGAGCGTCTCTTCTCTCTCCTCCTCTGGGGGGGGAGTGACGGTCGCGTTTGAGCTGCGAACCGGTGCGTCACAGCTGCGTTTTCTGCTGCTAATGATTCCTTACAGGAAGTGGATCAGAGCTGAATGCTTTTCATGAGTTGCAGAGCCGATCACAGCTGCTCTCCCCCGTCTCCCCCACACCACCCTGGGCTGCTCCCTCCAAGGCTTCTGCAGATCCCAAGTCACTGTGTTTGGTGGCATGCAGGGAAAGAGGTGGGGATGATGTGATGAGGTTACTGTATAGAGAGAGAGAGACATGGTTCTTCCCGGAGAGATTTCAGACACTGACTCTGAGAGAACATGAAAACAGACAGTTGGACAGACAGAAGAACATGCGAGAAAGAGAGCGAGAGAGAAATAAAGACAGCATACAGCATGATTATGTTGTTTTCAGTGCAGGACCCATCACCTGTCAATCACACCCTGCAGAGTGCTGGGCGGAGGCTGTGTTCAGAGCCTGCTGTTTCTCAGAGCCTGCTGCCACTCATCACTTACAATGTAGTAGTAGTAGTAGTAGTAGTAGTAGTAGTAGTAGTAGTAGTAGTAGTAGAACTACTCATCTGGGACATGCTGTTTGCAGACGATGCAGCAGTAGTGGCACACACCCAGGAGCAACAACAAACCCTTGTGGACCGGTTCACCCAAGCATGCCAGGTCTTCAGCCTGACCATCAGCCTAAAGAAAACCAAATGAATGGGACAGGGTACCAAACAAGCCCCCTCAACCATCACCAACAACATGTTACTCGATGCCGAGCTCAGCAGCTGCATTGGAAAAGCAGCCTCCACCTTTGGAAAACTGACATCTAGGGTATGGAACAAGCTCACAGTCCACACAAAGATACATGTGTACAAAGCCTTTGTCACAAGCACACTCCTGTAAACCTGGACCATGCTCGCACCAAGAGTGGAGGCTAAACAACTTCCACCTGCGCTGCCTGAGGCAAATACTGGGCATCACCTGGAAGGACAGGATCACGTACACAGCAATCCTGGAGACGAGCACAGCTACCCAGTATGTACTGAAGCAGCGATGTCTCCGCTGGCTGAGCCACGTCCGTCGGATGGACAACGGACGAATCCCAAAGGACATTCTGTATTCAGAACTGTCCTCTGGAAAGAGACCAACTGGCCGCCCACAGCTACGCTACAAAGATGTCTGCAAGCAAGACCTCAAGTCCTTCACCATTAACACTGACACCTGGGAAGATGCAGCACACGACGGTCTTCACTGGCAGCAGGCACTTCGCAGCAGGCTGCTGACAAGCAAAACAACCCTGGCTCAACACCGCAAAGCTAAGAGAGTGAAGAGAAAAGAACACCAGGACACCATCACATCATCGACAACAACTGTGCCCGGGTCTGCCTCATGGATTGGACTTCACAGCCACAGCAGATGCTGCGCTAAGACCTAACCCCTCAAGGCACAAGAAACTATGGTCTCCTGAGACTGTAATACCGACAGGGGGGGTAGTAGTAGTAGTACTAGTAGTAGTAGTAGTAGTAGTAGTAGTAGTAGTAGTGGTAGTAGTGTGTAGGTGCTAGAAAGAGAAAAGTTGGTCCTAATTTTTGCACTTTTGTTTGTATAGAGCAGGGATGCCCACCCCCCTTCACCTTGCGAGAAAAACATTTTAGCAACCCTGAAGAAGGCACTGTGATGCCGAAACATTGGTGTTTAAACCAATATATTACTGGGAGTTAAAATATATAGAGAGTGTGCGACTCTCTTTATTTATTTTTATAGCAACCCCCCTCTTGACAGCGGAGTAAAAATAATATACGTTTAGGGTAACACTTTATTTGGATAGATGCTCTACAGACTATCAGTAACATTTCAACGAACTATCTACTAACCCTAACCTTAACCCTTATCCTAACCCCAAACTTAACCCTTACCCTAGCCCTAATCTTAACCCTTACCCTAACCCTTATCTAAACCTAACCCTAACCGTAACCTTAGCAAGCAGTTGCATAAAAATAAATAAAGAATGCTGATGCACAACCAAATTTCGAAATTGCACCTTGTGTATTCTACTATTCTAATACACAGTGGCCGGGGGCCGCCAGTTGGTTTAGAGGGCACTGAAATTCCTGCCGTATAAAAACGAACAAATTACATGAGCGTTTACTAGTCTCACTTCGTTAGTTCAGAACATCTGTTGAATTCAGCTCTGTGATCACTGGCAACGTTACAGAAAGGAAACCAGACACAGAAACACAACATAAAAGCTTTTATCAGTGGGCAAATTAAAGGATTTAACTTGGTGCAGAGCCATTGGCTGCTCATACAACTCCTAACAGTACACTGAGCATGGGTGAGCACCAAAGACTTAATAGTCCAGCGGAAAAATGTGTCCACTTTGGTGGCAAGGGTTTGATGGTATTACATTGTTACTCTGTTGTCACTCTGTCTGTCTGTCTTTCTGTCTGCCTGCATTTGCTTCTCCTTGTTCTCCTCTATTGTCACTCTGTCACCAGAAGACCAGGGGACCACACTGCCTGTGCTGGGTCCAGCAACATCCTAGTTGTGAATAAAGAAGAAAAATCACTGAAGAAATGCCTAATAGATGACCGTTGGCTCATAACACCTTATAAAAGCCTAACTACTTATACTTACAGTACATTGCAAATTAGTGCCTGGCCGTCATGCATGTTCCCCACTATCCTAAGGGTTAATTACTATTAAATAAACAGTATCATATTGAGCTAAAATATCAATAAACCGGCCAGTGCGTCTTTCTCTCTCTCTCTGTTTTTTCCCTACCTCCACTGCACTTGACTCTGCTGCAGCAGCTGAGCAGTATGTGCTGCTGAGCCTATCATCACTGGGAACAGTCATTGTTCCCCACAAACCCCAGATTAAATATATATATATGATACCCTCTAGCGTTCGATGTCACACCTTATATATATTGTTGTATGGGAGTCTATGCAATAGAATGTTCGCAGGCTGATAAAGGAATTTTGAAACTGGAATGTTCATATGATCATTCAAAATGACTATCAAACCATGGGATTTGGTGAATTTTTATTGAAACAAGAATGTTACAAATAGCAGAACTACATATTTGTTTTAGGGAAATTGGTCATACTGAGAAATAATAGAAGTCCATGAGATCCAAATATGTATTGAGTTTATAGTTGCCACCTGAGACAAATCATTTACTAAACCCTAAACCTCAACTAAATCTTGTAATGAATAATGTGGAAATTGAACAAGTTGAGGTGACTAAACTGCTTGGAGTAATCATGGATTGTAAACTGTCATGGTCAAAACATATTGATACAACAGTAGCTAAGATGGGGAGAAGTCTGTCCATAATAAAGCGTTGCTCTGCCTTCTTAACAGCACTATCAACAAGGCAGGTCCTACAAGCTCTAGTTTTGTCGCACCTGGACTACTGTTCAGTCGTGTGGTCAGGTGCCACTAACAGGGATTTAGGAAAATTGCAATTGGCTCAGAACAGGGCAGCACGGCTGGCCCTTGACTGTACACAGAGAGCTAACATTAATAATATGCATGTCAATCTCTCCTGGCTCAAAGTGGAGGAGAGATTGACTTCATCACTACTTGTATTTGTGGGAGATATTGACATGTTGAATGCGTACCCCACAAGACATGCTACCAGAGGTCTCTTCACAGTCCCCAAGTCCAGAACAGACTATGAGAGGCGCACAGTACTACATTCAGTAGAGCCATGACTACATGGAACTCTATTCCACATCAAATAACTCATGCAAGCAGTCAAATTAGATTAAAAAAACAGATAAAAATACACCTTATGGAACAGCGGGGGACTGTGAAGAGACACAAACACAGGCACAGACACATGCATACACATACACGATAACATAAGCACTTTACACACATACACATGGGATTTAGTGTTGTTGATATGTAGTTGTATAGTAGGGGCCTGAGGGCACACACTTAATGTGTTGTGAAATCTGTTGTGAATGTATTGTAATGTTTTTAAAATTGTATAACTGCCTTAATTTTGCTGGACCCCAGGAAGAGTAGCTGCTGCCTTGGCAATTGGACCATTGCTGATGCCCTCGACAACCCTCAGCAGCCACTAACCAATACATATTTCAGTAGGCCCTATACAACAACATACAATTTAACACACCAAAGTGACAAATATGTGAAATCTGGCCTGCTGGCCCATGGACTATTAGGGACCACATAGCCCCTCATGCATAAGAGAAAAATAACAACTGACAACAACAAACAAAAGCAAATGAACAATACCCAGACACGTGTCCAATGGTCAAATGGTTAGGGCAAACGTGACAAGTACTGTATGCAAGCTAAGACATAGTATGCAAAATACTTCCATGGGTTGGGTTGCATGCATAGAGTTTGTTTGGTGAATTGTCTGCAGTACCTATTCACTGAAAGGTTCCTTGTTGACTAGGCTGGACCAGGTACATTTTGAGTGTAATCAATGTTTTGGTTTGAACAGAAAACCTGCAGACACAGGGGTTGTGGAGAGCTGCCAAACAGAGCCACTGTGCCTGGAAAGAATGTTCACTTCAATTTCCTCTACGCTCTGTCTACTTGTAAAGGGATCACACTCTCTACGATTTCAATTACCTCTCTCAGTCTGTCTTTCTCCAGTTGAGCAGTTTGCCAAGTTGGGTAAAGTTTGGGCGGAAAGTAGTATTTGTGCATTATGCCCACCCCGCCCATTTCTGCTCCCCATGCCCACCCTCTCATCCCTCTTTCCCACTCATCTCTACCTTGCTTCCTCCCTCTTTCCTTCCCCCTTAACCTCCCCCCCTTCCTCCCTCCCGAACCCTCTCTTCCATGACACATGTACAGTGCCTTGCAAAAGTATTCATCCCCATTGCCGTTTTTTATTTTGTTACATTACAACCTGTAATTGAAATAGATTTTTATTTGGATATCATGTAATGGACATACAGAAAATAGTCAAAATTGGTGAAGTGAAATTAAAAAAATAACAGACTCCAACATGAGAAAAATATAAGTGATTAGCAGAACCCTGAAATGTTATTACGCCGTAGCAACAGTGTATGTTGTGTGTGTGACTGAGTCTGAAAGGCTTTGGTGCATTGTCCCGCATCAGTGAGCACCAGAGGAGGCTGGTGGGAGGAGCTATAGGAGGATGGGCTCATTGTAAAGACTGGAATGGAACTAATGGAAAGGTATCAAACACAGCAATCATATGGAAACCACGTTTGACTCAGTTCCATTTCTTCCATTCCAGCCATTACTATAGCTTCTTCCACCAGCCTCCTCTGGTACACACACACAAACACACACAAGTTTTTCCTATCTTGTTGCATTACAACCTTTATTTGAAATCAATTTTTTTTGGGATTTCATGTAATGGACATACACAAAATAGTCCAAATTGGTGAAGTGAAATGAATAAAATAACTTGTTTCAAAAAATGCAAATAAATAAATAATGGAAAAGTGGTGCGTGCATATGTATACACCCCCTTTGCTATGAAGCCCCTAAATAAGGTATTGTGGCAACCAATTACCTTCAGAAGTCACATAATTAGTTAAATAAAGTCCACCTGTGTGCAATCTAAGTGTCACATGATCTCAGTATATATCCAAACCTGTTCTGAAAGGCCCCAGAGTCTGCAACACCACTAAGCAAGGGGCACCACCAAGCAAGCGGCACCATGAAGACCAAGGAGCTCTCCAAACAGGTCAAGGACAAAGTTGGGGAGCAGTACAGATCAGGGTTGGGTTATAAGAAAATATACGAATATGGCACCACAACAAACCTGCCAAGAGAGGGCCGCCCACCAAAACCCACCAAGGCAAGGAGGGCATTAATCAGGGCATTAATCAGAGAGGCAACAAAGACACCAAAGATTACCCTGAAGGAGCTGCAAAGCTCCACAGCGGAGATTGGAGTATCTGTCCATAGGACCACTTTAAGCCGTACACTTCACAGAGCTGGGCTTTACGGAAGAGTGGCCAGAAAAAAGCCATTGCTTAAAGAAAAAAATAAGCAATCACGTTTGGTGTTTGCCAAAAGACATGTGGGAGACTCCCCAAACATATGGAAGAAGGTACTCTGGTCAGATGAGACTAAAATTGAGCTTTTTGGCCATCAAGGAAAACGCTATATCTGGAGCAAACCGAACACCTCTCATCACCCCGAGAACACCATCCCCACAGTGAAGCATGGTGGTGGCAGCATTATGCTGTGGGGATGTTTTTCCATCGGCAGGGACTGGGAAACTGGTCAGAATTGAAGGAATGATGGATGGCGCTAAATACAGGGAAATTCTTGAGGGAAACCTGTTTCAGTCTTCCAGAGATTTGAGACTGGGATGGAGGTTCACCTTCCAGCAGGACAATGACCCTAAGCATACTGCTAAAGCAACACTCGAGTGGTTTAAGGGGAAACATTTAAATGTCTTGGAATGGCCTAGTCAAAGCCCAGACCTCAATCCAATAGAGAATCTGTGGTATGACTTAAAGATTGCTGTACACCAGCGGAACCCATCCAACTTGAAGGAGCTGGAGCAGTTTTGCCTTGAAGAATGGGCAAAAATCCCAGTGGCTAGATGTGCCAAGCTTTTAGAGACATACCACGAGACTTCCAGCTGTAATTGCTGCAAAAGGTGGTTCTTCAAAGTATGACTTTGGGGTTGTGAATAGTTATGCACGCTCAAGTTCAATTTTTTTGTCTTATTTCTTGTTTGTTTCACAATAAAAAATATTTTGCATCTTCAAAGTGGTAGGCATGTTGTGTAAATCAAATGATACAACCCCCCCAGGGTTGTAAGGCAACAAAATAGGAAAAATGCCAAGGGGGGTGAATTCTTTCGCAAGCCACTGTAGGAGAGAAAGACAGAGGAGTTAATAAAGCATGAAGCCATGCTGTTATTTCTGGCAGCTGTGCAGGCATATTGTAGACAGAGTTAACGCTTTTGGAAAATAAATTATTTACTTTTCTCCAAAGTTGTCTTTGTGGCTCCACAAACAAGATACGTTGACACTTATTAATGGAAATGTGGGTAGTTTTCCTGTTGACATTTATCCTGGTATTTCAATATGAGTATTTTCCCCTTCCAACTATTAACCAGTTTTATCTCTACCAACATAATTTCCAATGAAAGCCAATATGCCATGTTATCTCTGGAGACTTTGGTATTGATATGCCAATAGAAAAATATATTATTTTTTTGTGCTGTTATTTTCATTGACTTGTTGCTGTGGCATTGCTATTGAATGACCAGTCCCTTTCAGTGTGTAGTCTAAAGCCATAGCTTGAGACCAACATCCAGCTCAAATCAACCAACCCCTGCACATTTATTGTTCTGTCTATCAAACTCTCATTATTCTTCTTACTGACAGAACACTTAGGTCCTCAGCACCTTCCTGCTAACTGCTACAGACATCTCTCTGGCAATGAGTGGTTGGCAGGAAAGGACGTGTGCACGGGCCATATCTCACAGATATTTGGGCAGCACTCACCCTGGCATCTGTTTAAACATTAGCCCACTTTTCCGTGGGCATATTTGTACCCCTGCCACCCTGGGAGAATGGGACTCATGATGGCAGGGAACGTGAGGTGACCTGGAAAAAAGAAGTTAGGTTTGAGTCAGGGGACCTACTCTTAAGATGTAGAGTGTGTCCAAGCCCCCCTCCAACATTCTTACTGAAGTTTCTGTTGCAAAAGCTTGTAAAATTTATACAATTGATACATTTAGAAAATCAACATCTCTCTTCCAGCAGCCTTGATCAATCCCCCTCCTCCTCTTCTCCCCCTAGAGGAGAGGATGTGCTGTCGAAATTCCCCAGACCAAAGCTCCATGAAGAGAGGAGGGGTAAAGAGAGGACAGCGATCAATTTCAGATATGGCCACAAGCACAGGGTTTACTAACAAAAGAGATTTCACGCGCTGTTAAGGGTATCGAGTGGACCAGTGGATTAGCCCACACTGCACATTAACCCTGCAACTCAAACGACAAAGGCCCACTTAACAAACAGCCTGCATCCCCGCTACAGACCGTAGAGGCCCACTTAACCACCAATAGGATCAACATCAGCTCTGGAGCAGTAATGGCGCCTCTACACAAGTGACAAACAGTAGTGTTTAAAGGACACACATGTTCAATGCGGGGGAACCCAAACACATGTAAGCAAGTGTTTTGAGTTTACATGTCAGTAGTAGCATATAGTATGGTACGGTTGAAGAGGTGTAAGTGGAAGGATCAGTGGAGTCTGACAGAGATGTGAGAGGTAAATCCATCCCTCTGATGTATTTACAGCTGTATTCAAATGGTATGTCTTATATCTACCTCAATGTTTGAAAATGTTTTGGAAGATGCCAGCCATTGCTCTTCCTTGTGGCTAATGCTTCTTCCCACCCTGACAAACCTCTGACAACGTGGTCGGAAACGTTCCAGGCTAAAATCCATCGAGCGGGAGATATAGATCGGCTTAATTGGATTTTGCCGACTCTGAAGAAGGAGCTAATTATCCAAACACTGCCCCCACTTTAAATACATCCGTCACAAGGTGCTCCTCTGCCTGTAGATATCTCATTGAGCAGGGAGTCGGAGGAAAAGAAGAAGGAGGGAGAAGGAGAGACGATTATTTACCTTATTAATTACACTACAGTAGGTCTACTCTCTTTCCAACAGTCAAGGGCAGGTAACAAAACTGAGACTTCAGCAGTGATAGCAAACCATGTTGTTGCTAGTACACTGGTACTGGGTAGTGAGGAGATAAAAACATATCTCTTCAGAAAAAAGTGTCTCCTTTTGTGTTTTCAGAGCACATCATAATCCATCACTCCTCTGCTGCAATTAGGACAGACTGTGTAATTTGTTTGCTTTGTTTGCTGACAGTGCTTGTTTGCCGAATCTGATTGTTTCAGGGGAAAACAGAGCAGCGATAGGGCGATTATAGCAGGGAATGGGAAAGTTTAAAAGACTCACTGAATTTTTTTCTCCATTTTTTCTTGTCTCCCTCTTCCACTGAACAAAATGTACTGTAGGTTATAATATTGCATTTCAAATGTTCTTCTATGATGTCTGAGTGACAAAGAAAATTACTGTCATCAATGATTTACAGTATTTTCACTGCGTCTTAATTCTCAGCTGGTATCTAAAGGGAACTATTGCATCATATAATCTAAGTTGAGCCCAACGAAAAGGCTCTCAAGGTGGAAATTCAGAGACACTTGATCATTAATTGAGGACCTCTCTAATTCTAGCTCGAATATAACCATGCAAGTCCAAGAGGCACACAGGACACAGGTCAAGAGTTTGCGAGGCAACAAACTTTCCTTGACCAATAGAAAGCCTCATATCCTCCAATCTGTCAATCAGGATATGGTTCGACCCTCTCTTTCTGACAATGAAGAAACTCTTTGGTCATTAATGTAAAATCGGACTCCAATAACCCATCATATTAATTTATTACACTTGTGCGTTAGCCACCTCACCAAGCTAATGATGATGAATTATCTCACAATGTCACCGTGAATTAATTACCCAAATTAAATATGAGGGAACATTTCTCAAAGGAAGAGATTTACATTATAATCATATATCTTAATGTACACGATAGTCATGGTTTTCATGTGAATAGCTGGCTCTGTTTTACTGTGTTCAGTTTCTTTGGGTTCTATTTGTTATATCTACACTTTAACCTTGATCATAGCAATTAATACAGTGGTGAGGAGGAGGACTCTACCGTGTCCAGAAGTGACTTCACCATTCATTTTCTGTATTCAGGGTTCACTCAAACATCATTTTAAGCTTAGTTTTAATATTTACAGTTACAGCTGATTTAGGGATTGTAAATTATATCGATTTGCTGTCCTGAAATATAAGTCATCTGAATTATTCAATCAATTGTTCAATCAAACTTTTCGCCACCAGCTCATGATATCAGGGTATAAAAACCACAATCTGTCTCCTGAATTAGCCTGGTGTGCATGTTAACTGGGCTCGTTTTCCCCGGTTTTCCCAGGCTAAACTAGCTGGCTAGCTGAACTATGCTAGTTTTCGTCCTCATTGTCAACTTAAATACTGCACCCTCAACTTCAAAACTCATTTGCTAGTTATACAATCAAACTAAGAAATTAGCTGGAAATGATTTATTGTTTTGTTGAATAGTTATGACTGGTTCGAGATACAGTGGGGAGAACAAGTATTTGATACACTGCCGATTTTGCAGGTTTTCCTACTTACAAAGCATGTAGAGGTCTGTAATTTTTATCATAGGTACACTTCAACTGTGAGAGATGGAATCTAAAACAAAAATCCAGAAAATCACATTGTATGATTTTTAAGTAATTCATTTGCATTTTATTGCATGACATAAGTATTTGATCACCTACCAACCAGTAAGAATTCCGACTCTCACCGACCTGTTAGTTTTTCTTTAAGAAGCCCTCCTGTTCTCCACTCATTACCTCTATTAACTGCACCTGTTTGAACTCGTTACCTGTATAAAAGACACCTGTCCACACACTCAATCAAACAGACTCCAACCTCTCCACAATGGCCAAGACCAGAGAGCTGTGTAAGGACATCAGGGATACAATTGTAGACCTGCACAAGGCTGGGATGGGCTACAGGACAATAGGCAAGCAGCTTGGTGAGAAGGCAACAACTGTTGGCGCAATTATTAGAAAATGGAAGAAGTTCAAGATGACGGTCTATCACCCTCGGTCTGGGGCTCCATGCAAGATCTCACCTTGTGGGGCATCAATGATCATGAGGAAGGTGAGGGATCAGCCCAGAACTACACGGCAGGACCTGGTCAATGACCTGAAGAGAGCTGGGACCACAGTCTCAAAGACAACCATTAGTAACACACTACGCCCGTCATGGATTAAAATCCTGCAGCGCACGCAAGGTCCCCCTGCTCAAGCCAGCGCATGTCCAGGCCCGTCTGAAGTTTGCCAATGACCATCTGGATGATCCAGAGGAGGAATGGGAGAAGGTCATGTGGTCTGATCAGACAAAAATATAGTTTTTTGGTCTAAACTCCACTCGCCGTGTTTGGAGGAAGAAGAAGGATGAGTACAACCCCAAGAACACCATCCCAACCGTGAAGCATGGAGGTGGAAACATCATTCTTTGGGGATGCTTTTCTGCAAAGAGGACAGGACGACTGCACCGTATTGAGGGGAGGATGGATGGGGCCATGTATCGCGAGATCTTGGCCATTAACCTCATTCCCTCAGTAAGAGCATTGAAGATGGGTCGTGGCTGGGTCTTCAAGCATGACAACGACTCGAAACACACAGCCAGGGCAACTAAGGAGTGGCTCCGTAAGAAGCATCTCAAGTTCCTGGAGTGGCCTAGCCAGTCTCCAGACCTGAACCCAATAGAAAATCTTTGGAGGGAGCTGAAAGTCCGTATTGCCCAGCGACAGCCCCGAAACCTGAAGGATCTGGAGAAGATCTGTACGGAGGAGTGGGCCAAAATCCCTGCTGCAGTGTGTGCAAACCTGGTCAAGACCTACAGGAAACGTATGATCTCTGTAATTGCAAACAAAGGTTTCTGTACCAAATATTAAGTTCTGCTTTTCTGATGTATCAAATACTTATGTCATGCAATAAAATGCAAATTAATTACTTAAAAATCATACAATGTGATTTTCTGGATTTTTGTTTTAGATTCCGTATCTCACAGTTGAAGTGTACCTATGATAAAAATTACAGACCTCTACATGCTTTGTAAGTAGGAAAACCTGCAAAATCGGCAGTGTATCAAATACTTGTTCTCCCCACTGTATCTATGGTAAGATGACGGTGGCGAAGGATCATTGCTACTTAACGCGGATCCAAGTTCAGTTTTGAGATCCACTGGCGTCACTGGCGCAGGGATAGCTGGACGTTTCTGACTGGTTTTGGAACTGTGACAGGGCAGCCTCTCCCCGCTTGGCTCCATGGGATATGTAGTGATTTTGCCTACACAGCCTGATATGTACACGGTCTTGTACCCTTAACCTTTTTTAAACTGACTATCGCATTTGTTGATTAAATCAGACTTTATTAATATAATGACTAATCCAGGAATATCACGAGTTAATTGACACGAGAAAACTCACAAAAATAGCAACTCTACAGAGCACAATGAGTACAATGAATGGCTAAATTACTTCGGGACACGAAGGGTCAGCGGAGCTCCTACTCCTCGTCACAATACAGATCTGACTTGATGTGCAATAATGTGATTGTGTTTGTGTATGTGATTGACTCTACATACAGTAATGACAGTGCTTGGAGAGGAAACATTCAATGTGCCAGTGGATGAGCGGGCACATGAGACGTGGCTTCAGTTCATGTTAGGAGAGAGTTGACAATGGTAGTGGAGTGGTCATCACCTCTTAAATCAGGGAACAGGAGGGGACTTAGCTGTAAATACAAATAGCAGATACATTCCATTACATTTGCGCCGTCGTAGGTTTGAACAAGAAGTTTCTCCATGAAGTTAAACACAGACTGCGTATCTTGCCCACTTGACACATCATAGTAGCCCAAGAAACGTTCCTGAATAAAGCCCTGATCATCCACATACCTGACGATAACTGACAACTGCAAGCAGTGGTGGCACCATAGGTCCCAGAATGGGAGGGAGGCAATTTTTACCCCCTGGGGCCAGGAGTTTTTCCCGATCTGTTAACCTAATCAGGAAAACTCTGGACCCTGTAAGGTATGACAGTGTTTAATCAGTTGTAAAAAGGGTTTATGAGGGCTATGATGGGAGCAGTTTTTCCTAATCAGGTTTTTAAAAACTGGGGGGGTGTTGCGCAGTTTGAATACGCAGACCTTCGTCATGATCGATGCAGCTTTTTCCCAGAAGCTTGAATCTGATGTTGGCATTTATATGCTCCCTGCTTTTGTTTAGCCGTTTAGCTGAACGATCAATGTTCTTCTGGTCACTGTACCCCTCTTTCGCCCAAGGCTGACTTTCCAGAAAGCAGGCAAGGCCAGCAATACAGGTTGCTTGATGAAAAGCTCCCTGTTAACCAACTATCCTTTTGATACCAGTTGGTATTGAACGCCCTCACCCTTTCATCCTTCTTCATGAAACTGATCTCAGGCAGAGGTCGACCCTCAGTTTTAATGTGCACCTTTTTCGTGTACCCCAGAGAATGAAAGGGGTTTCTCAACAAAAAGTCAATAACATTTGCGGTAGCGTTGGCGGCGAAAACTGCACACTAGAGCTGATAACTACTGCTATTTGCTACTGAAGTTAGCAAGGCAAATGGAAATAAATAGCTCTAACTGGACACAAAAATAAAGTTATAAAACAAAGAAAATAATGTATTATCTACCTCCTCCGTCTCCTGTAATTTGAAGAAACTAATTTGAATTGAATAATATCAGAAAAAATGCTCAACTATCACTTTTCAATCTCCATCCAATAACGTCACCAACTCACCAATCTTCTCAACACATAGAACTCCCCCCATAATGTTCTGCGGCACAACATCAATACAACACACTAGGTTCATTCTCTGATCCTAATCCAATGATTGGATGGACAACATGTCAGTTCATACTGCAAAAGCTTTGATTGGTTGGAGGTCGTCTGTCACGAGTTACAAAGCCAGAACCCAGAAGCAGACCAGGACAAGGTAAGTTGAAACGAAGGTGAGTGTTTATTTACAAATTCAAGAGTGATGCTGAATAATCCAGGGAACAGAGCGGGCGGCGTTGATTAGTTGTTGGGGGTGCAGTGGTTGATCCCATCATGGCTCGGCAGCCGCCGACCACCAGGCAGAGGTTGGATGAAGGTTCCGGACGAGTGACTGCAGATGGAACAAAACGGAGGTAAGTAAACAACAAACCAACAAGGTGCAAAAACAACAAAACTAACGCTAGAAGCTCTAAGACTGATACTCTGGTAAACCTACTGTTCATGGCTAACGATCCGGCAGGGAATGGATGTTAGGCCAGAGCCTAAGAAGGGTGATGATCAGGACCAGGTGTGCAGATTGCTGATGGGATGCAGGTGCGGAAATCAAGAGAGCTCCCCGGAGCGTTCCAGAACCCTCGGGAAACTGGAGATCACGAGCAGAAAAACTAGTCCACAGACAGGACCCGACTCAGACTGCCGGGATCGTTACAGTACCCCCTCCGACGAACGCCACCGGGCGGACTCCCCGGAGCGCCAGGATGGAGGCGGTAGAAGTCACGGATGAGGTCAGCATCTAGGATCTGTCGCCGCGGAATCCAACTCCTCTCTTCAGGACCATACCCCTCCCAGTCCACGAGATACTGGAAACCCCGGCCCCGCCGTCTGGAATCCATGATGCGTCGCACCGTGAAGGCAGGACCACCTCCGATCATCCGAGGAGGAGGAGGAGGAGGCGGAGGAGGCAACAGAGGACTGAGGAAAACAGGCTTGAGGCAGGAGACATGAAAGGTGGGATGGACTCTGAGCGTCCTCGGTAGTTTGAGTCGAACTGCCACTGGATTGATCACCTTCTCCACCACAAACGGACCAATGAACTTCGGTAACAACTTCCTAGACTCAGTCCGTAACGGAAGATCCCGTGTGGCCAACCAGACCCTATCTCCGATGGTATAGGTGGGAGCGGGGATCCGGCGACGATTCGCCTGGAGCTGATACCGGTCCGAAACTCTAAGGAGTGCCTTTCTGGCCCGATGCCAGGTCCGGTGGCAACGACGAATATGGGCCTGAACAGAGGGCACTGAGAGCTCCTTCTCCTGAGAAGGGAACAAGGGAGGTTGGTAGCCATACAGGCACTGGAAGGGAGACATCCCAGTGGCAGATGTAGGGAGAGTATTGTGGGCATACTCAACCCAAGGCAACTGAGAGACCCAGGAGGTGGGGTTGGAAGAGACCAGGCAGCGTAGCGTGGATTCCATCTTCTGGTTGGCTCTCTCCGCCTGACCATTGGATTGGGGGTGAAAACCAGATGTGAGACTGACTGTAGCTCCAATGGCCAAACAGAAGGACTTCCAGACAGCAGAGGTAAACTGAGGGCCACGGTCGGAAACGATATCACTGGGCAAACCGTGGACCCTGAAAACCTCCCCTAACCAGGATCTCGGACGTCTCCGAGGCAGAGGGAAGCTTGGCAATTGGCACAAAGTGGGCGAACTTGCTGAATCTGTCCACGATAGTCAGAACGACCGTGTTCCCCTCAGAAGCGGGCAACCCAGTGACGAAGTCCAGGGCCAGATGCGACCATGGTCGCCGGGGAATAGGAAGGGGGTGAAGTAGTCCAGAGCTGGGCCGATTGGTACTCTTATTCTGCGCACACACTGGACAGGCAGCAACAAAACCCCGAGTATCCTCGGCCATGGCAGGCCACCAAAAACGTCTGCGAAGAAACGCCATCGTCCGAGCCACGCCAGGGTGACAAGCCATCTTGCTGGCGTGGGACCATTTGAGGACAGCAGGACGAACCGACTCAGGCACAAACAACCGACCGGGTGGACCGTTACCGGGACCGGGCTGAGTCCGAAGGGCCGCCATCACCTCCTCCTCAATCTTCCACATAACTGCTCCCACGACGCAGTTCCGGGGGAGAATTGTCTCGGTCTTGGACCCACTCTCCTCCGTCTTGGAGAACATCCGGGACAAGGCGTCCGCCTTGCCGTTCTTAGATCCAGGTCGGAACGTCAGGGAAAACTTGAATCGTCCGAAAAACAACGCCCACCTGGCCTGACGGGAGTTGAGACGTCTAGCCGATTGCACGTAAGCAAGATTCTTGTGGTCAGTCCAGACAATAAACGGTTGCTCCGCCCCCTCCAACCAGTGGCGCCACTCCTCCAAGGCAAGTTTCACCGCGAGAAGCTCCCGGTTACCCACATCGTAATTCCTCTCCGCAGGCGAAAGGCGACGAGTAGTAGGCGCAGGGATGGAGTTTACTGTCCGTGGAGCATCGCTGCGACAGGATGGCGCCAACTCCCACATCAGACGCGTCCACTTCAACGACGAACTGACGGGCCGTGTCCGGTTGAGAGAGAATCGGTGCGTTGGTGAATCGCCTCTTCAAATCCAGAAACGCTCGATCCGCCTCCGGATTCCACTTGAAGGTCCTGATACTGGAAGTCAAGGCAGTTAACGGAGCGGCCACACGGCTGTAATCCCGGATGAATCTGCGGTAGAAATTCGCAAACCCCAAAAATCTCTGGAGCTGCAATCTCGTACCGGGCTGGGCCCATTCCAGAACCGCTCTAACCTTCTCCTGGTCCATCCTAATCTCTCCCCTGGAGATGATGTACCCGAGAAAGGATGTCGTGTGGGCGTGAAACTCGCACTTCTCGGCCTTCACGAACAGGCGATTCTCCAACAATCGCTGCAGAACCTGCCGGACATGCTGGACGTGGTCGGAAGGTTCCTTCGAGAAGATCAGAATGTCATCCAGGTAAACAAACACAAAGAGACCGATCATATCTCTCAGGACGTCGTTCACCATACTCTGGAATACCGCTGGAGCATTGGTCAGTCCAAACGGCATCACCTGATACTCGAGTGACCCATCGGTGTATTGAAACCCGTCAACCACTCGTCCCCCTCTCTGATCCGGACCATGTGATACGCATTGCGTAGGTCTAGCTTGGTGAACACCGTAGCACCCTGTAAGGAGTCGAAGGCAGAACTCATCAAGGGCAGGGGATACTTGTTCTTGACCGTGATGTCATTCAACCCCCGATAATCAATACACGGTCGAAGAGAGCCATCCTTCTTACCCACAAAGAAGAATCCTGCCCCCAGGGGTGATGACGAGGGACGAACGAGACCAGCAGCTAGGGACTCCTTGATGTAGGTCTCCAAAGCCTCACGTTCAGGTCGGGAGATACTGTATAACCTTCCCTTGGGGTAGACAGCTCCAGGGAACAGGTTGATGGCACAATCATATGGTCGGTGGGGAGGGAGTGACAGAGCCTTCTGCTTACTGAAAACTTCCCCCAAATCGTGATATGTCTCGGGAACCAGGGACAAATCTGGGGGTTTAGCCTCAATCACCTGACTGGGAACCGAATGGGGACAGGCAGTCTTGAGACAGTTAGCATGACAATCAAGGCTCCAACTCGTTACCTTGCCCGTCACCCAATCGAACGTGGGATTGTGTTCCTTCAGCCAGGGGTATCCAAGGACCAGAGGAACATGGGAAGACGGCAGAATGAAGAATGAAATCATCTCAGAATGATTCCCCGACAACAGCATCTTAACCGGTTCAGTCCTCATCGTGATACGTGCCAGACTACTGCCGTCCAGAGTGGTAGCTTCAATGGCTTCCGGCAATTGCTCCTTGGAAAGCCCCAGCTGTTCCACCAACTCGGCATCTAGAAAGCTTCCATCGGCACCTGAATCGATAAAAGCGTTAATCGCTAAGCTCTGATTCCTGTTCATAAGGGTAGCCGGGAAACGGGGTCTGACAGAGGTATTGAGAGGTCGAAACTGGCTCGCTAAAAGTCCTCCCAACTTTAGCGAGCCGCGCAGTTTGACGACCGCCGGGAACCAGTGGCGAGGTAATGTCCCGAACCACCACAGTAGAGGCAACAGTTAGTCCCTACGTCTGTGTTGGCGCTCCTCCTTGGTTAACCCGTGCCGCCCCACTTGCATGGGTTCAGAATCGGGAGACAGAACCTCTCCACTAATCCTGTGTGGTGGCCGATGATCGACGTATTCTGATCCAATCCCCGACCCGACTGGAACCTGAGAAGCTGATCGGTTGGACGGAACCCATTGCTTCTCCCTCCTTCGCTCTCGGACTCGATTATCCACCCGAATAGACAAGGCTACCAAGCTGTCCAGGTCACTAGGCTCCGGATAGGAGATCAACTCATCCTTGAGCTGCTCCGACAGACCCTGGTAAAAGGCCGCTTGCAGAGACTCCTCATTCCACCCACTCTCCACAGCCAACGTCTTGAACTCGATCACGAAGTCGGCCACGCTGCGAGTTCCTTGGCGAAGCGAAAACAGGCGCCTAGCTGCGTCCCTCCCTCGGACGGAATGGTCGAAGAGCTTCCTCATCTCGGCCGTGAACCCCTGGTATGAAGCCATGCAGGGATCCTGTCGTTCCCAAACGGCTGAAGCCCACTCCAGCGCTCGACCACGCAGCAACTCAATCACAAAGGCTATCCTAGCCTTGTCTGTGGCATAAGAGTAGGGCTGTAGATCGAACACTAATCCACACTGCATAAGGAAGGAACGGCATCTTCCCAGCTCCCCCTCATATTTATCCGGCGTCGGAACCTTGGGCTCACGGAAGGACACAGCTCCAGAAGCGGCAGGCGAGATGGGTGAAACCGGTAGTGGATCCTCCACCGGAAACTTGCGTTGGTTCTGGACCTCCGTCAGACCGGTAGAAAGGTTCCGAACTGACAACGCGATCTCCTGTAGTACCGTGCTATGATGGCCCAACATCTTCTCCTGATGGGTAATGGCATGGCGAACAGAGTCCAGGTCCGCTGGGTTCATTACTGGCCGGATCGTTCTGTCACGAGTTACAAAGCCAGAACCCAGAAGCAGACCAGGACAAGGTAAGTTGAAACGAAGGTGAGTGTTTATTTACAAATTCAAGAGTGATGCTGAATAATCCAGGGAACAGAGCGGGCGGCGTTGATTAGTTGTTGGGGGTGCAGTGGTTGATCCCATCATGGCTCGGCAGCCGCCGACCACCAGGCAGAGGTTGGATGAAGGTTCCGGACGAGTGACTGCAGATGGAACAAAACGGAGGTAAGTAAACAACAAACCAACAAGGTGCAAAAACAACAAAACTAACGCTAGAAGCTCTAAGACTGATACTCTGGTAAACCTACTGTTCATGGCTAACGATCCGGCAGGGAATGGATGTTAGGCCAGAGCCTAAGAAGGGTGATGATCAGGACCAGGTGTGCAGATTGCTGATGGGATGCAGGTGCGGAAATCAAGAGAGCTCCCCGGAGCGTTCCAGAACCCTCGGGAAACTGGAGATCACGAGCAGAAAAACTAGTCCACAGACAGGACCCGACTCAGACTGCCGGGATCGTTACATCGTCCTCTGGAAGTGGTCATAATTACAATGTAGGTCAATGGAAGGGGGTGAGGCCTACGAGCTCCTAGGTTTTGTATTGAAGTCAATGTACCCAGAGGAGGACAGATGCTAGCTGCCCTCCGGCTACACCAGGGTGCAACCCCAGAGAGTGCTGTTGAAGTTACTATAGACCTTCATTGCAAAACAGTGTGTTTTAATCAATTATTTGGTGACATATGAATAAATGTAGTATAGTTTTATCTAAAAAGGATACCTTTTTTAGTGTTTCATTATTTTAATTTTTATGAAATTTCACTGAGGAGGATGGTCCTCCCCTTCCTTCTCTGAGGAGCCTCCACTGATGTCTCTCTACCTACAGTTGTGAGAATAAGCTGAGCAGTATTTCTAGGATACACATTCTAAGCCACAGATTACAGACACATTTGATCTGTGCTTAAACACAGATTTGTGAGAAATGTGTGTTTCCTTCAGACTCCAACATGATGAGAAAAATATAAGTGATTAGCAGAACCCTGAAATGTTATTACGCCGTAGCAACAGCATCTGTTGTGTGTGTGTGACTGAGTCTGAGAGGCTTTGGTGCATTGTCCCGCATCAGTGCACACCAGAGGAGGCTGGTGGGAGGAGCTATAGGAGGATGGGCTCATTGTAAAGACTGGAATGGAACTGCTGGAAAGGTATCAAACACAGTAATCATATGGAAACCACGTTTGACTCAGTTCCATTTCCTCCATTCCAGCCATTACAATGAGCCTGTCCTATAGCTTCTTCCACCAGCCTCCTCTGGTACACACACATACACGGACGGCCTGACCTGACCTGACTGAAACTACAGTGCCTTGCAAAAGTATTCATCCCCCTTGGCGTTTTTCCTATTTTGTTGCATTACAACCTGCAATTGAAGTGAAAAAAATAACTATTGTGGCAACCAATTACCTTCAGAAGTCACATAGTTAGTTAAATAAAGTCCACCTGTGTGCAATCTAAGTGTCACATGATCTCAGTATATATACACACCTGTTCTGAAAGGCCCCAGAGTCTGCAACACCACTAAGCAAGGGGCACCACCTAGCAAGTGGCCACATGAAGAACAAGGAGCTCTCCAAACAGGTCAGGGACAAAGTTGTGGAGAAGTACAGATCAGGGTTGGGTTATAAAGAAATATCAGAAACTTTGAACATCCCACAGAGCACCATTAAATTCATTATTAAATTTTTTTGAGAATATGGCACCACAACAAACCTGCCAAGAGAGGGCCGCCCACCACAACTCACAGACCAGGCAAGGAGGGCATTAATCAGAGAGGCAACAAAGAGACCAAAGATAACCCTGAAGGAGCTGCAAAGCTCCACAGCGGAGATTGGAGTATCTGTCTATAGGACCACTTTAAACCGTACACTCCACAGAGCTGGGCTTTACGGAAGAGTGGCCAGAGAAAAGCCATTGCTTAAAGAAAAGAATAAGCAAACATGTTTGCTCCCCAAGCATATGGAAGAAGGTACTCTGGTCAGATGAGACTAAAATTGAGCTTTTTGGCAATCAAGGAAAACACTATATCTGGCGCAAACCCAACACCTCTCATCACCCCGAGATGTTTTTCATTGGCAGGGACTGGGAAACTGGTCAGAATTTAAGGAATGATGGATGCCGCTAAATACAGGGAAATTCTTGGGGGAAACCTGTTTCAGTCTTCCAGAGATTTGAGACTGGGACCGAGGTTCACCTTCCAGCAGGACAATGACCCTAAGCATACTGCTAAAGCAACACTTGAGTGGTTTAAGGGGAAATATTTAAATGTCTTGGAATGGCCTAGTCAAAGCCCAGACCTCAATCCAATTTTGAATCTGCGGTATGACTTAAAGATTGCTGTACACCAGCGGAACCCATCCAACTTGAAGGAGCTGGAGCAGTTTTGCCTTGAAGAATGGGCAAAAATCCCAGTGGCTAGATGTGCCAAGCTTATAGAGATATACTCCAAGAGACGTGCAGCTGTAATTGCTGCAAAAGGTGGCTCTACAAAGTATTGACTTTGGGGGTGTGAATAGTTATGCATGCTCAAGTTCAGTTGTTTTTGTCTTATTTCTTGTTTGTTTAACAAGAAAATCCAGGTTGTAAGGCAACAAAATAGGAAAAATGCCAAGGGGGGTGAATACTTTCGCAAGCCACTGTACATTCTAAATAACTGTTTTTCCCATTCACAACCTGCTGTGGATAATAAGAAGTGCAGGTGGGGTACAAACAGTACACACAGTGCACGTGTGGCTTAGCATTCTGTCTTTATTTACTCCTATTGATCTGCCTGTGACAATAGAATGATTAATGTTTGAGGGAGAAATTGAAAGCAATTGTGTCTGACGTGACATGGTGCCTGTTTCCTAACATATGTTAAACCGCAGCTGCGCTCCCTCTACCCATAGACCGCATGGGCTCTGACTGGAAAGCATCCTGTGCTGCTGCATCCTGGATCAAAACAAAACAAACTACAAACCATTGAACAATACACAGACTACCCACTGGTTGAATCAACATTGTTTCCACGTCATTTCAATCAAAAAAAACAATGTTGAATCAACTGGAATACTGATTGGATTTGCAAAAAGTAATCAACTTTGAAACCTAAATCCAATGACATGGTGATATTTTTTGTTTATTTCATGTTGAATTTGTGTTAGTTGACAACTCAACCAAATGTAAGCGATGGATAAAAAATTCATTATGGGTACCTGGAGGAAAATGGAAGTGGTTATGCTTTTTTCAACTTCAGTCAACGGGAGGGTTTAGTCGTTTTTAAATCTAGTCCAGGGGAGGGTAATGTCATTTGTAATTGATGAAATTTCAATATTTCTCAGTGTTTTAGAATTAGTTGCTTATTAGGTTATATATACATGTGCCCGATGCCGCCCCTGATCTCTGATTCTCCGCTGGGTGTGTAATATCAAGTGTGCCTATAGGCAATTTAGTCTCAATCAAATGGTACATAGGTAAACTTTGATAGCTTGCTACTACTATTGATTTGATTTAAAAAATATATATATATATATATATATATATATATATATATATATATATATATATAAACATTTTTAGGGGGTAGATCAGCTTTAATATTGCAGATAGATTGTAACTTCAATCAATGTAATTGTCTGCATCACTTCCAATCCCCCATATCATTTTTTCCTCGCAAATATATAGAGTTGAAGTCGGAAGTTTACATACACCTTAGCCAAATACATTTAACATCAGTTTTTCACAATTCCTGACATTTAATCCTAGTAAGAATTCCCTGTCTTAGGTCAGTTAGGATCACCACGTTATTTTTAGAATGTTAAATGTCAGAATAATAGTAGAGAGAATTATTTATTTAAGCTTGTATTTCTTTCATCACATTCCCAGTGGGTCAGAAGTTTACATACACTCAATTAGTATTTGGTAGCATTGCTTTTAAATTATTTAACTTGGGTCAAATGTTTTGGGTAGCCTTCCACAAGCCTCCCACAATAAGTTGGGTGAATTTTGGCCCATTCCTCCTGACAGAGCTGGTGTAATTGAGTCAGGTTTGTAGGCATCCTTGCTCGCACACGCTTTTTCAGTTCTGCTCACAAATTTTCTATAGGATTAAGGTCAGGGCTTTGTGATGGTCACTCCAACACCTTGACTTTGTTGTCCATAAGCCATTTTGCCACAACTTTGGAAGTATGCTTGGGGTCATTGTCCAATTGGAAGACACATTTTCTACAAAAGGTACGATCTTTGTCCCAATGTGCAGTTGCAAACTGTAGTCTGGCTTTTTTTAGGGCGGTTTTGGAGCAGTGGCTTCTTCCTGGCTGAGCGGCATTTCAAGTTATGTCGATATAGGACTCGTTTTACACTTTTGTACCTGTTTCCTCCAGCACCTTCACAAGGTCCTTTGCCGTTGTTCTGGGATTGATTTGCACTTTTCGCACCAAAGTACGTTCATCTCTAGGAGACAGAACGCGTCTCCTTCCTGAGCGGTATGACGGCTGCACAGTCCCATGGTGTTTATACTTGCGTACTATTGTTTGTACAGATGAACTTTGTCTGCTCTACAACATTCGGAGAGTACGACCCTGCCTTACACAGGAAGCGGCACAGGTCCTAATCCAGGCACTTGTCATCTCCCGTCTGGATTACTGCAACTCGCTGTTGGCTGGGCTCCCTGCCGGTGCCAATTAAACCCCTACAACTCATCCAGAATGCCGCAGCCCGTCTGGTGTACAACCTTCCCAAGTTCTCTCACGTCACCCCGCTCCTCCGCACACTCCACTGGCTTCCAGTTGAAGCTTGCATCTGCTACAAGACCATGGTGCTTGCCTACGGAGCTGTGAGGGGAACGGCACCTCCGTACCTTCAGGCTCTGATCAGTCCCTACACCCAAACGAGGGCACTGCGTTCATCCACCTCTGGCCTGCTGGCTCCCCTACCTCTGCGGAAGCATAGTTCCCGCTCAGCCCAGTCAAAACTGTTCGCTGCTCTGGCACCCCAATGGTGGAACAAGCTCCCTCACGACGCCAGGACAGCGGAGTCACTCACCACCTTCCGGAGACATTTGAAACCCCACCTCTTTAAGGAATACCTGGGATAGGATAAAGTAATCCTTCTACCCCCTCCCCCCTTTACTCCAACCCCCCAATTGTATATATATATATATATATATATATATATATATATATATATATATATATATATATATATATATATATATATATATATAATAAATAACAAATCTATAAAAATAAATAAAATAAAAACATTGTAAAGTGGTTATCCCACTGGCTATAAGGTGAATGCACCTATTTGTAAGTCGCTCTGGATAAGAGCGTCTGCTAAATGACGTAAATGTAAATGTAAAATGAACGTGGTACCTTCAGGCGTTTGGAAATTGCTCCCAAGGATGAACCAGACTTGTGGAGGTCTACAATTTTGTTTCTGAGGTCTTGGCTGATTTCTTTTGATTTTCCCATGACGTCAAGCAAAGAGGCACTGAGTTTGAAGGTAGGCCTTGAAATACATCCACAGGTACACCTCCAATTGACTCAAATTATGTCAATTAGCCTATCAGAAGCTTCTAAAGCCATGACATCATTGTCTGGAATTGTCCAAGCTGTGTAAAGGCACAGTCAACTTAGTGTATGTAAACTTCTGACCCACTGGAATTGTGATACAGTGAATTATAAGTTAAATAATCTGTCTGTAAACAATTGTTGGAAAAATTTATTGTATCATGCACAAAGTAGATGTCCTAACCGACTTGCCAAAACTATAGTTTGTTAAGAAGAAATTTGTGGAATGGTTGAAAAACGAGTTTTAATGACTCCAACCTAAGTGTATGTAAACTTCCAACTTCAACTGTATGTATATACACACATATACAGTGGGGAAAAAAAGTATTTAGTCAGCCACCAACTGTGCAAGTTCTCCCACTTAAAAAGATGAGAGAGGCCTGTAATTTTCATCATAGGTACACGTCAACTATGACAGACAAAATGAGGAAAAAAAATCCAGAAAATCACATTGTAGGATTTTTTATGAATTTATTTGCAAATTATGGTGGAAAATAAGTATTTGGTCAATAACAAAAGTTTCTCAATACTTTGTTATATACCCTTTGTTGGCAATGACACAGGTCAAACGTTTTCTGTAAGTCTTCACAAGGTTTTCACACACTGTTGCTGGTATTTTGGCCCATTCCTCCATGCAGATCTCCTCTAGAGCAGTGATGTTTTGGGGCTGTCGCTGGGCAACACGGACTTTCAACTCCCTCCAAAGATTTTCTATGGGGTTGAGATCTGGAGACTGGCTAGGCCACTCCAGGACCTTGAAATGCTTCTTACGAAGCCACTCCTTCGTTGCCCGGGTGGTGTGTTTGGGATCATTGTCATGCTGAAAGACCCAGCCACGTTTCATCTTCAATGCCCTTGCTGATGGAAGGAGGTTTTCACTCAAAATCACATGATACATGGCCCCATTCATTCTTTCCTTTACACGGATCAGTCGTCCTGGTCCCTTTGCAGAAAAAACAGCCCCAAAGCTTGATGTTTCCACCCCCATGCTTCACAGTAGGTATGGTGTTCTTTGGATGCAACTCATCATTCTTTGTCCTCCAAACACGACAAGTTCTATTTTGGTTTCATCTGACCATATGACATATGACATTCTCCCAATCCTCTTCTGGATCATCCAAATGCACTCTAGCAAACTTCAGACGGGCCTGGACATGTACTGGCTTAAGCAGGGGGACACGTCTGCACTGCAGGATTTGAGTCCCTGGCGGCGTAGTGTGTTACTGATGGTAGGCTTTGTTACTTTGGTCCCAGCTCTCTGCAGGTCATTCACTAGGTCCCCCCGTGTGGTTCTGGGATTTTTGCTCACCGTTCTTGTGATCATTTTGACCCCACGGGGTGAGATCTTGCGTGGAGCCCCAGATCGAGGGAGATTATCAGTGGTCTTGCATGTCTTCCATTTCCTAATAATTGCTCCCACAGTTGATTTCTTCAAACCAAGCTGCTTACCTATTGCAGATTCAGTCTTCCCAGCCTGGTGCAGGTCTACAATTTTGTTTCTGGTGTCCTTTGACAGCTCTTTGGTCTTGGCCATAGTGGAGTTTGGAGTGTGACTGTTTGAGGTTGTGGACAGGTGTCTTTTATACTGATAACAAGTTCAAACAGGTGCCATTAATACAGGTAACGAGTGGAGGACAGAGGAGCCTCTTAAAGAAGAAGTTACAGGTCTGTGAGAGCCAGAATTCTTGCTTGTTTGTAGGTGACCAAATACTTATTTTCCACCATAATTTGCAAATAAATTCATTAAAAATCCTACAATGTGATTTTCTGGATTTTTATTTCTCAATTTGTCTGTCATAGTTGACGTGTACCTATGATGAAAATTACAGGCCTCTCTCATCTTTTTAAGTGGGAGAACTTGCACAATTGGTGGCTGACTAAATACTTTTTTTCCCCACTGTACATACATACACACACACATACACATATCCTTTAAAAAAAAATATTTCCCTTTATTACTTTCCAACCCCACCACCCCTTCTCTAATTGGAGTAAACTAGTGAACAACAATGCTTAGGCCTCTACTTCCAGCTTATACATACTATATACATTTTATGGACACAGTCAATTTTACAATAATTATATTTTGTTTGTTTTTACTCATGAACTTCCTCTACCCTCAACCTCTCCGATAATTTTCGTGATGTTCATCCGGTTTGCTTCTATATGCCATATCTTTCTAAATGTGCTCTATCACAAAAGCTCTCAACCTATAACCTATATAATTATTATGGATACAGTATGCTTTACATTAGTTATCTTGTTGTTATTAGTTGTTGTTAGTTGTTATTAGTCCCATCCTTCAACTCCATTCAACATCTATCGCTTAACACCATCCATATTGGATTTCTATTTGCCATATATTTTTCAACTGAACTGTGATGTTTTACAAAAGTTCTGAACCCTTCTATTCTCATTGTTTCTACAGATTGTAAATTGAAAATAAACATTTTTGCTAAAGGTATTATTATATTATTGATCGATTGACTATGACTTTTCAGTTCACCCAGTAGTGCTATCTGCAGGGTTAGCTCCAGGTAAATATTGCAATCCTTTAGCCATTCCTGGACCTGTGTCCAAAAACAACCTACAAATGGACAGTACCAAAACAAATGATCTAATGACTCTGTCTCTTCGCAGCAAAATCTGCGGAGCTGGTAAGATTGTATCCCCCATATAAGTAACATTCTATTGGTAGCAAGAATTTTGTATAATAATAATAAGTTTTGAATCCGGCATCGTTTTGCGTATCAGTTCATAAACACTATGCCATTGAATCGGTATGTCAAAAATCTCTTCCCAACTATTTTGCAATCTATATGGGACGGCTGTCAATCCTTTGGTCCTTAAATGAAACTGGTATACTTTTTTATTTATCATAATTTTCTTTAACCAATTGTGTTCTTTAATGCAGGGCCGACAGACAAGTTCCTTACTTTTTCCTCCTTCCACTTTCCTCTTCCATTTTTGCGGTAATGCTGCAATTATTTGGTTGTAATTTTGGGTAGAGCAGACATTTCCATATGTTTTTGTTAGCTGCATGTGTGACATAACTCCACCAGTCCTACCTATGATATAATTTACGAAGATTATACCTTTTTAAAACATTGTTTAAAAAAAAATATGTTTTTTTTCTTCTATCAATTAGTATATTTGAGTTTAACCACAATATTTGTTGCATTATTTGTTCTGTCGTTTCTGGAGGATTACATTGAAATTGCAACCAACTTTCTATGGCTTGTTTTAGAAATAGTGATATTTGGGAGATGATTTCCTTTTCAAATAACTGAAAGTGAGGGGTTGTAATCTGAATACAGGGAAAAAGGCCATTCTTAAACATTGGGTCAGACAATCTTACTAATTTGCTAGAGAACCAGTTCGGATTTAAGTATTAATTGTGCATGACTTAACATTTTTTACATTTTTAGTCATTTAGCAGACGCTCTTATCCAGAGCGACTTACATGAGCAATTAGGGTTAAGTGCCTTGCTTAAGGGCACATCGACAGATTTTTCACCTAGTCGGTTTGGGGATTAGAACCAGCGACCTTTCAGTTACTGCCACAATGCTCTTACCCACTAAGCTACCTGCCGCTTTTAGTGATAGGTCTAATGCTTTAATATTTAATAATTTCTGTCCTCCGAATTCATATTCATTATATAAATAGGCCCGTTTAATTTTGTCTGGGTTGCCGTTCCAAATAAAATTGAATATTAAAAAAAAAAAAAAAAAAAAAAAGGCAAGACCATAAGCAAATAGGTACACTGGGATAATACTAAAGAGTTAATCAGGGTGATATTTCCACAAATTGACAGGTATATATCTTTCCATGGTAGCAAGATCTTATCTATTTTTGCTAACTTTCTATTAACATTTATTGGAGTGAGATCATTGATTTCATTTGGGATATGTATTCTGAGTATATCCACATCACCATCAGACCATTTTATTGGTAAACTACATGGTAATGTAAAATTGTATTTTATATTGATCCAATACGTAATATAGTACATTTATCATAATTTGGTTGTAATCCAGAGAGGTTAGAAAATGTATCTAGATCCTCTATGAGGCTGTGGAGGGATTCAAGTTGTGGATTTCTAATCCCTTGATATTATTGTTGGATCTGATTTTAATAGCTAACATTTCGATGGCCATAATAAACAGATATGCCGATAGTGGACAACCTTGTTTCACTCCTCTTGACAGTTTAAAACTTTCGGAGAAATAGCCATTATTTACTATTTTACACCTAGGGTTACTATACATGATTTTAACCCATTTTATAAGAGATTCTCCAAAATTGAAGTGCTCCAGGCATTTATATATAAACCCCAGTCGTACTTTATCAAATGTCTTTTCAAAGTCTGCTATGACTAGCAGGCCTGGTTTCCCAGATATTTCATAGTGTTCTATTGTTTCCAGTACTTGCCTTATATTATCTCCAATGTATCGTCCATGTAAAAACCTGTCTGATTAGAATGAATAATGTCAGACAATACCTTTTTAATTCTATGCGCTATAAAATATGTTCCTTGTCCATTATGTATTTATCAGAGTTATTGACCTTACTCGAATCTGGCTTATTGTAAGTTACATTGTGGTGCTGAAACTTGAAGCAGCAGCCACGCACGGTCAAACTGAAATGGACAGCTCGTGGTGCTGAAAGTAGGCAAATTCGAGCAGGCATACTGTAATTCATTTAAACTGTTGTCATGTTAATTAGACTTAATTAGATTAACAACCAGAGGTCTTTGTGTTGGAGACTATTTCTTCCTATTTAAGAAATAAGAGGTAGGCCTACCTGTTTGACAGATGAAATTCGGCTATAGGCTGGTATATCCATAGATTTGTTGGTCAATTTCTCCACCCACCATGCACTCTTTAAATAGCCTACCTCCTTGTCAGTGAAGGGCTGTTAAGTTAAAACCAAGATTCAAATTGAGGGGGTATGAGAGGGTATGCCATAGGCCTAATTTTTATTAAAGAAAATGGCAAAAAGCACATTCCAACCCCTTGTTAGTTTGAGATTTTGAAGAAAATAAAATGGATCTGATTATAAAGTCATCTATAACAGCGCTTTGGTCCGCAATGCTTTATCCTAGAAACAAGCTGTAAAATACCAGGTTAGGACGTGACTCCGATGCATATGTCGATATCATTGTTTAATTTCTTTGACATTCAGAGGCTGAGCTACAATTTATAGCCTAGGAGACAAAAATTGACTTATGTAAGGGTTGGTGTGAGGTGTGACCCAGGTGCGGTGCAGGTTAGACAGTAGGCAGAGATGGTGAAACAAGGAACTTTACTGCTGGTCCAGAAGTCAGGATACAAAATAACGGACTTTACATGAAAAAGAAAGGCGGAGCAAATAAGACTCCAAAAAACAGGCAGACAGCCAAAAATACGAAATACTAACTATGACTGAAATAATAAATAAACAGGGAGAACACTTCTCACGTACCTGTCCATACGTCCCGCGATCAGACACTGATTAGTACTGCTTGGCATAGTGAAACTAGCAGAGAAAACTGAGCAAGGGAACACAGGGAAGTGAGGGCATAAATACACAGGTGAACCAGATAGACACAGGTGACACCAATAGGAAGATGATTAGTCCCGACTGTCAGTGAGGAGGTGCCTAAGGTTGTCGGAGGTGGTTTAAACCCAGACAGCTTTTAGGGAAACACTTGTGACTTTCTCTTGTTGGGTTAAGCCATAGAAGAAGAGTAGAAAGCAGTTAAAGCTTACATTTTCGGCATCGGTAGGACTACTGTCTGGGGTGGAAAGGTAGGCCTAACTTCTGAACATGCCATGCTCAGATTCCTAATGAAGTCTCAGATATAATTATTTGCAAACAAGGACAGTTTCGTTGCAAACTTAAACACACTGATTTGGCATTGGAGAAATATGATAAGACAAAGACATAGGCCTATCTCTCTGTCCATTCTTAGCCTGTAATTTCGGTAATTTGTGTGGTATTAAAAAAGGTTCTGCTAAAATGTAAAATGATGTAGAATTGCAACTCCATATTAATGCCCATGATTTTGGAATTAGATGTTCGATGAGCATGTGTCCACATACTTTTGGTCATGTAGTGTATTTTGCTGATGGGAGGACAATCCATTTTCATTTCAGAGCGGTCCGATATTCTCCATGTAAACCTTATTATAAATAGCGTTCACTCCCTAAATCAAAACTAGACGTTGACTGAGTGGGTAATGATTTAGTCTTCTTGTTGCTATGGAATGTTCCGGTTTGCTTTTGCATCAAATCTGTAATATATCCGCCATCAACTGGTAATGATTTTTTTCCTCTAGGGAATAGATCGATGACACAAGTTCATCGTTTGTTTTGTTCTCTGTTTCTTTGAGTAATGGCTATTAGGAAAGACAAGCAAGTTATGACATAGAGAGAAGGATGTTCATCTCGAAAAAATGTTTTCTCTTTGTGTCTGCAGTGTGTGTGTGTTTGTGTGCCTGTGTGCGTGTACCAGTGTTATCTGGCTGGTAACCACATCTCTCTCTCTTTTTCTCTTTCTCTCTTGGTCTCACTCTCCCATTTTCCTCTCTCTCTCAATCCCTCAAACTCTCTCTCTCCCTCCTCTCTCTCTCTCTCTCTCTCTCTCTCGCTCTCTCTCCCCCTGTCTCTCTTCCTGTATTTGCAGAGTGCTGCTCATTGTGCTGTGACAGAGTAAATGCTGACACCAACACCTGTTCCCTAAAGGTGACACCATGCTGTCTGACTGTTACAGTAATGTTCCTGCAAAGTTACCCACAAGAGACACACAATAGGTACCTCACCCCGTTCACGAAAATGGATCGCTCTAACAGACAGTGAGTCACGTGGCCATGGCTTGTTATATAAAGTAGGCAGACAGGCATCGAGCCGTTCAGTTACTGGTAGAATGAACGTTAGATTGGGCAAAACGAGTGACCTAAGTGACTTTGAGCGTGGTATAATCATCGGTGCCAGGTGCGCCGGATCCAGTATCTCAGAAACGGCCGCCCTCCTGGGCTTTTCACGTACGACAGTATCTAGGGATTACCGAGAATGATGCAACAAACAAAAAACATCCAGTCCTGTGGGCGAAAACAGCTCGTTGGTGAGAGAGGTCGAAGGAGAATGGCAAGAATCGTGCAAGCTAACAGGCCGGCCACAAACAGACAAATAACAGTGCAGTACAATAGTGGTGTGCAGAACGGCATCTTGGAACGCACAACTCATTGATCCTTGTCACGGATGGGCTCTTGCAGCAGACGATCACACTGGGTTCCACTCCTATCAGCTAAAAACAAGAAGAAGCGGCTCCAGTGTGCACGCGATCACCAACACTGGAGAATTTAGGAGTGGAAAAACATTGCCTGGAACATGACAGCGTGTTCAGTTTACTTGAGTGGCCTGCACAGTCCCTAGACCTCAACCCAATAGAGCATCTTTGGGATGAGATGGAATGATCTGTTCGCAGCATGAACGTACCGCTGTCCAATCTGCAGCAACTGCGTGATGCCCTTGTGTCAGCATGGACCAACATCCCTGTGGAACGTTTCCGACACCTTGTAGAATGCCCCGTAGAATTCAGGCTGTTCTGGAGGCAAAAGGGGGTCCGACCCTGTACTAGATGAGTGTACCTAATAAACTGGCCGGTGTAGCCTCTGGTCTTGATACCAAGCTTGCATGCTGTCAAAAAAGCAGAATAAACACACATTGTTAACGAAGGAGAGACAAGGAAACATCCGCCCAGGTCACACATTATTACCAACCATGTTAGCAACGCTCCTCACTGATGTTATAGTAGCATCATTAGCTACTTTGGCTGCCTGCAGCAGAACTGAACAATAGGCCTATTGTCAGTGCCACATGAGAACCCCCAGAACAAAACTATGTTACTATGTGGTTGTTAGGTGTCTCATTATTGTCTCTCTGCAGGTGGAGAACGGAGAAGACTCTTCACCTATAGAACCATGGTGTCAGGTGATGAGAATGGGGATTCTGGAAAAAAATGTCAGATGATAACTGGCAAGAGGCTGGTTGTGAGGATTCACCTTTCATGTGTTGATGTACTATGCTGTAGCCTGTCATAGATTATAATTTCCACACCTGTCCAAACAGCTTGATAGAAGGTGACAGCTATACAAGTGTAACAATGTAGCAACCAATGTAACAGCAGGGCATCAGATAATTGTTTATCATCCTCACAAATAAGTTGTTGGCATGTTTGTTAATTAACACTGTGAACAGTAAACAAGTACTATGTAAATGATGCATTAGTTAATGATTTATTCATGTCAACTACATGTTCATTAACTCACATTGTTTGTAGTGTCATTGTTTCCTCTCTCGCTCTCTCTCACTCTCTCGCTCTCGCTCTCTCGCTCTCTCGCTCTCTCGCTCTCTCGCTCTCTCACTTTCTAAATTCAGATTACCTCCAATATATCTAGCTATAAGAATCCATAGTTGACCTTATCTGGAATGGATAAAATTGCTATATTTTTACATGTATACTATCAAAGTGGGCAGGTGTTTACATTTACACCATCTAAGTGGAACTGAAGTTCATATCATTAAGTGGGGACATAATTATCTGTTGCATGGCAAGTTCAGGCAGATGGGGCAAAACTTGCTGGTTCCCATGAATTTAACGAGGCTACTTTACAGGGTGAAAATACATAAACACCTCCTTACCAGCCACTTTTTCATATGCCCATCATGCAGATTTTTCCTGGTTTTAGACTTCATTGCAGTCAGACATCCGGTCATTTTTTATTATCGCTGTGTCCACTTTCCATTATGGAAGAAGGGGAGAGAGGAGGATCATATATCACAAGACCTTTACAGCACTGATCCCTTCCAATCCACCTCATTCAATGTGAAGAATGGAATATAGCAATTTTACACAAAGCCCAGGACCATTATAAAGATTAAGCCTAATTTCCCCATCATAACAAATATTCATAGGCCAATACAATTCTGAGAATCCTCTGACCTCTGGAATAGACAAATGGTTTCTTATCCTATTGGTGGACATGAATATTTGTATATTCTGTACTCTACATTCACTGGCTGAAGAGTAATATAATATTGCAGCGAGAAAGGCTACCATAGTATTCAACATCATTCTGCTTTGATAAAGTGAGGTCTCTTCAACTACAATGTGTATTGTGCATAACATTTATGTTTCTCCATATGCTAGATCTTTTTTTCTACCTCAAAGAGATGGGTTGAATCAAGTGTAAAGGATTACTTTTTTGTTTCAGTCAATTATAGCTTTTAGACTGACACAATTTCATTACATCACTTGTCATTCCTCCCCTCTTTGATTCCCAATCTCAGTTTCATGTCCTTACTCTTCCATTTTAACCTCCAGTCTGAAGAACTGTCACTTGATCTCACCAAGGGACATGTGTGGCATGTGAGTCAAAAGGATCTGCGAGGGTCTGGGGCTGCTAGGTTCGAGGATCTGCCACTGTGCAACTCTACCAAAGACGGTCCCCTGGAGGAAGCTGCAGGGACTAGTGGAAGGTCAACCCATGGACGGAGGCATGCCAGTGGGCTTAGTGCTCAGCTCCCTACCCCTGTGGGACACTCCCATCCTGGGCCTGACCGAGGAGAAGTGTAAAGCATCTGTCTCCTGACACGGCAGTGACTTGTCTCAGCGGCTGGGACAGAGATCACACTGTAAGCCTACTCTGACTGACTGTCCCACTGACCCCTGAGCTGGGGGAGGCTGATGGGGAAAGACCTCAGTCAGAGAGAACTAGTCTGACCCAGACTCACAGCACAGAGTGAATCAGAGAAATGACTGGGCTTTTCAGAGGGAGGTGACTGAGAGCAGAGAGAGATCAAAGGGGAAGTGAAGTGTTCAGTATGTCACAGACAGACAGACAGACAGACACGGAAGGACAACCTGCTCCAGTGCTGGCTGTATCACTGGAATCAGAAGGCTGTTGCCGAAACATGCTGGTTTTAACAATAAACACACATTTTTTAACAACTTCCATTTGTCCTCCAAAAGTGGGTGATTAATTTTTTTTTCTAAAGCCTACATTATCGATCGAGAGAGAGAGGGAGAGAGAGAGCGAGAGAGAGCGAGCAAGAGAGAGAGAGAGACAGGCTTCAACACTCATCCAAATCCTCCACTGCATTGCTCCTTATCTCTAAAAAGACAAAATAAAAAATTACTTTTAACCTGTGTTTTCCGGTGTATTGCTGGTTGAGGAAAATAAGTGCTAATTACATTCAGTTCTTATTTAAAACAATTGCATGTATAATTCAAACCAACTAGCGAAGCAAAATAAATAAATAATCCTCAAGTGATTTGTGCCAAAAGCTCTACGCGCTCCCCTCAAACACGTAGAGTCAATGTGGAAGTCCTTCTCTTGCTTTTGTCAGGAGATAGTCATGGCTATGGAACAGCTCCCTGTGTACTGTGACGCAATGGGTTGATTTATGGTGGTGTTTCACATATTCTGACTCCGCAGCTGTAATTTCAACACCCCTTATTACTATGTCTCTGTTCCGTCAAGGTTAACAGAAGTTCTGTGAGGAGCAGGGAAGTTGTGTTTCTGGAAGACTTGAGAACTAGGTACACTGTTGACTTCTTTTGGGTGGGAAGTTATTTGTCTGTCTGTTGTGCACTTGCAGGGTTCAATCACTCTGAGAAAGTCCTCTTATTAGTGTACACAAGCATAAACTCTCACCTCAAATCAAATACAATTTTATTGGTCACGTACACATATTCAGCAGATGTTATTGCGGGTGTAGCGAAATGCTTGTGTTTCTACCTCCAACAGTGCAGTAGTATCTAACAATTCACAACAATACACAAATCTAAAAGTAAAATAATGGAATAAAGAAATATATAAATATTAGGACGAGCAATGTCGGCGTGGCATTGACTAAAATAAAGTAGAACAGAATACAGTATATACATATGAGATGAGTAATGCAGTATGTAAACATTATTAAAGTGACTAGTGTTCCATTTCTTAAAGTGGCCAGTGATTCCATGTCTACAGTGGGGAAAAAAAGTATTTAGTCAGCCACCAATTGTGCAAGTTCTCCCACTTAAAAAGATGAGAGAGGCCTGTCATTTTCATCATAGGTACACGTCAACTATGACAGACAAATTGAGAAAAAAAAATCCAGAAAATCACATTGTAGGATTTTTAATGAATTTATTTGCAAATTATGGTGGAAAATAAGTATTTGGTCACCTACAAACAAGCAAGATTTCTGGCTCTCACAGACCTGTAACTTCTTCTTTAAGAGGCTCCTCTGTCCTCCACTCGTTACCTGTATTAATGGCACCTGTTTGAACTTGTTATCAGTATAAAAGACACCTGTCCACAACCTCAAACAGTCACACTCCAAACTCCACTATGGTCAAGACCATAGAGCTGTCAAGGGACACCAGAAACAAAATTGTAGACCTGCACCAGGCTGGGAAGACTGAATCTGCAATAGGTAAGCAGCTTGGTTTGAAGAAATCAACTGTGGGAGCAATTATTAGGAAATGGAAGACATACAAGACCACTGATAATCTCCCTCGATCTGGGGCTCCACGCAAGATCTCACCCCGTGAGGTCAAAATGATCACAAGAACGGTGTGCAAAAATCCCAGAACCACACGGGGGGACCTAGTGAATGACCTGCAGAGAGCTGGGACCAAAGTAACAAAGCTTACCATCAGTAACACACTACGCCGCCAGGGACTCAAATCCTGCATTGCCAGACGTGTCCCCCTGCTTAAGCCAGTACATGTCCAGGCCCGTCTGAAGTTTGCTAGAGTGCATTTGGATGATCCAGAAGAGGATTGGGAGAATGTCATATGGTCAGATGAAACCAAAATAGAACTTTTTGGTAAAAACTCAACTCATCGTGTTTGGAGGACAAAGAATGCTGAGTTGCATCCAAAGAACACCATACCTACTGTGAAGCATGGGGGTGGAAACTTCATGCTTTGGGACTGTTTTTTCTGCAAAGGGACCAGGACAACTGATCCGTGTAAAGGAAAGAATGAATGGGGCCATGTATCATGAGATTTTGAGTGAAAACCTCCTTCCATCAGCAAGGGCATTGAAGATGAAACGTGGCTGGGTCTTTCAGCATGACAATGATCCCAAACACACCGCCCGGGCAACGAAGGAGTGACTTCGTAAGAAGCATTTCAAGGTCCTGGAGTGGCCTAGCCAGTCTCCAGATCTCAACCCCATAGAAAATCTTTGGAGGGAATTGAAAGTCTGTGTTACCCAGCGACAGCCCCAAAACATCACTGCTCTAGAGGAGATCTGCATGGAGGAATGGGCCAAAATACCAGCAACAGTGTGTGAAAACCTTGTGAAGACTTACAGAAAACGTTTGACCTGTGTCATTGCCAACAAAGGGTATATAACAAAGTATTGAGAAACTTTTGTTATTGACCAAATACTTATTTTCCACCATAATTTGCAAATAAATTCATAAAAAATCCTACAATGTGATTTTCTGGATTTTTATTTCTCATTTTGTCTGTCATAGTTGACGTGTACCTATGATGAAAATTACAGGCCTCTCTCATCTTTTTAAGTGGGAGAACTTGCACAATTGGTGGCTGACTAAATACTTTTTTTCCCCACTGTATGTATATAGGGCAGCAGTCTCTAAGGTGCAGGGTTGAGTAGCTGGGTGGTAGCCGGCTAGTGATAGCTATTTAACAGTCTGATGGCCTTGAGATAGAAGCTGTTTTTCAGTCTCTCTGTCCCAGCTTTGATGCACCTGTACTGACCTCACCTTCTGGATGATAACGGGGTGAACAGGCTGTGGCTCGGGTGGTTGATGTCCTTGATGATCTTTTTGGCCTTCCTGTGACATCGGGTGCTGTAGGTGTCCTGGAGATCAGGCAGTGTGCCCCCGGTGATGTGTTGGGTAGACCGCACCACCATCTGGAGAGCCCTGCGGTTTCGGGCGGTGCGGTTGCGGGCGGTGCAGTTGCCGTACCAGGCGGTGATACAGTCCGACAGGGTGTTCTCAACTGTGCATCTGTAAAAGTTTCTGAGGGTCTTAGGGGCCAAGCCAAATTTCTTCAGCCTCCTGAGGTTGAAGAGGCGCTGTCTGTGTGGGTGGACCATTTCAGATCATCAGTGATGTGTACGCCAAAGAACTTGAAGCGTTCCACCTTCTCCACTGCGGTCCCGTCGATGTGGATAGGGGCGTGCTCCCTACCTGTTTTTGATGTGAAGTTTAGACCCAGGGGAAGGAGAAAATACACACACAAGCACATGAACATGCACACACACCCCACTGGGCACAAACTGGTTGAATCAACATTATTTCAATATAATTTGTCAACGTATTTTTGACTTGGAATCTACGTGGAAAAAACATTGGATTTGAAAAACTTATAATCTACGTGTTGTTTTGAGGGTGAAATTTCAACTACAGGATTGTCATCATGGTAACCAAATGTCAACATAGACAATCCTTGTATAAAATATGTTGAATTTGTACCTTAAAAACAAGGTGGACTCCAATCAAGTTGTAGAAACAAGTTGCCCAGTGTCACTGCACTAAGGCGGTCTCAGAATTCCCATTTGATATTTGCTTCTGGGTGTCTATGGATGTATATTTTATTAGCCCCAGTCATTTGTGGCCATTTTAGGGTGTGTTTTAGGGTTTGTGTGGTGTGTGTGGTGAGTAATGTGATGGGCAGAACTTGGCAATGATGTTGTTTTAGCCTAGTGCAGGGACCGCTACAGTAATTACACACCTGATAGTAGCTGATAAACACATTTGGCAAGCTGCCAGATCCACTGTGTACTGTCTGTGTGTGTATTATGTGTGTGTGTGTGTGTGCCTGTGCGCATGTGTCTGTGTGAGGGGGAGAGAGAGAAAGAGAGAGGGAGGGAGAGGGAGAGAGAGAAAGAGAGGAAAAAGGGAGAGCCAGTATTCATGGTATGCCATAGCCTAATCGCTCACACTGAAACACTTACCTCAAATTCCACTGCCTCTTTGTGTGCAGCAAAGTAATGCAATTTTGCATCTGGTTCCGAGAGTGGGCAAATGGATGTGTAATTTGGAAACCTTACATCGATCAACAGTATAACACCACATGGGATGAGATGCTTATTCCGAGGATTATTTCACCAGAAATCATCTTCAACTTTATAATGAACTAAGTAAAGAGAGTGTTGACCTCTGCATGGAGTGGAAGTTTTTCATCTGGTAAAGCAAAGACAAAACCTACAGAACATACAAATGATATTATTCATGCATTGATAATTGCAGTTTATTATACACGCATGTTTACAAAATATTCACACGTCTTGAAATTAATATAGTTTAAATAAAAACAATAATTATTTCAATTACACAGCATGTTGAGGTTTCCTTGCTTGGGCTGCTCTAACAAATAAGATTTCATTTTGAGCAAGCAAATATCGGGCAGGTAAAATGTGTGAAATTTAATAGTTTCATTTAATTTGTGGGAGCACAGCATTTGGAGATCAAAGCGTAAATTCTGGAAAATGAAATATGTACGGCAGGTAATTTCATCCACTTACATTACCTCAAGGTAACGACATGATAAGAAAATATTCACACACTGTAGTTCTTTATCAGAGTTTAATATCATCAGTCTAAATCCATTTCCTGCTGTGATGCTGCACAAGCAGATTTAGGAGAGATCTCTTCTCTCCCCTAGCCCCCTATTTCCTTCTATAGTATTATAATTTCTCGACTCAACCAACTACCCAACATGCAACTTGTTCCTCAGTACGGCTCTTACCCCTACAGTTGAAGTCGGAAGTTTACATACACTTAGGTTGGAGTCATTAAAACTCGTTTTTCAACCACTCCACAAATTTCTTGTTAACAAACTATAGTTTGGCAAGTCGGTTAGGACATCTACTTTGTGCATGACACAAGTAATTTTTCCAACAATTGTTTACAGGCAGATTATTTCACTTATAATTCACTGTATCACAATTCCAGTGGGTCAGAAGTTTACATACTCTAAGTTGACTTTGCCTTTAAACAGCTTGGAAAATTCCAGAAAATTATGTCATGGCTTTAGAAGCATCTGATAGGCTAATTGGCATCATTTGAGTCAATTGGAGGTGTACCTGTGGATGTATTTCAAGGCCTACCTTCAAACTCAGTGCCTATTTGCTTGACCTCAGAAAAAAATCTGTAGACCTCCACAAGTCTGGTTCATCCTTGGGAGCAATTTCCAAATGCCTAAAGGTACCACGTTCATCTGTACAAACAATAGTACGCAAGTATAAACACCATGGGACCACGCAGCAGTCATACCGCTCAGGAAGGAGACACGTTCTGTCTCCTAGAGATGAACGTACTTTGGTGCGAAAAGTGCAAATCAATCCCAGATCAACAGCAAAGGACCTTGTGAAGATGCTGGAGGAAACAGGTACAAAAGTATCTATATCCACAGTACAACAAGTCCTATATCAACATAACCTGAAAGGCTGCTCAGCAAGGAAGAAGCCACTGCTCCAAAACCACCATAAAAAAGCCAGACTACGGTTTGCAACTGCACATTGGGACAAAGATCGTACTTTTTGGAGAAATGTCCTCTAGTCTGATGAAACAAAAATATAACTGTTTGGCCATAATGACCATCGTTATGTTCAGAGGAAAAAGGGGAAGGCTTGCAAGCTGAAGAACACCATCCCAACCGTGAAGCATGGGGGTGGCAGCATCATGCTGTGTGGGTGCTTTGCTGCAGGAGGGACTGGTGCACTTCACAAAATAGAGGAAGGAAAATTATGTGGATATATTGAAGCAACATCTCAAGACATCAGTCAGGAAGTCAAAGATAGATCGCAAATGGGTCTTCCAAATGGACAATGACCCCAAACATACTTCCAAAGTTGTGGCAAAATGGCTTAAGGACAACAAAGTCAAGGTATTGGAGTGGCCATCACAAAGTCCTGACCTCAATCCTATAGAAAATCTGTGGACAGAACTGATAAAGCGTGTGCGAACAAGGAGGCCTACAAACCTCACTCAGTTACACCAGCTCTGTCAGGAGGAATGGGCCAAAATTCACGCAACTTATTGTGGGAAGCTTGTGGAAGGCTACCCGAAACGTTTGACCCAAGTTAAACAACTTAAAGGCAATGCTACCAAATACTAATTGAGTGTATGTACAGTGGCTTGCGAAAGTATTCACCCCCCTTGGCATTCTTCCTATTTTGTTGCCTTACAACCTGGAATTAAAATTGATTTTTGGGGGGTTTGCATCATTTGATAACATGCCTACCACTTTGAAGACGGAAAATATTTTTTCTTGTGAAACAAACAAGAAATTAGACAAAAAAACAGAAAACTTGAGCGTGCATAACTAGTCAATACTTTGTAGAGCCACCTTTTGCAGCAATTACAGCTGCAAGTCTCTTGGGGTATATCTCTATAAGCTTAGCACATCTAGCCACTGGGATTTTTGCCCATTCTTCAAGGCAAAACTGCTCCAGCTCCTTCAAGTTGGATGGGTTCCGCTGGTGTACAGCAATCTTTAAGTCATACCGCAGATTCTCAATTGGATTGAGGTCTGGGCTTTGACTAGGCCATTCCAAGACATTTAAATGTTTCCCTTTAAACCACTCAAGTGTTGCTTTTGCAGTATGCTTAGGGTCATTGTCCTGCTGGAAGGTGAACCTCCATCCCAGTCTCAAATCTCTGGAAGACTGAAACAGGTTTCCCTCAAGAATTTCCCTGTATTTAGCGCCATCCATCATTCTTTCAATTCTGACCAGTTTATCAGTCCCTGCCGATGAAAAATGGTGGTGTTCTCGGTAATGAGAGGTGCTGGGTTTGCACCAGACATAGTGTTTTCCTTGATGGCCAAACAGCTCAATTTTAGTCTCATCTGACAAGAGTACCTTCTTCCATATGTTTGGGGAGTCTCCCACATGCCTTTTGGCAAACAGCAAATGTGTTTGCTTACTTTTTTCTTCAAGCAATGGCTTTTTTCTGGCTACTCTTCCGTAAAGCCAAGCTCTATGGAGTGTACGGCTTAAAGTGGTCCTATGGACACATACTCCAATCTTTGCTGTGGAGCTTTGCAGCTCCTTCAGGGTTATATTTGGTCTCTTTGTTGCCTCTCTGATTAATGCCCTCTTTGCCTGGTCTGTGAGTTTTGGTGGGCGGCCCTCTCTTGGCAGGTTTTTGTGGTGCCATATTCTTTCAATTTTTTAATAATGGATTTAATGGTGCTCCGTGGAATGTTCAAAGTTTCTGATATTTTTTTATAACCCAACACTGATCTGTACTTCTCCACAACTTTGTCCCTGACCTGTTTGGAGAGCTCCTTGGTCTTCATGGTGCTGCTTTCTTGGTGGTGCCCCTTGCTTAGTGGTGTTGCAGACTCTGGGGCATTTCAGAACATGTGTATATATACTGAGATCATGTAACACTAAGATTGCACACAGGTGGACTTTATTTAACTAATTATGTGACTTCTGAAGGTAATTGGTTGTACCAGATCTTATTTAGGGGCTTCATAGCAAAGGGGGTGAATACATATGCACGCACCACTTTTCCGTTATTTATTTTTTAGAATCTTTTGAAACAAGTTATTTTTTTTAATTTCACTTCACCAATTTGGACTATTTTGTGAATGTCCATTACATGAAATCCAAAAAAAATCAATTTAAATTATAGGTTGTAATGCAACAAAATAGGAAAAACGCCAAGGGGGATGAATATTTTTGCAAGGCACTGTAAACTTCTGACCTACTGGGAATGTGATGAAAGAAATAAAAGCTTAAATAAATCATTCTCTCTACTATTATTCTGACATTTCACATTCTTAAAATAAAGTGGTGATCCTAACTGACCTAAGACAGGGAATTTTTACTAGGATTAAATGTCAGGAATGGTGAAAAACTGAGTTTAAATGTATTTGGCTAAGGTGTATGTAAACTTCAGACTTCAGCTGTATATTCTTGACTATAATTTTCTATGGTAAATTTCTCATTGGAGAGTAAGTGATCTCGCCTCTCTACTCTCTTCAGCCAGTGTCACCCAGGTCCATGACCGTCCATCCCAGGGTATTTAGCGATCTTTACCTCAGCTCAACCCCAACACACATCACAGCTCCTCAGGGGGTGATTCTCATGACCGAGCCTGATCTCCCACACCCCAGCTGGGGCTGTGAACATCTGGGGACAGGGGGAGAGATGGAGGACTGGAGAGGGGTGGAGTTTGTGACGTTTTACTCCCATCCTTCTGCCCCGAGTCTGCCCTCTGAGGCCAGAGTGTGAAAAGCACCAGTGTGATATGAAGAACCAGAGTGAAATATACCTACGCACAAATACGCACACACACACACATGCATGCACACACAAACACATGCACTCACACAACACACACACACACACACAGAAAGCACTCACATGCCTGCCTAAACACTTGTCTTCCGTCAGAACCAAGGTCAGGCAGTCTGAATTGAATGGAAACCTCTGTCGGTGAAAAAGCTCTCTCAGTAATTAAATGCAAACAAAGGGTTATAAATGAGCATAGTGCAGAAATGGTGAGGCCATTTTGGCTGTCTGTGTGGGTTTAGGGGAACCATTCTGGTGCTGATTTCCAGCCCTCTCTGAGTAACTAATGACAGCATTGTATCTGGCTCTTAGAGGCTGTGAAAGAGATGTGCAAGGTGCTCTGTTGTTGCTATATTGATCTGCTGGAAGCCATTGTTAACAGGGTTATAGAGAAACCAAATTAATGTCTTGTTTTCCACCAGAAAATACACAAAAATAGAGATATAGGGAGTGAAACAGACAGGCACTGTATTGCCGTTATATGCTAAAAACTTTGCAATTAAAGCGTCAACACTTGCTGGACTTTTTGGAGTTTAATCTGTGTTTTTGATCATGGTGTGAAGCTCTCTTTATCCAGCCGGAGGGGAGGTGGTATTTTACAGGCTGGAATAATCATTTAGTCTGTGATAATCATAATCAGCCTGCTATTTTCTCTTTATCACTCTAAAGAAAGGCTATTCTTCAATCCTGGTCCTTCAGGGCCAGTGTCTGTTGAGTGTGTGTGTGTGTGTGCGTGTGTGTGTGTGTGTGCATGCTTGCGTGTGTGCCAGTGATGTGCAGTGAGGTCGGTGGCTGGTTAGGAACTGGCTATTATCAAAGCAAGATTTACTAAAAAAATTAACCTTGATGAAGCCAAAGTTCACCATACAACAGATATCTCCAACAACTAGAGTGACATAAGCTATTAACCAAATGTAAATACCAATGTAGCCAAGATACACAAGCAATAGCCTCCGATGGCAGCTTATTTCATATCATCCGACAAAATGACACACTGTAGCATCCATAGTTACAACCAATTGGTGGCACTAAAATACCAATACATGGACAAATTTAATCTGAATAGTTTGCAATGCAAACTCCTTAGCCTTTCACAATGGATTTACAATTCTTCCAATGCACCACACACACACACACACATGCGCACATGCACACACTCGCGCACACACACAAACAATAATATTATTATGTGAAATATTATTACACATACAGTATATAATAAAGATCTAACAACATTTCCATATTAACTATTGAAATGACTGAAAAATGCAGTTAAAAACATAAAAAAAGTGTCTAATCAAAACAAAATTCTAGCTTGATAAATCTAATGGATCAAAGGGATGTTCTCTATCCTCATGTTCATTCAACAGTAGCTTAACCCGCAAATTGCAAAAGGAAATGCGTTTAGGCTTACCTTTACTTGTAAATTAAGTCCATTCGTCTGTCTTTCAGGGTGAACTCTCAGTGACAGCTTTGTAGAAGTCACAGCAGAACCCCATGTCCATTATTTTATTCTGCATGCAAACAGCAGGCCCACTGTCGAGTGGGAGACAGGGCCTCCTTCGGTTCCATTTTCACACCGACAAAAAGGTCACACACACACACAAACAGTAGCTGGTAGCACAGTTCTCCCACGCAGCACACAGGTAGGTAGCTTCATCCATTAGGGCATCCAGACGGTCGGAGAGCAGAATCCTCCCGCGAGAGTGCGCCCCCATGCAGCCACACAAGTAGAATTGCTGTAGTTAGTCAGATCCATCTTGTAGAAGCCAAGGCTCTGGCCCGCATTGAGTGGCGGGAGAAGCCCCATTCCCATTATGTCCAAAAGTAAATGTCCAAGATGTGTAAAAGTTAGGGTAAAAAGTATTAATTGGTAATGAAGTTTCAGACAAGTGGACAGTCCATTACTCACTGTTCGCCTGCCCGACAGCTAGCAGTGAGGGAGATGGTGGTTGTCTGTCATGAATAAAGTCACATCTTGTGGAGCTCCTCTATGCTGCCTCTGTCTGGTCTTAACTTTCATTATAGTTGATGTTCCACTCTTCAAACCCTCCAAACGGCTTTCCAACTTGGAAAATTGTTTGTGGTGCAGTATAGTGTCCATTTGTCAGGTTTTTTTGCTAGCTAGCTTCGTTCAGTTCACGGGATGCGAGTGCCAAATTACGTAGACACACCCAAATGTGCAGAGCTTACCCCAGGCTTACCCAAACAAGATGTTGTAAGTTGAGATTCCGGTACAGGTGGATGGATGACTTTCAGTAGGAGCAAGGACTGGATGGAGACGGATAACTATTTATCAGCTTTAATGGTCAAACCACACTGAACATCCTCAACCACCACACTAGAACTGTCTGTCACTTCCTGTATCAATAAAGTTTAACCCCACACAATTAAATAATTGGCCAATAGAAAAACGGAGAATTCTTTACCAGGTAAAGAAATAGATAAACACAGTTATTTCCTGTAACACAGATTCACCACATTTCAGCCATGTGTATAACTGCCATGTAAATGAAACAATTACTCAGGAAATAATCCTACAATGTTTAGGCAATATGCATGCGCAAAATATGAAATCGGCTCAATGAAAAGAAAGAAGCTAAGCAAAGCAGCAGGGCCTATGCTGACCCCATGCGCATCAACAATGACTGGAGTCAGGAATGGCTTCGCGCGTCAACGATTTGAATGGATGGGAGTACGGAATGAATACCCTAGTGCCTTTCCTCATGCAGTTTAAGCAAATGTTGAGATTTTGAGCATAAACACCACCAGAATCATTGAGAAAAAACATTAGATAACAAAAAATTATTTATTTGGCTTTTCATAACAGCTTTTTTTATTAGATTATCACATGGTAAGCACTGCATACCATGCCTACCCTGACTGCAAGTCACTGGTGTGTGCATGCATGTACCAGACATGTGTGCAGTAAGGATTGAGATAACAATCTTTTGCACTAAATGCAATCCTTGTCTGACTTTTACGGGGTACGAAACCAATCTTTCCTCTTAAAGCTCCCTCACACACAGTGAGCAGCTCTCTGTGTGGCATTCACACACATAGAGCTGCTAAAAGCCTGTCCCTGCTGCCAGCCTCCTCTAGGTACAGTCAAATACACAGCGCCAGCCCAAAGAGGCAGGAGGGATACGGAGGAGGAGGGGGTGGGGGGATGTTTGGTGGTTTTAGCTTTCAAGGAGCAGAGAGAAAACAGTACTGCAATTTTCCACTCCTCTCTTCTCTTCCTCCCATTCCTCTCTCTCTCTTGCTCTCTCTCTTTCCTCCTGTCATACCGCTAGCTCTTGTTATGGATATACAGCTGCCTTGTGTTTTGGAGGTCTTTAGTTGTTGCTTCTGGAAGATATCTTTGTAAATGTTATCTGGAAGTGTGTGTGTCATTCAGTGGCCAGTCTGCAACCCCCTTTCCACACCAAACAGCATAGATGATTTTCCGTTTTGATGCTAAACTGGCGTTCAGATACAGATACATTACCATTTGTAAAATGGTGTCGGGAAACAAACATTAGCATTTTAAAGAAACACTGACCTGCTTTCCAACACTCTTGACTATCATAATTAACCACTAGAGACTCCAATGTATTTTTTTTTTTACTTCTACCGGCTGGGATGATGATTGCTATTCAGAGCCTGCAGCGAGCCGAGGCGAATCAGTGACGTTTCAAAGACCATGTCTGCCCCTGCGTTCACCTGAGGAAGCGCTAGCCATGGGCGCTAAAGCTAAATCAAGAGACTAGATCAGCACTGATAATCGCGGCTGCATGACGTTCAGTACAGACACTCCAACCAGCACTCTGAGACCTCTGAGAGAAGCTTCCGGAACATTCTCTCAGTTTCCTCTGAGCCGAGACTACCAACTGTCTGTTTAATCATCTGAAATGAGCTGATGATTCAATCAACAGAGAATATTCTGTTTTGTTTGGGATAGGGAAGCAGGGAAAGTAGCGATATATTCTCATTTTGGTAATTAAAAATGTTATTTAATTTCTCTCAGCGCGCAGACAATTAATGTGTTCGTTGCTCATCCACCCAAATGATTGTTTATTTGTCTTGCATTGACTGCACACAATCCCCCGGAGTCACGCTAGCCCCGTGCTAATTATTTTTAAATCCCTCATATCTCTTTTAATTGTTCTTGGGCTGTTTATCCTGGAGATCAGATGGCTAACTGAGAGAGATTGAGGGTGGCTGTCAAAACAGACCAGTGAGGAAGACAGATGAAAACACATTTCTGGCGTTGCAGCAGAATAAGCTATGGGTAATATTGTCATGGCCTCTTGTCTGTCTTCTCTCTGAGTGATGGTACTCTATACAGATCAGCAAGCCTCCCCCCACCACCCCTCCCCCACTTCCCCCTCCACCCCCTATTTCCATCCTGGTCCACCCTCCCCCATATAAAAGACTACACACAAGAAAACCTTTTAGGTGTTGTAGTAATAAAAATGTTTAAGCGTAAGCGAGCAGGAAGAAGAGGAGACGGAAAAAAGCAATCGGTGGCCTTGCCTACATTAAATCAGAGTCAGAGGCTAGCTTATTGAAATGTTGATAAATAATGGCCCAGGTACATAAGGTTACACTTTAAAAGATTCTGCCACATTTCATTTTAGATTTTCATTTTGACCATTGACTCAGCATCCCTTGTACTATCTGCTCCCTTCTGATCTGAATATCCCTTTAAGCTTCCAGAAAAGGTCAGGAAAGTAATTAACCTTGTTCTGTGTGCATCAACAGAGACTTTGTATAACACATACACAAGCAGGAATGGACACATGCACACACACACATGCCCCTCCTCACTTATAAAAAAAAATTACATGAAAATACAAATCTGGAAAATGTAAAAGTTGTACTGAAAAATTGAAAAGATTGAAAGATTACAGCAAAAAGAATGTCCTCAAGCTTCCAGTAAATGGATACACAAGTTATCTTGGATTATGGCTGAACTGTACCTCTTTTAGCCTATCCAAGAAGCTAAAATCTCTTAAATAGGTTACTTGGTGTTGAACTAAGTTTGCTATAATATTTTAACAAGATGGTATTCTCTTTTGTTTCGTTTTTTTATTCCCTCGCTTGCCTCATTTTTCAAGAAGTGAAATCCGTTAAACATTTAATAACATTTGTACAGCCTTATTAGTCTATGAGAAATAGTGTTTTTCATAAGTAGAACATTATTTCCAGTACTTTGAAAAGGAAATTCTCGCCACTGATGGCTATGTTGCAATTCAAGTCTGACCTTTTCACCTTCATTGAACCTCCCAAGTTGTACTTTCAACACAAACACCATTCAATACCTCACCCAAGACGTGTCTTTCTGTATTTTCCTCTCCTTCTTTGTATAGCTGTGTAGTCCTTTTTCTGTTGTACACGTCTTCCATTTCTCTATCTTTCATGCCATCTCTCTCATCAGTCTTTTTGACTCTCTTGTCCTGTTGCTCTCTTTATTTTATCACTCTCCCTTTCTTTTCCTCCAGAGTCAGACAGTTTCAATTTATCCGATCCACACAGGTGTCGAGAGGCCCATAATGGCAGTGTTATTTCTCACCTAATCAGCTGAATCTGGATGGAGAGTTTCTCACTCTGAGTGATTTCATGCTGTGAACTTGAATGTGTTATTCCGCTCTCGCTGTCTACCCCTCCTCCTCTCCATCTCCATCTCCTCCCTCCTCCTCCTCCTCTTCCTCCATCTCTTCCTCCTCTGCTTTTGTTTTCCAAAACAAGCTCGTTAAATCACATAAGGGTTTTGTTCCATTTCTCAGCGGGGGAACCTATTTCCAGGGTAAAATGTTTTTCATTCCCCAGCTGAAAACTAATTATTGTTTCTCTCCTACTGCATACACGGTCAAAAACTTTAGTAAACTGCTCATGTTAAAATAAACAAACAACCAACCCAGACCAACGCCCATTTCTAGTGCCATTACCTAAACAGTGCAGTTATGAAGATCGCCAGTACAGGTATAGACCTGATGAGGGCGCCAGAGATGGCACTCATACGCCCCCCATCAATGCCTCTGTCTGAATCCAAATATAACTAAAGAAAGGAAGGAAGTGTCTCATCATGGAGAACTGATATCCTTTTTTCCCTATTTCCCCTCTCTCCTCTCCTCTTCATCAACCAATCCCTGCTGCCTGCTCCTCACTTCTGCCCACTTCTGTCCACTCCTACCACTTCTGTCCACTTCTGTCCACTTCCCTCTCTTGTCTTTCCTTCCTCATCCCTTCATCCACATGAATGTCTTTTGTCTACTGTATAGTCAGAGTTTTGCCAACATCTGCCTCTAGAGCTGGTCATGCACATGCACACACACACAAACACACACACACACACACACACACACACATACACACACACACACACACACACACACACACACACACACACACACACACACACACACACACACACACACACACACACACACACACACACACACACACACACACACACACACACACACACACACACACACACACACACACACACACACACACACACACACACACACACACACACACAATAAGTAAGTAAGTAAGTAAGTAAGTAATTATCAGTAACAGTACTGAATAAGGGCTCTATTCAATCTGTATCGCTGAAGCGGTACAACATGCGCAATAGAATTGTAAAGGTCATTTCTGATTGCGCTGACATGCAGCTTTTACCGTGAATGCAATCTCTGCTAAAGCGGGAACATTGCCTTTCAATTTCAATTTCAATCACGCTGTAATGCTGAACGTCAGCGATACGGATTGAATCGAGCCCGTAAGTCTCTGAATAAACAATAGGAATGGTCATCTGACAGTATCACCTGTATCTGTGCTCTCTGTTTCCCCCAGCGGCCTCCTCCATCTTATGGAAGTCACACCATCAACCATCAACCCCAGTCACGTATCTGGAACGGTGCTGCAATTAGCCGTCTAAAAACAGATAATGAAGAAACTCCACTGCATCTACAGCTGTCAGAGGACATTAGACTCCGGAGCCACTCGACCTCTCCGGAGTTAACTGCCCAGGCAAATTACCGTTTAAATCGCCGGCTCTGACCATGGCTTCCCTCTCTAACATCTCCATTAGGACAGGTTGGGGGAGGATTCCACAATGGAATTGCTCTTGTTAAAACTGAATTCTCTAAGTATCACTTATTGAATACATGTGGTAAGGTCCCTTAAGCTCTGTCTATAGAAATGTGTTTACAGTACTGTCATCAAGGACTCTGGATTCACTACCTCTCCTTCCCCTCTTCTTTATCATTCTGTGCCCTTCACTGTTTGTTTCTCTCTTTAACTAACCCTTAATGAATGTCTTAATGAGAGCCCTTGCATTCTCCAATGCCATTTCTCTTTACAAAGCCATCAGCTCAACAAGCCAAACCTAGCATTAATTCAAAGGTTATGTGATCAGTTTTCCCACTCATTCATTCATTAGAACTTAGAAGCTTTGAAGGGGTTATTCATATACTTGTTTTACTATGTCTTATAAATGTTCCCAACAGATAAAAAAGTTTGCTGGCATCAGTTTGTCAGCTTCATCCCACGGTACTTAACAACAAGTTTGCCAGGTCTTAGTTGTTTCATTACACACCTTTGTATTGCCTCATCTCTACCGTAAAATGTGTTTTTGGTGGCACAACACAAAAATGTAACAAGTGGCATCAAAGACGCGTGAATGAGAGTGTTGTCTTTCATGAGTCACTAACGACACATCCTCAGCTCAATTATACAGCATCGGTTTGGGTGCATGAGATCAGCGCTTCAATCGCCACCTTTGAAATACGAATAGAAATGCAGAGCATGTCCAGATCAACAAACTCCAAAGAGCAAGCCTCCACTTCTAAGGAAGGAAGTAGAGGGGTGGAAGAAAATTGTAAATATGAGAAGTGATTGAACAATGGTTTAGGTGCACTTTACATATTGTGTACAGTCAGGTCCATAGTTATTGGCACCCTTGATAAAGATGAGCAAAAAAGACTGTATAAAATAAATGGTCCCTCTTCAAATGACGTTCAGCTTATAAAGGCTTCATAATGCCTTCATAAGCACTATATTAATGTGTTACAAAGCATCTATAACTGTATGTCATGCTTTATAAAGGGTTCATAAATGTGGCATAACTGTGTGACATAATCACCAATGTCAAATGTGACATAACCCACTATGTTGAATATGATATAAACATGTGCTTTATATCACATGACCTGTGACCTGTTGTGCAGAAGGATGGCATACGCTCTAAAGTGATGTCATGTTAGTCACATTACACCTAATCTCGTTCCCAGACACTTCCGCCCAAATGTGCAGAAGGCCTGGTGTACCAATGCACCAAACTTGGCTGGCACTAGCTAGGGTTAGGTTTAAAATCCAATTTTAAGAAGATAAATTGTGGAAATGGGCAGGGTTTAGCCATAATTATGACTTTTTGACTGTGTTAAGTAGTGACGATGGCAAATACTTTACTCAGTAAGGTCACTCCTATAGAATTCTATGGTCACTACCACTAAGGCCAACTTTGAATGATGTAATAGCCTGGGGACGATGTTACATCAAGAAACACTTACCTTGATGAAAGCCGCCAGCCTAAGGAAATTGAATGAGTCTTTCTTCTGGAACCAACTTATATGTTTCTCAGTACACAAACACACACACAACAAAAACAAGCGTGGTGCTGGGCCCAGTCAGGTCTTTGACACATTCTTCCACTCCCCCGCTGAAAGATCAGCCACAAAATGTTGGCACCATTGTAACAGGTTGTAATCAAGCCCTGGTCTCCAGCATTGGAACAGAAGAGAAATACCTGGTGCGGTAGTCTTAGGTTGGACTACTCCATTTCATCTTGGTTCTGAAACACACACACACACACACACACAAACACACACACACAAACGCTTTGCAGGTCCATCAACTCATTTAAATACCTCTCACACCCTACCTGCGGATCATGAGAGAACCTTCATAAATCAGCAGAACGTTAATAATCTATTTATTGACACTTTATGTAGTGTCCTGTAATAGTTAGTTTGAAGTGAGAAACCTTAGGTCATTCATAACACATCCAAAAAGACTCTATATTGCATAATGATGTACAGTGGGGGGAAAAAGTATTTAGTCAGCCACCAATTGTGCAAGTTCTCCCACTTAAAAAGATGAGAGAGGCCTGTAATTTTCATCATAGGTACACGTCAACTATGACAGACAAAATGAGAATTTCTTTTCCAGAAAATCATATTGTAGGATTTTTAATGAATTTATTAGCAAATTATGGTGGAAAATAAGTATTTGGTCAATAACAAAAGTTTCTCAATACTTTGTTATATACCCTTTGTTGGCAATGACACAGGTCAAACGTTTTCTGTAAGTCTTCACAAGGTTTTCACACACTGTTGCTGGTATTTTGGCCCATTCCTCCATGCAGATCTCCTCTAGAGCAGTGATGTTTTGGGGCTGTCGCTGGGCAACACGGACTTTCAACTCCTTCCAAAGATTTTCTATGGGGTTGAGATCTGGAGATTGGCTAGGCCACTCCAGGACCTTGAAATGCTTCTTACGAAGCCACTCCTTCGTTGCCCGGGCGGTCACCTACAAACAAGCAAGATTTCTGGCTCTCACAGACCTGTAACTTCTGCTTTAAGAGGCTCCTCTGTCCTCCACTCGTTACCTGTATTAATGGCACCTGTTTGAACTTGTTATCAGTATAAAAGACACCTGTCCACAACCTCAAACAGTCACACTCCAAACTCCACTATGGCCAAGACCAAAGAGCTGTCAAAGGACACCAGAAACAAAATTGTAGACCTGCACCAGGCTGGGAAGACTGAATCTGCAATAGGTAAGCAGCTTGGTTTGAAGAAATCAACTGTGGGAGCAGTTATTAGGAAATGGAAGACATACAAGACCACTGATAATCTCCCTCGATCTGGGGCTCCACGCAAGATCTCACCCCGTGGGGTCAAAATGATCACAAGAACGGTGAGCAAAAATCCCAGAACCACACGGGGGGACCTAGTGAATGACCTGCAGAGAGCTGGGACCAAAGTAACAAAGCCTACCATCAGTAACACACTACGCCGCCAGGGACTCAAATCCTGCAGTGCCAGACGTGTCCCCCCTGCTTAAGCCAGTACATGTCCAGGCCCGTCTGAAGTTTGCTAGAGTGCATTTGGATGATCCAGAAGAGGATTGGGAGAATGTCATATGGTCAGATGAAACCAAAATAGAACTTTTTGGTAAAAACTCAACTCGTCGTGTTTGGAGGACAAAGAATGCTGAGTTGCATCCAAAGAACACCATACCTACTGTGAAGCATGGGGGTGGAAACATCATGCTTTGGGGCTGTTTTTCTGCAAAGGGACCAGGACGACTGATCCGTGTAAAGGAAAGAATGAATGGGGCCATGTATCGTGATATTTTGAGTGAAAACCTCCTTCCATCAGCAAGGGCATTGAAGATGAAACGTGGCTGGGTCTTTCAGAATGACAATTATTCCAAACACACCGCCCGGGCAACGAAGGAGTGGCTTCGTAAGAAGCATTTCAAGGTCCTAGAGTGGCCTAGCCAGTCTCCAGATCTCAACCCCATAGAAAATCTTTGGAGGGAGTTGAAAGTCCGTGTTGCCCAGCGACAGCCCCAAAACATCACTGCTCTAGAGGAGCTCTGCATGGAGGAATGGGCCATAATACCAGCAACAGTGTGTAAAAACCTTGTGAAGACTTACAGAAAACGTTTGACCTGTGTCATTGCCAACAAAGGGTATATAACAAAGTATTGAGAAACTTTTGTTATTGACCAAATACTTATTTTCCACCATAATTTGCAAATAAATTCATTAAAAATCCTACAATGTTATTTCCTGGAATTTTTTCTCTCTCATTTTGTCTGTCATAGTTGACGTGTACCTATGATGAAAATTACAGGCCTCTCTCATCTTTTTAAGTGGGAGAACTTGCACAATTGGTGGCTGACTAAATACTTTTTTCCCCCACTGTACATAATTGTGACTGACCGGCTCGATTCGGTCTTATGTAGCAACATTTTAAATGGTGTTTTTTACATTGGATAAAAGTAGAGACTCATAGCTAGAAAATGGTATATCATACACTACAGTTGAGGAACAATGGGAAAGTAATTCTGCTTTGAAAGTTGATTAATTTGTAAACTCACTTTTAAGAAAATGGCCCTTGAATGTTTTGGTAAACAGAGCATGTGCAGACCAGCTGGCTGGTGTGTTTATGGACATATTCAATCTCTCCCTATCCCAGTCTGCTGTCCCCACATGCTTCAAGATGGCCGCCATTGTCCCTGTACCCAAGAAAGCAAAGGTAACTGAACTAAATGACTATAGCTTCGTAGCACTCACTTCTGTCATCATAAAGTGCTTTGAGAGACTAGTCAAGGATCATATCACCTCCACCTTACCTGCCACCCTAGACCCACTTCAATTTGCTTACCGCCCCAATAGATCCACAGACGATGTAATCGCCATCACACTGCACACTGCCCTATCCCATCTGGACAAGAGGAATACCAATGTAAGAATGCTGTTAATTGACTATAGCTCAGCAATCAACACCATAGTACCCTCCAAGCTCATCATTAAGCTCGAGGCCCTGGGTCTGAACTGTGCAACTGGGTCCTGGACTTCCTGACGGGCCACCCCCAGGTGGTGAAGGTAGGAAACAACACCTCCACTTCGCTGAGCCCCCTCCTGTACTACCTGTTCACCCATGACTGCGTGGCAAAGCACGCCTCCAACTCAGTCATCAAGTTTGCAGACGACACAACAGTGGTAGGCTTGATTACCAACAATGATGAGACAGCCTATAGGGAGGAGGTGAGGGCTCTGGGAGTGTGGTGCCAGGAAAACAACCTCTCACTCAACGTCAACAAAACAAAGGAGATGATCATGGACACCCCCGTATCCACATCGACGGGACCACAGTGGAGAAGGTGGAAAGCTTCAAGTTCCTCTGTGTACACATCACTGACAAACTGAAATAGTCCACCCACACACACAGTGTGGTGAAGAAACTTTTACAGATGCACAATTGAGAGTATCCTGTTGGGCTGTATCACCACCTGGTATGGCAACTGCACCGCCCGCAACCGCAGGGCTCTCCAGAGGGTGATGCGGTCTGCCCAACGTATCATCGAGGGCAAACTACCAGCCCTCCAGGACACCTACAGCACCCAATGTCACAAGACGGCCAAAAAAATCATCAAGGACAACAACCACCCAAGCCACTGCCTGTTCACCCCGCTATCATCCAGAATGTGAGGTCAGTACAGGTGCATCAAAGCTGGGACCGAGAGACTGAAAAACAGCTTCTATCTCAAGGCCATCAGACTGTTAAATAGCCTTCACTAGCACATTAGAGGCTGCTGCCTATATACATAGATTAGAAATCACTGGCCACTTTAATAAACGAAACACTAGTCACTTTAATAAAGTTTACATATCTTGCATTACTCATCTCATATGTACAGTGAGGGAAAAAAGTATTTGATCCCCTGCTGATTTTGTACGTTTGCCCACTGACAAAGACATGATCAGTCTATAATTTTAATGGTAGGTTTATTTGAAGAGTGAGAGACAGAATAACAATAAAGAAATCCAGAAAAACGCATGTCAAAAATGTTATAAATTGATTTGCATTTTAATGAGGGAAATAAGTATTTGACCCCTCTGCAAAACATGACTTAGTACTTGGTGGCAAAACCCTTGTTGGCAATCACAGAGGTCAGACGTTTCTTGTAGTTGGCCACCAGGTTTGCACACATCTCAGGAGGGATTTTGTCCCACTCCTCTTTGCAGATCTTCTCCAAGTCATTAAGGTTTCAAGCCTGACATTTGGCAACTCGAACCTTCAGCTCCCTCCACAGGTTTTCTATGGGATTAAGGTCTGGAGACTGGCTAGGCCACTCCAGGACCTTAATGTCCTTCTTCTTGAGCCACTCCTTTGTTGCCTTGGTCGTTTGTTTTGGGTCATTGTCATGCTGGAATACCCATCCACGACCCATTTTCAATGCCCTGGCTGAGGGAAGGAGGTTCTCACCCAAGATTTGACGGTACATGGCCCCGTCCACCCTCCATGTTTGACGGTGGGGATGGTGTTCTTGGGGTCATAGGCTGCATTCCTCTTCCTCCAAACACGGCGAGTTGAGTTGATGCCAAAGAGCTCGATTTTGGTCTCATCTGACCACAACACTTTCACCCAGTTCTCCTCTGAATCATTCAGATGTTCATTGGCAAACTTCAGACGGGCCTGTATATGTGCTTTCTTGAGCAGGAGACCTTGCGGGCGCTGCAGGATTTCAGTCCTTCACGGCGTAGTGTGTTACCAATTGTTTTCTTGGTGACTATGGTCCCAGCTGCCTTGAGATCATTGACAAGATCCTCCCGTGTAGTTCTGGGCTGATTCCTCACCGTTCTCATGATCATTGCAACTCCACGAGGTGAGATCTTGCATGGAGCTCCAGGCCGAGGGAGATTGACAGGTCTTTTGTGTTTCTTCCATTTGCGAATAATCGCACCAACTGTCTTCACCTTCTCACCAAGCTGCTTGGCGATGGTCTGGTAGCCCATTCCAGCCTCGTGTAGGTCTACAATCTTGTCCCTGACATCCTTGGAGAGCTCTTTGGTCTTGGCCATGGTGGAGATTTTGGAATCTGATTGATTGATTGCTTCTGTGGACAGGTGTCTTTTATACAGGTAACAAGCTGAGATTAGGAGCACTCCCTTTAAGAGTGTGCTTCTAATCTCAGCTCGTTACCTGTATAAAAGACACCTGGGAGCCAGAAATCTTTCTGATTGAGAGGGGGTCAAAAACTTATTTCCCTCATTAAAATGCAAATCAATTTATAACATTTTTGACATGCGTTTTTCTGGATTTTTTGTTGTTATTCTGTCTCTCACTGTTCAAATAAACATACCATTAAAATTATAGACTGATAATTTCTTTGTCAGTGGGCAAAAGTTCAAAATCAGCAGGGGATCAAATACTTTTTTCCCTCACTGTATATACTGTATTCTATACTATTCTACTGTATCTTAGTCTTAGCCTATTTATTGCCTTACCTCCATAACTTGCTACATTTGCACACACTGTATATATTTTCTGTTGTATTTTTGACTTTATGTTTTGTTTTACCCCATATGTAACTCTGCGTTATTGTTTTTATCGCACTGCTTTGCTTTATCTTGGCCAGGTCGTAGTTGTAAATGAGAACTTGTTCTCAACTGGCCTACCTGGTTAAATAAAGGTGAAATAAAATTAAATTAAAATGTCGCTCTGACATTGCTCGTCCATATATGTATTGTTATATTCTTAATTCCATTGCTTTACTTAGATTTGTGTGTATTGGGTATATGTTGTGAAATTATTAAATATTACTTGTTAGATATACTGCACTGTCGGAGCTAGAAACACAAGCATTTTGCTATACCCGCAATAACATCTGCTAAACACGTGTATGTGACCAATAAAATTTGATTTGATTTGATTTAAACCTACTGGAAAGCTCTTCTTTTTCTACACCCATTCAGCATCGTTCACACCCTCTTAAGCCTTAGCCCCACCCATCTCTTTAAGGATTCACATATGAGGCCATGTACTAAACAACCAACGATTTCAAGACTAATGACTGGTCTACACTACGTCTATCGACAGTTGTCTCAGTGACATCATGAACATTCTATTGTCGTCCGACATCAAACTTGTCGTTGTCGTTATGAAAAAGTATAAACACAAAAACTACAGGCTGCATGACATCAGCAGCCTGGTGACCAACATAGCATAACTAGTGTATTTTAACACCAATAAACCCATCCATTTAAAAATGAATTTAGTATATGTCAATATAGCAAACCAGGCAACTAAAAGCAACTTTCTAAACAATGTTTTGGTTAGTTTCTAGCTTGTTAATTAGCGAGCTAATGTTAAGTTAGCTGGCTAGCCAGTTCAAATAATGACATTATCATATAGATGACAACGTCTTCACTTTAGCTCATTTGTCTTTATTATTACAGGAAAATAAACTCACAACAAGATCAATATTTACAAGTTAATGGCGAGCTAATTACACAAAATAGCTTACGGTTGTGAGTGACGAAATAAAAGCAAGGCATTCTACCAGATAATTTTAGAACTTGGACAATGTCTCGTTGGCCTAATGTTATATCCTAATTTGACTTTGGTGCAGGTCATGTTCTTCACATTACCGTCTCTGGTAAACACATACTATATCAAATAAAATCGAAGTGTATTTGTCACATGGACAGGATACTGAAGGTGTAGTGAAATGGTTACTTGCATAGTGGAGCCTTTTGTTTAGACATGTAGCTAGCTAGATAATCAATTAACCATAATCCCAACTCATAATAATATGCCATTTAGCAGACGCTTTTATCCAAAGCGACTTACAGTCATGTGTGCATACATTTTTGTGTATGGGTGGTCCCGGGGATCGAACCCACTACCCTGGCGTTACAAGCGCCGTGCTCTACCAGCATAATGTTACTACCCTGCATGATTGTTAGCTAGCTAACATTAGGTGTTACAGGAGGGGGTCACAGTTCCGGAGTGACCCACTAGGTGTCATCCTCCGACAACCTTAGGCACCTCCTCACTCATAGTCTGGACTAATCATTATCTTATTGGTGTCACCTGTGTCTACCTGTTCACCTGTGTATTTATGCCCTCACTTCCCTGTGTTCCCTTGCTCTGTTTTCTCTGCTAGTTCTCGATGCCAAACAGTACTAATCAGTGTCTGATCACGAGATGTATGTACAGGTACTTGAGAAGTGTTCTCCCTCTTTCATTGTTGTTTTCAGTCATAGTTAGTATTTCGTATGTTTGCTGTCAGCCTGTTTTTGGAGACCAATTTGCTCCGTTATTTTGTATCCTGGTCTTGGGACCACCAGTAAAGATCCTTGTTTCACCCTCTCTGCCTACTGCCTACTGTCTATCCTGCACCGCACCTGAGTCACACCTCACACCAACCCTTACAATTAGGCTATAACTAGCAATGCAAATGGCTCTGAGATACGAATAATATTACTACACAGATCATACACAAAACGTTAGCTAGCGAGCCAGCCAGTACACTTTAACTTGAAATTAAAATGACTTTCTGACAAAATTAGAAACGTACAGTACCAGTCAAAAGTTTGGATACACCTAGTAATTCAAGGGTTTTCTTTATTTTTTATTTTTTTACATTGCAGAATAATAGTGAAGACATCAAAACTATGAAATAACACATGTGGAATCATGTAGTAACCAAAAAAGTGTTAAACATTATATTATATTTGAGATTCTTCAAAGTAGCCACCCTTTGCCTTGACGACAGCTTTGCACACTCTTTGCATTCTCTCAACCAGATTCATGAGGTAGTCACCTGGAATGCATTTCAAATAACAGGTGTGTATACAAAAGATAGCCCTATTTGGTAAAAGACCAAGTCCATATTATGGCAAGAACAGCTCAAATAATCAAAGAGAAACAACAGTCCATCATTACTTTAAGACATGAAGGTCAGTCAATCCGGTAAATTTCAAGAACTTTGAACGTTTCTTCAAGTGCAATCGCAAAAACCATCAAGCGCTATGATTAACTGGCTCTCCGCCACAGGAAAGGAAGACCCAGAGTTACCTCTGCTGCAGAGGATAACTTCATTAGAGTTATCAGCCTCACAAATTGCAGCCCAAATAAGTGCTTCACAGAGTTCAAGTAACAGACACATCTCAACATCAACTGTTCAGAGGAGACTGCGTGAATCAGGCCTTCATGGTCGAATTGCTGCAAAGAAACCACTACTAAAGGACACCAATAATAAGAAGAGACTTGCTTGGGCCAAGAAACACAAGCAATGGACATTAGACCAGTGGAAATCTGTCCTTTGGTCTGGAGTCCAAATTTGAGATTTTTGGTTCCAACCGCTGTGTCTTTGTGAGACGCAGTGTAGGTGAACGGATGATCTCCGCATGTGTAGTTCCCACCGTGAAGCATGGAGGAGGATGTGTGATGGTATGGGGGTGCTTTGCTGGTGACTGTCTGTGATTTATTTAGAATTCAAGGCACACTTAACCAGCATGGCTACCACAGGATTCTGCAGCGATATGCCATCCCATCTGGTTTGTGCTTAGTGGGACAATCATTCATTTTTCAACAGGACAATGACCCAACACACCTCCAGGCTTTGTAAGCTCTATTTGACCAAGAAGGAGAGTGATGGAGTGCTGCATCAGATGACCTGGCCGCCACAATCCCCTGACCTCAACCCAATTGAGATGGTTTGGGATGAGTTGGACCGCAGAGTGAAGGAAAAGCAGCTAACAAGTGCTCAGCATATGTGGGAACTCCTTCAAGACTGTTGGAAAAGCATTCCTGGTGAAGCTGGTTGAGAGAATGCCAAGAGTGTGCAAAGCTGTCATCAAGGCCAAGGGTGGCAACTTTGAAGAATCTCAAATATAAAATATATTTTGATTTGTTTATCACTTCTTTGATTACTACATGATTCCATATGTGTTATTTCATAGTTTTGATGTCTTCACTATTATTCTACAATGTAGACAATAGTTAAAATAAAGAAAAACCCTTGAATTAGTAAGTGTATCCAAACTTTTGACTGGTACTGTATAATATCTGAAAATGTAGCTAGCTAGACCATTTTACCCGTATACATGGGTGGACACTTCTCCCTCTCTGTCACGGATGCCATGGTTGCCCTTAGTTTGAAGATGTAATCCGGAGACAGGTGTTTTATACAACAGCCTTCTGTGTGTTCTCTTTTCGACTCCCTCTGCACACTTGCAATGAAACGCCAGCATTTTCTCAATTTCCTTAGCTATCATACTCTAATTCCACCGGCATGCCACTGATTTCAAAACTCAGTCCTCCAGAAAGTGGAGAGCAACACTTTTGCAGTTCTACTACATTACATTTTCCAAAAAAGCAGCATTAGAAAGGATTACCTACCCATACTGACCAGCTCATGTTATAGACAGAAGCCTGCTACATGGCAGACCAATCTGAACTCATCTTTCGGCATGTCCAGCCCATCCATTATCTCAGCCAATCATGGCTAGTGGGAAGGTTCCTGTCTTTTTCCGTGGATAAACCAACTAGGCTCGTAATTTAACAATTATATTTGTATTTACAGATGGCACACAAGTTTGTTATTAAGAAAGTTCACATGTACCAGAAGGCATTTCTGCCAAAAAACGAAAATAGTTTACATTCAAATGACTCTCCTGTGAAGTAGTGATGCGCGCCATATGCCTAGTTTCCTGAAATTAGTCACAAATTAAATTGGTAATAACACATACATAAATGCCTTATATCATATGACGCTGTACTTACTATAAAGTCAGACACCTTTGGTTATTCATAAAGGCTTAATGATGTTACACCCAAACGAGGGCACTACGTTCATCCACCTTTTGCCTGCTGGCTCCCCTACCTCTGCGGAAGCACAGTTCCCGCTCAGCCCAGTCAAAACTGTTCGCTGCTCTGGCACCCCAATGGTGGAACAAGCTCCCTCACGACGCCAGGACAGCGGAGTCACTCACCACCTTCCGGAGACACTTGAAACCCCACCTCTTTAAGGAATAGCTGGGATAGGATAAAGTAATACTTCTACCCCCCTTCCCACCCCCCAAAAAAAAAAAAAAAAAATACTATTGTAAAGTGGTTGCCCCACTGGCTATCATAAGGTGAATGCACCAATTTTTAAGTCGCTCTGGATAAGAGCATCTGCTAAATGACGAAAATGTAAAATGTAAATGTAAATGTATTAACACTTAGGGAATTATCACGAACATCTTAAACAAATAAACATTCAAGTCATGTTTAAACCATACATTTCCTTTTATTTGTAAATGTATTCAACAATACAAATACATGAAGTTTAAAAAAGTCCAGCAATGCAATTACATTGAACATTACACAGGGCTGTGAATAGTGTAGCTTGTCCCTGAGCTGGCGGACAAATGGTTGTTGCCTCTCTTCCTGCATGTTGGTTCCAACCTTAAAAGTAACAACAAAGAAAGTTAGCCGGTCTGGTAGGAAATGCCTTTGTCACCATCTGGATAAGGGCATTTCTGTGCTGCGCCAGAAACTCTAAATGGGAAGATACGAAACTCCATTAAATTCCTATTATTATATTCCTCTTTCATTTACAAATCTCATGACGTGTCTATGAGACATGGCTGTAGCTAGGGGGATTTGTATTTAGCTGAACCTGCTAGCTAGCTAAATTTTGGCTAGCAATTGCTGTGAAGTCACAAAATTATTTGAAAAAACGATTGAGGTAGCTACAGTATGTAATCTAACACTACACTTAATAACTGCAAATTAAAATTATAATAAATAAAGGTTAACTTACTTGTTTTTCACTGTCCAGTGGCAGCACAAGTGGGCATTTGATTTGCAAACTCAGCGTCTCGTCAGCAACACTAAAAAAGTACTTCCGGGTCACGGAATTTCGGGAATGTTCAAAATAAGTCCCCCACGTAATAGTAGAAAAGTGTCAATAACCATTCATGATATATGGAAAATAATTGTCTAAACATTAACAGTGATTCTTTTTTGTTCATTTGTAAGTGACATTTGCATAAAATGTGGGTTTTAAAACATATTCCAAGGTCAAATAAATGCCCCCAATGTGAATCACTGTATATGGAATACAGTACATATTGGCTTAGAGCAATAACTATTCTGGGTGCCGCAGTAAAAGTATTGTAGGGAATACTCAGTAGGGTCTGTAGAATGAATACAGTGCATTTGGAAAGTATTCAGACCCCTTGACTTTTTCCACATTTTGTTATGTTACAGCCTTTTTCTAAAATGGATTAAATAAACAATTTTCCTCATCAATCAACACAAAATACCCCATAATGACGAAAGCGAAAACAGGTTTTTAGAAATTTTACCAAATGTATAGAAAATAAAAAACAGAAACACCTTATTTACATAAGTATTCAGACCCTTTGCTATGAGACTCAAAATTGATCTCAGGTGCATCCTGTTTCTATTGATCATCCTTGAGATGTTTCTACAGCTTGATTGGAGTCCACCTGTGGGAAATTCAATTGATTGGACATGATTTGGAAAAGCACACACCTGTCTATATAAGGTCCTACAGTTGACAGTGCATGTCAGAGCAAAAACCAAGCTATGAGGTCGAAGGAATTGTCCGTAGAGCTCCGAGACAGGATTATGTCGAGGCAAAGATCTGGGGAAGGGTACCAACATTTTTTTGCAGCATTGAAGGTCCCCAAGAACACAGTGGCCTCCATAATTCTTAAATGGAAGAAGTTTGGAACCACCAAGACTCTTCCTAGAGTTGGCCGACCGGCCAAACTGAGAAATCTGGGGAGAAGGGCTTTGGTCACTGACAGAGCTCTAGAGTTCCTCTGTGGAGATGGGAGAACCTTCCAGAAGGACAACCATCTCTGCAGCACTCCACCAATCAGGCCTTTATGGTAGAGTGGCCAGACGGAAGCCACTCCTCAGTAAAAGGCACGTGACAGCCCGCTTGGAGTTTGCCAAAAGGAACCTAAAGACTCAGACCATGAGAAAAATATGATCTGGTCTGATGAAACCAAGATTGAACTCTTTGGCCTGAATGCCAAGCGTCACGTCTGGAGGAAACCTGGCACCATCCCTACGGTGAAGCATGGTGGTGGCAGCATCATGCTGTGGGGATGTTTTTCAGTGGCAGGGACTGGGAGACTAGTCAGGATCGAGGGAAAGATGAACGGAGCAAAGTACAGAGAGATCCTTGAGGAAAACCTGCTCCAGAGCACTCAGGACCTCAGACTGGGGCGAAGGTTCACCTTCCAACAGGACAACGATCCTAAGCACACAGCCAAGACAATGCAGGAGTGGCTTCGGGACAAGTCTCTGAATGTCCTTGAGTGGCCCAGCCAGAGCCCGGTTTTGAACCCAATCGAACATCTCTGGAGATGTAACGATCCCGGCTGTCTGAGTCGGGTCCTGTCTGGTGACTAGTGTTCCTGTTCGTAATCTCCAGTTTCCCGAGGGTTCGGGAACGCTCCGGGGAGCGCTCTTGTTTTCCGCACCTGCATCCCATCAGCAATCTGCACACCTGGTCCTGATCATCACCCTTCTTAGGCTCTGGCCCAACATCCAGTTCCTGCCGGATCGTTAGCCATGAACAGTATGTTTGTCAGCGTATCAGTCTCTGAGCCATTAGTGTTAGTTTTGTTGTTTTGCACCTTTTTGACTTGCTGTGTACTGACCTCCGTTTTGTTCTGTCTGCAGTCTCTCACCCGGAACCTTCACCCAACCTCTGCCTGATGGTCGGCGGCTGCCGAGCCAGTACCGGACCAACCACTGCACCCTCAACAACCCATCCACGCCACCCGCTCTGTTCCCTGGATTATTCAGCCTCACTCGGAATCTATTAATAAACACTCACCTTTGTCTCAACGTACCTTGTCCTGGTCTGCTTCTGGGTTCTGGCTAAGTAAACCGTGACAGAACGATCCGGCCAGTAATGAACCCAGCGGACCTGGACTCTGTTCGCCATGCTATTACCCAGCAGGAGAAGATGTTGGGCCATCATAGCATGGTACTACAGGAGATCGCGTTGTCAGTTCGGAACCTTTCTACCGGTCTGACGGAGGTCCAGAACCAACGCAAGTGTCCGGTGGAGGATCCACTACCGGTTTCACCCATCGCGCCTGCCGCTTCTGAAGCTGTGTCCATCCGTGAGCCCAAGGTTCCGACGCCGGATAAATATGAGGGGGAGCTGGGAAGATGCCGTGCCTTCCTTATGCAGTGTGGACTAGTGTTCGATCTACAGCCCTACTCTTATGCCACAGACAAGGCTAGGATAGCCTTTGTGATTGAGTTGCTGCGTGGTCGAGCGCTGGAGTGGGCTTCAGCCGTTTGGGAACGACAGGATCCCTGCATGGCTTCATACCAGGGGTTCACGGCCGAGATGAGGAAGCTCTTCGACCATTCCGTCCGAGGGAGGGACGCAGCTAGGCGCCTGTTTTCGCTTCGCCAAGGAACTCGCAGCGTGGCCGACTTCGTGATCGAGTTCAAGACGTTGGCTGTGGAGAGTGGGTGGAACGAGGAGTCTCTGCAAGCGGCCTTTTACCAGGGTCTGTCGGAGCAGCTCAAGGATGAGTTGATCTCCTATCCGGAGCCTAGTGACCTGGACAGCTTGGTAGCTTTGTCTATTCGGGTGGATAATCGAGTCCGAGAGCGAAGGAGGGAGAAGCAATGGGGTCCGTCCAATCGATCAGCTTCTCAGTTCCCAGTCGGGTCGGGTGGTGGACCAGAACACGTCGATCATTCTCCACCACAATGGATTAGTGGAGAGGTCCTCTATCCCGATTCTGAACCCATGCAAGTGGGGCGGCACGGGTTAACCAGGGAGGAGCGTCAACATAGACGTAAGACCAACTGCTGCCTCTACTGTGGGAGCTCGGGACATTACATCTCCACTGGTTCCCGGCGGTCGTCAAACTGCCCGGCTCGCTAAAGTTGGGAGGACTTTTAGCGAGCCAGTTTCAACCTCTCAGTACCTCTGTCAGACCCCGTTTCCCGGCTACCCTTGTGAACAGGAATCAGAGCTTAGCGCTTAACGCTTTTATCGATTCAGGTGCCGATGGAAGCTTTCTTGATGCCGAGTTGGTGGAACAGCTGGGGCTTTCCAAGGAGCAATTGCCGGAAGCCATTGAAGCGACCACTCTGAACGGCAGTAGTCTGGCACGTATCACGATGAGGACTGAACCGGTTAAGATGCGGTTGTCGGGGAATCATTCTGAGATGATTTCATTCTTCATTCTGCCGTCTTCCCATGTTCCTCTGGTCCTTGGATACCCCTGGCTGAAGGAACACAATCCCACGTTCGATTGGGTGACGGGCAAGGTAACGAGTTGGAGCCTTGATTGTCATGCTAACTGTCTCAAGACTGCCTGCCCCCATTCGGTTCCCAGTCAGGTGATTGAGGCTAAACCCCTAGATTTGTCCCTGGTTCCCGAGACATATCACGATTTGGGGGAAGTTTTCAGTAAGCAGAAGGCTCTGTCACTCCCTCCCCACCGACCATATGATTGTGCCATCAACCTGGTCCCTGGAGCTGTCTACCCCAAGGGAAGGTTATACAGTATCTCCCGACCTGAACGTGAGGCGTTGGAGACCTACATCAAGGAGTCCCTAGCTGCTGGTCTCGTTCGTCCCTCGTCATCACCCCCTGGGGGCAGGATTCTTCTTTGTGGGTAAGAAGGATGGCTCTCTTCGACCGTGTATTGATTATCGGGGGTTGAATGACATCACGGTCAAGAACAAGTATCCCCTGCCCTTGATGAGTTCTGCCTTCGACTCCTTACAGGGTGCTACGGTGTTCACCAAGCTAGACCTACGCAATGCGTATCACCTGGTCCGGATCAGAGAGGGGGACGAGTGGTTGACGGGTTTCAATACACCGATGGGTCACTTCGAGTATCAGGTGATGCCGTTTGGACTGACCAATGCTCCAGCGGTATTCCAGAGTATGGTGAACGACGTCCTGAGAGATATGATCGGTCTCTTTGTGTTTGTTTACCTGGATGACATTCTGATCTTCTCGAAGGAACCTTCCGACCACGTCCAGCATGTCCGGCAGGTTCTGCAGCGATTGTTGGAGAATCGCCTGTTCGTGAAGGCCGAGAAGTGCGAGTTTCACGCCCACACTACATCCTTTCTCGGGTACATCATCTCCAGGGAGAGATTAGGATGGACCAGGAGAAGGTTAGAGCGGTTCTGGAATGGGCCCAGCCCGGTACGAGATTGCAGCTCCAGAGATTTTTGGGGTTTGCGAATTTCTACCGCAGATTCATCCGGGATTACAGCCGTGTGGCCGCTCCGTTAACTGCCTTGACTTCCAGTATCAGGACCTTCAAGTGGAATCCGGAGGCGGATCGAGCGTTTCTGGATTTGAAGAGGCGATTCACCAACGCACCGATTCTCTCTCAACCGGACACGGCCCGTCAGTTCGTCGTTGAAGTGGACGCGTCTGATGTGGGAGTTGGCGCCATCCTGTCGCAGCGATGCTCCACGGACAGTAAACTCCATCCCTGCGCCTACTACTCTCGTCGCCTTTCGCCTGCGGAGAGGAATTACGATGTGGGTAACCGGGAGCTTCTCGCGGTGAAACTTGCCTTGGAGGAGTGGCGCCACTGGTTGGAGGGGCGGAGCAACCGTTTATTGTCTGGACTGACCACAAGAATCTTGCTTACGTGCAATCGGCTAAACGTCTCAACTCCCGTCAGGCCAGGTGGGCGTTGTTTTTCGGACGATTCAAGTTTGCCCTGACGTTCCGACCTGGATCTAAGAACGGCAAGGCGGACGCCTTGTCCCGGATGTTCTCCAAGACGGAGGAGAGTGGGTCCAAGACCGAGACAATCCTCCCCCGGAACTGCGTCGTGGGAGCAGTTATGTGGAAGATTGAGGAGGAGGTGCTGGCGGCCCTTCGGACTCAGCCCGGTCCCGGTAACGGTCCACCCGGTCGGTTGTTTGTGCCTGAGTCGGTTCGTCCTGCTGTCCTCAAATGGTCCCACGCCAGCAAGATGGCTTGTCACCCTGGCGTGGCTCGGACAATGGCGTTTCTTCGCAGACGTTTTTGGTGGCCTGCCATGGCCGAGGATACTCGGGGGTTTTGTTGCTGCCTGTCCAGTGTGTGCGCAGAATAAGAGTACCAATCGGCCCAGCTCTGGACTACTTCACCCCCTTCCTATTCCCCGGCGACCATGGTCGCATCTGGCCCTGGACTTCGTCACTGGGTTGCCCGCTTCTGAGGGGAACACGGTCGTTCTGACTATCGTGGACAGATTCAGCAAGTTCGCCCACTTTGTGCCTATTGCCAAGCTTCCCTCTGCCTCGGAGACGTCCGAGATCCTGGTTAGGGAGGTTTTCAGGGTCCACGGTTTGCCCAGTGATATCGTTTCCGACCGTGGCCCTCAGTTTACCTCTGCTGTCTGGAAGTCCTTCTGTTTGGCCATTGGAGCTACAGTCAGTCTCACATCTGGTTTTCACCCCCAATCCAATGGTCAGGCGGAGAGAGCCAACCAGAAGATGGAATCCACGCTACGCTGTCTGGTCTCTTCCAACCCCACCTCCTGGGTCTCTCAGTTGCCTTGGGTTGAGTATGCCCACAATACTCTTCCTACATCTGCCACTGGGATGTCTCCCCTTCCAGTGCCTGTATGGCTACCAACCTCCCCTGTTTCCTTCTCAGGAGAAGGAGCTCTCAGTGCCTTCTGTTCAGGCCCATATTCGTCGTTGCCACCGGACCTGGCATCGGGCCAGAAAGGCACTCCTTAGAGTTTCGGACCGGTATCAGCTCCAGGCGAATCGTCGCCGGATCCCCGCTCCCACCTATACCATCGGAGATAGGGTTTGGTTGGCCACACGGGATCTTCCGTTACGGACTGAGTCTAGGAAGTTGTTACCGAAGTTCATTGGTCCGTTTGTGGTGGAGAAGGTGATCAATCCAGTGGCAGTTCGACTCAAACTACCGAGGACGCTCAGAGTCCATCCCACCTTTCATGTCTCCTGCCTCAAGCCTGTCTTCCTCAGTCCTCTGTTGCCTCCTCCGCCTCCTCCTCCTCCTCCTCGGATGATCGGAGGTGGTCCTGCCTACACGGTGCGTCGCATCATGGATTCCAGACGGCGGGGCCGGGGTTTCCAGTATCTCGTGGACTGGGAGGGGTATGGCCCTGAAGAGAGGAGTTGGATTCCGCGGCGACAGGTCCTAGATGCGGACCTCATCAGTGACTTCTACCGCCTCCATCCTGGCGCTCCGGGGAGTCCGCCCGGTGGCGTTCGTCGGAGGGGGGTACTGTAACGATCCCGGCTGTCTGAGTCGGGTCCTGTCTGGTGACTAGTGTTCCTGTTCGTAATCTCCAGTTTCCCGAGGGTTCGGGAACGCTCCGGGAGCGCTCTTGTTTTCCGCACCTGCATCCCATCAGCAATCTGCACACCTGGTCCTGATCATCACCCTTCTTAGGCTCTGGCCCAACATCCAGTTCCTGCCGGATCGTTAGCCATGAACAGTATGTTTGTCAGCGTATCAGTCTCTGAGCCATTAGTGTTAGTTTTGTTGTTTTGCACCTTTTTGACTTGCTGTGTACTGACCTCCGTTTTGTTCTGTCTGCAGTCTCTCACCCGGAACCTTCACCCAACCTCTGCCTGATGGTCGGCGGCTGCCGAGCCAGTACCGGACCAACCACTGCACCCTCAACAACCCATCCACGCCACCCGCTCTGTTCCCTGGATTATTCAGCCTCACTCGGAATCTATTAATAAACACTCACCTTTGTCTCAACGTACCTTGTCCTGGTCTGCTTCTGGGTTCTGGCTAAGTAAACCGTGACAGGAGAGACCTGAAAATAGCTGTGCAGAGATGCTCCCCCTCCAACCTGTCAGAGCATGAGAGGATCTGCAGAGAAGAATGGGAGAAACTCCCCAAATACAGGTGTGCCAAGCTTGTAGCGTCATACCCAAGAAGACTCGATGCTGTAATCGCTGCCAAAGGTGCTTCAACAATGTACTGAGTAAAGGTTCTGAATACCTATTTAAATGTTGTATTTCAGTTTCTTATTTTTAATAAATTAGCAACATTTCTAAAAACCTGTGTTTTGCTTTGTCATTATGGGGTATTGTGTGTAGATTGATGAGAATATTTTTACAAAAAAATCTATTTTAGAATAAGGCTGTAAAGTAACAAAATGTGGAACAAGTCAAGGGGTCTGAATACTTTCCGAATGCACTGTATATGGTGTCATTTCATTGGGCTCTGAATCATTCTGAGTGTTGCTGAGCTTTTACACCACCCATTCCATTGGCGGCCGAATCACATCACGTGTGCTTACTGCACAACAGAAAACCTGCAACCCAAACAACAGTGCAGGGCATGCTCACTGAATTAAAGGGCAACTACACTCAAAGGTTTATTAGATTTTTCCCACACCTCAAAGTCATCCCCTGATGTGGTTTAAGCATTGTTGTGAACACAGAAAATCCAATTATGTTGTTTTTCTATTAAAGAAGTGTGAACAAAAATGGGGTACACCAGAAAAAATGAGTGAAATCCGAGACCTGGAAAAACGAAACCAAGAAACTGGAATTTGTATGGAGGAATGGTGTAAGATTCCTCCTGATGTGTCCTCCAATCTCCAACATTTTAGAAAAAGGCTCAGTGTCGTTATCCTCACAAGAGGAGGGTGCTGTAGTACTGTAAACAGGGGTGGCAATAATTTTGAACCCTATCTTTTTTAGATTTTTTTTTATTACTTGTTAAACAAAATGTATTCACTGAGCAAATGTATTGTTATAAAATAATACAATTTATTTGGTCCCACTTTAAATGCCATGCAGATTGTAAAGGCTTCATAAAGCCTTCATGAAGCCTTCATGAACACACCATAAATGTGTTACAAATCATCTATAACCGAATGTCATGGTTATTTTCTTAAAAGTCTAAGCCATTGGGGGGGTTCTAAGCTGACTTATGAAATTGTTTTCAGATGGTCATACTATGAATCATTTAGCTATTTGATTTTGCTTCAGGCATGGTACTACCCAGAAGATATTTAATCCAAAATCGGTGTGCCTGCTTCCATGTGTGTTTGTGTGTGTGTGTCTATCTGTGAGTGCATGTGTGTGTGTGAACCTCATACAACACTGGTTACTCTGACATTCAAGAAACATATTATTTTTTATTTTGTGCATAATTTTTATTCAGCATCTGTTGTTGTGCAAACCAATTTCTTTATGATTTTACGCCAAAAGAAAAATCTTTGAAAATGAAATAAACATTAACATTTTCAAAGGGTTTCTTCTCCTGTTGCTTTTGAAGGGGAGACACTATAAATATACTATGTGACATCCATGGCAATTAAATTAGTGTCTTGAATAGCTACTCCCGCTCTCCACTGAAAACAGCCCTTCTACATCAAGCGCACATTAAAGAGTTTCTGATAAAACTTCTAGAATGATTTCCGTAACACAAATTAATTTGAATTATGTACTTAAATTTGGAATCAGTTATCATATTGATTGTCTGTCTCTAAATCAGTAAAATGTCCCCATTAGGTGCCATTGACTTTACCACAATGTAGTGGGGTAATATATGATATATGTACATACAGTGCCTTCAGAAAGTGTTCATACCCCTTGACTATTGACATTTTGGGGTGTTACAGCCTGAATTCAAAATGGATTAAATGCATTATTTTTCTCCACCAATCTACACACAATACCCCATAATGACAAAGTGAAAACATGTTTTTAGAAATGTTTGCACATTATTTGATAATGAAATACAGAAATATCTCATTTACATACAATACCAGTAAAATGTTTGGACACACCTACTCATTCAATGGTTTTTCTTAATTTGTACTATTTTCTACATTGTAGAATAATGGTGAAGACATCAAAACTATGAAATAACACATATGGAATCATGTAGTAACCAAAAAAGTGTTAAACAAATCAGATTTAGATTATTCAAAGTAGCCACCCTTGGCCTTGATGACAACTTGGCATTCTCTCAACCAATTTCATGAGGTAGTCACCTGGAATGCTAACCGACAATATAAGTAGTACATTGCAACCAACTTACTAATTTTAATTTTAATAGTACAGATACAGCACAATTAAAAGCCTACCATTTGGTTGTGTCAATTAGCAGGCCCTTTCCTAGTCGATATGCAGCCCTAGGTGAGACAAAGAATTGCCGCCCTCCTCCTATCCTGGAAAAGTAGAATAGTAGGCTAGCCTAGGCTATACAGTGTCAGCCTGTAATGCACTTTTTTAAAATCCATATCACAGGAGGTTGGTGGCACATTAATTGGGGAGGACAGGCTCGTGGTAATGGCTGGAGTGGAATGAGTGGAATGGTATCAAATACATCAAGCACATGGTTTCCATGTGTTTGATGCCATTCCATTTGCTCTGTTCCAGCCATTATTATGAGCCGTCCTCCCCACAGCATCCTCCACTGATCCATATGGTTTGTAAAACAGGCAGTTGCAATGGCTTTAAAGTCCTGATACCTGACAAAGATTTAAGATTAATAATTTTGGCAATTCAAGCTCTAGATATCAGCTACCATAGGCGACGCATCCTAAAGTAGCCTAAATTGAAATAAATTGGCCAAAATTATATAAATAGGCCTACTCCTGTCTTTACAGAAATAAATACATTCATTCAAAATACTTCAACAGAGACCATGACTTAGCTGCTGAGTATCATTAGCTTCTTTAAGAAAAATAGCTGTGGATTGTTTCAAATCACAACAGTGTAGGCCTATGACTAGTTGGGAAGCCCACAATTTGGGCAGCAGACGTGGCAATAGGCCCAGCTGATTATTGAGTTGCAGCTGTCAGTTAAAAGCATCAAATAAATGTGTGAAGATAATGTATCTTAAGTATAATTTGAAATTTTGAGACAAGAAGTAGGGGAGGGGTGGGTGGTGAATGAACTCAGCTCTCCAGAATGTGCTCAGCTGTCTTCCGCCAATTCTTGCTGAATTAATTGTTTCATTGTTTGAATTGTTTGCCCTTAGATTGTTTATTTTTGTATCAATTCCCCATTACATATGTCACCAGTAGTACATTTACCATTAATCCCTGTCATTTGTTTACATCAGTTTCTGGTAGCCCTTTCCTGCAATCAATTACCAAAAGCGCCTTCTTTTGGCCTCATGGGTGGAATGTTATTAATATTTTTCATAATTAATATATTATTTTTTTTATATGAAAATCTGCTGTTTCTATATCAAACGGTTTTGTTATACAGTGGGGAGAACAAGTATTTGATACACTGCCGATTTTGCAGGTTTTCCTACTTACAAAGCATGTAGAGGTCTGTAATTTTGATCATAGGTACACTTCAACTGTGAGAGACGGAATCTAAAACAAAAATCCAAAAAATCACATTGTATGATTTTTAAGTAATTCATTTTCATTTTATTGCATGACATAAGTATTTGATACATCAGAAAAGCAGAACTTAATATTTGGTACATAAACCTTTGTTTGCAATTACAGAGATCATACGTTTCCTGTAGGTCTTGACCAGGTTTGCACACACTGCAGCAGGGATTTTGGCCCACTCCTCCATACAGACCTTCTCCAGATCCTTCAGGTTTCGGGGCTGTCGCTGGGCAATACGGACTTTCAGCTCCCTCCAAAGATTTTCTATTGGGTTCAGATCTGGAGACTGGCTAGGCCACTCCAGGACCTTGAGATGCTTCTTACCGAGCCACTCCTTAGTTGCCCTGGCTGTGTGTTTCGGGTCGTTGTCATGCTGGAAGATCCAGCCACGACCCATCTTCAATGCTCTTACTGAGGGAAGGAGGTTGTTGGCCAAGATCTCGCGATACATGGCCCCATCCATCCTCCCCTCAATACGGTGCAGTCGTCCTGTCCCCTTTGCAGAAAAGCATCCCCTAAGAATGATGTTTCCACCTCCATGCTTCACGGTTCGGATGGTGTTCTTGGGGTTGTACTCATCCTTCTTCTTCCTCCAAACACGGCGAGTGGAGTTTAGACCAAAAAGCTCTATTTTTGTCTCATCCGACCACATGACCTTCTCCCATTCCTCCTCTGGATCATCCAGATGGTCATTGACAAACTTCAGATGGGCCTGGACATGCGCTGGCTTGAGCAGGGGGACCTTGTGTGCGCTGCAGGGTTTTGATCCATGATGGCATAGTGTGTTACTAATGGTTTTCTTTGAGACTGTGGTCCCAGCTCTCTTCAGTTCATTGACCAGGTCCTGCCGTGTAGTTCTGGGCTGATCCCTCACCTTCCTCATGATCATTGATGCCCCACGAGGTGAGATCTTGCATGGAGCCCCAGACAGAGGGTGATTGACCGTCATCTTGAACTTCTTCCATTTTCTAATAATTGCGCCAACAGTTGTTGCCTTCTCACCAAGCTGCTTGCCTATTGTCCGGTAGCCCATCCCAGCGTTGTGCAGGTCTAAAATTTTATCCCTGATGTCCTTACACAGCTCTCTGGTCTTGGCCATTGTGGAGAGGTTGGAGTCTGTTTGATTGAGTGTGTGGACAGGTGTCTTTTATACAGGTAACGAGTTCAAACAGGTGCAGTTAATACAGGTAATGAGTGGAGAACAGGAGGGCTTCTTAAAGAAAAATTAACAGGTCTGTGAGAGCCGGAATTCTTATTGGTTGGTAGGTGATCAAATACTTATGTCATGCAATAAAATGCAAATGAATTACTTAAAAATCATACAATGTGATTTTCTGGATTTTTGTTTTAGATTCCGTCTCTCACAGTTGAAGTGTACCTATGATAAAAATTACAGACCTCTACATGCTTTGTAAGTAGGAAAACCTGCAAAATCGGCAGTGTATCAAATACTTGTTCTCCCCACTGTATATCAGTCTTCTGTGATGTACAGTGCATTCGGGAAGTTTTCAGACCCCTTTACTATTTCAATTTTTTTTTATATTACAGCTTTATTCTAAAATGAATTAAATGTTGTTGTTTTTCTCATCAATCTACACACAATAACCCATAATGACAAAACAAAAACAGGTTTTTAGACATTTCTGCAAATGTATTAAAAAAATATAAAACTGAAATATCACATTTACGTAAGTATTCAGACCATAACTCAGTATTATGTTGAAGCACCTTTGGCAGCGATTACAGCCTCGAGTCTTCTTGGGTATGACTCTACAAGCTTGGCACACCTGTATTTGGGGAGTTTCTCCCATCCTCTCATGCTCTGACAGGTTGGATGGGGAGCATCGCTGCACAGCTATTTTCAAGTCTCTCCAGAGATGTTCGATTGGGTTCAAGTCCGGGCTCTGGCTGGGCCACTCAAGAACATTCAGAGACTTGTCCCGAAGCCACTACTGCGTTGTCTTGGCTGTGTGCTTAGGGTCGTTGTCCTGTTGGAAGATGAACCTTCGGCCCAATCTGAGGTCCTGAGCGCTCTGGAGCAGGTTTTCATCAAGGATCTCTCTGTTAATCTTTCCCTCGATCCTGACTAGTCTCCCAGTCCCTACCGCTGAAAAACATCCCCACACTATGATGCTGCCACCACCATGCTTCACCGTAGGGATGGTGCCAGGTTTCCTCCAGACATGACGCTTGGGATTCAGGCCAAAGAGTTCAATCATGGTTTCATCAGACCAGATCATCTTTTTTCTCATGGTCTGAATCTTTAGGTTCCTTTTGGCAAATTCCAAGCGGGCTGTCATGTGCCTTTTACTGAGGAGTGGCTTCTGTCTGGCCACTCTACCATAAAGGCCTGATTGGTGGTGTGCTGCAGAGATGGTTGTCCTTCTGGAAGTCCATCTCCACAGAGGAACTCTGGAGCTCTGTCAGAGTGACCATTTGGTTCTTGGTCACCTCCCTGACCAAGGCCCTTCTCCCTGGGCGGCCAGCTCTAGGAAGAGTCTTGGTGGTTCCAAACTTCTTCCATTTAAGAATGATGGAGGCCACTGTGTTCTTGGGGACTTTCAATGCTGCATAATTTTTTTGGTACCCTTCCCCAGATCTTTTATTATTATTATTATTATATTTTTTTAGGGGGTAGATCAGCTTTAATATTGCAGATAGATTATAACTTCCATCAATGTAATTTACTGCATCACTTCCAATCCCCCATATGTTTTTTCTCTCTCGCAAATATATATATATATATATATATATATATATATACATACATACATGTATACATATATATACATATATATACATATATATACTTTAAAAATATATATTTCCCTTTATTACTTTCCAACCCCACCACCCCTTCCCTAATTGGAGTAAACTAGTGAACAACAATGCTTAGGCCTCTACTTCCAGCTTGTACATACTATATACATTTTATGGACAGTCAATTTTACAATAATTCTATTTTGTTTGATTTTACTCCTGTGTAGCTCAGTTGGTAGAGCATGGTGTTTGCAACGCCAGGGTTGTGGGTTCGATTCCCACTTGGGGCCAGTATGAAAATGTATGCACTTGCTAACTGTAAGTCACTCTGGATAAGAGCGTCTGCTAAAAATGACTTAAAAAAAAAAGACTTCCTCTACCCTCAATCTCTCTGATCATTTTCATGATGTCCATCCGGTTTGCTCTATATGCCATATCTTTCTAACTGTGCTCTTTCACAAAAGCTCTCAACCTATAACCTATATATATATTCCCCAGATCTTTGCCTCCACACAATCCTGTCTCGGAGCTCTACGGACAATTCTTTCGACCTCATGGCTTGGTTTTTGCTCTGACATACACTGTCAACTGTGGGACTTTATATAGACAGGTGTGTGCCTTTCCAAATCATGTCCAATCAATTGAATTTACCACAGGCGGACTCCAATCAAGTTGTAGAAACATCTCAAGGATGATCAAAGGAAACAGGATGCACCTAAGCTCAATTTTGAGTCTCATAGCAAAGGGTCTGAATACTTATGTAAATAAGGTTTTTCTGTTTTTTAATTTTAATACATTTGCAAACATTTCTAAAAACCTGTTTTTGCTTTGTCATTATGGGGTATTGTGTGTAGATTGATGAGGGAAAAAATTAATATAATCAATTTTAAAATAAGGCTGTAAAGTAACAAAATGTGGAAAAAGGGAAAGGGTCTGAATACTTTCAGAATGCACTGTATATAAAGTGTAATATTGGGATGCAAACTCAAAATGTAATACATTTCAACGCTATATCTGACATGGTACAGGTGTCTTCTTTTTTTAAACCCATAACAATGTGTGTGAGGTGTATACATTCCTTTCAAAGTAGATTTGTTTAAGACTACCAAGAATCACTCTGTGTGACCCTGATTTAGCCCACTGCAGTACAAGGTTAATGCATGTATTAATTACAGTCATTTACCGTTCTCATTCTCAGGGGGTGGAAACATTGTTTGCGGAGTTCACAACCTGCTACACTTGTGAGAAACAAGTTTAAGTTTTGGTTTATTTCATACCTTTATTTAGGTCCAAGTTAGATTATTTGTACATTTTGAAATTATAATTTGATTCATTCAATGTTGATTCATTGAAGTTAAGTGTTTAAACTTGTTTTAATTCTTAACTTAAAAATATTATTCAAGATGAACTAGTGTTAATGTTCATTAATCACAGATCACAATTCTGCAATACAAAGGTGTGAAGGGAATCTGTCTTGAATTTGTCTGTGTTTCTGTGTTGCTTTCTCAAATGAACATGACCCTTTTGTCCAGTTGTGAGCTTTCCAATCGGTTTTATTTGATTGTCACTCTGTCTCAGGATATCAATCATGTGAACCCATTTTGCAGCTTATCATAATGGCATGCATCACCAATGCAGCCAGGAGGCCTACAGTATGATGACATTACTGGCCTAATTGGCATTGGAAAACCGGACACAGCGATAGGCTTTCATCCATCTTTTTCAGTTGTGCTTGCCTGGAACTAATGACAATCGGAACTATGTTTCATGAACAGAAGGTTTTCAAGCAAACATCTACTCCTCACCTGATTGGTTAACGGCAGCAATGGCCACATGCAATTTGAATAAAGTAGAGCAGAGCTGAACTTATTTTAATTTAATTTTAGTATTTGTTTTGTGTTTTACCCTCTTTTTCTCACCAATTTAGATCTTCTCTCATTGCTGCAACTCCCCAACGGGCTTGGGAGGCGAAGGTCAAGTCATGCGTCCTCCGCCAAACTGCGGTTCTTAACACCCGCCCGCTTAACCCAGAAGCCAGCCGCACCAATGTGTAGGAGGAAACACAGTTCAACTGATGACCGAGGTCAGCCTGCAGGCACCCAGCCCGCCACAAGGAGTCACTAGAGCGCATTGAGCCAAGTAAAGCCCCCCCGGCCAAACCCTCCCCTAACCTGGACCAATTGTGCGCCGCCCTATGGGACTCCCGATCACGGCCGGTTGTGACACAGCACGGGATCGAACCCGGGTCTGTAGTGACGCCTTTGGCACTGCATCGCCTTAGACCGCTGCGCCACCCGGGAGGCCAGAGCTGAATTTTTTGTAGCGCTCCGCTAGCAGGGTTCGCACCGCTCACCTTCCCACAATCCCCTGCGCATTGCACCGCGTTCTCCCATTGAAAATGAATGGGGGCGGAACTTCATCTGGAGAATGCGGAAGTGGTGGAAACCCTAAGTAATCCTGCCTAATGCGCGGGCCGGCCTTGTCAATTACATTCCAAAATAAGTCTATAAATATATAAATAAAACTCCGGTATAATTACACCTGGATTCTTTCTCTTGAGCAGGAGGTCAATAAGAGGCATGGATACATTTTCACCTTATTGGAGACAAATTCAAACTGTCTCACACTTTTTTGGGGGGCCACGGGCAATCCGACATGAGTCTTAATCACATTCTCTCCAAAACACTACTTCAAAGCTAACATCCATGCCTCAAAATTGTGTGTGTGTGCGTGTGTGTGTGTGCGAGAGAGAGAGAGAGAGAGAGAGAGAGAGAGAGAGAGAGAGAGAGAGAGAGAGAGAGAGAGAGAGAGAGAGAGAGAGAGAGAGAGAGAGAGAGAGAGAGAGAGAGTGTGTGTGGACTGTATCAAAGATAACATATTAACACATGCACGCTCACATACACACACATACACACACACCAGAGGAGGCTTGTGGGAGGAGCTATAGGAAGACAGGTCATTGTAAAGACTGGAGTGGCATCAATGGAACGGTATCAAACACAGCAAACATATGGAAACCATATATTTCACTCCATTCCATTCCTTTCATTCCATTACATGAGTTAGTCTCCAATAAGGTGAGAATTGATCCATGCCTCTGAGGACGGGCTCATTGTAATGGCTGGAATGAATTAATGGAACGGAGTCAAACATGTGGTTTCCATATGTTTGATATCGTTCCATGTATTCCATTGCATTCTTTACAATGAGCCCGTCCTCCTATAGCACCTCCCACCAGCCTCCTCTGACACAGACACAGACACACACATGCAAAGTCACACACACTGACTGCTGTTACTCCTGCAGGGTTACCCAGGAGGACTTGGCCCAGATGGTTGGGAGTGTGTGTAATGGGAGATGCCATCCTGTGTTCCCCAGACCCATAACTCAGAAGCTCCGTTATTACATTGACACAAATGACTGCTTCACAGACGTCTCCATATCAGACCCACATATTAATACTAACACCGACAGAGCACATGGAAAATCACCAACCACTTCAAAGGGGAATAAATTATACCCGTTGTGGACTGAAATTTATATTGACAGTTTTATTCACTCCAGAAGGAGTCCTGCAGAAAACTGAAATAGAATAAAACACTTAATTAATTTCCTTGTCACCTCTTGAAAGTTGGCAGCAAATGCATTCTCTATTCAGGCTTAAAGGAAAAAATATATTGGACTTTCAAGAAGCAAAGTGTCATATGATGCGTTTTGCATCAGTGGACTAATGATGATGCAGCAAGTGATCTTGAAAACTTGACTGCTGATATCCAACAGTGGACTAATGAAACAAATATCAAAATATCGTTTTTGAGTGGAGTTTTCCTTTAACTATATGTGGCATAGACTCCTTCACCCTCTGTCCCAGTCTTAGTTCCTGTGGTTATACTGTCAATATGGTACATACACTATACAATAGCATTCACTCCTCTTAATTTGATTACAATTTATACATTGAGATCATCATCAACCCAATGTCTGCATCACAATAGCTAGTTTATACAGGAACCACCCTTTGTCTAATATTCAATAGCCTTTGGTGCGGCTCCAAACCAGTCTCTGCTGCTTTGGAGATGTGACTTTCTCCTGCCTCAGGGTATTTACATGGTCCTCTGTCTCTGTCTGCAGCTGGTGGTTGAGTAGAGACCCAGCTGTCAGTGCTTTGGCTGCTGCAGCGCTGTCCAGGGTCCTGACTTGTCCAGACCTCTGGTGGTGCTGAATGGACAGCTGAGGCCGCTGTCTGTCTATGACTAAGGCTGTTACTCTCGCGCAGTTTCACTTGCCTAACACCATGGAGAGAGTCAGTGGGAGTGGTCTTTATATAACGATAATGAAAAACAATGTTACAGCAATCACATCATTACTGTGTGTTATTGAAGCAACAATTGTTCATGTGTTTGTGTGTTTGTGCGTGCGTGTGTGAGTGAGTGCATGCGTACGTGCGTGTGTATGGGTCTGTGTCTGTGTGAGTGTGTATTTAATTGTTCACCCCGCTTTCAATTTACAGCTCCAGTTAAAATAACAACAACAGACCCTGACAACAGCAATAAATGCCACAGCAACAGGAAACCTAATTAAATCATGTGCCTCCTGACCTGCAGAGATGTGCGACAGCCAGCCTGAGAGGACGGAGGGAGGGATAGACAAAGGGAGAGATGGAGGGAGGGAGAGGAAGAGAGAGGTCTGGGGGTCCTTAGCAGCTCTAATTGGCAGAGCTGTGTGGAGTGTAATTTCACTCATCTGCAGTAACTTCGCCCAGGGTCATTATGACAACACCCTGGATTAATCGAGCTGAGAGCTAGAGATGGGGGGATGATGAGGAGGAGGAGTGAAGGAGGAGAAGAAAGGCTCAGGGCTTAGGGATGATTGTCTGTTTCTTTATTACCACAGAGAGAGAGAGAGAGAGAGAGAGAGAGAGAGAGAGAGAGAGAGAGAGAGAGAGAGAGAGAGAGAAAGAGAGAGAGAAAGAAAGAAAGAGAGAGCGAGAGAAAGAGAGAGAGAGAGAGCGAGAGAGAGAGAGCGAGAGAGAAAGAGCGAGAGAGAGAGAGAGAGAGAGAGAGAGAGAGAGAAGAGAGAGAGAGAGAGAAAGAGAGAGAGGAAGAGAGAGAAGAGAGAGAGAGAGAGAGAGAGAGAGAGAGAGAGAGAGAGAGAGAGAGAGAAAAAGATAGAGAGAGAGAGAGAGAGAGAGAGAGAGAGAGAGAGAGAGAGAGAGAGCAAGAGCGAGAGCGAGAGAGAGAGAGAGAAACTATTGCCGGGGCCTCCAGACTGCAGCTCGCAGCTCGTGACAAAAGACAGTGCTAGGAACAGAGTGTATACATTACGCCGTGTCCCCACACTACAGCCAGAGCTGCTGCTAATCTGAAATCCATGTCACAATGCCATAGCCATATTTCACACTGGAAGTAAAGAAAAACCACACTTTCCTCTCTTTCAGACATTATTCTTAATTTCATCACTCAGAAGCGGTACAAAGAAACCAGTCTTTAGACGCTATATTTAGCACAGTAGCCTTAATGTTAAAGGGTTTTCCATGCAGATGGAAAGGGTACGTCATCGATATAATCCTCTTAAAGTATATAATATCACTTACAAAGCACAGATCCTAACAGAACCATTCTCCATCTAAATATGCTGTCTATCAGAGATGCTTTGGGAAGAATTTTGGTGTGACACCGTGAATGCTGTCGTAAGGTGAAATCGCCACAGATTTACGGCTGGGGAAGAAATCTGGTGGGACACAGTGAAACCGTGTCATGGGTTAAAAGACAGGAAGTTATCAAAAGCTTTGATTCAACTTCAGTGGGAGACAATTGATTTGGTTTCAATGGCTTTTTTGTTTGGATGCCAGCATTGGCTGAGGAAAACTGATGAAAACAACAGAAAAACAAGATAGACTACTAATGTAAAATGCTATTCCAAGATCTCAGAAGGGTGTCTTTCATACAAAGACACCTCTAGGTGAATAAAAGGGTGTTTAGAGGGGGGTCTGTTCCAGGTAAACAGAAGGGAGAAGCAGGCGGGGGCAAGGTAGGGGGCTGTGAGATAAACACAGGGGTGTGTGAGAGGTGGGGGTTTCTGTTACAAAGAGAGGGAAGTGGAGTACAAAGTCCAGGTGTAAGCCACTCATCTCTCTGCACCAGCACTCAGATCTCACCCCCTCTTGTGTCACACACGCACGCACACACTCGCATGCACGCACCCACGCTCACACATAATTTCCACTCCATCACAAGTGCCTGTGCTTTTCCTTTTCCACTGAATCTTTACAGTTTGTTTTTCAATCACTTTGGTTCTATTTTCATAAGTATGTGATGAATTTTCAAAACTCTTAGTACAAAACTTCAAACTGGTAACACTTGTAATGCAGCAATTCTCATTTTCAAAATGTTTTATTGTGCATTAATTTGTTTGAAGACATCTTTGACCACACAACGATTGATCCAATATACTTTGAAATACCATGAGAACATTGATTTAATCACCATAACACAACATAATGATATCATCTCAATTTAGTTATTTTAACAGCCAGTTAATCCAATAGCAAAAAATGCAAGATACATGTTTGAAAATTGTCCTTTGAATGTAATATGCTACAGCACTGTAAATTACAGTACATTAAACTGTTTTCCCATTAGGCAATAGACTTGCATTACTCATAAAAATTGACTGAACATCAAATGTGACCAACTGGCTCGATTCGGTCTTATGTAGCAAAATTTGAAATGGTGTTGCATTGTCACTTTATGCATAGTCACTTTACCCCTACCTACAGTTGAAGTTGGAAGTTTACATACACTTAGGTTGGAGTCAATAAACTGTTACAGACCTATATCCATCCTGCCCTGCCTTTCGAACGTTTTTGAAAGCCAAGTTAACAAACAGATCACCGACCATTTCGAATCCCACCGTACCTTCTCCGCTATGCAATCCGGTTTCCGAGCTGGTCATGGGTGCACCTCAGCCACGCTCAAGGTCCTAAACGATATTATAACCGCGATCGATAATAGACAGTACTGTGCAGCCGTCTTCATCGACATGGCCAAGGCTTTCGACTCTGTCAACCACCGCATTCTTATTGGCAGACTAAATAGCCTTGGTTTCTCAAATGACTGCCTCTCCTGGTTCACCAACTACTTCTCAGATAGAGTTCAATGTGTCAAATCGGAGGGCCTGTTGTCTGGACCTATGGCAGTCTCTATGGGGGTGACACAGGGTTCAATTCTCGGGCCGACTCTTTTCTCTGTGTATATCAATGATGTCGCTCTTGCTGCTGGTGACTCTCAGATCCACCTCTACGCAGACGACACCATTTTGTATACATCTGCCCTTCATTGGACACTGTGTTAACAAACCTCCAAACGAGCTTCAATGCCATACAACACTCCTTCAGTAGCCTCCAACTGCTCTTAAACACTAGTAAAACTAAATGCATGCTCTTCAATCGAACGCTGCTGGCATCCGCCCACCCGACTAGAATCACTACTCTCGACGGGTCTGAAATAGAGTATGTGGACAACTACAAATACCTAGGTGTCTGGTTAGACTGTAAACTCTCCTTCCAGACTCACATTAAACATCTCCAATCCAAAGTTAAATCTAGAATCAGCTTCCTATTTCGCAACAAAGCCTCCTTCACTCATGCTGCCAAACATGCCCTCGTAAAACTGACTATCCTACCGATCCTTGACTTCAGCGATGTCATTTACAAAATAGCCTCCAACACTCTACTCAACAAATTGGATGTAGTCTATCACAGTGCCATCCGTTTTGTCACCAAAGCCCTATATACTACCCACCACTGTGACCTGTACGCTCTTGTTGGCTGGTCCTCACTACATATTCGTCGCCAAACCCACTGGCTCCAGGCCATCTATAAATCACTGCTAGGCATTCTCCCTGCCTTATCTTAGCTCATTGGTCACCATAGCAACACCCACCCGTAGTATGCACTCCAGCAGGTATATCTCACTGGTCATCCCCAAAGCCAACACCTCCTTTGGCCGCCATTCCTTCCAGTTCTCTGCTGCCAATGACTGGAACGAATTGCAACAATCTCTGAAGCTGGAGACTCTTATCTCCCTCACTAACTTTAAGCATCAGTTGTCAGAGCACCTTACCGATCACTGCACCTGTACACAGCCCATCTGAAATAAGCCCACCCAACTACCTCATCCCCATATTGTTATTTATTTTGCTCATTTGCACCCTAGTATCTCTATTTGCACATCATCTCTTGCACATCTATCATTCCAGTGTTAATACTAATTGTAATTATTGTGCACTATGGCCTATTTATTGCCTTACCTCCATAACTTGCTACATTTGCACACACTGTATATATATTTTCTGTTGTATTTTTGACTTTATGTTTTGTTTTACCCCATATGTAACTCTGTGTTGTTGTTTTTATCGCACTGCTTTTCTTTATCTTGGCCAGGTCGCAGTTGTAAATGAGAACTTGTTCTCAACTGGCTTACCTGGTTAAATAAAGGTGAAATAAAATAAAATAAAATAAATAAAAACTAGTTTTTCAACCACTCCACACATTTCTTGTTAACAAACTATAGTTTTGGCAAGTCGGTTAGGACATCTACTTTGTGCATGACACAAGTAATTTTTCCAACAGTTGTTTACAGACAGATTATTTCACTTATAATTCACTGTATCACAATTCCAGTGGGTCAGAAGTTTACATACACTAAGTTCACTGTGCCTTTAAACAGCTTGGAAAATTCCAGAAAATGATGTAATGGCTTTAGAAGCTTCCGATAGGCTAATTGACATAATTTGAGTCAATTGGAGATGAACCTGTGGATGTATCTCAAGGCCTACCTTCAAACTCAGTGCCTCTTTGCTTGACATCATGTGAAAATCAAAAGAAATCAGCCAAGACCTCAGAAAAGATATTCTGGTCTGATGAAACTAAAATAGAACTGTTTGGCCATAATGACCATCGTTATGTTTGGAGGAAAAAAGGGGGACGCTTGCAAGCCGAAGAATACCATCCCATGGTGGCATCATGCTGTGGGGGTGCTTTGCTGCAGGAGGGACTGGTGCACTTCACAAAATAGATGGCATCATGAGGAAGGAAAATTATGTGGATATATTGAAGCAACATCTCAAGACATCAGTCAGGAAGTTAAAACTTGGTCACAAATTGGTCTTCCAAATGGACAATGACCCCAAGCATGCTTCCAAAGTTGTGGCAAAATGGCTTAAGGACAACAAAGTCAAGGTATTGGAGTGGCCATCACAAAGCCCTGACCTCAATCCTATAGAAAATGTGTGGGCAGAACTGAAAAAGCATGTGCGAGCAAGGAGGCCTACAAACCTGACTCAGTTACACCACCACTGTCTGGAGGAATGGGCCAAAATTCACCCAACTTATTGTGGGAAGCTTGTGGAAGGCTACCCAAAACGTTTGACCCAAGTTAAACAATTTGTCACGGTTCGGACAGACGACAAGAGGACCACAATTGCGTCACACCAGAAAGTTTATTTAAACTTAAGGGGAAAGGGATGTAGGGAGTGAGTGAAGGCTCCAGGGGTTATCCCGTCCGATGTGCTGGGTCTGTGCCTCCCCCCAGTGGCAGCGATGCGTCCGATGACGCCGGTGGTTGGTGGTCCAGAAGTCCTGGGGGGGGGAGGAAACACAGACACAACGGGGCGGAATGAAACCAGGCAGCAGTACAGTTCAAGGGAAATCCAAAATACGTAGTAGCAAGGCAGAAGGCTGGTCAGAGTTACCGGGATTGAAGAGTAGTCAGGAGTCGTAATGGCAGAAGCAGGTCTGGATCTCCTGAGGCAGAAGAGTATCCAAAAACCCAGGCAGGTCCGGGGTCACAAAACCAGGGTGAGCCAGAAGCGCGAGCAAACAGGTTCCGGGTGTGAGCTTTGCAGACGATCTGACAAAGGAGAGCTGAAAGACAGGGCTATAAATACTGGGAGAGGTTAGTGGGTAATGCAGCGCAGCTGGCAGAGTAATTAGAGCCGAGCAGAGCAGGGACAGGTGGAGCTAGTTAGGCTGAGTAGAGAGAGTGGTGAGCAGAGTGGAAGAAAATTAAGGTGGTAACCCGGTGGAGTGAGAGGCTCATGACAGAACCCCCCCCCCAAGGGACGGCCCCAGAAGTCCCAAGAGCAACACCACGCCGGGCGGGAGGAGGGGAGCCGGAGGAGGGCTAGAACTCCTCCGAACGGTCCGAGTGAACGTCCTCATCCTCGGAGGAAGCCGGAGGGCCGTGGTCGGGAGATGGGACAGGTCCCGAGACCGGATCAGGCACAGGACAGGAAGCCGAGCGGGCAGGACGGTTAGAGACCTCTCTGGGGCGGCCCCTACGGATTGCAGGTTGATCAGGATGCCGTTGGTGGAAAGCGGTGATGAGAGTCCTATCCACAATCCGACTAGCTGGCACCCAGGTCCTTTCCTCAGGTCCATAGCCCTCCCAGTCAATGAGGTACTGGAGACCCCTACCCCTCCGTCTGGACCGAAGCAGGCGGCGGACGGTGTAAACCAGACCACCATCGACGAGCCGTGGAGGAGGAGGACAAGGCGCAGCAGGGACCAGCGGACTCCTGGGCACAGGCAGGGGCTGCAGCAATCCGGCTGGGGGCTGGCAGGACGACTTGTGTTGGTTGCAGATGGGGCAGGCTTGGACGAATTCCCGTACATCCTTCCTCAGAGAGGGCCACCAGAACCTCTGGGCGAGCAGGTTGTAAGTGCGGGTGGAGCCAGGGTGACAAGCTAGGCGGGAGTCATGTCCCCACTGAACGACCTGGGACCTCAGGTCTTCGGGGACAAAAAGGCGGTCAGCTGGGCAAGTGCTGGGACCTGGCTGGTTACGGAGAGCCTCCAGCACCTGTTCCTCAACAGCCCAGGTCAGAGCTGCAACGATGCAGGGACTTGGCAGAATCGACACAGGGTCCTTGGAGGGGTCAGGAGCGGAGTTAGTAGGTACTGGCCGAGGGGGTAGTGCGGCGGCAAGCAGGCAGGTTCGGTGGCAGTCCTCTCCCCACTCCCTGATCACCCCGGTCACCCAGTCGAGCTGAGGGTTGTGCCGGGCGGAGCCATGGGTAACCCAGGATGAGGGGTTGGCCTGGAGAGGGGAGCAGGTGAAACTGGATAGTTTCTTGATGGTTTCCGGACAGACCCATCGAGACCGGGGCCGTGACATGAGTGACCGATCCGAGTAAGTGTCCGTCCAGTGCCCGGGCAGGAATAGGAGGTGTCAAACGGAGGTTCTCCAGTCCCAGTTGGCGTGCCAGCTTGATGTCCATTATGTTGGCTTCGGCGCCAGAATCCACCAGAGCAGCCAGGGTGTGAGTTGAGTCAGGGAGGCGGAGGTGAACTTGCAGCAGGGGTTTGCGGTCGGAGGACTGGATGGTCATTGAACTCAACCGGACTCCCCCTATGCCCGGTGAGCTTCGGCCCTTTAAAGGGCAGGTTACCACACGATGTCCATCACCTCCACAATAGAGGCAGAGGTTTGAGGTGAAGCGTCGCTGGCGCTCTGCAGGAGTGAGAGAGGCTCGCCCAATCTCCATAGGCTCAGACTGATCAAGCTGAACTGGGTGAGTGGCAGTAGATGACAGGAGCCCAGTCGGATCTCTCCGAATGCCGGTAGTAGGTGGACCTTGGCGCCCCCTCTCACGACGACGGGTCTGTATCCTTCTGTCGATCCTGACAGTCAGTGCGATGGCTTCATCAAGAGTGGAAGGCAGTTCATGGGAGACCAACTCGTCCTTGATATAGTCAGCCAAACTATGGAAGAACGCGTCCACCAACGATGGTGTGTTCCAAGAACTTCGTCTAGCCAGGGTTCGGAAGTCGATGGAATGGTCTGCGACTGTACGTCTGCCTTGTCGAATACTGAACAGTTCACGAGACGCCTCTGCGGTTGGTGAATCCAGGTCAAACACCTTCAGCATCTCCTCGGCAAACCGGTCGAAGGTTGCACATGCGGGGGTTTGACGTTCGAACTCTGCTGTTCCCCAGAGTCGAGCTCGGCCCGTCAGGTGAGTGATGGCATACCCAACTTTAGCCCCCTCCGTGGCGAAGGTCCTTGGCTGCAAGGAGAACTGAAGTCGGCAGCTAGTCAGGAATGGCCGGACCTGGGTTGAATCGCCGTTGAACCGCTCGGGGTTTCCAATCTTGGGTTCCGGAGCAGCGGCTGCAATGACCGGGGCAGGTAACTCGGGGGCAGGGCTGGTGGGCAGACTGGCTGGGGTCAGGTTGGTGAGGAGTTGAATGATCATGGCGAGTTGTTGTTGCTGCTGCTGGGACTGCTGCTGGTGCTGCTGGAACTGCTGATGCTGTTGGTGGCCGACCTGAAGCAGAGAGGTGATGTCGCCGCTCATGCGGCCTAGCTCTCTCTCAGTGTGTTCCAGGCGTAGCATGGCGGTGGGTTGCTCAGGTTCTTCGGTTTCCATGTCGGGGGAAGTGTGCGCTGAGTCCATGATGGTCAGATCGTACTGTCACGGTTCGGACAGACGACAAGAGGACCACAATTGCGTCACACCAGAAAGTTTATTTAAACTTAAGGGGAAAGGGATGTAGGGAGTGAGTGAAGGCTCCAGGGGTTATCCCGTCCGATGTGCTGGGTCTGTGCCTCCCCCAGTGGCAGCGATGCGTCCGATGACGCCGGTGGTTGGTGGTCCAGAAGTCCTGGGGGAGGAAACACAGACACAACGGGGCGGAATGAAACCAGGCAGCAGTACAGTTCAAGGGAAATCCAAAATACGTAGTAGCAAGGCAGAAGGCTGGTCAGAGTTACCGGGATTGAAGAGTAGTCAGGAGTCGTAATGGCAGAAGCAGGTCTGGATCTCCTGAGGCAGAAGAGTATCCAAAAACCAGGCAGGTCCGGGGTCACAAAACCAGGGTGAGCCAGAAGCGCGAGCAAACAGGTTCCGGGTGTGAGCTTTGCAGACGATCTGACAAAGGAGAGCTGAAAGACAGGGCTATAAATACTGGGAGAGGTTAGTGGGTAATGCAGCGCAGCTGGCAGAGTAATTAGAGCCGAGCAGAGCAGGGACAGGTGGAGCTAGTTAGGCTGAGTAGAGAGAGTGGTGAGCAGAGTGGAAGAAAATTAAGGTGGTAACCCGGTGGAGTGAGAGGCTCATGACACAATTTAAAGGCAATGCTACCAAATACTAATTGAGTGTATGTACACTTCTGACCCACTGGGAATGTGATGAAAGAAATAAAAGCTGAAATAAATCATTCTCTCTACTATTATTCTGACATTTCACATGCTTAAAATAAAGTGGTGATCCTAACTGACCTAAGACAGGGCATTTTTACTAGGATTAAATGTCAGGAATTGTGAAAAACTGAGTTTAAATGTATTTGGCTAAGGTGTATGTAAACTTCCGACTTCAACTGTATGTGGGTTTGTGTGGATGTATTGTGATGGAAGGTGTAATGTGTGTTTTTGTGTTTGGAAAAGTGTAGCGTTAAGTGAGTGAGAAAGGAAATGTTTGCATAGCCTCGTTATTTTAATGTGTTACTTTTTGTTTTATTTTTTTACTTTAGTTTATTTAGTAAATATTTTCTTAACTCTATTTCTTGAACTGCATTGTTGGTTAAGGGCTTGTAAGTAAGCATTTCATGTGACATTTTTGGGGGATTTAATTTTATTTGTTTTTTACATTGGATAAAAGTAGATACTCAGAGCTAGAAAATGGTATATCATACACTACAGTTGAGGAACAATGGGAAAGTAATTATGCTTTGAAAGTTGAGAAAATGGCACTTGAATGTTTTGGTAAACCTACTCTAGAGCTTTTCTTTCTCTACACCCATTCAGCATCGTTCACACCCTCTTAAGCCTTAGCCCCACCCATCTCTTTAAGGATTACATGTGATGCCATGTACTAAACAACCAAAGAGTTCAAGACTAAAGGCTGGTTTATACTATGGGTGTATTCATGAATAATTCAATCTGGAGTGCAAGAGTGCACTCTGGGCGTTCGTAAACTCAGAGTGTTGTCAGATTCTCTGTTCGTAAATTCAGAGTATTTTGCTCTCGGAGCGTTCAGAGCGCACACTGGACGCTCTGGCCGAGGAGTAGGGTTGATCCGAGCATTCTGACCTAACAGCAGCAGTCAAGCACCCAACCTAACTGGCTAACGTTGGCTAGCTTGCTAGCTACTTCCAGACACAAATGAGAGAACAGCTCACTCTGACCATTTTACTCGCCCTAGCAGAGCTGGTTAGGCTGTGTTTATGTTATCCAGAGTGTTGGTGACGGCAGGTAGCTTAGTGGGTAAGAGCGTTGTGCCTAGTAATCAAAAGGTTGCTGGTTCTAATCCCTGAGCCGAACACTCTACGGACAATTCCTTCAACCTCATGGCTTGTTTTTTTCTTTGACATGCACTGTCAACTGTGGGACCTTATATACACAGTTGTGTGCCTTTCCAAATCATTTCCAATCAATTGAATTTACCACAGGTGGACTCCAATCAAATTGTAGAAACATCTCAAGGATGGTCAATGGAAACAGGATGCACCTGAGCTCAATTTCGAGTCTCATAGCAAAGGGTCTGAATACTTATGTAAAAAAGGTATTTCTGTTTTTTATTTTTAATGAATTCGTTTTTGCTTTGTCATTATGGGGTATTGTGTGTAGATTGATGAGGATTTTTATTTATTTAATCCATTTTAGATTAAGGCTGTAACGTAACAAAATGTAGAAGAAGTCAAGGTGTCTGAATACTTTCAGAATGCACTGTATGTACTTTACAGAGATACATTTTCATTACAGTTTTTTTCAATAGCTTTGGCACATTTTTCAGATGTAAGTGGTACATTTTCAACACTCAGTACACAACTCAAAATTGATAACTCTTGTAATGCCCTCTGTCAAATGTTCAGAACCTTTGATTGTGCATTTATTGGAGTTGAACACATCTTTCAACCCTGAGTCATTCATGTAAAATCAAAGGTTTTTGTGAAATACCATGAGAACATTTCGTTTAGTCGCCAGTATATCAGATGATGATAAACTCACCATTTAGTCATTTTAATTAACATTTAATACAATAACCAAAAATAGAAGATACATTTTCCAAAATATTTATTTTTGAAGTGCTGAATGGAAGGAATAGTAGATGGTACATATAATTTTCCATAACTTGACATGCACAATTCGTTTTTGTAACGATGGCTGGTTGTGAGCATGTTGAGAAATACAGTGAGTGTACAAAACATTAGGAACACCTTCCTAATATTGAGTTACACCACCTTTGGCCCTCAGAACAGCCTCAATTTCTCGGGGTATGGACTCTACAAGGTGTCAAAAGCATTCCAAAGTGATGCTGGCTCATGTTGAGTCCAATGCTTCCCACAGTTGTGTCAAGTCGGCTGGATGTCCTTTGAGTGGTGAACCTTTCTTGATACACATGGGAAACTGTTGTGCATAAAAAAAAAAAATGTGTTGCAGTTCTTGACACACTCAAACCAGTGCGCCTGGAACCTACTATCATACCCTGTTCAAAGGCACTTAAATCTTTTGTCTTGCCCATTCACCCTCTGAATGACACACATACACAATCCATGTCTCAATTGTCTCAAGGCTTAAAATCCTTCTTTAACCTGTCGCCTCCCCTTCATCTACACTGATTGAAGTGGATTTAACAAGTGACGTCAATAAGGGATTATAGCTTTCACCTGGATTCACCTGGTCAGTCTATGTCATGTTTTGTACACTTGTGTATGTCAGTCTGACATTTTCATAATCCTTATAAAGTACATACATAAGTAGAACAAATCAACAGAAATAGGGGTATTTTGGGGGTATTGTAATGCAGTAGGCTACAGTAAAAACGTATTAGTATAGCATTGGTGTAGCATAGTGTGTGTATGCCATTTCTGCCCCATGCAACATTGTTTAGAATCACCTTTTTTATGTGACTTGTCAACTGATACAGTAGCACCTGTCGCTGGTCTTGACAAAATCATCAGCTGACAGTGTGTCAATAAAATTCAGATAATGAGTGGAAAATACACTATATATACAAAAGTATGTGGACACCCCTTCAAATTAGTGGATTCGGCTATTTCAGCCACACCCGTTGCTGACAGGTGTATAAAATTGAGCACACAGCCATGCAATCTCCATAGACGAACATTGGCAGTAGAATGGCCTTACTGAAGAGCTCAGTGACTTTCAACGTGGCACCGTCATAGGATTCCACCTTTCCAACAAGTCAGTTCATCAAATTTCTGCCCTGCTAGAGCTGCCCCGGTCAACTGTAAGTGCTGTTATTGTGAAGTGGATATGTCTAGGAGCAACAACTACTCAGCCGCGAAGTGGTAGGCCACATAAGCTCACAGAACGGGACCGCCGAGTGCTGAAGCGCGTAGCGTGTAAAAATCGCCTGTCCTCGGTTGCAACACTCACTACCGAGTTCCAAACTGCCTCTGGAAACGCTTGTCAGCACAAGAACTGTTCATCGGGAGCTTCATGAAATGGGTTTCCATGGCCGAGCAGCCGCAGACAAGCGTCGGCTGGAGTGTTGTAAAGCAACATCAATGCCTGACCTCACTAATGCTCTTGTGGCTGAATGGAAGCAAGTCCCCGCAGCAATGTTCCAACATCTAGTGGAAAGCCTTCCCAGAAGATTGGAGGCTGTTATAGCAAAAAAAAGGGGGGAGCAACTCCATCTTAATGCCCATGATTTTGTAATGAGATGTTTGAGGAGCAGGTGTCCATATACTTTTGGTCATGTAGTGTATTGGTATATACAACCAAGGTATTTTAGCAGTGATTTGTATACTACACTATTATTCCAGATGTTAGCACATTGAGTTCCTCTTTCCACTTCGTCCATATATGACTTAGTTCTTACAACATAAATTGATGTAAATTGATACATATTTGTTATTTTCTTTACAATGTTCAGAAATTATCCAACTATATACAGTGAGGGAAAAAAGTATTTGATCCCCTGCTGATTTTGTACGTTTGCCCACTGACAAAGAAATGATCAATCTATAATTTTAATGGTAGGTTTATTTGAACAGTGAGAGACAGAATAACAACAAATAAATCCAGAAAAACGCATGTCAAAAATGTTATAAATTGATTTGCATTTTAATGAGGGAAATAAGTATTTGACCCCCTCTCAATCAGAAAGATTTCTGGCTCCCAGGTGTCTTTTATACAGGTAACGAGCTGAGATTAGGAGCACACTCTTAAAGGGAGTGCTCCTAATCTCAGCTTGTTACCTGTATAAAAGACACCTGTCCACAGAAGCAATCAATCAATCAGATTCCAAACTCTCCACCATGGCCAAGACCAAAGAGCTCTCCAAGGATGTCAGGGACAAGATTGTAGACCTACACAATGCTGGAATGGGCTACAAGACCATCGCCAAGCAGCTTGGTGAGAAGGTGACAACAGTTGGTGCGATTATTCGCAAACGGAAGAAACACAAAATAACTGTCAATCTCCCTCGGCCTGGGGCTCCATGCAAGTTCTCACCTTGTGTAGTTGCAATGATCATGAGAACGGTGAGGAATCAGCCCAGAACTACACGGGAGGATCTTGTCAATGATCTCAAGGCAGCTGGGACCATAGTCACCAAGAAAACAATTGGTAACACACTACGCCGTGAAGGACTGAAATCCTGCAGCGCCCGCAAGGACCCCCTGCTCAAGAAAGCACATATACATGCCCGTCTGAAGTTTGCCAATGAACATCTGAATGATTCAGAGGCGAACTGGGTGAAAGTGTTGTGGTCAGATGAGACCAAAATCGAGCTCTTTGGCATCAACTCAACTCGCCATGTTTGGAGGAGGAGGAATGCTGCCTATGACCCCAAGAACACCATCCACACCATCAAACATGGAGGTGGAAACATTATGCTTTGGGGGTGTTTTTCTGCTAAGGGGACAGGACAACTTCACCGCATCAAAGGGACGATGGACGGGGCCATGTACTGTCAAATCTTGGGTGAGAACCTCCTTCCCTCAGCCAGGGCATTGAAAATGGGTCGGGATGGGTATTCCAGCATGACAATGACCCAAAACACACGTCCAAGGCAACAAAGGAGTGGCTCAAGAAGAAGCACATTAAGGTCCTGGAGTGGCCTAGCCAGTCTCCAGACCTTAATCCCATAGAAAATCTGTGGAGGGAGCTGAAGGTTCAAGTTGCCAAACGTCAGCCTCGAAACCTTAATGACTTGGAGAAGATCTGCAAAGAGGAGTGGGACAAAATCCCTCCTGAGATGTGTGCAAACCTGGTGGCCAACTACAAGAAACGTCTGACCTCTGTGATTGCCAACAAGGGTTTTGCCACCAAGTACTAAGTCATGTTTTGCAGAGGTGTCAAATACTTATTTCCCTCATTAAAATGCAAATCAATTTCTAACATTTTTGACATGCGTTTTTCTGGATTTTTTTGTTGTTATTCTGTCTCTCACTGTTCAAATAAACGTACCATTAAAATTATAGACTGATCATTTCTTTGTCAGTGGGCAAACGTACAAAATCAGCAGGGGATCAAATACTTTTTTCCCTCACTGTAGGTAAACTAGGCACTATATTTTGGTTCAGTAGTTACTAGTTTTCAGCAGTTTAATGAAGTGATATTTAAATGTATTGTTAACAAATGACAAGAAATTCATATCAAAAGTAATATTGTGTTGTGAAAAGCAGATACTTAGATTGAATATGTATGCAAATTAAAAGAGTGATTTGGTACAGTGAACAAGTGACTAAATACAGTCAATTGAATATGTATTTAGAGTTTAGGCCATTTTGATGAGTTGTGAAAACGTACCACATACTTGAGAAAATTGCACCAAAGCGATAAAAGAAAAAAGGAATCTGGAGTTGATCCATATTTTCCACAAGGCAAGTGGCGTTTGCATGATTGTTCCACGTGGCATCATCATCATCATCATCATAATCATCATCATCATCATCATCATCATCATCACATGGATGAAAGGTGTTTGTGGTAACACGTCAACAGGCCTTTTTTTATCGCTCAATGTCTGGTTCTCTCTCACTCTCTCCTTTTCTCCCTTACTCTGTCTCTTTTTGTTCTCATCAAGTTTTTGTCAATCTGGTACCTTCAAACATCACTGATCAACTCAGTGATGTAGTCCTCAGAAAGACTCAAAGAATAACATTTACATTTCAAAATTGTTCTCCCTTTTTCATGAACCTTTTTTACACTCGTTGGACAGTCAGAACTCCATTCATATGTTAAGGACATCACAGAGGGAAAACAGTGAGAGATGTGTATGGCAGTTACTGTATGTTTCACTTCACAAAAGCCATGCCTTTCAGTCTTTGCCAATCCTCAGCAGTTCACATCCATACATTCGTCCAACCAAAACAGTTTATTTTGTGTGTATGTAAACCTTCATCAGACTCTCTGAGTACATAATCAGTCCACCAGGGAATACTGTAACATCCTCCCGACATACAGTCCTATGGAGTACTCTATTTTCAGCTAACAGAATGCTTGAAGAACTAAGATCTAAAACAAGTGTCATTTATATTTACAATTCCCTTATCCAAACGGATTACTCATTTACCTAGCTCTTATCAATAGCTCTTATCAAGTAGAAAATGACAGTGCATGGAGAGTGGTATTATTTATATCATAAAAAATTAAGTAGATGCTTTTTCCACTTTGAACCGGTAGGTTCATTAGACCTTATTCATGGTTTCCTCGTGTGTAAAGGTGGTGTATTTATTAGGGAATTAAGTTAAGGTCAGAATACGGAGGATCTGTAGAGGTATAGACACACCTCCGCCACACCTTCATTTATTCAATCTCCACCCCAAACGAATAGCTGGTGAATAGCATGCTATTCTCATGCTTAAGTTCAAGGTCAGAATTACATTCCAATTACATGTGCTTAACTCGGGTCGCAATTCCCCCCTTATAGAAAAGTAGGCAAGTAGACATTTTGGAGCCATTTCATTGGGATATAGCATCTTACCAGGAATCCTAAACTGGAAAGATTCCTCTGTGAGACAGTTTTGCCTCCCTCCTCTCCTTCTCCCCGTCTCCTCCACCTCTCCATCCCCCTTCCTGAGGCGGGCGAGCAGGCTTGAGTCAAGCTACACTGAGCAGCAACGCCTGCCAATTCACCCAGAGGGGTGACAAGGAACATATTGCCGTCCCCGCCTCACACTTCCAGGATTAAACATTAACTCACAAGCTCTGAAACTTTAATATGTGTGCTTGCATCAGCTGTGAATGTGGATATCTATCTACCGGGCAAGGGAGGCTGGAGGCCACTGGGTTTGTTTGGGTGGGAGAGGAACAGGTAAGGTCAGACTAGTTTTCTTACTGGAAGGAGAATTGGTGGTGCAGATACTTGGTGTGTTTGGAAGGAGTGAGGTTGTATTACAATGTTAGGAGAAGTAATATATCGATATGTTTCCAAGTATTGTTTGAACTGATATGTAACTGAAATGTTGAGTGACACATGGGGCAGGAATAATAGTAAAGGTAGGTGAAATGGAACTGCCTTAGAATCTAAAATATTGTTTTCTAAAATATGAGGTGGTTGTAAAAAGAGAAACTTTCTTACATGCACTAGTGCTACTGAGTAGTACATTCCTTGGACATGTTTACAGTTTTGAACGTTAGAGAACTGGAAAGGACTGGCAAGAAATATAGGGAAGGAAGGTTTTCAGAATTCCATCAATCCCTCCACAATTACCTCCATGATTTCCAAATGAGCAAATAAAACAATGACATGACAATTCCTGTGTGTGTGCCTCCTAAATCTTTGGGTGTGTGTGTATGTGTGAGTGTGTGTGTCTGTATCCACAGCAAATATGCAATTACCTGATGGCACAGCAAGGCACTGTCACCTACGAGGAGAGATGTTGGTTTTCCCACTCAGCAGGATGGGCCTGCCTGCATCTCCACAACTGCACTCTACTGAGCCCATGTCTATCTAAATGTGTTTGTTGTGCATTTCCATGTAGAAAGCAAAAGCACACACATACAGTACGCACGCACGCAAGCACGCGCACACACACACACACACACACACACCCTCCCCTAAACTCACACCCTCTCTAAAGAGGACACACACCAACAGTCTTGGCTCCACTAAATAATGAAAGGAGGTGGGGGTGTACTCTAAGGGTCAAATGCCTCTTAACCTCAACCTGTCTCCTTCCAAACAGCCAACACAGGGTTTTAATGCCTCAACTCCCTCTTCAGACTGCCCTGCTAGAAGAGAGAGTGGAGCTGTCAGGCCCCTCTCCGCCTGCAGCCTTGGAGCTGTATAATTGAGCCTGCCTCCTCAATCTTTATTGCATGCTTTGACTCTCACCTGCCGCCCTCCCTCCCTGCCTCCAATCCTATCCACCCCTGTTCCCCTGGACTGCTGCGGTATTTGATTTCCGTATTTCTTTACCTTTACTGCATAAATGCATACATTGCGGGAGGCTATATGTCTCTCCCTCTGTTTCTCTCTTCTTCTGTGCATCACTCTCTCCCTTTCCCTTCTCTCTGTCTGTCTCTCACACTTGCATGACTTGCTGGTGAATGCATGGCTTACATATTTTGCATAGTGTGTGTTTGTGTGTGTGCGCGTGTGTGTGTAACTGCTTACCCCTGGGGGACTAAGGACGATCAGTCTCCAGAGATGCACACACCTTATGTCTCACACACTCTCCCCATGGGCTGTGCAGATGTCTCAACATACAATCAGTGGACAGGGAGGACGATCCGGAAAGTTAAAAGGCGCTGAGTTTTCTTAAATTGAGTTTTGACTACGCTCTCCCAAATGATTTCCATATAATCCCCACAGATTTCTCAATATCCCATACTGACTTTCCTTTAACCAGTGGTGTATTTAACAGAGAAGAGATGCAAATATTTCATTATCGGGTTACCTGAGAAGCATGCTCTTGTGCAATTACATACAACAGGTGCTTGAAATGAGCTACTTGCTGAACCAGAAGGTATTATGGATAGGGACGTTTTCAGATTTCAGAAGTCTTCATAGAAACCTTTTTTTTATTTTTATTTTTTTTTCTTGGGGGGGGTAGGTCAGCTTAATATTGCAGATAGATTGTAACTTCCATTAATGTAATTGTCTGCATCACTTCCAATCCCCCATGTTTTATATATACACACATATATATATATATATATATATATATATATATATATATATATATATATAACACACAGTGGGGGAAAAAAGTATTTAGTCAGCCACCAATTGTGCAAGTTCTCCCACTTAAAAAGATGAGAGAGGCCTGTAATTCTCATCATAGGTACACGTCAACTATGACAGACAAAATGAGATTTTTTTTCTCCAGAAAATCACATTGTAGGATTTTTTAATGAATTTATTTGCAAATTATGGTGGAAAATAAGTATTTGGTCACCTACAAACAAGCAAGATTTCTGGCTCTCACAGACCTGTAACTTCTTCTTTAAGAGGCTCCTCTGTCCTCCACTCGTTACCTGTATTAATGGCACCTGTTTGAACTTGTTATCAGTATAAAAGACACCTGTCCACAACCTCAAACAGTCACACTCCAAACTCCACTATGGCCAAGACCAACGAGCTGTCAAAGGACACCAGAAACAAAATTGTAGACCTGCACCAGGCTGGGAAGACTGAATCTGCAATAGGTAAGCAGCTTGGTTTGAAGAAATCAACTGTGGGAGCAATTATTAGGAAATGGAAGACATACAAGACCACTGATAATCTCCCTCGATCTGGGGCTCCACGCAAGATCTCACCCCGTGGGGTCAAAATGATCACAAGAACGGTAAGCAAAAATCCCAGAACCACACGGTCTGAAGTTTGCTAGAGTGCATTCGGATGATCCAGAAGAGGATTGGGAGAATGTCATATGGTCAGATGAAACCAAAATAGAACTTTTTGGTAAAAACTCAACTCGTCGTGTTTGGAGGACAAAGAATGCTGAGTTGCATCCAAAGAACACCATACCTACTGTGAAGCATGGGGGTGGAAACATCATGCTTTGAGGCTGTTTTTCTGCAAAGGGACCAGGACGACTGATCCGTGTAAAGGAAAGAATGAATGGGGCCATGTATCGTGAGATTTTGAGTGAAAACCTCCTTCCATCAGCAAGGGCATTGAAGATGAAACGTGGCTGGGTCTTTCAGCATGACAATGATCCCAAACACACCGCCCGGGCAACGAAGGAGTGGCTTCGTAAGAAGCATTTCAAGGTCCTGGAGTGGCCTAGCCAGTCTCCAGATCTCAACCCCATAGTCCGTGTTGCCCAGCGACAGCCCCAAAACATCACTGCTCTAGAGGAGATCTGCATGGAGGAATGGGCCAAAATACCAGCAACAGTGTGTGAAAACCTTGTGAAGACTTACAGAAAACGTTTGACCTGTGTCATTGCCAACAAAGGGTATATAACAAAGTATTGAGAAACTTTTGTTATTGACCAAATACTTATTTTCCACCATAATTTGCTAATAAATTCATAAAAAATCCTACAATGTGATTTTCAGGAAAAAAAATCGTATTTTGTCTGTCATAGTTGACGTGTACCTATGATGAAAATTACAGGCCTCTTTCATATTTTTAAGTGGGAGACTTGCACAATTGGTGGCTGACTAAATACTTTTTTCCCCCACTGTATATATATACATACACACACATGCACATATATATACATATATACATACACACATACACACATACACACACACATACATACATACATACACATACATATCCTTTAAAAAAAATATATATATATTTCCCTTTATTACTTTCCAACCCTGCCACCCTTTCCCAACTTGAAGTAATCTTTTTAGAAACTTTGTTCAAAACATGTTTGTTATTATATCAGTATTATTTGGCATTTATTAGCCATTCAGTTCTGCCTTAACATGTGTGGTAAATATTACCTCAGACGTTTAGGGAGAGGCAGCAAGCCCCTCGGTGGCGTTAGTATTCTGTCCTGTTATCCATGCATTAGCAGTCAACACAGAACTAAGCAAAGAGCATAGATTATCATGAGGAAACACCTCGTGCACCACACCGCACCTCTCCCCAGTCCATTAACACACCAACCCCAAGTTGTGTGATGAGGGGGAAACTCAGCCAGACAGGATAATATACTGATTAATAAGGGTAACTGGCTGGTATAGGTCAGTTGAGAGTTTTAACCGTTGGTTATTAAGCAGGTTATGTAGACAGGTGATGCTGTAGCCTCTAGGTTAGTGCTCCCCTAGTTTTCACACGGTCTCTCTGGGTTACAGTCTCTTTTGTATTAGTCAGTCAGATAGCTTCTGCTATGTGACAAAACCAATTCCTGGACTAGTTGACATTTACATACATTTTTGCTACCTTCATGTTTTTGTTTTCATTAATTTGGACTCCTAAACAAATTCTGTTGAGTAACAAGCACAGTAATCACGCCTAGAGCGTCCTCGCCCATCCAGTATTGAGATAACGATGATGTAAGCAATGGAATTAAGTTAAATACACACATAGAATAAAATAAGGAGGATCACAGCCTTGCAGCACACAAAGCATACAGGAAATGACATCATCAAACATCAAAACAGACCCACCAAAAATGTACAGACAATTGACAGACAATTGAACACATTTTACTAACCAGTAAAGAAAAATAATGAATGGAAGAACAGAATTACGTTATGTTACCCACAGGAGAATCTCTGGAGTTGAAATTAAATTGCTTGGCTGTAACACTGTAACTATGATATTGTGTATGTGGCAGCTGGGATGGTAATTTGTTAATGCACTAGTTTATGTGTAATGAGACTAGAGCTTAAGTTACACAGCTGGATGTGGTGGTGTATGATTGCTGTACCAGCCCCTCCTGTATATATTATTTTATTTCATGTTAATATGAATTAAGAGCAGGCAAAACACATGTTTTCCCCCCACATAATGTGTGTTTAATGTATTGGATTGTGAGTGTGTATGTGTTCCTGTATCTTCCTGCATGACTTTGCATTTCCTTATCTGTGACATTTCACACATTCACACATTAGATGCTCCAGGCCCTTTGTCCTTGTTCTCAGAATGACACACACACACGCACACACACACACACACACACACACACACACACACACACACACACACACACACACACACACACACACACACACACACACACACACACACACACACATGAACATACACATACACACACACATACAGTAAACACACACACATACAGTACACACACACTCATAAAGTACACACACACACACACACACACTCCGGCTTTGCATTACAGCATTACAATTATGCAGAGCAGTGTGTTTTCCAGCTAATGTAAATAATCGTGACAAATGATTACACAACACTCTTTAGATGTCCTGAGGTGAAGGTTGGCTTGATTCAATTTTACACTGCATTTATATAAAAAATATGATTCTTGTTTTTGTCTGTTGGCTCTCTCTCTGCTGTAAGCATTTGAGCATAGCTACTAATGAGACAGATGACACAAACTATACTTTCATCCATCTATTTCTACCCACGTTTCTGGGTTGTTTATATAATTGACAGAGAACAGAAATATAGCAACATTGAAATAAAGCTATTAAAATATGCATCATGGTAACATAAATATTCCACTATATATTTATATATACTGAGCGTACAAAATGTTAGGAACACCTGCTCTTTCCAAGACATAGACTGTCCAGGTGAAAGCTATGATCCCTTATTGATGTCATTTGTTAAAGCCACTTCAACCACTGTATATGAAGGGGAGGAGACAGGTTAAATAAGGATGTTTAAGCCTTGAGACAATTGAGACATGGATTGTGTATATGTGCCATTCAGAGGGTGAATGGGCAAGACAAAAGATGTAAGAGCCTTTGAACGGGGTATGGTAGTAGATGCCAGGCGCTCCTGTTTGAGTGTGTCAAGAACTGCAACACTGCTGGGTTTTAACACAGAGTAGTTGGCACACAGGAAGACAGAATAGACCAGTAAATTGAGTAGTGTGGGTTTGGGCAGAAAAGGGTCTCCAAATCACTCAACATATGTGACTGATCGCCTTGATTCGGTCTTATGTAGCAAAATTTGAAATTGTGTTTTTTTACATTGGATAAAAGCAGAGCGACAGAGCTACTAAATGGTATATCACACACTGCATTTAAGGGAACAATGGGAAAGTAATTCTGCTTTGAAAGTTGATAAACTTGTAATCTCACTTTTGAGAAAATGGCCTTGGAATGTTTTGGTACCTAGTGAAGAGCTCTTCTTTGTCTAAACCCATTCAGCATCGTTCACACCCTCTTAAGCTTTAGCCCCACCCATCTCGTTTCGCACTCGGAGCATTCAGAGCGCACACTTGACGCTCTGGCCAATGAGTAAGGTTGATCTGAGCATTCTGACCTCACAACGGCAGTAAAGTACCCAAGCTAACATTGGCTAGCTTGCTATTTACTTTCAGACACAAAGTTGGGATTATGGTTTATTGTTTACCTCTGGATAACATTAAAACAGTCTAACCAGCTCTGCTGGCAATAATTTCATTACTCTTTTTTGCCTATGTTTACTGACCCCCCGACCATATTCAACAGGTGTTGTGCGTAAATTCATCAGTTATTCTGCACTCTGGCATACTCAAACTGAATTTACGAATGCACCCGGAATGTTTACTTTTGTAGTGGAGTCTTTTGTTAAGACATGTAGCTAGCTAGCTAGGTAAACAATGAACTTAGCTAGGTAAATTACGTGTAAGATCATACACGTAACGTTAGCTAGCGAGCCAGCCAGCTAACGTTAGCTAGTTAAACAATGAACCATAGTGCCAAAACATGACGTTACTGTGGTCCTCTGTAGCTCAACTGGTAGAGCACGGCGCTTGAAACGCCAAGGTAGTGGGTTCGAGCCCCGGGACCACCCATACACAAAAATGTATGCATGCATGACTGTAAGTCGCTTTGGATAAAAGCGTCTGCTAAATGGCATATTATTATTATTATTATTACCCTTGCATGAATCTGCTGGTAGTGGTAGCTACCCAACCAGGTTCAATGTTGGCTAGCTAACATTAGGCTCTAACTAGCCAAGCAAATGGCTCTGAGATACGAATAATAACATCATACACGTAACTTTAGTTAGCGAGCCAGCCAGCTAGTTAACATTAGGCTCTAGTCTAACTAGCCAAGCAAACGGCTCTGAGATACGAAGAATACCATCATACACATAACGTTAGCTAGCGAGCCAGCCAGCTAACTTTAGCTAGCTAGCTAACAGTACCCTTTAACTTTAAATTAAACCACTTTCTGCCAAAATTAGAATGGTGTAATATCTGAAAATATAGCTAGCTAGACTATCTTACCCGTATACATCATCATGCATGATGGACGCGTCTCCCTGTCACGGATGCCATGCATGGTTGCCCTTAGTTTGAAGATGTTATCTCTTTAGCGATCATACTCTAATTCCACTGATTTCAAAACTCGATCCTCCAGAAAGTGGAGAGCAACACTGATGCAGCTCCACTACACGATACATTTAAAGAAAAGCCGCGTTAGACAGGATTACCTACACATACTGACCAGCTCAAATAGACAGAAGTCTTCTACATGGCAGACCAATCTGAACTCCTCTCTCGGCATGTCCAGCCCACTCATTATCTCAGCCAGTCATGGCTAGTGGGAAGGTATTTGTCTGTGGATAAACCAACTAGGCTCGTAATTTAACAATTGCATTCGTATTTACAGATGGCATACAAGTTTGTTATTAAGGCACATGAAAGTTCACATGTTCCAGAAGGCATTTCTGACAAAAAACGCATTTTGATAGAAAAAATGTTTTCCGTTCAAATGGCTCTCCTTTGACTCACGCCTAGTTTCCTGAAACGAGTCACATATTTAGGCTTGACTGTTCCTTTTATCTTCCTTTCTCCAGGTGGGTTGAGGGTGGTTATGAGGGTACTATTTGAGGGGTACCACCCCGTCCTTCCTCTGTCTACAGTACCTGACCACATCAGGGGAACTTGGGTGCATAATACAAGCAAAATGTCACCATGATAAATCTAACCTTTCCAAAGAGCCCAGAGTGGCTGCGTACCTGTGTACTCACATTAATAATCTGATCTATCAAAGTGTTTGGGGAGTAATTGCTGTCAGCCGCTCTGGTCATAAATCTTGACACCTCAATCACACAAGCACCATAAATCACTGTTAAAAAGTTAACCAGTAATGTACGCTTTCCTGCAGATCCCCTGCTTTTTTACTATGCTTTATCTTGTGCAAGAAGAGTGGTTGTGAGATCCAGATTGTGTTTCCCTTCCTTTGTTTTAGTGGCACTGTCCATGGTCCTGAAAATCCATTAAGTGACCATGTCCATGGCCCTGAATGCTGGGACCTGGGTCCTGGAATGCTTACATAGAGAGGAGAGTGTGGTTGAACTTGTGATGTTATGTGCTACATAGTCCATTGATGTACCACACATCCTCCCCTCAACTCTCTTCAAACCAGGTCATTAAATCCTACCCTGGATGTCACTCTCTCTCACAGCCGAAAGAGAACCCCCCCACCCCACTCACCTGGTGTTGATGAGGCAGCCAAGGACATTTCCCCTTGGGGGTGACAATAGCAGCAATGTGTGAATGATGGAAGGAGACAAGTATGCCTGAGGTGTTTTAATAAATCAGTAAGGGTGTTCCCAGTCAGCAGGGGTGTTTCCTGTGTAGGGAGCCAGGAACCAGGTTAGGGGAAACCCTAGAGCAGGGTTCTTCAATTCTGGTCCTGGAGGGCTGAAACACCTCTGTTTTTCATCATCTCCTTCTAATCAAGGGCTAATTCAGACCTGGGACACCAGGTGAGTGCAATTAACTACCAGGTAGAAATAAAAAACAGAAGTGTTTCGGCCCTCCAGGACCGGAATTGAAGAACCCTGCCCTAGAGGGAAGAGGTGAAAAAAAGAGGGGAGAGTGGGGAGAGAGGGGAAAGGCAGCAAGCCTGGGGGGTAGCGGATAAGTCAGCTCTTCTCCCAGGAGAGCCATCATAACCTTATGACCTCTCACCTTTCACCTCTAATATGTTTTTTTCCCGGAGCCACTAAAAAAATGCTTACCCAGTGACGGCGCTCCTAGTAGCCGATGACTTTAATGCAGGAAAACTGAAATCCATTTTACCTCATTTCTATCAGCATGTCACCTGTGCAACTAGAGATGAAAAAACTCTAGATCACCTTTACTCCACACACAGAGACTCAAGCAAAGTTCTCCATCGCCCTCCATTTGGCAAAGCTGACCATAACTCCATCCTCCTGATTCCTGCTTGTAACGCTAAGGTAGTGGGTTCGATCCCCGGGACCCCCCATACACAAAAAAAAAAAAAATGTATGCACGCATGACTGTAAGTCGCTTTGGATAAAAGCGTCTGCTAAATGGCATATTATTATATTATTATTACTAGTGACGCTCTCAATACGGAAGTGGTCCGATGAAGCAGATGCTAAGTTACAGGAATGTCTCGCTAGCACAGACTGGAATACGTTCTGTCAGCCCCACAGTGACCGTACGTACATATACCAACCAAAAGCCATAGATTACAGTCAACATCCGAAATTAACTAAAGGCTAAAGCTGGCACTTTCAAGGAGCGGGACACTAATCCGGACGTTTATAAGAAATCCTGCTACACCCTCCGAATAACTATCAAGCAGGCAAAGCATCAATACAGGACCAAGATCGAATCCTACTACACCGGTTCTGACGCTTGTTGGATGTGGCAGGACTTGCAAACTATCACGGATTACAAAGGGAAACCCAGCCGCGAGCTGTCTAGCCTACCAGACGAGCTAAATACATTCTATGCTCACTACGAGGCTAGCAACACTAAACCATGCATGAGAGCATCAGCTGTTCTGGATAACTGTGTGATCACGCTCTCCGTAGCCGTTGTGAGTAAGACCTTTAAACAGGTTAAGTTTCACAAGACCGCAGAACCAGATGGATTATCAGAACGCGTACTCAAAGCATGTACTGACCAGCTGGCAAGTGTCTTCATTGACATTTTCAACCCCTCCCTGACCCGGTCTGTAATACCTACACTCAGTGGCCAGTTTATTAACGACACCCATCTAGTACCGGGTCGGACCCACCTTTACCTGCAGAACAGCCTGAATTCTTCGGGGCATGGAAACATTGCTCAATTGATATCAAGGGACCTAACGTTCCCCACACCATTACACCACCGCCACCAGCCTGTACCGTTGACACCAGGCAGGATGGGGCCATCAGAACCCAGTAAGACTAGCTGTCGCCATTGGCGTCAGCTAATGCAGATCCTGATTAATCAAATCAAAATGGACTCATGCTGCTTACGCCAAATCCTGTCTCTGCCATCAGCATGACACAACAGGAACCAGGATTCATCGGACCAGGCAATGTTTTTTCCACTCCTCAATTGTCCAGCGTTGGTGATCCCGTGCCCACTGAAGCCGTTTCAGTTTTTAGCTGATAGGAGTGGAACCTGGCGTGGTCGTCTGCTGTAATAGCCCATCCGTGACAAGGGCTGCCGAGTTGTGTGTTCCGAGATGCCGTTCTGACCACCACTGTTGTGCTGCGCCGTTATTTGCCTGTTTGTGGCCCGCCTGTTTGCTTGCACAATTCTTGCCATTCTCCTTCGACCTCTCATCAATAAGCTGTTTTCGCCCACAGGACTCCCGCTGACTGGATGTTTTTTGTTTGTCGCACCATTCTCGGTAAACCCTAGACACTGTCGAGCATGAAAAGCACAGGAGGCTGTCCGTTTCTGAGATAATGGAACCGGCACGCATGGCACCGACAATCATACCATGCTCAAAGTTACTCAAAGTCGTTCTAATCATTCTACTGTTCAATCAAACAGTAACTGAATGCCTTGATGCCTGTCTGCCTGCTTTATTTAGCAAGCCACAGCCACATGACTCACTGTCTGTAGGAGCGAACCTAATAAAATGGCCACTGAGTGTACATGTTTCAAGCAGACCACCATAGTCCCTGTGCCCAAGAACACCAAGGTAACCTGTCTAAATGACTATCGCCCCGTAGCACTCACATCTGTTGCCATGAAATGCTTTGAAAGGCTGGTCATGGCTCACATCAACACCATCATCCCAGACACACTCCAATTTGCATACCGCCCGAACAGATCCAAGATGACAAAATCTCTATTGCACTCCACACTGCCCTTTCTCACCTGGACAAAAGGAACACCTACGTGAGAATTCTGTTCATTGACTCTAGCTCAGCGTTCAAAACCATAGTGCCCTCCAAGCTCATCACTATTCTAAGGACCCTGGGATTAAACACCTCCCTCTGAAACTGGATCCTAGACTTCCTGACGGGTCGCCCCCAGTGGTGAGGGTAGACAACAACACATCAGCCATGCTGACCCTCAACAACGGGGGCCCCTCAGGGGTGCGTGCTTAGGGCTCCTGTACTAATTTTTTACATTTACATTTTAGTCATTTAGCAGACGCTCTTATCCAGAGCGACTTACAGTTAGTGAGTGCATACCTTTTTCATACATTTTTCAAAACATATGCCATGGCCGTCTCAGTCACCAGATCTCAACCCAATTGAACACTTATGGGAGATTCTGGAGCGGCGCCTGAGACAGTGTTTTCCACCACCATCAACCAAACACCAAATGATGGAATTCCTTGTGGAGGAATGGTGTCGCATCCCTCCAATAGAGCTCTAGACACTTGTAGAATCTATGCCAAGGTGCATTGAAGCTGTTCTGGCTCGTGGAGGCCCAATGCCCTATTAAGACACTTTATGTTGGTGTTTCCTTTATTTAGGCAGTTACCTGTATGTCCAAATGAAGACTATGGCAAGGACTACACCTTGCCATGTTTAGCTGTGATGACTTTAAAGATGAACTCCCTGTTCATCCACGACTGCACAACTCCAACACAATCATTAAGTTTGCAGACGACACGACGGTGGCCAGCCTGATCACCGATGATGATGAGACAGCCACCAGGGAGGAGGTCAGAGACCTGGCAGTGTGGTGCCAGGTCAACAACCTCTCATTCAACGTCAGCGAGACAAAGGTGCTGATTGTGCACTACAGGAAACGGATGGCTGAGCACACCCCCATCCACATCGACAGGGCTGTAGTGGAGCAGGTCGAGAGCTTCAAGGTCCTCGGTGTCCACATCACTAAGGAATTATCATGGTCCACACACCAACACAGTAGTGAATAGGGCATGACAATGCCTCTTCCCCCTCAGGAGGCTGAAAAGATTCTTGAAAAGTTATACAGCTGCACCATTGAGAGCATCTTGACTGGCTGCATCTCTGCTTGGTATGGCAACTGCTTGGCATCTGACCGCAAGGTGCTACAGAGGGTAGTGCGTATGGCCCAGTACATTCCTGGGGCTGAGCTCCCTGCCATCCAGGACCTCTATACCAGGCGGTCAGAGGAAGGCCCTAAAAATTGTGAAAGACTCCAGCCACCCAAGTCCTATACCATTCTCTCTGCTACCGCACGGCAAGCGGTACCGATGCACCAAGTCTGGAACCAATAGGACCCTGAACAGCATCTACCCCCCAAGCCATAAGACTGCTAAATAGTTAGTTAAATAGTTAACCATCTGCATTGACCCTTTTTGCACCAACTCTTTTGATTCATCACATATGCTGATGTTACTGTTTATTATCTATCCTGTTGCCTAGTCACTTTATCCCTACCTATATGTACATTTCTACCTCAATTACCTCGTATCCCTGCACATCTACTTGGTACTGGTACTCCGTGTATATAGCCAAGTTATCGTAACTCGATACTCATTGTGTATTTATTCCTTGTGTTATTATTTTTCTATTATTTATCTTTTTTTCCTCTCTGCATTGTTGGGAAGGGGCCCGTAAGTAAGCATTTCACTGTTAGTCTACACCTGTTGTTTACGAAGCATGTGACAAATACAATTTGATTTGATTTAATGTGCCTTGTGACAGAGGTGGGCGGCTTTAGAAACAGTCCATGTTTCTCTCGGTCTACACTATCTGTGAATTCCAGACTGCTACTCTGAATGGTCTACATAATGAATCATGTTCACAAAAATGTAATGATCAATGTTGTTTGTCCCTGATAGTAGCTTGTAGTACTTTTGATTGCGCCATTTTATTTGTGAATCTAGCCAGAGTTGGCCAGTGGAAAGCTTGCTCCTCTAATTTCTAGATGCAAGTTCAGCTAGTGTTAAAATTCAAGTTTCAAGTTTTAATGCCACATGCACAAGTACAGTGAAATGCCTCCTGCAAGCTCTAAACCCAACAATGCAGTAATCAATAACAATGTAGTACTAAAAATAACATAAGGTAGAACAAAAACACACACAAGAAATAAGAATAAGAATACGAGAAAGTAAGTAAGCATAATATATACAGGGCCAGTCAGTTCCAGTACCATATTTACAATGTAAGTACGGAACTGTAAGTGTGAAGCAGGACATGTGGCTGTATTCCCTGTGACTCTAATTCCTCCATTGTTGGGCTGAGGGATCAAAGAGATGGATAGAGCTTGTCCCCCTGCAGGTAATCTGATTATAGCCTCATTAATAAAACATCAGTCATTAACAACCTGTATCAATCTACTGTCAACATCAAGTGGTGCATTCATCAGAGAGATGGAGGTGTAGGGCAGCCCCCGAAGTGACTCTTATCAACCGTATGCAAGAATTTCCTTTGTGTTGTTTTAGGAATTATGCATTATTTCTACAACCCCCATTCGGTCACACCTCTGGGTAGCAAATATTTTGTTGTCTTTAAATCATGTAGGTCTGATATCTGATTGGAAGTTAACTCAACAGTAATACTGTTGGTCAACAACTCAGATTTTGAATCCAAACAACTCAGATGCTTATAAAAGGGTATTTCTGTCTCTTTCTCTTTTTCTTTTGTTCCTGACCTGCACTGGTGAGATACACTCTCTCTCGCTTTCTCTCTCCACCCCAGGGACTCTTGGGGCACGGCTTTTCTCGCACTCTCTCCCTCTCTGATCATGCCTAGAATAATGCCTTGTAATGTTTGTTAATGCGTGTGATGTATGTGATTTCATTCATTTTACGAAATTATTAAATAATACTTGCGTTTTGCATTCGCTTCTCGTGACCAATTCTTGATCTTAGTCAGCTAAATGCATAATACTTGATTGCACATAGTTTTACTATAATATCAAATGAATTCAAATAGTCAGGTTTATCAAATCTAGATTCTTAAATATTATTTAGCACTACAGAGTGAGGGCGCTAGGGAGAGGGAAGGGGAGAGTGGGAGGGATGGAGGAAGGGAGAGAGGGAGAGAGAGAGATGGACAAAAAGAGAGAGAACGTTAGAAATTGAATGTTAGAGCAGATCTTCATTGATATTGCATTGCTGTTGTCATGAAGGACACATTCTGTAAACATTCCACATTTCTGTCGCTGACATTTTTCTGAGTAGTTTGTCAAAATGCACTTTGTCCGAAGGAAGCAAGATTTAGGCTGTTGCACATTGATTACAGTTGGCTTAACTGACTAAGAAGTGCGATGTGACTTTTGGGTCACTTAGCTTGTCTGATGAAGGTTACGATATGTTAATTATCTCTCACTCCCTCTGTTTTCTTGGTATGTCTGTAGTTCTCTCTGTCTATTCCTTCCTTTACATATCCCTTTATCTCTCCCCATTTCCATCCCCTCCACCATCATCCCCCTCTTCTCCCTCTGTCTGTAAATGTAAACACAAGCGAGCAAGTCCCGCAGCAGAGTGACAATAGCGCCAAGCCTCTCCGTCCCACAGGACCTTCATTATAACTGACTGTATTACGTTAAGCACTTAAAATACCTCATTATGCTCACTGGCCAGTTCTATTTTAGATCCTAAGTGCTACAGTATTGTGACTGATAGTCCTGGGGGACTTCCCACTCTGCCTTTCACTCTGTTTTTCTAAAAACTTTTTACCACTGTAGCAGCGTTGCATGCTTTACACAGAAACATCTGGTATCAGAACGGCCGACAGCGTCGACTCGTATCCATGAAAAGAGAGGACTGGGACTTCGGAGGTGTTAATGAAGTGTGTGTCTAGAAAGGTGGAGACTGTGCTAATTGCTGTGGGAATATAGGAAAGCTCATACATCTTGAAATATGTACATTACAATCAGGAACGCAACATCAGACTATGCCAAAAAACACTGAAAAAAAAATTAACCCTGTATGAACGTAGTCAAGTTGACTCTTTCAACTAAAACATTGTAACAGTGGTCAGTTTATTCCAAGCAAGTAGCTACATAATTAAAACTTAGCCAGGGGTGATGGAAAATAATTCATATGACTCTTTCCAGCCCGAAGAAAACATTAGGAAGCTGTTTTCATTGTGATTCATAGGTGCTGACAGTATAATATAATCTGTTGTGTTTATGGAGTTTCCTCTGCAGAGAAATGCAATTGAATTTTCCGGTCCATCCACAGTCCACACTGATTACTGAATCCCAATCTCATTTTGAGATGCTTTCTTTCTTTTGTTTTTAACAGGTTTGTGTGTCTGTGTGTGTAATGTAGGTGTAATTGCTTTATGTATTTGTATCCGATTGTCTCAGAACATTGGCAAACAGAGAACATCGGTCTAATCGTGTTGTCTCTCTTTTTATAGCCCCATCTCCTCACCTCCACACTAAACACAGAACACGGTAATGTTTCTCCTCAGGGAGCTGGGTTAAGCCCCGGTCAACAACGGCAAAAGTTAAGTCAGCTGAGTTTCACACACACACCTGGAGTGGGTAGACGAGAAAGCGTAGTAGGAGAACACGGGAGAGGTGAAACGACGCAGAGACCCCTGACAATCCTGACCACCCCTGCCAACACAAGGCATGCCCCTCCTGGGATGAATCTCCCAGATGAACCCCTGCCTTTGGTTCTTCTGTAGCGGAGCTAGGCAGTTGAGCAGATGGCTGCCTATTGACGTCGTAGGCAGTGTATTGATGTGTTCCGTGCGACAGGGGAAAACGCTTGATGGAGTTTAAAGTGAATTAACTTTACGTTTCGTTTATTGCCCTGCCCTGTGAGTCAACGCCGTGGGTGTTCCAGAGATGGAGAGAGCAGAGAGTGAGAGAGAAAGAAGGGAGGGGAAGCAGTGTTCCAATACGGATTCCATCTACAGGGGTGATCCGGAAGCCATCTCAATCTCCCTTGACATGTCTCACAGTCACTTTAACTCAGGGAGGAAAACACGAATCCACACAAGTTGCCTCTGAAAATATCTAGCCTCCCAAAGTTAATCCATGTTGGCTGTGGTATATCCCTGGTCAGAGCATACAGAACCAGATACAGTCAGTGAACAGAGTTGTGTTGACGTTTTGAGGATGTAGGAAGATAGTACAAGAGATAAGATTAGGGGATAATACTGTAAGTGCTTACAGGCTCCCGTGTGTATATTAGGTAGGTCAGCTCACCCTTTCTCTCTCTGTAGCCTTTCTCAGTCCATCCCTCTCACCTCAGCAAACCTTATCAGGTAATTAATGCCATGAATGGACGTCTAAGGACCCTCACATCAACCTTGCTGAAAAAAAGAGCAGAATGGAAGATGATATCTCTCCACTTGTATTAAAGCAGGTGGAGCTGGAGGCGCGGACGGCGACGGGGGCGAGGGGGACAAGACACACACACATACACACACCCACCCACCCACTGCCTGTTCTATCTGTAGCATGTACAGCCAGACACACTCAATATTGAGGATATGAACTCACCGGAACATGGCCCGGCCGTGCCTCTCCTTATGGGGAAGCAGTAACACATGCAAAGTTAATCTGTAAATCTGACACACACACACACACACACACACACACACACACACACACACACACACACACACACGACACACACTCACTTATTCACTCAAATGAGGAAGGTCATATTATGAATTAGATACTGTAAAGCGAAAGGCAGCGGAGTTCTGCCTTTTTTGTACCAGGGTGTTTTTATATTGAAAAATAACACCCAAAGCCCAAGGACGACTTCATTATTACAACCCAATGAACAGTACCATGCATACCACCAGCGATACCTTTGATGACTTCAGAATTTCAATGGAATAAATATAAAGTAATTCAATAGGAGCAAAAACTTTGGTGTGAATAGATTACAAGAAAAAAGTAATAGAAGTATTGACGTCATTATCCTCACCATCATCATTTCCTGAATATTCTGTCCGAGACAAACGCTCTCATTTATTCTTTCTCTTCCCCATTCCCTTATTTTTTTATCTTCTTTATACCATGGCAAAGTAGCCCTTAGATCCCTCTGAGAGAAGCTATTCCCCCTGTCTCCGGACTACATTTCCCTAACATTAATTGCACAATTAAAAACTCATCTGTGCAGCGAACAATGTGACGTTAACCACCTCCACTTCCTCCCACTGTCCCCATCACATTATGGTGTTATTGATGAACATGTCCGCCCCGGTTATAGTACAGGTACTATAGGTGTGTCCCAATCACATAAAACCCACGAACACAAACACAAACGTGAATGCTCTCAGGCACACAAGTACAAACACAGAAACACACACGCGCACTCACACGCGCACACACACACACACACACACACACACACACACACACACACACACACACACACACACACCATCCCACGGAGACTGAGTCATGTTTTCCTCTTACCTTCACCTTGTCCAATTCCACAAATATCTGTTCCATGGGTTGAGGGCACATGCACTTGACATGCATTTGCTTACCATTAACTTAATAGTAATCTACACTTCATTGTATGTTGTTTTCCTTGATATGCCTTTCATCACTATCAGCAATGATTGGCAAATTAGATCAGCATCTTACCTGCTGTGGACACTGCATATGTTGCACAGTTGGAAATCACACCTGCCCACTTAAACAACAGCAAAGCAGATTTGGTAAGTGCTTTGCTATTTTGTCCACACCCCCCATGGTGTTTAATAATGGCTGTTATGGATTTCTGGGAGGGAAAATGCTGACACAGTCTCCAGTAATGCCGCTCACCTGCAAATTTCATTACCAACCTGCATTACTACTAGGCTACTGTTTATTTGGCACCTAGACTACAGCTAGAAGCAGACAAGCACACAGATGCAAAAAACAACACACATTGCATGCACACACACACACACATACACACATACACATGAATACATGCACAAAAGCATGCACACACGCATACACACATACACAAAACAAATACATCTGTGAAGAGAGAGAGTGATACAGATGAAGAAAGAGCAATAGACAGACAGAACGGACCGTGAGATAGATAGATAGATAGATAGATAGATAGATAGATAGATAGATAGATAGATAGATAGATAGATAGATAGATAGATAGATAGTGTGATGCCACGAGAGGCTACCGCTTCCAGCGGGGTTGCCCAAGTAGTGCAAGGAGTCCAGGTTCAACCAAAACAAGGATTTTTATTAAAGGTCTTCGGCAACTAACGAAATTATAACACAATTCTCTTCTTCCCCGAGCCCACCCTACAGACCGTGTCTCTTCCCTTCCAAACAACTCCAGCCCATCAGCCCCTGATTGGTTTCAGCTGCGTGGGAAGATTGGCCACAGAGGGTTGGAGTTCCCGACCATACCAGCAGATGGAGCCATAGCTGTCTGGGTTTGCAGCCACCTCAGGGGGATGTAACGTCCCTCCAGGACACAGCCTCTCGTGACATCACACATCCCCCTCCTCGGGACCGACGTCCTCGTCGGGGTAAAGGCAGTGAAGAAGGCATCACGCCGGGAGAGGGCGTCCGCATTTCCGTGGTGCTTGCCAGCCCTGTGGACAACCGAAAAGTTAAACGGTTGCAAGCTCAAAAACCATCTGGTTACTCTACTGTTTGATTCCTTGTTCTTGGCCATCCACTGCAGAGGGGCGTGATCAGATACCACCATGAAACGTCGGCCCAGGAGATAGAACCGAAGGGACTCCAGGGCCCAGACTACAGCCAGACATTCCTTCTCCACCGTTGAATAGTTCTTCTCTCTTGGAAGTAACTTCCTGCTTAGGTAGAGAATGGGATGTTCTTCCCCGTCATGTGCCTGGGTGAGGACAGCACCCAGACCCACCTCCGAAGCATCCGCTTGGACCATGAATTCCTTCTTGAAGTCTGGTGCCACCAGGATCGGACTGGAGCAGAGTGCTCGCTTCAGGTTGCGGAAAGCCGCCTCCGCCGCAGGGTTCCACTTCACCATTCGTGAGTGGCGTTTGGTCGTCAGCTCCGTCAATGGTGCCGCTATGGTAGCAAAATCTGCAATAAAGCGTCTATAGTAGCCAGCGAGGCCCAAAAATGACCTTACTTGCTTCTTGTTGATGGGCTGCGGCCAGTCCTGTATGGCCCGCAGTTTGGCTTCCTGTGGTTTGACCAACCCCCGCCCAATGGTGTACCCCAGGTAGTTTGTCTCACTGAAGGCCACCTTGCACTTCTTCGGGTTTGCCGTGAGCCCTGCTTCCCTGAGCGAATCCAGCACCGCTTGTACCCGGGGTAGGTGGCTGGCCCAATCCTGACTTTGTATAACCACATCATCCAAATAAGCCGCTGCGTGCCTCTTGTGGGGGCGCAAGGACTCGATCCATCAGGCGTTGGAACGTGGCAGGTGCCCCGTGGAGACCAAACGGAAGTCGGGTATACTGGTAGAGCCCCTCCGGGGTGGCAAAGGCTGTCTTCTCCTTAGACGCCGGGGGTCAAGGGCACCTGCCAGTAGCCTTTTGTGAGATCAAGAGTGGTTATGAAACGAGCATGCCCCAAGGAGTCTATTAAATCATCGACACGAGGCATTGGGTATGCATCAAATTCAGACACTTCATTCAACTTTCGATAGTCATTACAAAATCGTACTGAACCGTCGGGCTTGGGAACTAGTACTATGGGACTTGCCCAGGCACTGTGGGACTCTTCGATTACTCCCAACTCCCGCATCTTCCTTACCTCCTTCTGTATAACCACTTTACGAGCCTCTGGCACGCGGTACGGGCGCTGGTTTACCGTTCGGCCAGGCATGGTGCGGATCTCATGTTGGACCACCTCTGTGTGACCGGGAAGGGAGGAGAAGACATCCTGGTTCTGCTCCACGAGTTCCAGGGCCATCTGTCGTTGATGTGGGGACAGATTTGGACCCAGCTGAACCTCTTCTCGCGCCGGTTCCTGGGTCTCTGTGGGGGTAGAGAGCTAAACAGCGCCTCTCTGGCGTGCCACTTCTTTAAAAGGTTAACATGATAAATCTGCTCAGTTTTCCTCTTATCTGGTTGCCTCACCTTGTAGTTTACTTCTCCCATGCGTTCAATGACCTCATATGGTCCTTGCCAGGTTGCCAGGAATTTGCACTCAACGGTTGGCACCAGGACCAGCACTCTGTCCCCCGGCTTAAACTCCCTGGGCTGAGCAGATCTGTTGTAGGAGGCTTGCTGTTGCCGCTGACTGGCCTCCATGTGTTCCCGCATCATGGGATAGATGGCCTTCATTCTCTCCCTCATAGCCCCTACATGGTCGATCAGTGTCCGCTGTTGGCATGGCTGCTCCTCCCAGGCCTCCTTGGCGATGTCGAGCAGTCCTCTGGGTCTGTAGGAAAGCAAGAGCTCAAAGGGTGAAAAACCAGTAGAAGACTGAGGTACCTCTCTCACCGCAAACAATATGTATGGTAACAGCTGATCCCAGTTGCGCCCATCTTCCCCTACCGCTTTCCGCAGCATGGATTTTAGTGTTTTGTTAAAACGTTCGACTAGGCCATCTGTCTGGGGGTGGTAGACCGAGGTTCTCAGCTGTTTGATTTTCAGTAAAGCACAGAGTTCTTTCATCACCCTGGACATGAATGGAGTCCCTTGGTCCGTCAATATCTCTTTTGGGATTCCCAGACTAGTTGAGAGACGGAACAGCTCCTTGGCGATTTGTCTGGATGTAGCCTTCCTCAGCGGAATGGCCTCCGGGTACCGGGACGCATAGTCCAGAATGACCAGAATGTATTGATGTCCCCTGGCACTTTTCGGTAAGGGCCCGACTATGTCTAATCCAATCCTCTCAAAAGGAGTTTCGATAATGGGCAAGGGAATGAGCGGGTTTCTATATGTGGGCTTTCGGCGCAACCTGCTGACACTCAGGGCAACTACGGCAGTAGTTCTCTATCTCTTTGTGTACTCCTGGCCAAAAGAAACGTTGCATGATTCTTTCCTTAGTCTTCTCTACCCCCAAGTGGGCCCCTAGCGGGTGTGTGTGGGCTAGGTTGAGTACTGTGGCCCGATAGGGCTGTGGCACGAGGAGCTGTTCATGCACTTCCTCATTTTTCTTGACTATCTGATATACTAACCCCCGGTTTACTGCGAAATGGGGGTAAGTAGGGGTTGTCTTATCACCTAACACTACACCTTCTAATACCTGCACATTTCTTAAGGCATTTGCAAGAGTAGGATCTTGTAATTGAGCCGTACCATACTGGCCTGTGAGAGGGGAAGCTCTTGGGTGCCTGGGACGTCTTCTTCACTGGAGAACGGAGCACTTTCCTGGGCTGCGTTCTCTTCTCCCGTATCCGGACCAGTCTCGGTGTCGGTCTGGGCACCTGCCATCCCTATCAGAGCCCGGGGCGGGAGTGAGTAACTCGGAGGATTGCACCGGAGCCTTCCCAGGATGAGTCTTGCCTCTCCGTTTCCGAGGTACTCGGGTTATCCTCTCCTGAGACTCTCTCCAGAGTGGGTAAAAGGCTGGGCAGTCTCGTCCAATTAGGACAGGGACGGGGAGGGAATCAACCACCCCCCCGCCGTCGTGTGTATGGTTCCCCGTGTGCTGGTCATTGTAAGTTCAGTAATGGGGTATTCTCTGGTGTCCCCATGGACACAGGAAACTGGGAGGACTTTCCCGGGGGTCAGACACGTTGGGCCCACCAAATCCTTACGCACCAGGGTGGCCCGGCTACCAGAATCCAGTAAGGCCTCCACATCATGGTGATTCACAGTTACCGGGCAGGTGGGGGTCGATCTGGGCCGCCATCTACGACTCCCAAGAGCGAGGCAACCCGGTGTGTGGGTGCTGAGCTGGAGGACTCCGCAGTGGGCATAGGTTCATCGGCTGGTTTCCCACACTGCCAGGAGATATGTCCCATCTCCCCACACCGGTAACACTGTCGAGTTTCCCCCTCCTGGTGTACTCTTCTTGGACCCGCCTGGTTTCTGGCTCCCCTGGAGCCGGGATAAGTCCTGACGTGGCTGGGTTCGAGACCTTGGGGTCCTTTGGACGGGTCCTTCCCATTTGTGGTGGGGCCGCACTCCTGGGGTCTTTTCGGGAAGCATTCAGCATCTCCGCTGTGGCCTGGTACTTTTCCACAGCTTCCACGGTCAGATCAGCCGTGGTCAAGGCCTGTTGACTGATGAACCGTTTTGCCTCATAAGGCAGGGCGCGTAGGGTAACGATCCACCACAACGGCCTCCACCACCGCCGCTGCTGTATTCCTCTGCGGATCCAGCCATTTCCTTGCGATTCGGACAAGTTCATGCATCTGCGCCCGAGAGGTTGGTCTGGTTGGAAGGTCCAACTGTGAAAGCGCTGGGCCATACCAAATTTTGTGAGTCCATATCTGCTGAGGATCTCAGACTTCAGGGCATCATAGTCAGTAACCTGGTCAGGGCCCAGGTCCCGGACAGCATTCAGCGCTTCCCGGTTAGAAAGGGGGCTAACAGACCAACCCACTGTTGCTTGGGCCAGGCTTCCCTAGTGGCCGTGGCCTCAAATGCATGCAGGTATGCCTCAATGTCATCGGTAGCTCCCATCTTAGATATAAAGTCACTTGCCTTTATTGGGCGGGTATTTTGGACCACCCTCTGTCTCTGCAACTGCAATTCCTCTGCCTTCAGAAGGTTGGCTTTCTTTTGCTCCTCCAAGAGAGCCACGTTTGCTTGCATCTGGGCTTGCTGGCCAGCAACAAGGGCTTTCAATATGTCCTCCATTTCAGTCGGCGGGGAGCCTACGGCCAACTTGGAAAACTGGGTGATCAAACCTTCGGTATCCTCCTCTGACATGCACTATTAACGCTTGAGCGTGCCCGTATTCTCCACCATCTGTGATGCCACGAGAGGCTACCGCTTCCAGCGGGGTTGCCCAAGTAGTGCAAGGAGTCCAGGTTCAACCAAAACAAGGATTTTTATTAAAGGTCTTCGGCAACTAACGAAATTATAACACAATTCTCTTCTTCCCCGAGCCCACCCTACAGACCGTGTCTCTTCCCTTCCAAACAACTCCAGCCCATCAGCCCCTGATTGGTTTCAGCTGCGTGGGAAGATTGGCCACAGAGGGTTGGAGTTCCCGACCATACCAGCAGATGGAGCCATAGCTGTCTGGGTTTGCAGCCACCTCAGGGGGATGTAACGTCCCTCCAGGACACAGCCTCTCGTGACATCACAATAGATAGATAGATAGATAGATAGATAGATAGATAGATAGATAGATAGATAGATAGATAGATAGATAGATAGATAGATAGATAGATAGATAGATAGATAGATAGATAGATAGATAGATAGATAGATAGATAGATAGATAGATAGATAGATAGATAGATAGATAGATAGATAAATAGATAGATAGAGTGTCAGTCTCCAGAGACACGGCAGCAGCAGACATGTGGAAGGCCGGAGTATTGACCACCTCTTGCTTTATTTGACAGCTATTGCCTTGCTCAGGGGGTTTTATTGCCAGGCTGCCCAGCCACAGGGCTCAGTGTCTCACTGCCTGACTCTCCGCCTGCTCCCTGTTCCCATGCTGCATCCGCTGCTATAGCTTCCCTGTTCTACTCTGAGGTAATTTACATGTGGTTCGTTGGAGACCCGTCACTAGGGATTAACATGGGTAACTGGGATCCCAGGACTGTCCCGGTAACAATCTTCACATTTCTCCAAAAAATGTAATGACAAGACCCAGGAAATTAGAACTAGAATTTTTCTTCAATGTTGGCACTAATACAATTCCAAAATACACAACATGCGCAGCATCAGATTAGCAAAAAATGTAATTGCACATTATCCAAACAGGTTGTCGCATGGAAGCCTTTAGTCTAGGGTGTTTACTTCACACAAAGGCTCTATAAATACAAAGCACACGCATAACTCAACTAGCTCTCAAAGTCTCAAGTCAGAATTAGATGTTCATCTACAGTGGGGAGAACAAGTATTTGATACACCGCCGATTTTGCAGGTTTTCCTACTTAAAAAGCATGTAGAGGTCTGTAATATTTATCATAGGTACACTTCAACTGTGAGAGACGGAATCTAAAACAAAAATCCAGAAAATCACATTCTATGATTTTTAAGTAATTAATTTGCATTTTATTGCATGACATAAGTATTTGATCACCTACCAACCAATAAGAATTCCGGCTCTCACAGACCTGTTAGTTTTTCTTTAAGAAACCCTCCTGTTCTCCACTCATTACCTGTATTAACTGCACCTGTTTGAACTCGTTACCTGTATAAAAGACACCTGTCCACACACTCAATCAAACAGACTCCAACCTCTCCACAATGGCCAAGACCAGAGAGCTGTGTAAGGACATCAGGGATAAAATTGTAGACCTGCACAAGGCTGGGATGGGCTACAGGACAATAGGCAAGCAGCTTGGTGAGAAGGCAACAACTGTTGGCGCAATTATTAGAAAATGGAAGAAGTTCAAGATGACGGTCAATCACCCTCGGTCTGAGGCTCCATGCAAGATCTCACCTCGTGGGGCATCAATGATCATGAGGAAGGTGAGGGATCAGCCCAGAACTACACGGCAGGACCTGGTCAATGACCTGAAGAGAGCTGGGACCACAGTCTCAAAGAAAATCATTAGTAACACACTACGCCATCATGGATTAAAATCCTGCAGCGCACGCAAGGTCCCTCTGCTCAAGCCGGCGCATGTCCAGGCCCGTCTGAAGTTTGCCAATGACCATCTGGATGATCCAGAGGAGGAATGGGAGAAGGTCATGTGGTCTGATGAGACAAAAATAGAGCTTTTTGGTCTAAACTCCACTCGCCGTGTTTGGAGGAAGAAGAAGGATGAGTACAACCCCAAGAACACCATCCCAACCGTGAAGCATGGAGGTGGAAACATCATTCTTTGGGGATGCTATTCTGCAAAGGGGACAGGACGACTGCACCGTATTGAGTGGAGGATGGATGGGGCCATGTATCGCGAGATCTTGGCCAACAACCTCCTTCCCTCAGTAAGAGCATTGAAGATGGGTCGTGGCTGGGTCTTCCAGCATGACAACGACCCGAAACACACAGCCAGGGCAACTAAGGAGTTGCTCCGTAAGAAGCACCTCAAGGTCCTGGAGTGGCCTAGCCAGTCTCCAGACCTGAACCCAATAGAAAATCTTTGGAGGGAGCTGAAAGTCCGTATTGCCCAGCGACAGCCCCGAAACCTGAAGGATCTGGAGAAGGTATGGAGGAGTGGGCCAAAATCCCTGCTGCAGTTTGTGCAAACCTGGTCAAGACCTACAGGAAACTTATGATCTCTGTAATTGCAAACAAAGGTTTCTGTACCAAATATTAAGTTCTGCTTTTCTGATGTATCAAATACTTATGTCATGCAATAAAATGCAAATTAATTACTTAAAAATCATACAATGTGATTTTCTGGATTTTTGTTTTAGATTCCGTCTCGCACAGATGAAGTGTACCTATGATAAAAATTACAGACCTCTACATGCTTTGTAAGTAGGAAAACCTGCAAAATCGGCAGTGTATCAAATACTTGTTCTCCCCACTGTATGTTTCTCAAACGTCAAATTTCGAAGTTGTTGCAAACGTCAAATTTCAAAGTGTTTAAGGTTAAGTTTAGGCATTAACTCCGAATTTCTAAGGTTAGGGTTAAGTTTAGGCATTAACTCCGAAATCTTAAGGTTAGGCATTTACTCTGAATGGTTAAGTTAAGGGTTAAGGTTTGGGATAGGCTTAAAACAAAAATCCAAAAAACAACCTTCTATCGCTGGATTCAAATTTGCAACCTTTGGAATCAGAGGCAGATTCTTACGCCCATCCACCAACCCGTCCACAATGCCCTAGCAAAACCAAAACCTACATGAAGGTAATAGCGCTCACTGTTGCCCCTAGTGGCCGGCATAACTGACACTGCCCGAATGCATTTAATAAATCCTACAGGAATACCCTACAGTAAAGCCTATAAAAGAAGCCTCTTTGAGTTGTCATTGTGACTCTTCTGACAGTCACAAATTTGATAGGCCTTTGCACAATTCACTAAATAGGCATCTCTGTCACAGACATGAAGTCTCATAACAATTCAGAGAGGCATGAGGGAAAATTATATCTTCTCCTGTCCTAGAGCCTAGGCTGTATTTTCCTATCCAGTCCCAATTTCACTGAAAACCAAAATCCTAACTCATGAAAATTCCTAAATGTATTCTGTAATCCAGAGGTTGCATTGTCAAAGCATGTCTCTCGCCTATGCATGTCAAAATACCGCTATAACATTTCCCCCGCTTCTCTGCACTTTCTCCTACTTGCTGCCCATATGAGAGCTTCGGTAGAGAATGTGTGCTGAACAAACAGTATGAGAGTGGAAATTGATATTTTTTAAACAGAGTTGGTCCCCGTTAAGATACCTTGATATTTAAACTATTTAAACTCTCTCTGTTATTAGAGCTGATCTGCTCTGTATAATCATCAACTCGATTTGGCCAAATATAGGAGATATTCTGTCATTTGTTGGAGGAGGTTATCTAGCAAGCTTAGCAACTTTGGTCATTTGACATTTGTTTGACTGCCGTTACAAAATTTGTATGATTCAACAACGCTATACTATAGTGCGCGCTGTGCGCCCTGAGTGCACTGTGTTGAGATAGCCTACTGCTGAAATGCACTGAATTAATTGAGGACCATGATAATGCTCTGAATTTATGAAAGGCCTGTTTTGCAATTCACAACGTCATTGGAGATCAAAGACACACGTAATTACTCTATCATTACTAAATATCAGTTTCAGTTGTTCTGAAATCTTTACATAGTGGCGCAGCCAAACCGACCAGGTGGCACAGCGCCCCTCTTATTTGGGGAGAAAACTATAGATGATCATGTGTTGGTTTTAAAGAATTTAAATGGGCACTTACGATTTTGCTCTATTTCCTGGGACTTTCGTGATAAATATGAATTGTTCCCGGTATTAAAACTTGGTAGATTTGCTGGAAAATATGAATCCCTACCCTTCACCATCCCTTGCCATTGATCTTCAAACAAGTCTTCATTCGTGACCTATGACCAGCGCCCTCCTATAATCCTCCCCTTCCCTTCCCTCGCCACGCCAGGCCCTGCACAGCAACACACAGCAAAACAGAGGGAAAGGGGAGATTGTATATATAGAACTGGAGAAAGGAGGAGAGAGGGGAGGAATCAAAAGGAACAGATGGACAGGGTTATCGGTCTGATTGAGAAGCGTTCTCTTTCTCATGTAGCACGTGGGAGATCTCATTGAAAGGCTGTTGCTGTCTATCGATCGGCTAGCTCCCGAGGAGTGGATACTGCGAGGCCACTGGAGACAGAGAGAAAGAGAGGGGGATGGAGAGAGAGATGGTTAGGTGTATAATTTGTTTTAGCACACAGCCATGCAATCTCCATAGACAAACATTGGCAGTAGAGTGGCCTTACTGAAGAGATCAGTGACTTTCAACATGGCACCGTCATAGGATGCCACCTTTCCAACAAGTCAGTTCGTCAAATTTCGGCCCTGCTAGAGCTGCCCGGTCAACTGTAAGTGCTGTTATTGTGAAGTGGAAACGTCTGGGAGCAGCAACGGCTCAGCTGTGGAGTGGTAGGCCAAACAAGCTCACAAAACGGGACTGCCGAGTGCTGAAGTGCGTAAAAATCGTCTGGCCTCGGTTTCAATACTCACTACCGAGTTCCAAACTGCCTCTGGAAGCAACGTAGGCACAATAACTGTTCTGGAGTGATGAATTACGCTTCACCATCTGGCAGTCCGATGGACAAATCTGGGTTTGGCGGATGCCAGGAGAACGTTACCTGCCCCAATGCATAGTGCCAACTCCAAAGTTTGGTGGAGAAGGAATAATGGTCTGGGCTGTTTTTCATGGTTCGGGCTTGGCCCCTTAGTTCCAGTGAAGGGAAATCTTAACGCTACAGCATACATTCTAGAAGATTCTGCGCTTCCAACTTTGTGGCAACAGTTTGGGGAAGGCCCTTTCCTGTTTCAGCATGACAATGCCCCGGTACACAAACCGAGGTGAATTCAGAAATGGTTTGTCAAGATCGGTGTGGAAGAACTTGACTGGCCTGCACAGAGCCCTAACCTCAACCCCAGCGAGCACCTTTGGAATGAATTGGAACACTGACTGCGAGCCAGGCCTAATCGCCCAACATCAGTGCCCGACCTCACTAATGCTCTTGTGGCCTAATGGAAGCAAGCCCCCGCAGCAATGTTCCAACATCTAGTGGAAAGCCTTCCCAGAAGAGTGGAGGCTGTTATAGCAGCAAAGTGGGGACCAACTCCATATTAATGCCCATGATTTTGGAATGAGATGTTCGACGAGCAGGTGTCCACATACTTTTGGTAATGTAGTGTATGTTCCAGGATAACAAAGAGATGGAAAACAGAGGAGATGGGTGAGAGAGATACATGGGAGACACAAAGTAGAGGCCTTGTTGAGGTCTTTTCAGAGCCCTCTCCTCGCGTATCATCCTCATCTATAGAGATGAAGGCAGTGAAGAGAGGGAGAGAAAGAGAGTGACAAAGAGAGAGACCAAAAAGCAATCATGTTACTTCTCTTACTCTACTGTCCTTCGAGTGAAGATGAGATCACATTGTAGAGAAGAACAATGTGAACAAGAACATCGGACACAATCCAATAACCTGTGGGTGTTCCTATTCCTAATGGTCAATACAAACATTAATGGCTGTACTGGCGATATCCTCAAGCAATTCTTTGTACATTCTTCTAAGCTTGTTTGCTTTTATGTTCTCGCTGGATGTATTTATTTTTATATTTCTCTAACCTGCTATTTGAAATGCAGATGATTTTGCGCTAGCATCTGAAAAACAACAACCCAACCCTGAACTCCACCGCCAACGTGATTTGTGTGCTTTTGATTGTGCTCCACAGGAGCTTGTTTAAACGTATCCTAACCCTGACACAACAAGAGGATGCAGGGCCGATATGTCTACTTTACCATACCTCAAAGTTTAGTTTAGCCTTTCTGGTTCTATGCTTCTGCCCTTAGGGGTTTTGTGTTGAGAAGGGTTTGTTTGGCTAGCTTGGGCCATGAAAAAGATGGATCGAGAGAAAGAGAGAGCTCTCTGCAGCTCACTAACAACATTGAAACCAAATACCAATCAAAAGACAGTTCAATTTCTTAAAAAAAAAAAATCAAACAAATTGACTCCAAAATTGAAAAACAACTACACTGAAAATTGGACAAACATAACTGCAAAATAAACTTGATTCTTATCTGTCCCTAAATCCCAAATTTACATTGGCAGAATAACTGAGCCTCCAAGATGTAAAAGGAAGAAAAACCCTCCCAGAATATAGACTGAGCTACCACAGTCTAGAAATTGAAAGAAGAAGGAACCTTAAGACCTGATTGCCAAGATATCAGAGACTATGTACAATGGCTTGCGAAAGTATTCACCCCCCTTGCATTTTTCCTACTTTGTTGCCTTACAACCTGGAATTAAAATTGTTTTTTTGGGGGTTTGTATCATTTGATTTACACAACATGCCTACCACTTTGAAGATGCAAAATATGTTTTATTGTGAAACAAACAAGAAATAAGACAAAAAAACTGAAAACTTGAGCGTGCATAATTAAACCTCCGTCCCAGTCTCAAATCTCTGGAAGACAGAAAAATGTCCCTGTAGACTTTGCGGTTGTTAGTGTTTTTTTTTTGTTTCCTTGTGTTTTGTTTCCTTATTGAATTATTTTACTCATTTCGTTTCTCTACATACTCACACACAACCCCTCATGTATGCACTCTAAATACATATAAAATAATACATAAAATAACAAGTATTACACTCATAAGCCATGTCCGAAAACCCATACTTGCATCCTAAATAGTAGGCCGTTTAAATATGCAAAATAACTATGTTTAATAGTATGGAATATTAAAAAAAAATCTAGTATTTTTTAAATGCCTGGATGTCATACTAATTTTGGCTTTGACAACAGCTTATCAATTAGACATATGGGGATGCACTACTTAAATAAACGAATAGCGGGAAATACGCAGTCGCGCATGATGCATTCTAAGTATTTGAAAATAGAGTGTTATATATTATGTGAATTTTGGAAAATCGAGTATGGTTTAAATGCCAGGATGTTATACTCATTTCGGCTCTTCATCAAGGAGAATTCGATGCACACTTTTCCACAATGCATTGGAAGAGGTGGGCTGCGAGTGATAGGCCCTACTTCTCTTCAAGTAGCCAAACAACAAAACTAGGCTACTTAATTATGAAGATGCCAAATAGTGAAACTTCTGCGGTGATGTTCAAATGTAGGCTGAGTAATTTTTGTTCTCCTTAAAATGATCACAAGTACCCTATTAAATTGTAGGCTACATCTTTGAAAACAGAAGTATTTTTTTTAACCCAAAGTGGATTTCAGTTTACTCATTGAAAAGTGTTTCTTCTTCTCTTGGCTTTCCTCAGAGCTACTTTGGTTTCATTAATAAATAAACTCAGCAAAAAAAGAAACGTCCTCTCACTGTCAACTGCGTTTATTTTCAGCAAACTTAACATGTGTAATATATTTGTATGACATAACTGAGACATAAACTGAACACGTTCCACAGACATGCGGCAGGTAGCTTAGTGGTTAAGAGCGTTGTGCCAGTAACCGAAAAGTCGCTGGTTCTAATCCCCGAGCCAACTAGGTGAAAAATCTGTCGATGTGCCCTTGAGCAAGGCACTTAACCCTAATTGCTCCAGTAAGTCGCTCTGGATAAGAGCGTCTGCTAAAATGTAAAATGTGACTAACAGAAATTGAATAATGTGTCCCTGAACAAAGGGGGGTCAAAATCAAAAGTAATATTCAGTATCTAGTGTGGCCACAGCTGCATTAAGTACTGCAGTGCATCTCCTCATCATGGACTGCACCACATTTGCCAGTTCTTGCTGTGAGATGTTACCCCACTCTTCCACCAAGGCACCTGCAAGTTCCCGGACATTTCTGGGGGGAATGGCCCTAGCCCTCACCCTCTGATCCAACAGGTCCCAGATGTGCTCAATTGGATTGAGATCCGGGCTCGTCGCTGGCCATGGCAGAACACTGACATTCCTGTCTTGCAGGAAATCACAAGCAGTATGGCTGGTGGCATTGTCATGCTGGAGGGTCATGTCAGGATGAGCCTGCAGGAAGGGTACCACATGAGGGAGGAGGATGACTTCCCTGTAACACACAGCGATGAGATTGCCTGCAATGACAACAAGCTCAGTCCGATGATGCTGTGACACACCGCCCCAGACCAAAACGGACCCTCCACCTCCAAATCTATCCCGCTCCAGAGTACAGGCCTCGGTGTAACGCTCATTCCTTCGACGATAAACGTGAATCCGACCATCACCCCTGGTGAGACAAAACCGCGACTTGTCAGTGAAGAGCACTTTTTGGCATCCTGTCTGGTCCAGCAGTGGGTTTGTGCCCATAGGCGACGTTGTTGCCGGTGATGTCTGATGAGGACCTGCCTTACAACAGACCTACAAGCCTTCAGTCCAGCCTCTCTCAGCCTATTGCGGACAGTCTGAGCACTGATGGAGGGATTGTGCGTTCCTGGTGTAACTCGGGCAGTTGGTGTTGCCATCCTGTACCTGTCCCGCAGGTCTGATGTTCGGATGTACCGATCCTGTGCAGGTGTTGTTACACGTGGTCTGCCACTGCGAGGACAATCAGCTGTCCGTCCTGTCTCCCTGTAGCGCTGTCTTAGGTGTCTCACAGTACGGACATTGCAATTTATTGCCCTGGCCACATCTGCAGTCCTCATGCCTCCTTGCAGCATGCCTAAGGCACGTTCACGCAGATGAGCTGGGACCCTGGGCATCTTTCTTTTGGGGGGTTTCAGAGTCAGTATAGTGTCCTAAATTTCATAACTGTGACCTTAATTGCCTACCGTCTGTAAACTGTTAGTTTCTTAACGACCATTCCACAGGTGCATGTTAATTAGTTGTTTATGGTTCATTGAACAAGCATGGGAAACTGTGTTTAAACCCTTTACAATGAAGATCTGTGAAGTTATTTGGATTTTTACTAATTATCTTTGAAAGACAGTCCTGAAAAAAAAAACGTTTCTTTTTTTGCTGAGTTTATGTTGAAATGGAACCAAATTACAGTGAGGGAAAAAGTATTTGATCCCCTGCTGATTTTGTACGTTTGCCCACTGACAAAGAAATTATCAGTCTATTATTTTAATGGTAGGTTTATTTGAACAGTGAGAAACAGAATAACAAAAACAAAAAAACAAAAACGCATGTGAAAAATGTTATATATAGTATTTGACCCCCTCTTAATCAGAAAGATTTCTGGCTCCCAGGTGTCCTTTATACAGGTAACGAGCTGTGATTAGGAGCACACTCTTAAAGGGAGTGCTCCTAATCTCACCTCGTTACCTGTATAAAAGACACCTGTCCACAGAAGCAATCAAGTCCACGATTCCAAACTCTCCACCATGGCCAAGACCAAAGAGCTCTCCAAGGATGTCAGGGACAAGATTGTAGACCTACACAAGGCTGGAATGGGCTACAAGACCATCGCCAAGCAGCTTTGTGAGAAGGTGACAACAGTTGGTGCGATTTTTCGCAAATGGAAGAAACACAAAATAACTGTAAATCTCCCTCGGCCTGGGGCTCCATGCAAGATCTCACCTTGTGGAGTTGCAATGATCATGAGAACGGTGAGGAATCAGCCCAGAACTACACGGGAGGATCTTGTCAATGATCTCAAGGCAGCTGGGACCATAGTCACCAAGAAAACAATTGGTAACACACTACGCCGTGAAGGACTGAAATCCTGCAGCGCCCGCAAGGTCCCCCTGCTCAAGAAAGCACATACATAGGCCCGTCTGAAGTTTACCAATGAACATCTGAATGATTCAGAGGAGAACTGGGTGAAAGTGTTGTGGTCAGATGAGACCAAAATGGAGCTCTTTGGCATCAACTCAACTCGCCGTGTTTGGAGGATGAGGAATGCTGCCTATGACCCCAAGAACACCATCCCCACCATCAAACATGGAGGTGGAAACATTATGCTTTAGGGGTGTTTTTCTGCAAAGGGGACAGGACAACTTCACCGCATCAACGGGACGATGGATGGGGCCATGTACCGTCTTATCTTGGGTCAGAACCTCCTTCCCTCAGCCAGGGCATTGAAAATGGGTCGTGGATGGGTATTCCAGCATGACAATGACCCAAAACACACGGCCAAGGCAACAAAGGAGTGGCTCAAGAAGAGGCACATTAAGGTCCTGGAGTGGCCTAGCCAGTCTCCAGACCTTAATCCCATAGAAAATCTGTGGAGGGAGCTGAAGGTTCGAGTTGCCAAACGTCAGCCTCGAAACCTTAATGACTTGGAGAAGATCTGCAAAGAGGAATGGGACAAAATCCCTCCTGAGATGTGTGCAAACCTGGTGGCCAACTACAAGAAACGTCTGACCTCTGTGATTGCCAACAAGGGTTTTGCCACCAATTACTAAGTCATGTTTTGCAGAGGGGTCAATTACTTATTTCCCTCATTAAAATGCAAATCAATTTATAAAATTTTTGACATGCGTTTTTCTGGATTTTGTGGTTGTTATTCTGTCTCTCACTGTTCACATAAACCTACCATTAAAATTATAGACTGATCATGTCTTTGTCAGTGGGCAAACATACAAAATCAGCAGGGTATCAAATACTTTTTTCCCTCACTGTATCTGTTTCTGTCTTCAGTCCTTTTTAAATAGGATAGATGATAGGATAGATGATAGTCTGCCTAGAAACAGCCTGAGTTGGCCTATCCTATTGGCTAACTCCTATTCTATTCAAAGTTTAGATAAATTAATTGAATTGGAAATGAGATAATATCAGGCTGGTTTATGTGATGCATGTCCATTGAAAATAATCCACCTGCACTTGGACCAGGCTACAGGCTAGAGGGAGAGCTGAGCTCTCTCTGCGTTCAAGGGACATGAATGGGTCTGTATAACCCCCTTCTCCACTGAGAATGTCCCTCTGACTGATTGACAAAGTGCTCTCTAGGTTGACTTGAAAAACCGTTTTATACATGATACAAGTCAAAGCACGACTATTTATGTTTGGGTTTGGTTTACAACAATTGTTCATCTCATTCACACCGTGCAATTCCATGTGTCACAAATCTTCGTACGACATCTCCAACAAGGTTGAAATATAAGACACACAGACACAAACAGACAGAATTTCAGATTGCCCAGAAAGTGGTGGAGACTGATGTGTACACTAGACTAAAGGACAGAGCACAGCTTTACCACAGCTCTCTCCTGAGACTAACGCCTGTCAGAGACCGAAGTCTAATGGGTCCAACCACTCCCCAACATCCCCTAGCTAGCTATTCCCTGGCTAACCCATCTCTAAAACCTTGAGTGTGCCCAGGGTGAGGCTGTGCTCTGTAGGATGACATCAGTCCTCCAGGGTCAGATAGTGATTTATGGCACCTGGGGGATGTGGGAAGTTTCAGCTCCTAGGCTGCTTTGGTCTCTGTGTGTGGGTCTGGTAACAGACAGAAATGCTCACACACAGACACAGACGTGCGCACACACGCACGCACACACACACACACACATACACAAACACACACACTCACCCTTGCGCCTATACAGTGTGACTATGACCTTGCCCGTGACCATAGTGTTAAATGACAGTAAATGTGTCTGATGAGCGGTCAGTTGGCTCAGTGGGGAGGGGGGGGGGCCGATATGAAGATGAAATAGCTATTTTCTACACCCCTCGGCCCCTGATGGATTGGGGACAAGGCCCCTCATCGCTCTTAGCGCCATCTGGGTGACCTCACAGGATTCAGGTCACAGATTCATCACCCAGTGCTCCACGATGTCCCACCGTCCTCTTACTCACCACCACATGATTCACTGGCCAGCAACACAATATGGCCAACATGGGACATTTCACCTGATATAAAGACCCACATGAATTAATTCAGTCATGGTAATCTAAGATCTTCAGTTACCGTTACCGTGTCTTCATCCAAGGACTGTTACTGTAATGAAAGGATTTATATATTTCAGTCATATACAGTGCCTTATTTACATAACTATTCAGACCGTTTGTATAAGTATTCAGACCCTCATTGATCATCCTTGAGATGTTTCTACAACTTAATTGGAGTCCACCTGTGGGAAATTCAATTGATTGGACATGATTTGGAAATGCACACACCTGTCTATATAAGGTCCCACAGCTGACTGTGCATGTCAGAGGAAAAACCAAGCCATGAGGTCGAAGGAATTGTCTGTAGAGCTCCGAGACAGGATTGTGTGGAGCCACAGATCTGGGGAAGGGTACCAAAAAATGTCTGCAGCATTGGTCAGGGAGGTGACCAAGAACCCGATGGTCACTCTGACAGAGCGCGAGTTCCTCTGTGGAGATGAGAAAACCTTCCAGAAGTACAACCATCTCTGCAGCACTCCACCAATCAGGCCTTTATGGTAGAGTGGCCAGATGGAAGCCACTCCTCAGTAAAAGACACATGACCATGAGAAACAAGATTCTCTGGTCTGATGAAACCAAGATTGAACTCTTTGGCCTGAATGCCAAGCGTCACGTCTGGAGGAAATCTGGCACCATCCCTATGCTGTGGGGATATTTTTCAGCGGCAGGGACTGGGAGACCAGTCAGGATCAAGGCAAAGATGAACGGAGCAAAGTACGGAGAGATCCTTGATGAAAACCTGCTCCAGAGTGCTCAGGACCTCAGACTAGGGCGAAGGTTCACCTTCTAACTGGACAACGACCCTAAGCACACAGCCCAGCCAGAGCCCAGACTTGAACCCGATCGAACATCTCTGGAGAGACCTGAAAATAGCTGTGCAGCAACGCTCCCCATCCAACCTGACTGAGCTTGAGAGCATCTGCAGAGAATAATGGAAGAAACACCCCAAAACAGGTGTGCCAAGCTTGTAGCATCATACCCAAGAAGACTCAATGCTGTAACTGCTGCTGCCAAAGGGGCTTAAAAAAAGTACTGAGTAAAGGGTCTGAATCCTTACGTAAATGTGATATTTCCATTAAAAAATATATACAGTGGGGGAAAAAAGTATTTAGTCAGCCACCAATTGTGCAAGTTCTCCCACTTAAAAAGATGAGAGAGGCCTGTAATTGTCACGGTTTCGGCCGAGGCGGCTCCTCCTCCTTGTTCGGGCAGGTTTCGCCGGTCGTCGTCTCCGGAGTTCTAGCTGCCACCGCTCGATGTTTCTTGTTTGTTTGGTTTTGTCTGTTAGTCACACCTGTTTTGTGTTAGGTCTCATATAGCACCCTATTTAGTTTCCTTGTTGTTAGGTTTGTGTTGTGTGTAATTGTTCGTGTCGTGGTTGCGCTACCCGTGTCGGTACGCTATTCTTCCTGAGCTTCCTCCTTGTTGTGTGAGGAGAGATTTACGCACCTGTGTGTGCGCTTGTAGTTACGCCTGTGTGCGTCTTTTTGCCTCCGGGCTGTTTTGGATTAATTTTCGTGCTCAGTAAAGTCTTGTTGGACTTACCCTCTGCTGCCTGCGCCTGATTCTACACCACACCCATACACAGCACCGTGACAGAATTACACACCATAGAATGGAATCAGCAGGAGCACCCGTCGACCCCATGGAGGAGCATCTCCTTGGACACGAGCACCGGATCAACCGTATCGGGCACGCCTTGGAGGGCGTCATGGACACCCTTCGTCGATGGGAGACCAGCGGGGTTCCCATAGCCCCACCTATCGCACCATCACCTTCACCACCGGACAACCAGCCCGTCCATCGACCGGAACCCAGTGGGATTCGGCTCTCGCTCCCGAGGGCGTACGACGGCACCGCTGCCGGGTGTCAGGGGTTCCTCCTACAAGTGGAGCTCTACATTGCCACCATACACCCGGCGCCCTCGGGATACGAGAGCGTTTCCGCCCTCATCTCCTGTCTCACCGGCAAGGCGTTGGAGTGGGCCAACGCCGAGTGGAGGGGAATAGACGCCGCCACAGTCACCTATGCGGAGTTCTCCCGTCGCTTCCGTGCGGTCTTCGACCATCCACCAGAGGGGAGAGCGGCGGGGGAACGTCTATTCCACCTCCGACAGGGGATGAGGAGCGCTCAGGCGTTTGCGCTGGAGTTCCGGACTCTAGCGGCTGATGCGGGGTGGAATGAGAGGGCCCTCATAGACCACTTCAGATGTAGCCTTCGGGAGGACGTCCGCAGGGAGTTAGCCTGCAGGAACACTACACTAACATTTGACCAGCTGGTGGAAATGGCCATTCGACTGGACAACCTGCTGGCGACCCGCGGACGTCCCAGGTGGGGGCCCCCCATTCCACCCTCCAGCGCCTCCGAGCAGTGTCCGATGGAGCTTGGAGGTGCTGGCGCTAGAGGGAGAAGAGGTAGGAGCCCGAGGGGGGCAGTCTCCTGCACCAAGTGTGGGCGCGGAGGGCACACCGCGGCTAGGTGCTGGGGAGGGTCCCCTGGTGAGGGAGAGAGCAGGTCATACAGTGGGGAGTCCACCCAGGTGAGTAGGCGCCCTACTTACCCAGAGCTTTCTGTCGTTCACATTACCTTACCTGTTTGTTTCCCACAGGTTGCACCTCGGTCCCAGCATAAGGCGCTAGTCGATTCAGGCGCAGCTGGGAATTTTGTAGACCGGAGATTCTGTGTTAAGTTAGGGATTCCCCTCCTTCCAGTCGAAAAACCCTTTCCTGTACATGCCCTAGATAGTCGTCCGTTAGGATCTGGGTTGATTGGGGAGGTCACAGCGCCACTTAGGATGATGACGCAGGGGGGTCATGAGGAGACGATTCAACTCTATCTTATCGACTCTCCTGCGTATCCGGTGGTACTGGGGCTTCCCTGGTTGATGACCCATGATCCTACTATTTCGTGGCGAGAGAAAGCTCTTAAAGGGTGGTCTGCTCAGTGTGAGGGGTTATGTCTGGGTGTTTCCGTAGGGGCGACCTCGGTGGAGAGTCCGAACCAGATGCCAGCACTGCACATTCCTCCTGAGTATGAGGATTTGGCGCTCGTGTTCAGTAAGACCAGAGCGGCACAGTTGCCACCTCATAGACAAGGGGATTGTGCGATAGACCTCCAGACAGGAGCAGCGCTTCCGCGGAGCCATGTGTATCCTTTGTCACAGGAGGAGAAAAGGGCAATGGAGACTTACATTGCCGAGTCTCTGAGACAGGGATACATACGGGCCTCCACTTCTCCCGCGTCCTCGAGCTTCTTTTTGTGAAGAAAAAGGATGGAGGTTTGCGTCCGTGTATTGATTACCGCGGTCTCAATCAGGTGACGGTGAAGTACAGCTATCCACTTCCTCTGATTGGGACCATGACGGAGTCCTTACACGGGGCAAGGTTCTTCACAAAATTGGATCTCAGGAGCGCATATAACTTGGTGCGCATTAGGGAGGGCGATGAGTGGAAGACAGCATTTAGTACTACATCCGGCCATTACGAGTATCTCGTCATGCCATATGGGTTAATGAATGCTCCATCAGTCTTCCAATCGTTTGTAGACGAACTTTTCCGGGACATGCAGGCGCAGGGAGTAGTGGTGTACATAGATGATATTCTTGTGTACAGTGCTACTCGGGCCGAGACATGTAGCCCTGGTGCGCAGGGTATTGAGGAGACTGTTGGAGCATGACCTGTATGTCAAAGCTGAGAAATGTCTGTTCTTCCAGGAGTCAGTTTCCTTTTTGGGTTACCAGTTGTCTGCGTCAGGGGTGAGAATGGAGGTGGACCGAGTGTCCGCCGTGCGTAATTGGCAAACCCCAACTACGGTTAAAGAGGTGCAGCGGTTCTTGGGTTTTGCAATTACTACCGGAGGTTTATCCGGGGTTTTGGACAGGTGGCAGCTCCCATAACGTCTCTTCTGAAGGGGGGTCCGGTGCGCTTGCAGTGGTCAGCTGACGCGGACAGGGCCTTTGGGAGACTGAAGGACCTGTTTACCTCGGCCCCGGTGTTGGCGCACCCGGATCCCACTTTACCCTTCCAAGTTGAGGTGGACGCGTCTGAGGCCGGTATCGGGGCAGTTCTTTCTCAACGATCCGGTACACCACCTAAGCTCCGCCCCTGTGCTTTTTATTCTAAGAAGCTCAGTCCGGCGGAGCGGAATTATGACGTAGGGGACAGGGAGCTGTTAGCCGTAGTACAGGCCCTAAAGGTGTGGAGGCATTGGCTTGAGGGGGCTCAGCACCCTTTCCTCATTCTGACCGACCATCGTAACCTGGAGTACATTCGGGCAGCTAGGAGACTGAATCCTCGCCAGGCTCGATGGACTATGTTTCTCGCCCGGTTTGTGTTCAAGATCACTTACATCCCTGGGTCCCAGAACGGGAAGGCAGATGCTCTGTCCCGTCGGTATGACACGGAGGAGAGGTGCGTGGAGTCCATTCCCATACTACCGGAGTCTTGTCTGGTGGCACCGGTGGTGTGGGAGGTTGATGCGGAGATCGAGCGGGCGTTACGCACCGAGCCTAGTCCTCCACAGTGTCCGGTGGGTCGGGTGTACGTCCCGCTCGAGGTCCGGGATCGGCTGATTTATTGGGCTCACACGTCCCCCTCCTCTGGACATCCGGGTATTGGCCGGACGGTGCACTGCCTTAGTACGAAGTACTGGTGGCCAACGTTAGCCAGGGATGTGAGGGTTTATGTCTCCTCCTGCTCAGTGTGTGCCCAGTGTAAGGCGCCCAGACACTTGCCCAGGGGTAAATTACAGCCCCTGCCCGTTCCACAACGACCCTGGTCTCACCTCTCGGTGGATTTTGTTACCGATCTTCCTTCCTCCCAGGGGAATACCACCATCCTGGTCGTTGTGGATCGGTTCTCGAAGGCCTGTCGTCTCCTTCCCATGCCGGGTCTTCCTACGGCCCTACAGACCGCTGAGGCTCTATTTACTCACGTCTTCCGGCATTACGGGGTGCCCGAGGATATAGTGTCCGATCGAGGCCCCCAGTTTACCTCCAGAGTCTGGAGAGCATTTATGGAACGTTTGGGGGTCTCGGTGAGCCTTACCTCGGGTTACCACCCGGAGAGTAATGGGCAGGTTGAACGAGTCAACCAGGATGTGGGTAGGTTTCTGAGGTCATATTGTCAGGGCCGGCCGGAGGAGTGGGCGAGATATGTGCCCTGGGCCGAGATGGCACAGAACTCTCTCCGCCACTCCTCCACCCAACTAACCCCTTTTCAGTGTGTATTAGGGTACCAGCCGGTTCTGGCACCATGGCATGAGAGCCAGATCGAGGCCCCCCGCTGTGGATGAGTGGGTGCGGCGCTCGGAGGAGACGTGGGACGCTGCACACGTCCATCTGCAGCGTGCCATACGTCGACAGAAGACGAGCGCCGACCTACACCGCAGTGAGGGGCCAGTGTACGCACCTGGAGATCGAGTCTGGCTCTCAACCAGAAACCTGCCCCTCCGCCTGCCCTGCCGGAAGCTGGGTCGGCGGTTTGTGGGGCCTTTTAAAGTCCTGAGGAGATTGAACGAGGTGAGTTACAGGTTAGAACTACCTATTGATTACAAGAATATTAACCCCTCGTTCCATGTGTCTCTCCTCAGGCCGGTGGTAGCTGGTCCACTCCAGGACTTTGAGATTGAGGAGACTCCTCCGCCCCCGTTGGACATCGAGGGGGCTCCGGCGTACACGGTTCGGACCATCCTGGATTCGAGACGCCGGATGGGGGGTCTCCAATATCGTCAAGGGGGGGGTACTGTCACGGTTTCGGCCGAGGCGGCTCCTCCTCCTTGTTCGGGCAGGTTTCGCCGGTCGTCGTCTCCGGAGTTCTAGCTGCCACCGCTGAATGTTTCTTGTTTGTTTGGTTTTGTCTGTTAGTCACACCTGTTTTGTGTTAGGTCTCATTTAGCACCCTATTTAGTTTCCTTGTTGTTAGGTTTGTGTTGTGTGTAATTGTTCGTGTCGTGGTTGCGCTACCCGTGTCGGTACGCTATTCTTCCTGAGCTTCCTCCTTGTTGTGTGAGGAGAGATTTACGCACCTGTGTGTGCGCTTGTAGTTACGCCTGTGTGCGTCTTTTTGCCTCCGGGCTGTTTTGGATTAATTTTCGTGCTCAGTAAAGTCTTGTTGGACTTACCCTCTGCTGCCTGCGCCTGATTCTACACCACACCCATACACAGCACCGTGACAGTAATTTTCATCATAGGTACACGTCAACTATGACAGACAAAATGAGGAAAAAATTTCCAGAAAATCACATTGTAGGATTTTTTATGAATTTATTTGCAAATTATGGTGGAATATAAGTATTTGGTCAATAACAAAAGTTACTCAATACTTTGTTATATACCCTTTGTTGGCAATGACACAGGTCAAACGTTTTCTGTAAGTCTTCACAAGGTTTTCACACACTGTTGCTGGTATTTTGGCCCATTCCTCCATGCAGATCTCCTCTAGAGCAGTGATGTTTTGGGGCTGTCGCTGGGCAACACGGACATTCAACTCCCTCCAAAGATTTTCTATGGGGGTTGAGATCTGGAGACTGGCTAGGCCACTCCAGGACCTTGAAATGCTTCTTACGAAGCCACTCCTTCGTTGCCCGGGCGGTGTGTTTGGGATCATTGTCATGCTGAAAGACCCAGCCACGTTTCATCTTCAATGCCCTTGCTGATGGAAGGAGGTTTCACTCAAAATCTCACGATACATGGCCCCATTCATTCTTTCCTTTACACGGATCAGTCGTCCTGGTCCCTTTGCAGAAAAACAGCCCCAAAGCATGATGTTTCTACCCCCATGATTCACAGTAGGAATGGTGTTCTTTGGATGCAACTCAGCATTCTTTGTCCTCCAAACACGACGAGTTGAGTTTTTACTATTTTGATTTCATCTGACCATATGACATTCTCCCAATCCTCTTCTGGATCATCCAAATGCACTCTAGCAAACATCAGACGGGCCTGGACATGTACTGGCTCAAGCAGGGGGACACGTCTTGTACTGCAGGATTTGAGTCCCTGGCGGCGTAGTGTGTTACTGATGGTAGGCTTTGTTACTTTGGTCCCAGCTCTCTGCAGGTCATTCACTAGGTCCCCCTGTGTGGTTCTGGGATTTTTGCTCACCGTTCTTGTGATCATTTTGACCCCACGGGGTGAGATCTTGCGTGGAGCCCCAGATCGAGGGAGATTATCAGTGGTCTTGTATGTCTTCCATTTCCTAATAATTGCTCCCACAGTTGATTTCTTCAAACCAAGCTGCTTACCTATTGCAGATTCAGTCTTCCCAGCCTGGTGCAGGTCTACAATTTTGTTTCTGGTGTCCTTTGACAGCTCTTTGGTCTTGGCCATAGTGGAGTTTGGAGTGTGACTGTTTGAGGTTGTGGACAGGTGTCCTTTATACTGATAACAAGTTCAAACAGGTGCCATTAATACAGGTAACGAGTGGAGGACAGAGGAGCCGCTTAAAAAAAAAGTTACAGTTCTGTGAGAGTCAGAAATCTTGCTTGTTTGTAGGTGACCAAATACTAATTTTCCACCATAATTTGCAAATAAATTCATAAAAAATCCTACAATGTGATTTTCTGGATTTTTTTTCCCTCAATTTGTCTGTCATAGTTGACGTGTACCTATGATGAAAATTACAGGCCTCTCTCATCTTTTTAAGTGGGAGAACTTGCACAATTGGTGGCTGACTAAATACTTTTTTTCCCCACTGTATATATTAGCAAAAATGTATAAAAACCAGTTTTTCCTTTGTCATTATGGGGTATTGTGTGTAGATTGATGAGGGAAAAATCTATTTTAGAGTAAGGCTATAACGTAACAAAATGTGGAAAATGTCAAGGGGTCTGAATACACTCCGAAGGTACTGTATCTGACCAACATGGAAACGGACACAACATTCCCGTAACCTCATCTGTCCCTGGAAAGGAATTAAATAAGAGGGATGCTGTAGACTAGGGATGCTGTAGACTAGGGATGTTGTAGACTAGGGATGTTGTAGACTAGGGATGTTGTAGACTAGGGATGTTTTAGACTCGGGATGTTTTAGACTAGGGATGTTGTAGACTAGGGATGTTTTAGACTAGGGATGTTGTAGACTAGGGATGTTTTAGACTAGGGATGTTTTAGACTCTGGATGTTTTAGACCAGGGATGTTGTAGACTAGGGATGTTTTAGATGAGGGATGTTGTGGACTAGGGATGTTTTAGACTAGGGATGTTTTAGACTAGGGATGTTGAAGACTAGAGATGTTTTAGACTAGGGATGTTGTGGACTAGGGATGTTTTAGAATAGGGATGTTTTAGTTTAGGGATGTTGTAGACTAGGGACATTGAATACTAGGGATGTTGTAGACTAGGGAATTCGGGGAGATTGTGGGGTGAGAGAGTAGTCTTAGCTTGTTGTGCCTCAGTGACCCTTTTTGTAACCAGCTCCATCCCCATGCAGCTTGCTGTATCTATCTGTTGCGATGCTCAGTGTAGTGTGACTGTAACCTGTGTATCGTCTATCAGGCCAATGAATAACCTCACTTTAAAACCCCATTCCATTGAAATAGAATTCAATTGGACATTCCTCCAGGAAAATATGTTAATAATGCTGCTCTAGGTTGCCAATTGGTCCATTGGCACACCCTTTACTGGTCTCATTCCCTGCACTGTAATCTCTGCCAGAGACAGCACGAAGCAGACACACGAGTGAATTTCCCCTCCTCGCCAGAGAAAGAGAGAGAGAATCCTAGAGAAAAGTATAATTTTAGATGCATAAAATCCAAAGGTGCTTACATATCCAGCTCAGATTGTTATGAATATGAAATGGCCAGGCTATGTTTCTTAGTACTATATTATTCATGCATCAGACACATGCCGGGGTTTGATGGAGGATTCAGGCTTCAAAATGAAAGCATCTACCACTTTTTTTTATTTTCTATTTTCTTTCTTCTATGCTTTCTGTTTTTTCAAATGCTTTTATAGCGTGCGGAAGTGCTCGTTTCGAAATGTTGAAAGGAGGTAATAAGATTGGAGGAGAATCCATCTGATGGATTTCTATGATGGATTACAGTGCCATGCACAATGCAGCCGTTTCACTGTTTACCTGATTAGTGATACACATTTAACACTTGTTAGGCGTTTTGTAAACAGTATTAAGAGAGGTAAATTGTCAGTCGTGCGGCTTTGCATTCAGGCGAAGTGTAAAGCCATTACGATCGCATGATATTCAAGCTATGCACTATTTACACTGGATACTCATTTAGTATTTTGAGGAGAAATATTCATATAAATTGAATCATCCTGTATAGTATATCCAAACCACACATTGGCGGTCGAGGCGGTGAGTTACACCCACACAATACTGTCAGATCCTCGGATGAAGAAAAGCAGTACATTGATCATTAAAAAAATGTCACCCTAAGTCAACGTAAAAGGCCTTCTTTTGATTGGCTCTCTGATTAAACCTAAGGCCTATATGAAAATCCATTACAATAACTGGGAGAATTCATCTGAAACCCACCACAGATGTGGATTAGTTAGACCTGGAGGCTGAGGGGAAATGAGATGAGTATTACACACATCCAGGCTATCAATCAAAAAACCGATGGGAGTTTTACTGGTGCTATCTGAGAGCTATCTGCTTATGGCACCCTAACCCCTGCACTACAGCCGTGTTCACATCATTACATTGACCCATCTCCTGTATCTCTATCAGATTGATGGGTGGGCCTTTAAATCAATGGGGAGTGTGTGGAAGTCGCTGTGTCTTCATCTGGAGCAACAAGTGAGTCTTAAGGCTGTCCCATGCTTCCTAGTCAAAATGTTGGTGAGCCAGTTAGTGCATATATTATGACGAGATTTTGTGACGTTTTTGTTCGTTTTAGTGTTTGGCAGGGTTCTATTCGGCTGTTCGCCCACACAATTGTTTTTCTTGAGGCAAGTGGAAGTTCGGTAGCCGAAGTCTACGCCCCTGCGTCGGTGATTGGTCAACAATACTACTCCTAGTAGGAGTGGGAACTATGGACGGGATTCTTCAATGAAGTGTTTGTTGTCATTCAACATGCACATTTTTTCACTTGAGAAATACTGCACCAAACATCTTAGTTAGATATAAAATTGTGAGGTCCTCTCTCCACCCGCTCCACTGCAGCCCCATCGATGTGGGATGGATGGATCAAGTCTGTCTGTTTACATAAATGTATTACTGTGTTTGATAAGATTAAAGATTCTCTCAGGGGACCCTATTGAAATTTCAGGGGACCCCACATGGGTCACCGACCCCAAGTTTGGGAACCACTGTAAAGCAAAGTTATTTTGTTATGAGAACTTATGTAGCCGATCTTTTGTTAAGATTATAGCTAGCTATCTGGCTAACAGTAGCCAGAGCTCTTGAACTAGCTAGCTAGCCTTCTGACTGAAATATCAGAGACCATTTACCAGTTTTAATGTCACGTGCACAAGTAAAAATATAAAAATAAAAAATATTGAAATGCCTTTCTTGCAAGCCCTAAACCCAAAAATGCAGTAATCAATCAGTGTAGTACTAAAAATAACATAAGGTAGAACAAAAACACACAATAAATAAAAATAAGAAATAAGAAGAACACGAGAAAGTAAGTAAGGTACCATATATACAGGGTCAGTTCCAATATCATATTTACAATGTGCAGGGATACTGGTTCGATAGAGGTAGATATAGGGGTAAGGTGACTAGACAACAGGATATATGATAAACAGAGTAGCAGCAGCGTATATGATTATTGTATATGAGTGTGTGCATGTTATGTGTGTGTGATAAAATGAATTGAGTGTCAGTGTGTGTGAGTGTGTAGAGTCCTGTGAGTGTGCATGGTGACAGTGCAAAAATAAAATAAAAAGTACAAGGGTCAACTCAGATAGTCCGTGTAGCCATTTTGTTTGCTATTTAGCAGTCCTATGGCTTATGGATAGAAGCTGTTCAGGAGCCTGATGGTCAGACTTGATGCACCGGTACCGCTTGCGGTAGGGAAGCAGAGAGAATAGTCTATGGCTTGGGTGGCTGGAGTCTTTAATGATTTTCCGGGCCTTCCGTTCACACCGCCTGATATAGAGATCCTGGATGGCAGGGATCTCGGGCCCAGTGATGTACTGGGCTGTCAGCAGCACACTTTGTAGCACCATGTGATCGAGGGCGGTGCTGTTGCCATACCAGGCAGTGATGCAGCCGGTGATCAGGCCTACCACCGTCATCAGCAGTTGTGGGTGAACAAGGAGTACAGGAGGAAACAAAGCACACACCCCTGTGGGGCCACGTGTGGAGGGTCAGAGTGGCGGAGAGGATGTTGCCTACCCTCACCACCTGGGGTCGCCCTGTCAGGAAGTCCAGGATCCAGTTGCAGAGGGAGGTGTTCAGTCCCAGGGTCTTAAGCTTGGTGACAAGCTTGGAGGGGACAATAGCGTTGAACGCTGAGCTGTAGTCAATGAACAGCATTCTCACATAGGTATTCCTCTTATCTAGGTGGGTGAAGGCAGTGTGGAGTACAATTGAGATTGCGTCGTCTATGGAACTGTTGGAACTGTACGCAAATTGGAGTGGGTCTAGGGTGTCTGGGATGATGGAGTTGATATGTCCCATAACCAGCCTTTCAAAGTACTTCATGATAACAGAAGTGAGTGCTACAGGATGGTAGTCATTGTGGCATGAAGCCTTATAGTTCTTGGGAACAGGAATGATGGTGGTCAGTTTAAGACATCTGGGGATTACAGACTGGGAGACAGAGAGGTTGAAAATGACCATGAATATGCATGCCAGCTGTTATGCGCATTCTCTGAGAACATGTCCTGGAATACCGTCCTTCCCTGCGGCCTTGCGAGTGTTGACCTGATTAAAGGCCTTACTCATGTCGGCCTCGGAGCACGAGATCCCCCAGTCCTCTGGGTCAGTGGGGGCCCTCACGCACGGCACGGTGTTCTTGTCGAAGCATGCAATAAATGCATTGAGTTCGTCTGGTAGAGAGGCATCATTGGGCAGATCATGGCTGGGTCTTCCTTTGTAATCCGTAATGGACTGTAAACCCTGCCACATGTGGTGGGCATCGGAGCCCGTGTAGTATGATTCTACCTTATTCCTATATTGTCCTTTTGTTCGTTTGATGACTCTGCGGAGGTTGAAAAGGGACTTATTGTACTTGTTCCTGTCCTCAGCCGTAGCCTCAGGGTTGTCTGTGATAGCCCTGTGTGTGGTAGCCCTGTCCTTTAGTTTAGCGCCAACCTCAGTGCTAATCCAGGGCTTTTGATTGGGGAAGCGGCGAACCTTCATTGTTGGGACAACGTCGCCGATGTATTTCTTAATGAAGCCGGTGACGGAGGTGGTTAGCTCGTCCAATCAGCACTAGAAAAGCAGTCCTGTAGCATAATCTCTTCTTCTGATGACCATTTCTCAATGGCACAAGTCACAGGTACTTCCTGTTTGAGCTTCACCTGAAAACAGGAAGCAGGAGTAGGGAGTCATGATCTGATTTGCCAAATGGGGGACGAGGAAGGGCCTTCCTTGTGGGTAGAGTACAGTTGTCCAGGACTTAATCGCCCAGAGTGGCAAAGAATACATTTTGATGGAAGTTGGACATCACGTGTCTTAATCACTTGGAATTAAAATCACTGGCAACAAGAAAAGCAGCCTGCGCTTGCAAATATTCCTGTTTGTTTATAGCCTCGTACAGTTAGTTAAGTGCCAGCTAGTTATTTTTCTTGTCCTGAAGTGGACTGTATACAATAGCCATGATAACAGCTGAAAACTCCCTCAAGAGGTAGAAGGGTCGGCATTTTACCATCAGTTATTCTAGACGGGTGAACTATGGGTCCAGACTTCCACTGCTCTTGAGTCAGCTCACCATTTGTTGTTGATGAAGAGGCAAACCCCTCACCCTCTCGATTTCCCTGACTCCACTGTCCTGTCGAATGGAATGGTGAATGGACAATCCATCGAGTTGGATAGCCATAAGGGGTATCTTGTCCGAAAGCCATGTTTCAGAAAAGCAGAGAATATTGTAGTTACGAGAGTCCCGTTGGCAGCAAATCCACGATCGGATGTCATCCATCTTATTATCAAGTGATAATAGAATGGAGGGAAGATATGGCCAGTTTTCCCTTCGCCTTAATTTCGCCAGGACTCCACCTCAATTGCCTCTATAACATGACGTTTCCTCTTGGATACCCCGAAAATTGGGTTGGAATTACAGAAAGAGTCCAGGGCAGATGAGTCAAAGTCGAAGTTGAAGCCGGAATTGAGATAAGTAATTGCCGATCTGATGTTCAAAAGTTATTGTCGTCATAGGAAATTACAGCGAATACATTTTGTGAAAATAAAGTAAAAATAAATGCCAAAAGAATCACAAAAAAGCAAAGTTGGGTCGGAGCTCACAAAATGTCGCCCCCACAGGTATTCTCAGAGAGTCTGGGTTTTTCTTAGACTTCTTGATCGTTTGGGCAGCACAATTAATCACTTATGCAATAAACACCACAAAATCCACCTTCTTTACAAAAAAAAGAAAGAAAATAAAAAATGTTTTATTGTCACATGTATCAGTATCCCTCAACTGTTATGCGACATTCTGAACAGGCTGCGGGTCGTCCACTGCCATATCTTCCTCAGTTCCACTTGCTCCTTCAACTATTTCCCACGCCTCTCTGTAGGAGACCTGTTGTACACCTCGGATCCTTGCAGCTTCAAACTCTTTTACCCTAAAAGGGCACTCCGGGAATTCAGCAATGTGATTTCCACCTACATCATCAGATTCTTCAACTACATGTTGATTCCGTTGACACACACTTGAGGCATGGCCATACTTTTTGCAATTTCGGCACTGTAACGCTTTATTTACTGTTCTTACAGCATATCAAACGTATCCAATCTGTACATGTGTAGGCAGACACTCTTCATCCAACATCAGTAAAACCGACTGACTTTCTTCCTTCTTTCCATCCACTACACAGTCCAGGTGCCGTGCTCTCACCACTCCTGGAATCGATGTCCAGCAATACTCCTGATATCACATGTTTAATCAGTGCCCTGCTACGAAAATCAAAGTTCTCCACTTCAGATGTCATCAACTTATGGAGCCACAAAGCTTTCTCCTTCTGCTCTTCCGAGACGCATGAAATCAAAACAAAACCACTACTGCTAATTGACTGATTATTTCTTTCCTAATGCATTCTTTATCATTTCTTTGACATCAAATAGATCTCCCAAGTATACATCATTATTAACAAATCGCACTCCAACAAGAAACTGAATATCATTCACAACTTTTGTTCTTTTGGCTCTATTTTTCGTTGCCACAGTCTTCCACTCACTCTCGCCGAACTTGCTCAATGCTCCATCAAAATCAACTAGCACTTCTGTTTCCACCATGATTCCATCCAGCTGTTGTTTCTTCAACCTTGTTTCCATATCCTCCACCACTCTATCCTCCCCGACTGACTTCTTTGGGGGATGTCTGTTGACAATGCAGGAGTTGAGGGATCTCGCAAGGCCACTGTCAGTGACGTCTCTCTGACACTTTCCAACGCTGGTCTGGGCTGAGGTAGTTCGTTTCACTTCTCGGCCTGTGCCGTGGGCTGAGTTTGCCATTGGACAGAGTGATGATGAATACGCTGCTAGCAGGGCAAATCCTGGGTGAGCAGACAAACATAACAAGCATACCTGAATCATGATTCCACTCATTTGCAGAGAGGCAGGTGCGATTAGAACTCACATCAATAATATTAGCGTTGTGACCATTGATCAACGTTGGGAACAATAATTAACGATAATTAACACCAAAAAAAGGTGAATAAACGCTATTTCACAAACAAAAAGCTGTGTAAACGACATTTATGTGCATTTACCTCCCACTATATTCCTAATTCCCAGGTCTTGGACCGTACTTCCCATTATATTCTCGGTGTGTTATGCTTGACACACATCAATTTCAAAGACATGACCTCATGTTTATGGCCTCAAAGAGAATTTCCATCATATATTATTTGGCACAATGCAGTGCTGTAATACTCCTCTTATCTACAGTACCTGGGAGGTGGTGTTTTTCCCTCCATGTAGCCGCCTCAGTAAAGGACATTACGTTGAGTCCCTCTGTGCCAATGGGTCATGGGTAGTATTTCTCTGTCTGCTCTCTGCATTTGTGTGGTGTTTGTGGAGGGCCCTCAGCTCCTCTCAGGTTCTAGGAGAGAGGGTGTGTGTGGTCTCACACCTCCTCTGTTACACTTTTACCCCCGTAGTGTGGGTTAGTTAGGGGGAAGCTCTGATTTCTCACCCTGAGGTGGTGTCACATAGCCCGGCCAACAGTGGGCCCTGGGGGCCCTAAGGGTCTCCATTAGGTAACCCTACCCTGGTGTCTGACCTTGGTTATTAGGTGGTGTGGAAACTGTGCTGTGTAGAAAGTTAACCCTGTTAGCGCTTCACGGCTAATGTTTGGATGAAAGATGATTCTTTCATTGGAATCGGATTAAAGAGCAATCTCATCAGAGAGCGAATCAGGCTTTTTGATCTCTGGTTATAGTGCTTTTAATGAGAAATAAATTCTGAAAGAGAAAATCAAGTACACTGCCACTGTTTATTTGATCAATGCTAACACAACAGAATGAGCTGTCATTTTGTCTAATTGGCCTCTCATTAGGACTATTTGTTATTCCAGCTCGACTGTTTTGAGCACCAATGGGATGTAAAGACGAAATCAATCAAGCCAACACCAAACACTTCCCTGAATCCTTTTCATCCCTTTTTTAAGAAACCCTTTGTCAAAATGAAAAAAGTGACTCTGAATCAGCATGCTGCTGCGTGTGCAAACTATACACAACAACAAAGAGAGAGAATAGAAGAAATAGGGAAAAGCTCCTAAGGTACTTTAGCAAGGCCTACGCTTAAATGCTCAAAGGAGGGACTCTCTGGGGAATGTGTACAAAAATAAAAATAAAAATAGAGACATAAATCGAGGGCTAAGCAGACAGCTGATGAGGCTGATCAGAGGGAGGGGGCGAGTCAGGCCCTCTCTGACGCTGTCAGCAGGGACTGAGGGGTTAGTGGTGATCAAAAATGCCTTCCTAGCTCTCACCCGTCAGCAGCTCTCCTATATGCACACCACACAAGCATACGCGCAGGCATGTATATACACACACAACGCTATCTCTGCAAACCGCCTTACAAAAAATCTTAAGCCTCTGTGATGTGCAAAACAGAGGATTTTTTTTTCAGTCGACAGAGGGACCTTTTTGACCACCCCTGCATTTCTCTGTGCGTCTGTCTGTGTGTTAAACCTGGCAGATGACACCACCACCAGGGTAAATCAAATAGACAACTTTTTCTATGAGCAAAGCACATGTGGGCAACCATTTCAATAGGACGGCAGACAGTCATTTAAGTTTCAAACATGATTTCCAAGGCTGTGTTAGCATTAGCCACTGGAGAGGGAATCATTCCCCCAGGAAAACTGCAGGGTTAGCACTTCTCTGTGGATACGGAAGTATTTTTACAATACGCGTCTGTTTGTGTGTGTGCCCCAGTGCATTATTCAAACATCAGTTAAACTAGGCATTGTTATCTCAACGTGACTGTACACATCTCACATTCCATATTCTAAGCTTCCATATTCTAATTATTAGCACACCTTCTTCTCCCCTATTTATTTGGAGAGCTATGATTCTGATTGCACTGCTTCATATATTTATGTATTCAGTTATTAAAATATTTATATCAGTTGCAGATCAGCAGTGTGCTTATGGCAGTCAACTTTTGCCTTGGGGTGCCTAGGTCTGGAACTCCAGATTCTAGAGGGCATGACGCAGGCCTAACCAGCTGGCTTTATAAATAGTAATGTGCAAAGAGTGAGGGAGGGGGAGAGAGGAGGAGGAGGAGGAGGAGGAGGAGGAGGAGGAGGAGGAGGAGGAGGAAAGAGAGAAGTGAGAGAGAAAGAGAGCGAAAGAGAGAAGTAGAACGTGATAGAGAACAAGGGTGAAAGAGAAAGAGTGAGACAGCGAGAGACAGCGAGAGAAAGGGAGATGGGGAGAGAAAGAAAGAAGGAGAGAATGACAGAAAATAATGAGTGGGGAGAAAGGAAGGGGTGCAAAAGATCACAAATGAGGCTTCTCCCGTGGAAATCGCTGTCTTCCACAGAAATAGTAGGTAATGGAAGCAAATTATATTACATTATTAGCTTGGTATATTTTAACGGCCGCAGTGCATATATGCAGTAATGTTTTCTTCATTCTAAGTGAATGTTAATGTCAAACTCACAGTTTCCTCTTTCCTATGCAATGGGGGTTACAGCAGGGAGAGGTCACTGCGGTCACTGCTTTACCATCCTTAAAGCCTATAATACCTGGGAATGTGTCACTTAGTGCCTGTCATAATGTGCCGGAGGTGGGCTAAAGACGTTCGTCAGGCCTGGACATACTGTACATGTAGCCAGTGTAGGATACTGAAGCTTTTCAAATCTAATAAAGGAGCGGACATCTTAAGTCTATTGAGTGACAGCCCACTCTTCATGTGTGAGTAATGGTGTCTGTGTGTGAATGATAATGAAAAGCTGTACGGAGAAAATAGTCGCTACAACACAGGCTATATGCTACTCCACATGACAGATGATTACAATAACCATGTTTCCATCCACAGTTTTTATGCGTGTAAAATCATGTCACGTAAAAAAAGAGTCACGACAGGTCGACATGGTGAAATCTTTTTGTGTCTGTAAAATTATGCTGAACAAAAATATAAACGCAACATGCAACAATTTCAAAGATTTTACTGAGTTACAGTTCATATGAGGAAATCAGTCATTTGAAATAAATTCATTAGGCCCTAATCTATGGATTTCACATGACTGGGAATACAGACATGCATCTGTTGGTCACAGATACCTTTAAAAAATGTGCCTCACAATGGGCCTCAGGATCTCATCACGGTATTTCTGTGCCTTCAAATTGCCATCGATAAAATGCAATTGTGTTTGTTGTCCGTAGCTTATGCCTGCCCATATCATAACCCCACCGCCACCATGGGGCACTCTGTTCACAACATTGACATCAGCAAACTGCTCGCCCACAGGATGCCATATGGTCGTGAGGCCGGTTGGACGTACTGCCAAATTCTCTTAAACAACATTTGAGGTGGCTTATGTTAGAGAAATGAACTTTAAATTACCTGGCAACAACTTTGGTGGACATTCCTGCAGTCAGCATGCCAATTGCATACTCCCTCAAAACTTGAGACATCTGCACATTTTAGAGTGGCCTTTTATTGTCCCCAGCACCTGTGTAATGATCATGATGTTTAATCAGCTTCTTGATATGCCACACCTGTCAGGTGGATGTATTATCTTGGCAAAGGAGAAATGCTCACTAACAGGGAGGTAAACAAATTTGTGCACAACATTTGAAAAAATAAGCTTTTTGTGTGTATGGAACATTTCTGGGATCTTTTATTTCAGCTCATGAAACATGGGACCAACACTTTACATGTTACATTTATATTTTTGTTCAGTGTAATTGTAAAGAATTGCAGTGGAAACTCTTAATAAACCATCATGTCGACGTAAACTTGGAGTCACGCGATGATATGCTACGTTGTACTACCACTACAATGTAGGAAAGCATTAAGAGTTTATAGGCATATTAAATAAGCTATGATGAACTTCATGGTGGTTAAGTGATGAGCTTGATGTGCATTTCCAATAAATATTGAGGGTATTATTTGAATGCTGGTGGCATGATGATTGATGCTTGGCTGCCAAATTCATCTGCGCTACGTCATCGCGCACAGCATTTTATCTAGCTGAGATAAAGCTTAGAGACAGACAGGAATAGATAAAAGTTGAGGAAGACATAGAGCCCACAGAGACAGTTGGAGAGATGAGAGAAAGAGGAACAGAGATATACTGACTCAATCTTATTGGACTTCCCTCCTCCTCCTGCTTCTCCTGTTGTTGCTAGAGCAGATGAAGATTAGAAGGTATTAATTCCCTCGTCACAGTAGACCATCTCACCGTGTCAGTAAAACCGCCCTGCTCCGACGTGCAGTGTCGTCAAGCACTCCAACACCTGCCACTGATAACCCCAACGCCAGTGCGCTTCATATGCAAGGTGCATAGTTTTTTTTTTGTTATCAATTTACTCCAGATTAACTCGATTTGCTCTCTATGTTCGCCTGCAATTATGAGCTTTGCCGGCGTGCAGAATATACAGGATCAGAGGAAAGTAATTACCTATATCCATCACTCTCTCAGACAACATGGCCCCCTGTATGAAGAAACATGCACATATGGCAGTGAAACACCTTCAGGGAGATACAGTGAATGTATGTGTTGATTTGGAGAGAATTTAGCTCAGCCTCTAATGAAATATTCACCAATCGATCTCCCTACGGCTGTGGCAAGCTCAAAATATGGCCATTGTTCGGCTTTCCTCCTCACTCACAGTGTTCCAGTGCTTTAGCTTTTAGCTATCAGTCCTTTCATTTTGCAGACTGAGCTGTTGTTGCCTTGGCGTTAATGTAATACTATCCAGTGTTTTCAGTTGTGAATGATTGTCAGTGCTCTTCTTGCCATTTCTCACCAGGTTGAGGTGAGGTTGGGCCCTAGGATTGCTCCTTAGTAGTCTGGGTACCAGTCTTTTTAGCTAATGCATTAGCTGAACAGAGACAGCAACCAGGCTAGCTCCTTAGAGGTGAGACTCTTAAGTGCTGAGTCTGACTGAGGACTCGGGGAGAAAGAACAATGGGTGAAACTCACCTTTAAAGGTCTCCACTATTTCTTTATCTGACTTCACATATATCCACTATCCCTCTTCTCCATTCAGCAAAGCTCAGAGTGGAGGGGAGACGAGGTGAATGAATCAAACCTTTGTCCCTTTAAGCAGGGTTTTAATGTTTGTTTTGTCAGGGCATAGAATTCCAACACCGCCTCCTACATCTGCTGGCCACATCAATAAAGCCATACACTGTATAACCAATATACTGTATATAACCAACCTATAATTTACTTTGAGAGGCAATAAAATGTTACATGATTGTTCTAAGTGACCTGCCCTAGTTCTCCAAGCGATTGATTTCCACCCGTCCATAAATTCTAGATGTTGCGTCAGACAAGAATAGCTTCAAATACCACATACAGGATAATGCATTAAAGATGTGTTTTGGACTATAAAATATTAATCATGTTATTTAGAGTGCTTGGTCAGGTCTGATATGTTACGTTCCCCTGGGACTCCTCAAATCCCTTTCCCCCTCTCCACCCCACCCCCCCTTCTCCCACGCTATTGTGTTTATCACACAATCTGGTTAACAGCTTTCACGTTTCCAATGATCTCTGCAAACATAACAGCCATAAACAGGCTTTATGATGTTATTATGTACACAGGTAGCGTGCCTGGTTGACTGAGCCTGGATGGGGATCTAGGGAGACAGGCATATAAAACCCATACAGAGGCAGCTAGCAAAAAAAGAAAGGCCTCTTTAAAAGGCTAGCGGGCAGCAAGGCTAGCGAGCAGCAAGGCTAGCGGGGAGCAAGGCTAGCGGGCAGCAAGGCTAACGTGGCATGGCGTCATTCTGATTAGATGGCCATGTTCCTCTTCATGCAGATTGACAGGCCACATCTGCAGAGGGGACCGAGAGGCTTGGAACGAGAGAGAGGCACGCATGTGTTAATAGTTCAGCAGTTCCATTAATACATGGAGCATCTGGACTCGGAGAGAATGGGGGATGAGCGGGAGGGTAAGGTGGTGTGCATGGAATGGGAGGTGGATTGGTCGGGGTGGGGGGGTGGAGGGTGGTTGGAGGTGTACAGAACAAGAGGAGAGTGGAGGTACGGGTTGAGGGGGTGTTGAGAAATGGGGGAGGGGAGTATTTGTACGGGGCACCAATGTCAAACCAATTCGAGGAATGAGGAGAGAAAGAGTGGTTGTAGACAAAATGGTGTGCTTGATATTGCAGCAGAAATCTTTTTTGAATGTTCATAAGTGACCATTATGTTGTGCCACTGCCTGTTCACCCCGCTATCATCCAGAAAGAGAGGTCAGTACAGGTGTTAATCAAAGCTGGGACCGAGAGACTGAAAAACAGCTTCTATCTCAAGGCCATCAGACTGTTAAAAAGCCATCACTAGCACATTAGAGGCTGTTGCCTATAGACACATAGAAATCACTGGCCACTTTAAGAAATGGAACACTAGTCACTTTAATAATGTTTACATATCTTGCATTACTCATTGTCATGCGTCAGTGTGTAGCAGTAGGACGGAGTCAGGCGCAGGACACAGAACTTAGTCAACGACGTACTTTACTTGTCACAAGTAAATAAACATATCCTCCACGCAGGGAAGAAAATACAGACTCACAATGTCAATGACAACAAAACAACGAACAATCACGCACAACACCATGAGGGAACCAGAGGGTAAAATAGGAAAACAAATTATCGTAATTGGAACCAGGTGTGTGCAACATAGACAAAACAAATAGAACACAGAAACATAGATCGTGGCAGCTAGTACTCCGGTGACGACGAACACAGAAGCCTGCCCGGGCAAGGAGGAGGAGCAGCCTCGGCTGAATTCGTGACACTCATCTCATATGTATATACTGTATTCTATACTATTCTACTGTATCTTAGTCCATGCCGCTCTGTCATTGCTCGTGTATATGTATATATTCCTAATTCCATTCCTTACTTAGATTTGTGTGTATTGGGTATATGTTGTGAAATTGTTAGATATTACTTGTTAGATATTACCGCACTGTCGGAGGTAGAAGCACAAGCATTTCGCTACACCCGCAATAACATCTGCTAAACACGTGTTTGTGACAAATTACATTTGATTTGATTTGATTGATTTACTGGTAGCAATTAAACACAGTCCATTGTTGTACTACATTAGCCACCTCATTTGTACAGTCAGCACAATAAGAGAGACTCACCATTCCCAGTAATGATATGACATTTCATATGCTCCGCATCACAGCAGGTGTGTGTTTATGACTTGACTTGATGTTTATGTGACTCTGTGATTTGGAGATGAGTGAGTGCTTATGTATTCACACGGAGCATGAACATTGTTATTGTGTTCCCCGTCATCGCCTCCAGCTGTTGGCGAAAAACAAAAACAAAACGCTGCTTTGCCCTCACCGCTAGCTCCCTTCCCTCAGACACACACAGCAGTCCCCTCTGGGCGATAGTCATTAACACAAATATCAAGGCAAAAACAAGCATGACCCCGAAGGACTGGGGGAAGAAAAGGAGAGGTGTTTAGCTGTGCTATCCTCCCTTCTGTTCTGGAGAGGAGAAGTCCTAATTATCTGACTTGTCTGATGTCTCTCATCTCAGTGTTTGTTCCCCAGCCTCCCCTGCCGGCCCCTTGATGGGCTGAAGAGGGTTTATCTGAGTGGGGAGTGGTAGCAAGGCTGTGCGGAGCATCCCTACTACACACATTACTCCTCTCTTGGCACAGTGAGCCTCATTAAGAAGGACACAGGAGGGACTAGCCCTTAATCCTCATCCACTGGCCTACATTTCCCCTCTCCCTTTCAAATGGGCTGAGCACTGGAAACAGCCCGTGAACCCTCCCCCCCATCCTTCATACACATGCACACACCCCTTACCTCGCCTCGGTGGGACACAACCCTCCTGTGACGAAACTGTGCGCCCGTCACTTATAAAAATGGAACTCAAAAGGGTTATGCCAGGCAAGAGCCAAAGGCCTTGAAAGAGAATACTTTGAGCCACGAACATATAGCATTTCTTTAATTTGTACATTTTGTATATGTTTGTAAATAGTGAACATTTATCTTGTGAATTATGGAACTCTGGCACTTGTTAATAAATGCACCTGTATTTGATGAGCACTCTACCTCTGGTCTGCCTCCTCCCTGATCCACCTCAATGGTCTCCCTAACACCTCGCAATCCCATGACCCCCTGCTGCACTCGGCGGGAGCGGGAGCCGGCGCCCCACGGATGTCCTCACGTTTTTTTTTTTCTTAATTATTAGGAGTTGTGTGTCTGTCGGTTACACTGTTTACAGCATTAAAGCCCAGGGTGCAGTTAAAATGCAGTTTCTCCTATGTTATGTATCATATTCTACAACAACTGATGAAACTAACACTGTAAAAGTGAATTTTTTTTATCAGTTATTCCCTGAGAGTTGCTAGTTGAAAATACAATCTACAAAGGATCTTCTAATCAGCAGATTTTGCATGGGTGGAGTTTCAGGTTGCCTGGTGACATCACCAGATGGTAAATAACTTAATAAACCAATAACAAAGATAGTTTCAAACCTCTCTGCCAAAAACAGCTAGTTTTCAGGTGCACTCACCCTTCCCACTCAGACCACTCCCAGACAGAACATGAGTAATGATGCAATGGAACAGGTCTCGCCAGAACACCGTCAAAAGCACGTAACCGATTCAAAAGTCTAGACACTCTCCAACAGCAACAAGAAAACTCAACCACTTTCATTATCTCAGAGGTATAGAATCACCTAATGATGAGCTGTCTATAGAATAAGAAATGTACACTGTGAAATGTTCGTCCACTTCCTCCTAGGCATATTTATCCTGCCATTTTACACATCTATCCTGGCCTCCTTCATTCCAATGTGTTCAACAGCTTCTGCTCAGCCCTGTCTTCTTCAATTAGCCCAATTGGAAGAATGGTTTCCCGCCTGCCAAGCATCAACACACACCCTCACCTGTAGGGTCATATCTCAGGGAATTTGAGTCAACCCTCACCAAGCTTGTGATGACATGTGAAGCCACCCACAGTAGCAGGATATGAATTCATGTCATTTCCCACAGACATATCCCAGGGAACATCATATTCTAGTCTTGTCTGTCCAATAACACCATGCAGAGGGGTTAGTGTCAAGGGTCGTTCGGCAGAGAGAACAAAACCACCTCTCCCCCGTCTCCTCCCCTCTCAAAACTGCATAGATGACACTGTATTGAAATTATCTCGCCTTGCGTTGTATTCTCTAATACACGGACAGCCAAGAACGTGGTGGCCATGAATAGATCTGTTGTTGGCACAGTGTGTGTGGAGATGAGCTATGCATGCCGGGGCCAGATAAGGCCGGATTTACACCTTGGCTGCCAGACACAGACTCAGGAAGCCAGCTCACAAATTAACTGGAAATTGAGTTTGACGGAGCTAATAAAACAGCTTCAGACCCCTTGTGCAGGGCCATGTCCTTCTCTCCATTCTGTGCATACGTTATTAGCCAATATGGCTGGCTCAGCCTGTAGTCAACTCTACTGGCTTTTGCCTCCACATTGTTGTTTATCAAGTCATTTATTCTAGTTTTCATGTGGTCGGGTGGGGATGGTCAGGAGGCAGCGAAGGGTGTATTTGTTAACATTTTGCAAAGGTAAGTCCTGAGCCAAGTTTCTACAACATATCTGGCACCAGAGTGTTCACCCCTGAATAGGTTATTTTTGCAAAACGATGTGAGCTGTTGCTGTTCATATGTCCATGAAATGTTTCATAGACCAGCAGTCAAAACTATGTGTCTGTAGTATGGTGTGTTGCAATGAGTGGGATATAAGTTGTGCTCTGGCTCTAAATCTTGAGCAGGGAAGTGGATGGGTTCAGTCTCAGTTTGAGACGTTGAGAGACAACACAGCGACAGCAGCAAAGGACAGGGCAGCCTGCTGGAGTCTATGGAGGTTCTATGCTGGCTCTCTCACACACAGCATCCTGCCTCCACATCAATAACAAAGTATTCTGTGTCATGTCTCTGTGTTCAGATCAACCTCACCTCTCTCTCGTTCTCTCTCTGTCTTTCTCTCGCTGTCTCTTCTTTTTGTCTCTGAGGTGATAATAATGATCTGTTCCCAGTCACACACTGATGTCAACGTTGGCACCTTGTGACAGAGAGAAGGAAAGAGCTTCCACTCAGCCTGTCCCAGGACCATTGTATATTGTGGATCGCACCCTGTATCATGCATTCCTGCTAGTTCCTCCATAAGACCAACTGGTATATAATATACAGTTTGATACAGGATCATAATATAATAACCCATTGTTTTTTTTGTTGTAAAATTGTATAAAACATTTCTAACAACAGAGAGACGTACACAAACATCAGCGACATTTCCAGCGCCTGCAAGACTCTATTCCACATGACCTCAAACTGCGCCACTCTGCCCTTCTCTGTCGCCCACACCCTTTCAATATTCTAATAATAATGCATTTGATTCTTCCACTGTTTTTCTAAATGATCGACGAGAAAAGTACAGTCCAACTCATTGGGTATCTCACCACACCCTCATTTGCCATGTCTTGTAATATGCATATAGATGGATTAAAAGTTCTGACAGCCAACTTTAATGATAATAATACATGGGACTTACATAGCGCTTTTCAATGACCCAAAGTCGCTTTAAAATTGTAAAAAATCTAAAAAGAGTCAAAACAAAACATCAGACTAAACAAAAACATGAGTAAAGAGAGGGGTGGGCTCAAAGAAGGGAAAGAGTGAGATGAATCAGTGTATGGGGAGGGTAGGGTAGGATCTTGTGGTCAGACAGTGGAAACAGGGAGGGGAAATATGAGAGGTTGAGGCCAACAGAGCATCCGAGGTCTAGTATGTGTCCTTTGATGTGAGTGGGAAAATTAACATGTTGGGTAATATTGAAACAGTCCAGAACAGCAATGAAATCAGGGGCAAGTTTTGAGTTTGATGAGTCCATGTGAATATTCATATCGCCAAGCAACAGTAAGAGGGGGGAGAATGGGCAGTGGTGGAAAAAATACTGTCAAACTTGAGTAAAAGTAAAGATACCTTAACAGAAAATGACTCAAGTAAAAGTGAAAGTTACCCAGTAACATACTACTTGAGTAAAAGTCTAAAAGTATCTAGTTTTAAATGTACTTACGTACAGTGGTAGAAAAAGTACTAAATTGTCATACTTGAGTAAAAGTACAAAGTAAAAGTAAATGCTATACATCAAATTCCTTATATTAAGCAAACCAGACGGCACGATTTTTAATTACGGACAGACGGGCACACTCCAACACTCAGACATAATTTAAAAACACAGTATTTGTGTTTCGTGAGTCCGCCAGATCAGAGGCAGTAGGGATGACAAAGCGTTATTTTGATAAGTGCCATAATTCTGTCCTGCTTGAGCATTCTAAACGAGTACTTTTAAGTGTCGGGGAAAATGTATGGAGTAAAAAGTACATTATTTTCTTTAGGAATGTAGTGGGGTAAAAGTAAAAGTAGTCAAAAATATAAATAGTAAAGTAAAGTACAGATACCCCCAAAAAACTACTTAAGTAGTACTTAAAAGTATTTTTACTTAAGTACTTTACACCACTGAGAATGGGATAGAAATGGTGAGCAGTTCAGATAGTTCAGACAGGAATGATTAATTAGCTTAAGGAGGACAGTACACAAGAATAGTGGTCATGGAGCAAGATGATTTGTAGGCAATGTATTCAAATGAGGAGACAGTAGGGAGATACAGTTCAGTTATTTAGATTTTGGAATTATACAGTACAGCGAGGCCACCACCACGGCCGGAGTAGCTTGGTTAAGAGAAAATAAATCACCAGGTTGTTGCCAAGTTTCAGTTAGGAGGAGGAAGACTAGCTTGTTGTCAGATACTATATTAGTTCATGGAGCAAGGGGTGTTTGTTGTTCATTGATCAAGTGTTGAGGAGAGCAAAGTTAGTATTGTGAGACTGAGAGGTGCGTTTATGGATAGTGGTAGGTTGAAGGGGTTGTAGGCAGTCATAGTTTACAGTACGAGATGATAGATTGGGAGCAGGGCACGAGTGAGACCAGAGAAAGTTAATGTTGCTACCAGTAGTATAGTTGATAGACCAGTTGCAATGCGAGCCACGATGCAGGTAGCGGTGTCTATGTAGGATGCATGATGAGTGGGCAGGGATCGATACATCAGCGGAGAGCAAATAGTTATTATTTAGGTGGCGAAGATCAAAAATAAAAATAGATAAATGCCCAAGGCAATAATCCAGAGGTGGGTCTTGGAACCAGGAGGCCAGCGATCAGAGGAAGAATCCAGGCAGGTGGAGGTGATCACAGCAGTGATCACCTCCACCACAACTTAAATCCGTTCTACCTAATTTCTACCAGCATGTTAAATGTACAACCAGAGGAAAAAAAAACTCTAGACCACCTTTACTCCACACACAGAGACGCATACAAAGCTCTCCCTCGCCCTCCATTTGGCAAATCTGACCATAACTCTATCCTCCTGATTCCTGCTTATAAGCAAAAACTAAAGCAGGAAGCACCAGTAACTCGGTTAATAAAAACGTGGTCAGATGAAGCAGATGCTAAGCTACAGGACTGTTTTGCTAGCACAGACTGGAATATGTTCCGGGATTCTTCAGATAGCATTGAGGAGTACGCCACATCAGTCACTGGCTTCATCAATAAGTGCATCGATGACGTCGTCCCCACAGTGACCGTACGTACATACCCCAAACAGAAGCCATGGATTACAGGCAACATCCGCACTGAGCTAAAGGCTAGAGCTGCCCCTATCAAGGAGCGGGATTCTAACCCGGACGCTTATAAGAAATCCCGCTATGCCCTCCGACGAACCATCAAACTGGCAAAGAGTCAATACAGGACTAAGATTGAATCGTACTACACCGGCTCTGACGCTCGTTGGATGTGGCAGGGCTCGAAAACTATTACAGACTACAAAGGGAAGCACAGCCGCGAGCTGCCCAGTGACACAAGCCTACCAGACGAGCTAAATCACTTCTAAGCTCGCTTCGAGGCAAGCAACACTGAAACATGCATCAGAGCACCAGCTGTTCCGGATGAATATGTGATCACACTCTCCGTAGCCGATGTGAGTAAGACTTTTAAGCAGGTCAACATTCACAAGGCCGCAGGGCCAGACGGATTACCAGGACGTGTACTCCGAGCATGTGCTGACCAACTGGCAAGTGTCTTCACTGACATTTTCAACATGTGCCTGACTGAGTCTGTAATACCAATATGTTTCAAGCAGACCACCATAGTCCCTGTGCCCAAGGACACTAATATAACCTGCCTAAATGACTACCGACCTGTAGCACTCACGTCTGTAGCCGTGAAGTGCTTTGAAAGGCTGGTCATGGCTCACATCAACAGCATTATCCCAGAAACCCTAGACCCACTCCAATTTGCATACCGCCCCAACAGATCCACAGATGATGCAATCTCTATTGCACTCCACTCTGTCCTTTCCCACCTGGACAAGAGGAACACCTATGTCAGAATGCTATTCATTGACTACAGCTCAGCGTTCAACACCATAGTGCCCTCAAAGCTCATCACTAAACTAAGGATCCTGGGACTAAACACCTCCCTCTGCAACTGGATCCTGGACTTCCTGACGGGCCGCCCCCAGGGGGTAAGGGTAGGTAACAACACATCTGCCACGCAGATCCTCAACACGGGGGCCCCTCAGGGGTGCATGCTCAGTCCCCTCCTGTACTCCCTGTTCACCCATGACTGCATGGCCAGGCACAACTCCAACACCATCATTAAGTTTGCCGACGACACAACAGTGGTAGGCCTGATCACCGACAACGATGAGACAGCCTATAGGGAGGAGGTCAGAGACCTGGCGGTGTGGTGCCAGGATAACAACCTCTCCCTCAACGTGATCAAGACAAAGGAGATGATTGTGGACTACAGGGAAAAAAGAGGACTGAGCACGTCCCCATTCTCAGCGACGGGGCTGTAGTGGAACAGGTTGAGAGCTAGTTCCTTGGTGTCCACATCACCAACAAACTATCATGGTCCAAACACACCAAGACAGTTGTGAAGAGGGCATGACAAAGCCTATTCCCCCTCAGGAGACTGAAAACATTTAGCATGGGTCCTCAGATCCTCAAAAATGTATACAGTTGCACCATCGAGAGCATCCTGACTGGTTGCATCACCGCCTGTTATGGCAACTGCTCGGCCTCCGACCGCAAGGCACTACAGAGGGTATTGCGTACGGCCCAGTACATCACTGGGGCCATGCTTCCTGCCATCCAGGACCTCTATACCAGGCGGTGTCAGAGGAAGGCCCTCAAAATTGTCAAAGACTCCAGCCACCCTAGTCATAGACTGTTCTCTCTGCTACCGCACGGCAAGCGGTACCGGATCGCCAAGTCTAGGTCCAAAAGGCTTCTCAACAGCTTCTACCCCCAAGCCATAAGACTCCTGAACAGCTAATCATGGCTACCCGGACAATTTGCACAATTTCCACCCCAACCCCATCCCCCTTTTTTTACTCTGCTGCTACTCTGTTTATTATTTATGCATAGTCACTTTAGCTCTACCCACATGTACATTTTACCTCAATTACCTCGACTAGCCGGTGCCCCCGCACATTGACTCTGCACCCCCCTGTATATAGCCTCCCTACTATTATTTTATTTTACTGCTGCTCTTTAGTTATTTGCTTTTATTTGTTTTGCTTAACACTTTTTATTTGTTTTTCTTTGCATTGTTGGTTAAGGGCTTGTAAGTAAGCATTTCACTGTAATGTCTACACCTGTTGTATTCGGCGCATGTGGCAAATACAATTTGATTTGATTTGACTCTGAGGTAGGTTAACAGCCAACTAGCAAGCTAGCACTAATTAGTCAAGGTTGTTAACGTCACAAAACTCTAGTAGGCCAAAATTGGACAAAAACAACAGCTCAAAAAGTAGACAAAAAAAAACACTTATTGAAAAACAGACGAAGAACTAACAAATCAAAATAACGATAAACACTGTTACTAAACAGGTACCAGGGAGAAGCGGGAGTCAAGCACGACACCAGAAGATACTCTCGCCCAGAAATGACATCACTGACACAATACACCTAGTTGTCTATATTTTTTTTCTCTCCCCAATTTCGTGGTATCCAATTGGTAGTTCAGTCTTTTCCCATTGCTGCAACTCCCGTACAGACTCGGGAGAGGTGAAGGTCAAGAGCCGTGTGTCCTCGACACAATGCGCGCTTAACCCAGAAGCCAGCCGCACCAATGTGTCAGAGGAAACACCGTACACCTAGCGACCATGTCAGCATGCACTGCGCCCAGCCCACCACAGAAGTCACTAGTGCGCGATGGGACAAGAATACCCCTGCCGGCCAAACCCTCCCCTAACCTGGACTTCACGGCCGGCTGCGACAGAGCCTGGACTCGAACCAGGATCTCTAGTGGCACAGCTAGCACTGCGATGCAGTGCCTTAGACCACTGCGCCACTCGGGAGGCTACACCTAGTTTTCTAACCCCGCCCATAACTCTTGGACTTTATAGCACTCTCAAAAGGCATGAATCTTTGAGTCATTGTTCATTTTACACTTAATTCATGACTCTGCCGTTGTGTTGTAGAATTTGTGAATTTTGTCTCTTGTATAATAAATTCTGTACATTAGTTTATACTGGATTAAGCTTACATTTTCGTTAACTGTAATTTCGTTAGTTATGTTCCAACACTCCCTCCATTTTGTGCCAATATCATTTATTTTTACGTCTTGACATACAACTTTTAAGTTGCATGTATTTGAAAATGTCTACATTGGTCAGTCCAAAATTGCTTTTTAATTCAGTCATGGAAATAATTGCATTTCCATTTACGGTTTCTATGCCTTTAGTTTGGTGGAGTAATTGGTATCAGCGAAAATAAGTATAAACACTTTGAGCCATGCCATTCTGAAGAGGTTTATTCTACCTGTTAGATTTATGTGAAGATTGTTCCATTTAATTATATCTGCATTCATGTTTTGAGTAATGGGTTAAAGTCATCTTTATAAACTGAACATAAATATGAACATAACATGAAAAGTGTTGGTCCCATGTTTCATGAGCTGAAATAAAAGATCCCAGAAATGTTCCATACGCACAAAAAGCTTATTTCTCTCAAATTTTGTGCACAGATTTGTTTACATCCCTGTTAGTGAGCATTTCTCATTTGCCAAGATAATCTATCCACATGATCGGTGTGGCATATCAAGAAGCTGATTAGACAGCCTGACCATTACACAGGTGCACCTTGTGCTGGGGACAATAAAACGCCACTCTAAAATGTGCAGTTTTGTCACACAACACAATGCCACAGATGTCTCAAATTTTGAGGGATCGTCCAATTGCCATGATGACTGCAGGAATGTCCACCAGAGCTGTTGCCAGATAATTGAATGTTAATTTCTCTACCATAAGCCGCCTCCAACATAGTTTTAGAGAATTTGGCAGTACGTCCAACCGACCTCACAACCGCAGACCACGTGTAACCACGCCAGCCCAGGACTTCCAATTCCGGCTTCTTCATCTGTGGGATCGTCTGAGACCAGCCACGGGACAGCTGATGAAACTGTGGGTTTGCACAACCAAATAATTTCTGCACAAACTGTCAGAAACCATCTCAGGGAAGATCATCTGCGTGCTTGTCGTCCTCACCAGGGTCTTAACCAGACTGCAGTGCGGCGTTGTAGCCATCTTCCGTGGCCAAATGCTTCCCTTCGATGGCCACTGGTACGCTGGAGAAGTGTGCTCTTCACGGATGAATCCCGGTTTCAACTGTACCGGGCAGATAGCAGACAGTGTGTATGGCATCGTGTGGGCGAGCGGTTTGCTGATATCAACGTTGTGAACAGAGTGCCCCATGGTGGTGGTGGGGTTATGGTATGGGCAGGCATAAGCTACGGAAAATGAACACAATTGCATTTTATCAATGGCAAATTTGAATGCAGAGAGATACCGTGACGCGATCCTGAGGCCCATTGTCGTGCCATTAATGCACAGCCCCATGTCGCAAGGATCTGTACACAATTCCTTGAAGCTGAAAATGTCCCAGTTCTTCCATGGTCTGCATACTCAGCAGACATGTCACCCATTGAGCATGTTTGGGATGCTCTGGATCGACGTATGCAACAGCGTGTTCCAGTTCCTGCTAATATCTAGCAAATTCGCACAGCCATTGAAGAGGAGTGGGACAACATTCCACAGGCCACAATCAACAACTTGATCAACTCTATACGAAGGAGATGTGTCGCGCTGCATGAGGCAAATGGTGGTCACACCAGATACTGACTGGTTTTCTGATCCACTCCCCTACCTTTTTTTAAAGGTATCTGTGGCCAACAGATGCATATCTGTATTCCCAGTCATGTGAAATCCATAGACTAGGGCCTAATTTGTTTCAATTGACTGATTTTCTTATATGAATTGTAAAATAGTTGAAATTGTTGCATGTTGCATTTATATTTTTGCTCAGTGTATATTAGCTGTTTGTTGTCACTTATTAAGTATCCTAACTATTTAATATTTTTTGGTGGTCCACTGTAGATCATGAGTTATTTTTTTTCCTTTTCCTATTGCCATTATTTCCGTGAGTATACTGAAAATATTTTATAACCTATCTATGTAATGTGTTTTATTTACATAACCAATACATCTCTACAATATGCACTACCAGTCTAAAGTTTGGACACACCTACTCATTCCAGGGTTTTTCTTTATTTGTAAAATTTTTTACATTGTAGAATAATAGTGAAGACATCAAAACTATGAAATAACACACATGGAATCATGTAGTGACCAAAAAAGAGATTCTTCAAACAGCGACCCTTTGCCTTAATGAAAACTTTGCACACTCTTGGCATTCTCTCAACCAGCTTCATGAGGTAGTCACCTGGAATGCATTTCAATTAACAGGTGTGCCTTCTTAAAAGTTAATTTGTGGAATTCCTTTCCTTCTTAATGAGTTTGAGCCAATCAGTTGTGTTGTGACAAGTTAGGGGGGGGTATACAGAAGATAGCCATTTGAGACATTTGAAACCCCACCTCTTTAAGGAATACCTGGGATAGGATAAAGTAATCCTTCTACCCCCCCTTTACTCCAACCCCCAAAAAAAAAATTTGTAAAGTGGTTATCCCACTGGCTATAAGGTGAATGCACCTATTTGTAAGTCGCTCTGGATAAGAGCGTCTGCTAAATGACGTAAATGTAAATGTAAATAGCCCTATTTGGTAAAAGACCAAGTCCATATTATGGCAAGAAAAGCTCAAATAAGCAAAGAGAAACAACAGTAAATGTCATTACTTTAAGACATGAAGGTTAGTCAATACAGAACATTTCAAGAACTTTAAAAGTTTCTTCAAGTGCTGTCGCAAAAACCATAAAGCGCTATGATGAAACGGGCTCTCATGAGGACCGCCACAGGAATGGAAGACCCAGATTTACCTCTGCTGCAGAGGATAAGTTCATTAGAGTTACCAGCCTCAGAAATTGCAGCCCAAATAAATGCTTCACAGAGTTCAAGTCACAGACACATCTCAACATAAACTGTTCAGAGGGGACTGTGTGAATCAGGCCTTCTTGGTCGAATTGCTGCAAAGAAACCACTACTAAAGGACACCAATAAGAAGAAGAGACCCGTTTGGGCCAAGAAACACGAGCAATGGACATTAGACCGGTGGAAATGTGTCATTTGGTCTGGAGACCAAATTGGAGATGTTTGGTTCCAACCGCCGTGTCTTTGTGAGACGCGGTGTGGGTGAACGGATGATCTCCGCATGTGTAGTTCCCACCGTAAAGCATGGAGGAGGAGGTGTGATGGTGTGGGGGTGCTTTGCTGGTGACACTGTCTGTGATCTATTTAGAATTCAAGGCACACTTAACCAGCATGGATACCACAGCATTCTGCAGCGATACGCCATCCCATCTGGTTTGGGCTTAGTGGGACTATCATTTGTTTTTCAACAGGACAATGATCCAACACACCTCCAGGCTGTGTAAGGGCTATTTTTCCAAGAAGGAGAGTGATGGAGTGCTGCATTAGATAACCTGGCCTCCACAATCACCCGACCTCAACCCAATTGAGATGGTTTGGGATGAGTCGGACAGCAGAGTGAAGGAAAAGCAGCCAACAAGTGCTCAGCATATGTGGGAACTAATTCAAGACTGTTGGAAAAGCATTCCAGGTGAAGCTGGTTGAGAGAATGCCAAGACTGTGCAAAGCTGTCATCAAGGCAAAGGGTGGCTATTTGAAGAATCTCAAATATAAAATATATTTTGATTTGTTTAAGACTTTTTTGGTTACTACATGATTCTATATGTGTTATTTCATAGTTTTGATGTCTTCACTATTATTTTACAATGTAGAAAATAGTAAAAATAAAGAAAAACCCTTGAATGAGTAGGTGTGTGTCACGATCGTCGGATATGGAGGACCAAGGCGCAGCGTGGAAGGTGAACATACTTATTTATTAAATGATACACGAACAAAACAACAAATCGATACGTGACGCAAAACACGGAACAAGCACGGAACAAGATCCCACAAACACTGTGGGAACACAGCCTGTCTAAATATTGTTCCCAATCAGATACAACCAGCAACAGCTGATACTCGTTGCCTCTGATTGAGAACCACTCTGGCCAACATAGATATACAAAAACTAGACTAGACACAACGAGCACAAAACATAAACTCTACACACCCTGGCTCAACTTAAAAGAGTCCCTAGAGCCAGGGCGTGACAGTACCCCCCCTTAAAGGTGCGGACTGCGACCGCGCCTAAACATCACCGAACAGGGGAGGGCTGGGTGGGCATTCCTCCTCGGAGGCGGTTCCGGCTCCGGGCTTGACCACTACCCTCTACTAACCCCCCGTAGTGCCCCTGGTCTGGTCTAGCCCCACTGGCTGGAGCTGGACTGGACTTCGGTGGAGCGGATTGCTCAGGCTCCGGTGTGGAGCAGCTGACCGGTACCTGACCAGGCACCGGTGAAACGGGCACGGGCTGGCGATGCGCACCACAGGTTTGGTGCGGGGAGCAGGAACAGGCCGGGCCGGGCTGGCGACGCGCACCACTAGCTTGGTGCGGGGAGCAGGAACAGGCCGGACCGGGCTGGCGATGCGCACCACAGGTTTGGTGCGGGGAGCAGGAACAGGCCGGGCCGGGCTGGCGACGCGCACCATTGGCTTGGTGCGGGGAGCAGGAACAGGCCGGGCTGGCGACGCGCACCATAGGCTTGGTGCGAGGGGCAGGAACAGGCCGGGCCGGGCTGGCGACGCGCACCATAGGCTTGGCGCGATGGACAGGAACAGGCCGGACCGTACTGGGAACACAAACCACTGGCCTTACACAGGGATCAGGAACGGGCCGGACCGGACTGGCAACACACTTCAGTACCTCTCGCCGTGCCTCTACATTTTCCTTCCCTCTATACACCAATGGCTCCCGTAACCCGGTGGCCTTCTCTCCTCGTCCACCAACTCGCCCCTTATCTGCCTCCAGTGGCCCCGTCGTCCCTGCCATGTGCCCCCCCCTAAAAATTTATTGGGGGTGCCCCTCGCCTGTCCGACGACTGCCCGGTTGGCGCCGCTTCTCCTCTCCTGCCTGTGCACGCTGCTTGGTCCTGTATTGGTGGGATCTTCTGTCACGCTCGTCGGATATAGAGGACCAAGGCGCAGCGTGGAAGGTGGACATACTTATTTATTAAATGATACACGAACAAAACAACAAATCGATACGTGACGTCCACAGGTGCAAAACACGGAACAAGATCCCACAAACACTGTGGGAACACAGCCTGTCTAAATATGGTTCCCAATCAGAGACAACCAGCAACAGCTGATACTCGTTGCCTCTGATTGAGAACCACTCTGGCCAACATAGATATACAAAAACTAGACTAGACACAACGAGCACAAAACATAAACTCTACACACCCTGGCTCAACTTAAAAGAGTCCCTAGAGCCAGGGCGTGACAGTGTGTCCAAACCTTTGACTGGTACTGTATCATAGTCATGTTGTGCTGTATGTGTCCTTTCTCATCTTACGTTATCCAAAGAGACGAGATGACGGTGGTTTAATGTCATGGGGTTTTGGAATTACTGAGACTGAGGCATCTAACTAGAGGTTTCCAGATGCTATTTTTCCTAATTTAAAAACACTGACAGTATCTCAATTGGTCTTAATCAAATGTTTGATTCCAACAGTGCAGGAGTCAGAGGGGCGATAGTCTGATGTGCGCTCCTCGTCCCACTTAAGCACACCACAGCTCTCCACCCCCTCTGGCCTGAGATCTGAGGAGGCATGAGGGGCCCCTCGAGGTCCCTGTCTGGACCTTTTTATTGTTGTTGTTAATTAATTACCTCCCTGAAGCCTCACTGGGCGTCCTACGCTGAACCACCGCCTGCTCCTGTGTTCCAGTTTTTAGCTCACACTGCTTCCCCACTGGCCTGTCTTCCCCGCCGACTGGGCCAAGGATCCAGCTTCAAGTTCCTGTTCTGTAATCAAGAGAGAAGTGCAACTTCAAATTTAGAGAAATGTGAAGTTGGAGAGTACTGGGAGGGATTTTTCCCTAATTTCTTTTGATTCTTTTGGAAGCCTCACTGAGAATCTGCTGTGTCGGATTGATATGATATCCAGCCTTGTTATTAATAATCTCACACATAATTATATTGAATTACTGTATTACATTATTACACTAATCTTATGATAAAAAATGTTTCAACTCCGTTGTGCTTGAAGTAAGACCAAAAGTGAAATTGGCACCATGACAATCATTTACTCTGAATTTATTTGATTCAGACTTTGGAACTGTTGGAGTGTGTATTAGCTTTTTAATTGGGCTAGTACTGGTCACAGAATGGGAATGTCCAGAGCCATATCTGTATATAGAGAGATAATTCCCATTCAGCAGCAAAAAGCAGTAGGTTGGGTATGTAGGTCCCCCACTCAAAGTTGCAGAGAAATATACCCTGATTGAACAATTGACACATCAGTAGCTCCTACGTCACTATTTTACCAGAGCAAAATATGGGGAAAAAAAGAATGTTCAACACTGTGCATTTAATGAATCTAACAGTATGCAGCACACTACTACCTTCAAATGGTTCAGTTATTTTCTTACATTTCCCCCCACACTGTTAGATATTGCTTTATGACTAATATCTTGTAACTGTTAACATTTGGTTGCCTTAATGACACACACAGCATACCATCAAGCTGGGTATTGTTGCTATTCATCACAACGTTCGGCTACAGGTAGACGATCTGCTGCATGGTCGGCCATACAGGGATGAAGAAATACTTAAACACAGTAATGTGCATCAGGCCAATGAGCCATGCACAGGCCTGGTGCCATCTCATTAGTCTGCCAATGACACCTGGGGAGACTGCCTCACGTCACATTGTCTGGAAGAGCTGTAGGAGACAAGGGAAAAACAGCACAGGGGTTTACGTCATACAAAAGTAGGTTTGTTCCCAGACAGACACGTATTAAGACACGGGGTGGCAGGTAGCTTAGTGGGTAAGAGCGTTGTGCCAGTAACCGAAAGGTCGCTGGTTCTAATCCCCGAGCCGACTAGGTGAAAAATCTGTCGATGTGCCCTTGAGCAAGGCACTTAACCCTAATTGCTCCTGTAAGTCGCTCTGGATAAGAGCGTCTGCTAAATGACTAAAATGTAAATGTATTAATGACATGCACACACGCAGGCAGACACTCATGCACGAGAGCACACACACCTCACCTGGATCTACAGGCTGGCTCCATCTATTACACACCTCTGAGAAATAACAACAATCACTGAGCCCTGACCTACAGAGAGAGAGAGAAAGAGGGAGAAAGAAAGAGTGTACACAGTGTTTAGTGGCTCCTCTTCAAACCACACAGAATAACCTATAATCAGTGACCTTGGTGTCTATGGCTGTGAGTACACACACACTCCCACCTCACAGCTCAGATTGATAATGTCAAAAATGACCCCTGACCTGTATGGTCAGAGTTGACACAATGTGTATGTCTCTCACCACTTAACCCTTATAAATAACAGTAATAACTCTAATCTGTGGTCAGCACCCACAAAGGGGAGGCAGGCCCACCTCTTTAGCTTTTTTCTCTGTCCTCTGTATTCACAAAGATGCAATCTGTGGTCCGTGTAGGTGTGAGTTGCATTATGGTCTTATTATAAGGTCTTATTTTACTGGATTGACTCATCCTTTATGAATAGACAAGGACAACAGTGTGGTTTCGTTTGCTCTGAAATCGGAAAGATGGAACACATTTTGGCACGGAGAGATGTTGGAATGTCGGCAGAACAGGGAAGGATAAGGTCATCATCTCATTTATTCATGAGTCGGGGGTGTGCGTATATAGAGAAACGTTATTGGTGGGTTCAATGACAGGGCACGCTCGGGGTGATTTAAAGATTACACTCTGATTGGCTGCATGGGATATTAATGTACCTGCCTAATGATTGACACCAGAGGTCAACTGCAGATACAAGGTAGGAGGGATTGGCAAATCAACAAATGAACTCTGCCGTGCCTAATGTGCCTGACTTTTTACTGCGCTAATGGTCTATGTTGGGTAATGTGCTATGGTGTTAATGGCAGCGGCTGTGGTGGGGAGTAAGGCGTGGGAGGAACAGGGATGTCGGCCATGGAAATGGGCTTTTATCAAAGTGGAAATGAGTGAGCTGCTGCTTGTTGCTGATGTTGCAAGGTTAAGCCACATAGTTTTATTGCCATTAGACAACCAGCCTGATAAAAGACAGTGGCCTGAGTGGGCGAACGATAACAAACGCAAATATGATTGACCCTTCAACCTATCATTTCATTTGGGCTCTGACTAAAAGGTCTATGCTTGTGCCCCATTTGATTCACTCCATCTGAAATGATTAGAATGCAAAGAACAACAGTCAACATCACCTGTTTAAGAAATCTACTCTGTATGCTCGTGTCCCACTTTCAGATTGCCTACAGTCAAATGAGTTGACAAACTAAAACAAAACTTGAAGCTTCAAAGTTAGGGGTGTTCTACATTCTGATTTTTCCATGAAAAACAAGGCCTGGGATGAAAGACAAACGAAACCATCTGGATGCGAAGTTGATTCCAAGGATTCCCCTGTACCATTTCTGTTTCTGGAACCCAAAGGAGATGGATAGAGGCATCAATTAATCTTTTATTGGTTTATTTTGTAGTCGGTTGTATTACTTTCAGGCCCTGTAAAGACCTGGGGTCATTTCAATGTTCAAAGGGTTGGACTGTGTGAGAGCTACTATATGAGTAACAGGACATAGATCAGTTAAATAAGTTAAAAGAAGATAACTGTTTTGTAGGGATGACACAGAGAACCTGCCATGCCTGTCCTCTGCAAACTGTATTCCCAAATATGTATGGTATATCTTTCAATCTCAAATGAACTGGATTTATAGTGAATCTCAAAGCCCTGGTAGCTTTTTAAATCACCTCATATTCCTACACCCCTTTAAAATTGAAAAAGGATTTAGTATCTCTAAAAGAACACTCAAATTCACACCCCTTTGCCAAGTTTTTATAATTCCTGGTGTTACTAGGTCTCCTGGAGTATAGGAAGGGTTTCAGTGTTCTATCACAGGTTGGGATGTGCCTCATTTGGGAAATAAATCAAGTCTGATTGACTGCAAAGATCTTAATTCCACACCCCCAAGCTCTCTCTGTTCCATCCCACCAGTCTGACTCATCCCACTGGGGGATGAGTACGTTCATCTCTAGGAGACAGAACGCGTCTCTTCCTGAGCGGTATGACGGCTGCGTGGTCCCATTGTGTTTATACTTGCGTACTATTGTTTGAACAGATGAACGTGGTACCTTCAGGCGTTTGGAAATTGCTCCTTGAAATACATCCACAGGTACACCTCCAATTGACTCAAATGACGACATCATTTTCTGGAATTTTCCAAGCTGTTTAAAGGCACAATCAACTTAGTGTATGTAAACTTCTGACCCACTGGAATTGTGATACAGTGAATTATAAGTGAAATAATCTGTCTGTAAACAATTGTTGGAAAAATGACTTGTGTCATGCACAAAGTAGATGTCCTAACCGACTTGCCAAAACTATAGTTTGTTAAGAAGAAATGTGTGGAGTGGTTGAAAAACGAGTTTTAATGACTCCAACCTAAGTGTATGTAAACTTCCGACTTCAACTGTAATCAATTAAAACCTAGGCCTACACTGATTGATTCATAACCTGATTTATAGGCCTTACAGATTTTTTCAGGTTTTAACTCTCCAAATTACACTTTTTTATAGATAAACAACACAATTGGATGTTCTGAGTCTATGTTCATGCAAAAATCACATCAAATGACAATTTTTTTGGTAAGATTCTTTGAGTGTAATTCCTCTTTAATTGCGCACCTTGCGAGAGAAGACTGTTTGTCTAGCGATGTTATCAACTGTTACAAATCATAATCATGATATAATCCTGCCATGTAGGCATACCTTTCCATCTTCTCATAAGACAGTTGCAGTATCAACTGCCTATCGCTAACTGACTACACAAAGTAATAGATGAACATGCTCACGCACACACACACCACAAAGACCCATGCTGTTGCTTCTTCAGAAAGATGCAGGAAATACGAAGAAGTAGACAGGTTTCCATTGGCCCAAGGTTATTCAACAAAAGCAATGTTGCAAAAAGAATCGTTGCGAAACGTGTAATGGAAACGGCAGATATAGGATCATTTTTATAAAGATAGAAATGTTGAATATCTGTTCGACAGGGGTGGATTTCTATTTTATCTAAATGTACAGTGCATTCGGAAAGTATTCAGACCCCTTGACTTTTTTCACATTTTGTTACTTTACAGCCTTATTCTAAAATGTATTAAATATTTTTTTTTCCCTCATCGTCTGGCCACTCTACCATAAAGGCCTGATTGGTGTAGTGCTGCAGAGATGGTTGTCCTTCTGGAAGGTTCCCCCATTTCCACAGAGGAACTCTGGAGCTCTGTCAGTGACCATCGGGTTCATGGTCACCTGCCTGACCAAGGCCGTTCTCCCCCGATTGCTCAGTTTGGCTGGGCGGCCAGCTCAAGGAAGAGTCTTGGTGGTTCCAAATGTATTCCATTTAAGAATGATGGAGGCCACTGTGTTCTTTGGGGACCTTCAATGCTGCAGACATTTTTTGGTACCCTTCCCCAGATCTGTGTCTCGACACAATCCTGTCTCGGAGCTCTATGGACAATTCCTTCGACCTCATGGCTTGGTTTTTGCTCTGACATGCACTGTCAACTGTGGGACCTTGTATAGACAGGTGTGTGCCTTTCCAAATCATGTCCAATCAATTTAATTTACCACAGGTGGAAACCAATCAAGTTGTAGAAACGTCTCAAGGATGATCAATTTCGAGTCTAATAGCAAAGGGTCTGAATACTTATGTAAAGAAAGAAAAAATATATATAAATGTGCAAAAATGTCTTAAAACCTGTTTTCACTTTGTCATTATGGGGTATTGTGTGTAGATTGATGAGGATTTTTAAAAATGTAATCCATTTTATAATAAGGCTGTAACAAAATGTGGAAAAAGTCAAGGGGTCTGAATACTTTCCAAATGCACTGTATTTATTGCGTCAAATTATAATGAAAACTGTGTTTTTCGAATAAAGGATGATTGTGGAATCATTTTGAAGTTATGCAGGGTACGTGATGTAATCACGTGGCATGTCCTGACCTTCAAGAATGCCTGAATTGCTTCGCCTTGGTTTTCTGGTTGGCTGGCAAGTTTCACCATCCAATTATTTCAGATCTACAGGAGTGCAAGTTTCACCATGGCACAGACCGTGGCGATACATTGGCACATGAGAATTATTAGAATATGGCAAATATGAGTCAATTATTGGATTCTATCCATGCTCAATTTGCCTAATGGGTAATGGAAACACTTCATCCACTTCATTTTTATTCAACGCTACGGCTGCAGTCCAAACTCAAAGTAGACAGCCCTCGGCCCTAAAACCTCATCTCTTGAATAACGTTTTACATTGTCACATCCGAGTGTACCTTAAATGTCCCTTGCCCAAGCGAGGGAGAGTGATGATAGGAGAGTTAATGGAAACATAGCTACTAGCTAGGTTACATTTGTCTCCCGAGTGGCGCAGTGGTCTAAGGCACTGCATTGCAGTGCTAGCTGTGCCACTAGAGATCCTGGTTCGAATCCAGGCTCTGTCGTAGCAGGCCACGGCCGGGAGACCCATGGGGCGGCGCACAATTGGCCCAGCGTCGTCTAGGGTAGCGGAGGGAATGGCCGGCAGGGGATGTAGCTCAGTTGGTTTGCAACGCCAGGGTTGTGGGTTCGATTCCCAAGGGGGGGTATGAAAAAAAAAAAAGTAACAATAATGTATGCACTCACTAACTGTAAATCGCTCTGGATAAGAGCGTCTGCTAAATAACGTAAATGTATTATGTCACACAAGCAACTAACAACAGTGTGTGGAGGCTCAGTACAAAATTATACCAACTCATCACGGCTCTGCCACAATAATTGGAAGAGGCAATTAGTTAAAAAAGAAATTAAATAATTAGTCTGTCTGCCACCCATTAAAAACCATTCATGTTTTTAAATTATTAGTATAAATGAGAAAATGTATCAGTTTCACTTAAAGTCAAAAGGTTTGACAGCAATGCCACATAAAATTCAAGTCAGTTGGGAACAGGTCTTTGATGTCCCAATACCTTGGTCTCGGGTCTATGAACTGATGTATAAAATGTAAGCTATTATATAAAATATTTACTACAAAACGAATGCTCAATATGGGGCATTGAAAAGTCAGCCTTGTGAAGATAAGTCAGCCCTGTGCAGACTCAAGGAAACAGAATCAATAGAGCATATTTTCTGGTACTGTCCATCGGTGGCTTGCTTTTGGAGTCAGGTCCAGGAATGGTTGTTATGTCATAATATCAGGGTTCAGATGGACGTGAAAACTGTATTGTTAGGGGATCTGAAAAAACCTGAATCAAATCCAAGTTTATTGGTCGTACACGGTTTAGCAGGTGTTTTAGCGGGTGCAGCAAAATGCTTATGTTACTAGTTCCTAACAATGCAGTAAAATGTCAAACCATTAAAATGTAAGGGGGTAAAAAAGACAAGAAACCAAGAACGGCAGGACGAATCTGATTAACAACCCAAATAGCACTGTAGCAGTAATCAAATGCAATCTCTATGTATGTACACTGGGAGTATTTACACAAGATTAGTTAAGAATGATATGTACAGCAATAGATATATTAGAGTAAGATATGTCAAGAATACAGTGTATAAATAAATATGTGCCATGTATAAACGGTGTGAATAAAATACAATGTACAGTAGTAGAAATATTACAATAAGCTATGTAGGGGATACAGTATTTAAATACACAATGTGAAACGGGAAGTGACCAGTGGTTCAATGTCTCTATAGCATGGGACAGCAGCATTGGCTGTGTGTGAGTGTGTATGTGAGTGTGTGCATGTGTTTGTGAGTATGAGGTGTGTGTGTGTGTGTTTTTTTTGAGTTAGTGTGCATCACCTGGTAGATGGCTAGTGATGGCTGTTCAACAGTCTGATGGCCTGGTAATAGAAGCTGTTTTTTAGTGTCTTGGGTCTTGGCTCTGATGTACCTATATTGTCTCCATCTGTCGGACGGTAGCCGAGTGAACAGTCCATGGCTTAAGTGGCAGAGGTCAATGATCTTCTTGGCCTTCCTTTGACACCAGGTGCTGTAGATGTCCTGGAAGGCAGGCAGGGTGCCCCTGGTGATACGGTGGGCTGCCTGCACCCCCCTCTGGAGCACCATGTGGTTGAGAGCAGAGCAGTTACCGTACCAGGCGGTGATGCAGCCTGACAGAATGCTCTCAATGGTGCATCTGTAGAAGTTCATGAGGGTCTTAGAGCCATGCCAAATTTCTTCAGCTGCCTGAGGTTGTAGGGGCGCTTTTGCGCCTTCTTCACCACAATGTCCTGTGGCAACAGTGATGTGCACGCAGAGAAACTTGAAGCTTTTGACCCTATCCACTGCGGCTCCGTCGATGAGGAAGGGGGCGTGCTCGCTCTTCTGTCTCCTGTAGTCCACGATAAGCTCCTTCATTTTGTTGACGTTGAGGGAGAGGTTGTTTTCCTCGCACCACTCCACCAAGGCTCTAACCTCCTCCCTGTAGGCTGTCTCGCCGTTGTTAGTAATCAGGCCTACCACTGTCGTGCCGTCAGCAAACTTGATGGTTGAGTTGGAGACGTGCGTGGCCACACAGTCAGGGGTGAACAGGGAGTACAGGAAGGGGCTGAGCACACACCCCTGGGGGGCCCCCGTGCTGAGGATCACCATGGCAGTGGTGTTGTTGCCTACACTCACCAGCTGGGGTCGGCCCATCAGGAAGTCCAGGACCCAGTTGCACATGGAGGAGTTCAGACTTAAGGCCCCGAGCTTAGTGACAATCCTGGAAGGCATTATGGTGTTAAAAGCTGAGCTCTAGTCGATTCTCACATACTGTTGGGATTCCTTTTGTCCAGGTGGGATAGGGTGGTGTGCAGTGCAACGGAGATTGGGTCGTCCGTGGATCTGTTGGGGTGATATGCACATTTTACTGTGTCATGGATGTCGACTATGGTGGGGATGGCGGTCCTTGACTTTCAAAGCACTTTATGATGACTGAGTTCAGTTACCTTGGTAGTGAGAGGTTGAAGATGTCCGTAAACACTCCAGCCAGCTGGTATGCGCATGCTCTGAGGACGCGGCTTGGGCCGGCAGCCTTGCGAGGGTTAACACGCCTGACGGTCCTACTCACGTCGGCTACAGAGATTGGGAGCCCACAGTCCTCGTGAGCAGCGGGGGCCGATGTTGGCGGCTCTGTGTTGTTTTCCTCTAAGTGAGAAAAAAAGGTGTTTAGCTAGTCTTGCAGTGAGGCGTCTGTGTCCGTGACGTGGCTGATTTTCCCTTTACAATCTGTGATTGTCTGAAGTCCCTGCTACATGCGTCTCATGTCTGAGCCGTTGAATTGCGACTTCACTTTTTCCCTATACTGTCTTTTTGCCTCTTTGATTGTCGTGTTGAGGTCATAGGTGAGGTCATATGTGGTCTGTTTGTTTTCGTACATGTTTCCAGTCACTTTACCATGGTTAAACGCAGTGTTTTCAGTTTCGTGTGAATGCTGCCAGCTATCCACGGTTTCTGGTTTGGGTATGTTCTAATCATCACTGTAGGAACAACATCCTCTATGCACTTCCTGATGAACCCAGAGACCCAGAGACGATCAGTCAATGGGAAATATCATAATACTTTGCGGTAAATTATTTATTTTTAGGGCAATATCGGTATAAATGTTACAAATAGGGAGGTTCAAGACCCTCACAAGACATTACAGTACAATGGAGGGATGTATCACAAAAGGAAATAGCAAAATGGTATTATACTGGGAAAGATGGGTTAATCTGTGGACATCATAGGGTCCACAGATTAAGCCAAATTTCCCTGCCACTGTGGGTGAAAATCCAGTACTTGAAGAAAGAGGAAATTAGGAATATATGTATAATTACTTAACTACATGTACCGTACATGTGAGTGAAAATAGCTGTAAGTAGTAGTAGAATTATTGTTGTCTGTTAGTTTACTCCAATCAGGGGAGGGGTGATAGGGTTGGGGGAAAAAAGTAAAATTCAACAAAATATGCTGATTTTGATAGAACCCAAAATCTATCTGCAATATTAAAGCTGATCTTCTCCAAAAGCTGCAGTTTCCATTACACATGTTGCATGTTTTTTTTGGGTGACATTACTTTGTCGAATAAACCTGTGTCAATGAGAACCTGCCTACTGATGCATTCTTTTCATGTCGTGTGAAAAACTTGAAATCTAATAAATTCAATAGGCCTACATTTAGCTAATGTGCATTATGTTCTAGCCTAACTAGGCTACATATATTGCAAATTAGTGCCTGAAATGCCCTGTGTCTCTCTGTTTTCTACCTCAAATGCATTGTCCTCTGTTCCTTTCGTTGCAGTTGAACTGTCTGTGCACCTAGAATCACGTTCTTGAACCTCATCATCACTATTTGACTCTCCTCATTTAACGGCTTCTCCCTCGCACCTATATAACTTTTACAGTGCCTTCGGAAAGTATTCTGACCCCTTGACTTTTTCCACATTTTGTTACATTACAGCCTTATTCTAAAATGGATTTTTTTAAATCATCAGCAATCTACACACAATACTCCATAATGACAAAGTGGAAACATAAAAAACAGAAATACCTTATTTACATAAGTATTCAGACCCTTTGCTATGAGACTCGAAATTGTGCTCAGCTGCATCCTGTTTCCATTGATCATCCTTGAGATGTTTCTACAACTTGATTGGAGTCCACCTGTGGTAAAATCAATTGATTGGACATGATTTGGAAAGGCACACAACTGTCTATATAAGGTCCCACAGTTGACAGTGCATGTCAGAGCAAAAACAAAGCCACAATGTCGAAGGAATTGTCCGTAGAGCACCGAGACAGGATTGTGTTGAGGCACAGATCTGGGGAAAGGTACCAAAAAAGTTCTAAGCATTGAAGGTCCCCAAGAACACAGTGCCCTCCATCATTCTTAAATGTAAGAAGTTTGGAATCACCAAGACTCTTCCTTGAGCTGGCCGCCCGGCCAAACTGAGCAATCGGGGGAGAAGGGCCTTGGTCAGGGAGGTGACCAAGAATCCAATGGTCACTCTGACAGAGCTCTAGAGTTCCTCTGTGGAGATGGGAGAACCTTCCAGGAGGACAACCATCTCTGCAGCACTCCACCAATCAGGCCTTTATGGTAGAGTGGCCAGACGGAAGCTACTCCTCAGTAAAAGGCACATGACAGCCCGCTTAGAGTTTGCCAAAATGCACCTAAAGACTCTCAGACCATGAAAAACAAGATTCTCTGGTCTGATGAAACCAAGATTGAACTGTTTGGCCTGAATGCCAAGCATCACGTCTGGAGGAAACCTGTCACCATCCCTACAGTGAAGCATGGTGGTGGCAGCGTCATGCTGTGGGGATGTTTTTCAGTGGTAGGGACTGGGAGACTAGTCAGGATTGAGGCAAAGATGAACAGAGCAAAGTACAAAGAGATCCTTAATGAAAACCTGCTCCAGAGCACTCAGGTCCTCAATTGGGGCGAAGTTTCACCTTCCAACGGGACAACGACCGTAAGCACACAGCCAAGACAACGCAGGAATGGCTTCGGGACAAGTCTCTGAATGTCCGTGAGTGGCCCAGCCAGAGCCAGGACTTGAACCTGATCGAACATCTCTGGAGAGACCTGAAAATAGATGTGCAGTAACGCTCCCCATCCAACCTGACAAGAGCTTGAGAGCATCTGCAGAGAAGAATGGGAGAAACTCCCCAAATACAGGTGTGCCAAGCTTGTAGCGTCACACCCAATAAGAATAGAGGCTGTAATCGCTGCCAAAGGTGCTTCAACAAAGTACTGAGTAGAAGGTCTGAATACTTATGTAAATGTAATATTTCCGTTTTTTATTTTTTATAAATTAGCAAAAATTTATACAAACATATTTTTGCTTTGTCATTATGTGGTATTGTGTGTAGATTGATGAAGACTTAACCTAACAAAATGTGGAAAAAGTCAAGGGGTCTGAATACCGTACAACATAACTTTTGTTTGATATTTGGTAGGCCACATTTTGCTGCACCAACTTCAAGAGCTTTTTAAAAACATAAATTTTTACCACCTTTCCATTTTGGCAACTTCAGTAGGAATATATACTGAGTGTACAAAACATTAGGAACACCTTTTTTTTTGCCCTCAGAACAACCTCAATTCATCAGAGCATGGACTCTACAAGGTGTCGAAAGCGTTCCACAGGGATGCTGGCTCATGTTGACACCAATGCTTCCCACAGTTGTATCAAGTTGGCTGCATGTCCTTTGGGTGGTGGACCATTCTTGATACACACGGGAAACTGTTGAGAGTGAAAAACCCAGCAGGTTTGCAGTTTTTGACAGACTTAAACTGGTGCGCTTGGCACCTTCTATCATACCTCGTTCAAAGGCACTTAAATCTTTTGTTTTCCCCATTCAACCTCTGAATGGCACACATACGCAATCCATGTCTCAATTGTCTCAAGGCTTAAAAATCCTTCTTTAACCTGTCTTCACCCCTTAATCTTCACTGATTTAAATGGATTTAACAAGTGACATCAATAAGGGATCATAGCTTTCACCTGGATTCACCTGATCAGTCTGTGTAGGCTGACTCACTGATGGCATGTTTGACTTTGAACTTAACCGGGCTTGCCCATCTTAGTAGGAAGGCCTTTCCCAACTGCAACGGCCCAATAGAGGTGGCTAAATTACCAATCTGGCCCTCATACCATCATGGCCACCTAATCATCCCCAGCTCCAATTGGCTCATTCATCCCCTCTCCTCTCCCCTGTAACTATTCCCCTGGTCGTTGCTGTAAATGAGTGTTCTCAGTCAATTTACCTGGTATAATGAGGGTAAAATAAATACATAAATTGAGAAAATGTATAGATTATGTCAACAGAGAAAAGGGTATAGCCTAGTCTACATCATGAAAATTCATTAACAGGACTATGGAACACTGGCTGTGTCACTCTGTTTTCCTGAAATAAATAATTTGACCGGCCTACCCACCTAAAAAATGGTCCATTAGCACATCATATCAACTAATTTACCAAGTTGGGCACCGACTCAGTTAGCTCCATCAACCACAGACAACGCATATGGGGCTGTGAGGAAGTGCTGAGAGGTTGGTTCTATCACACAAAGTTGAGAAAAGTTGACAAAATGTACTTGATGCTAGGCCTATTTTACTCAAACTATGGAACATTCCTCATGTTACTTGGCTGTTTTGTTTTCTGTGTTTGGTAGCCAGTGAGATCGCTAATCTACTCGTTTTGGTTTGGGCCTCGTTCCAATATCCTACTTTTAAAACACCACTGCGACCAATACTTAGTCACTGATCAGCAATTGGCTGCATGATATAACAGAAGTTTTCACTGTAGCATATTGCCTTCACCATTTTAACCTTGTCAGAATAGTGATTACTTCAAAAAGGCAGGTTGACCTGTTTTGATCAAATGTAATTGAAATACATGGCTGACTTGGGCCTACTTTTATTGTTTTTATTGTTGTGAAAAGCTTTCATTTTACTTGCCCTGAACTCATATGATTATTGCAGACTGTTTGAAATCCAGTGTATTGACTTTTAATTGCACAACAAAGCTTATTTAGAGAAAATAAATGACATATCGAGATACAGTATATAGCCTATTGTACATCTCCCATAAGTTAACTTTTTTTTTTTTTTTACTAGAATCGCTCACCCCTAGGGCAAGTCATATTTAAGTGAAGAGTGCACAAGGGAATGGGGCTCGGACTTGAGCACAAGTGCATTATGTTGCCATCACAGGTAGCTACAGCTTTCTTCATCATACTGGAATCACCCACACTCACGCACGCGCACACACACACGACACAGACAGCCATTTGTAAATGCTTCGTCAAGACGGAAATAAACCCATGAAAGCCTAAACTTAAAACTTGAAACACTTCAATCAGAATAATGCTGGATATCACAGAATCTTCAAAGGCCCATCAATTTCACAGGGTCTTCCAATAATAACATCTAAACTGCCTCTCCTCTCCTCAGTATATCCAGCAGGCTGTGCAGAGCTGTCCCCTGAGGAGACCAATACAGTTACAACATGATGGAGATCACTGCAGGCCCACTGGCAGGAGGTAATTGTTTATTTAAAGGCCCATAGCAGTCTAAAACATGATTTTCCTATGTTTTATAAACATTCAGTGGCCAGTTTATTGGGTACACCATCTAGTATGGGGTCGGACCCCCCTTTGCCTCCAGAACAGCCTGAATTCTTCAGGGCATGGGCACGTTGCTGAATTGGTATCAAGGGACATAGTGTGTGCCAGGAAAAACACACCATTACACCACCGCCACCAACCTGTACCAGGCAAGATGGAGCCATCAACTCATGCTGCTTACGCCAAATCTGCCATCAGCATGACGCAACAGGAACCGGGATTCGTCGGACCAGGCAATGTTTTTCCACTCCTCAATTGTCCAGTGTTGGTGATCGTGTGCCCACTGGAGCCGCTTCTTCTTGTTTTTAGCTGATAGGAGTGGAACCTCGTGAGGTCGTCTGGTGCAATAGCCCATCCGTGACAAGGACCGTCGATTTGTGCGTTCCGAGATGCCGTTCTGCTCACAACTGTTGTACTGCGCCATTACTTGCCTGTTTGTGGCCCGTGCATGATTCATGCCATTCTCCTTCAACCTCTCATCAATGAGCTGTTTTCGCCCACAGGACTGCCGTTGACTGTATGTTTTTTGTTTGTCATGCGTGAAAAGCCCAGGAGGCCGGCTGTTTCTGAGATACTGGAACCGGCGCACCTGACACAGATGATCATATCACGCTCAAAGTCGCTTAGGTCATTAGTTTTGCCCATTCTAACGTTCAATTGAACAGTAAAGGAATGCCTCGATTCCTGTCTGCCAGCTTTATATAGCAATCAACGGCCAAGTGACTCACTGCATGTAGGTGCAAACCATTTCGTGAACGGGGTGGTGTACCTAGTAAACTGTGTGTATATATTTCCACACTATGAAGTTGGAATAATATGATAATGCCCTTTTAGTCTAAGAGCTGTTTAAAAAGACAGCCTGAAATTTCAGCCTGTTTTGGTGGGATGGAGTTTGGCCTGTCTGGTGACATCACCAGCAGGTAAATTAGTTAACAGACCAATATATATATATATATTTTTTTTCTCACCTTTATTTAACCAGGTAAGCCAGTTGAGAACAAGTTCTCATACATAACTGCGACCTGGCCAAGATAAAGCAAAGCAGTGCAATAAAAACAACAACAACACAGAGTTACATATGGGATAAACAAAATGTACAGTCAATAACACAATAGAAATATATATATATACAGTGTGTGCAAATGTAGTAAGTTATGGAGGTAAGGCAATAAATAGGCCACAGTGCAAAATAATTACAATTTAGTATTAACACTGGAGTGATAGATGTGCAGAAGATGATGTGCAAATAGAGATACTGGGGTGCAAATTAGCAAAATAAATAACAATATGGGGATGAGGTAGTTGGATGGGCTAATTACAGATGGGCTGTGTACAGGTGCAGTGATCAGTAAGCTGCTCTGACAACTGATGCTTAAAGTTAGTGAGGGAGATAAGAGTCTCCAGCTTCAGAGATTTTTGCAGTTCGTTCCAGTCATTGGCAGCAGAGAACTGGAAGGAATGGCAGCCAAAGGAGGTGTTGGCTTTGGGGATGACCAGTGAGATATACCTGCTGGAGCGCATACTACGGGTGGGTGTTGCTATGGTGACCAATGAGCTAAGATAAGGCGGGGATTTGCCTAGCAGTGATTTATAGATGACCTGGAGCCAGTGTATGTAGTGAGGGCCAGCCAACGAGAGTGTACAGGTCACAATGGTGGGTAGTATATGGGACTTTGGTGACAAAACGGATGGCACTGTGATACTGAGAGTTCCAAAACTATTTTTGACCATTTTAATTGAAAACAATCACAGTAAGGTACTTAATTGTCAACTAGAAATTATTTGATATTGAGATAAAACGGCTGCATTGGACCTTTAATAAAGTGCAATCGGAAGAGATTGATATCAGAGGGGCGTCCATGGACAATTAATATTATGATTAGGAGGCTGCGGAGTGGGTCTAGCAGTGCTCGATCATTCCTCTAGCCTCCCGGATCTTGGAGTTTTCACGAAAATGAACGGCTCCGATGATTAACATTGCGTCAATGTTCCTTTCTCTGTGAACAGAATGAGTTGTTAGCCCTTCCGCTGAGCGAGAGTAGAAACACGGGAATTACAATAGATCATGCGGGCTGCAAACTTCCCTGTCACCGCTAATGGTGTCTGATTGATGCCGAGAAGCTGGCAGGCAACTGGATTTTAAACAAAAGAATTGCAGGGTTTATTCATGACTTACCCTCTCGAGGTGGCTGAGTGGGTAGGGTGAGCCCACATATCTTAAAGTTAACCTGTAAAGGGGCTGTTGTGCTTGATGAATAGTAAAATGTAGCACATGGTACAGTAGTACATCTCAGGCAGGTTGGGGTGATTGTGAATGGATGGATGAAGACAAGATGTCGTAAACTTGTCTTTATTATGAACCAAGGAGGAAAGTTCATCAATAATAGCCTATGCTGCCCTCACATACAAATACTGTAGTAGGTATAATACATTTGGGGTGAGACTGAGAGTACATAAGTTTTACCAAACCATATGCCTCAATAACTTGTACTGGAGTGAGTGAGTGAGTGAGTGAGTAAATCAATGGGGACCACAGCAAATACAACACATTCAAGAGGGAGAGCTGAACTGGAGAACAATACAACAGGAACTTTGGTGTTGTGGCTTATTTAGATAGCATTATACATGTAGAACAGTTTGCCCAGCTACAGGGTACTGAGTCAGACAGGGGATCCGTATTAGACAGACCTGGGCAGCGGTTTGTGAGCACTCTGCAGAAAAGATGCTTAATATACTAATCTAATAATGCCCCCATCCTAGTGACATGAAAAATGGAGGAAGCTGATTTTAGTTCACTTAATTCAAGGCTTGATTATGTCGAGACAGCTTGCTCTCCCCAGAGGGAGCATGGAGAGCAGCTCGGTCAGCGCAGAATGCTGTTTCAGACTCTATTAATGTCTCTGTGCTGAAGCCTGTCCTGGCTACGCTAATTATTAGCGTTCAGGTAGAGTGGTGGAGGTGGAGAAAGAGAGGGAGAAGGGAAGAAGGGATGTAATCAGTTGCCAAGACTGGAGCTTTTCTACATCTGCGACAAACTGAACAGAGCGGTGTTCAGAAATAAATTATGTATTGCAAAAGTCTAATATATTCATTCTGGAGAAACAACCTCCAATGCACCCTAAATTATTTCCTGTTTTATCTGGTATGAAATGCTTACGTTTTAATCTATTTACCTTATCAGCATCAGGTCATGCTTGCTAATTTGACTGTGTGGCACTTTTTTTTCCTCTTTTTTTTCGCAGCAAGGTCTCTCTCAGTTTATTCCTATTTTTTCATTTCCCCTTTCTTTAGTTTTTGTTCTCTTTATTCTCAAGAAACTACATACTTCATAGAGAATTGTACATTTTGTTAGTGTAACGATCCCGGCGGTCTGAGTCGGGTCCTGTCTGGTGACGAGTGTTTCTGGTCGTAGCTCCTGTTTCCCGAGGGTTCGGGAACGCTCCGGGGAGCGCTCTTGTTTCCGCACCTGCTTCCCATCAGCAATCGGCACACCTGGGCCTAATCATCACCCTTCTTAGGGTCTGGCCCAACATCCAGTTCCTGCCGGATCGTTAGCCATGAACAGTATGTTTTGCCGGCGTATCAGCCTCAGTACTAGAGTTAGTTTTTGTTGTTTTGTTGCACCCTGTTGACCTGCCTGGTACTTACCTCCGTTTTTGTTCTCCCCACAGTCACTCGTCCGGAACCTCTACCCAACCTCTGCCTGATGGTCGGCGGCTGCCGAGCCATCATCGGATCAACCACTGGACCCTCTACAACTCCTCCACGCCGCCGCTCTGTTCCCTGGATTATTTCCCTTCACCCTTGGTTCAGTAAATAAACACTCACCTTTTGACACCACTTACCTTGTCCTGGTCTGCTTCTGGGTTCTGGCTTAGTAAACCGTGACAGAACGATCCGGCCCGATATGAACCCAGCGGACCTGGACTCTGTTCGCCATGCTATTACCCAGCAGGAGAAGATGTTGGGCCATCATAGCACGGTACTACAGGAGATCGCGTTGTCAGTTCGGAACCTTTCTACCGGTCTGACGGAGGTCCAGAACCAACGCAAGTGGCCGGTGGAGGATCCACTACCGGTTTCATCCATCTCGCCTGCCGCTTCTGAAGCTGTGGCCATCCGTGAGCCCAAGGTTCCGACGCCGGATAAATATGAGGGGGAGCTGGGAAGATGCCGTTCCTTCCTTATGCAGTGTGGACTAGTGTTCGATCTACAGCCCTACTCTTATGCCACAGACAAGGCTAGGATAGCCTTTGTGATTGAGTTGCTGCGTGGTCGTGCGCTGGAGTGGGCTTCAGCCGTTTGGGAACGACAGGATCCCTGCATGGCTTCATACCAGGGGTTCACGGCCGAGATGAGGAAGCTCTTCGACCATTCCGTCCGAGGGAGGGACGCAGCTAGGCGCCTGTTTTCGCTTCGCCAAGGAACTCGCAGCGTGGCCGACTTCGTGATTGAGTTCAAGACGTTGGCTGTGGAGAGTGGGTGGAACGAGGAGTCTCTGCAAGCGGCCTTTTACCAGGGTCTGTCGGAGCAGCTCAAGGATGAGTTGATCTCCTATCCGGAGCCTAGTGACCTGGACAGCTTGGTAGCCTTGTCCATTCGGGTGGATAATCGAGTCCGAGAGCGAAGGAGGGAGAAGCAATGGGGTCCGTCCAATCGATCCGTTTCTCAGTTCCCAGTCGGGTCGGGTGGTGGACCAGAACACATCGATCATTCTCCACCACAGTGGATTAGTGGAGAGGTCCTCTCTCCCGATTCGGAACCCATGCAAGTGGGGCGGCACGGGTTAACCAAGGAGGAGCGTCAACATAGACGTAAGACCAACTGCTGCCTCTACTGTGGTAGCTCGGGACATTACATCTCCACTTGTTCCCGGCGGTCGTCAAACTGCCCGGCTCGCTAAAGTTGGGAGGACTTTTAGCGAGCCAGTTTCAACCTCTCAGTACCTCTGTCAGACCCCGCTTCCCGGCTACCCTTGTGAACAGGAATCAGAGCTTAGCGCTTAACGCTTTTATCGATTCAGGTGCCGATGGAAGCTTTCTTGATGCCGAGTTGGTGGAACAGCTGGGGCTTTCCAAGGAGCAATTGCCGGAAGCCATTGAAGCGACCACTCTGAACGGCAGTAGTCTGGCACGTATCACGATGAGGACTGAACCGGTTAAGATGCGGTTGTCAGGGAATCATTCTGAGATGATTTCATTTTTCATTCTGCCGTCTTCCCATGTTCCTCTGGTCCTTGGATACCCCTGGTTGAAGGAACACAATCCCACGTTCGATTGGGTGACGGGCAAGGTAACGAGTTGGAGCCTGGATTGTCATGCTAACTGTCTCAAGACTGCCTGCCCCCATTCGGTTCCCAGTCAGGTGATTGAGGCTAAACCTCCAGATTTGTCCCTGGTTCCCGTGACATATCACGATTTGGGGGAGGTTTTCAGTAAGCAGAAGGCTCTGTCACTCCCTCCCCACCGACCATATGATTGTGCCATCAACCTGGTCCCTGGAGCTGTCTACCCCAAGGGAAGGTTATACAGTATCTCCCGACCTGAACGTGAGGCGTTGGAGACCTACATCAAGGAGTCCCTAGCTGCTGGTCTCGTTCGTCCCTCGTCATCACCCCTGGGGGCAGGATTCTTCTTTGTGGGTAAGAAGGATGGCTCTCTTCGACCATGTATTGACTATCGGGGGTTGAATGACATCACGGTCAAGAACAAGTATCCCCTGCCCTTGATGAGTTCTGCCTTCGACTCCTTACAGGGTGCTACGGTGTTCACCAAGTTAGACCTACGCAATGCGTATCACCTGGTCCGGATCAGAGAGGGGGACGAGTGGTTGACGGGTTTCAATACACCGATGGGGCACTTCGAGTATCAGGTGATGCCGTTTGGACTGACCAATGCTCCAGCGGTATTCCAGAGTATGGTGAACGACGTCCTGAGAGATATGATCGGTCTCTTCGTGTTTGTTTACCTGGATGACATTCTGATCTTCTCGAAGGAACCTTCCGACCACGTCCAGCATGTCCGGCAGGTTCTGCAGCGATTGTTGGAGAATCGCCTGTTCGTGAAGGCCGAGAAGTGCGAGTTTCACGCCCACACAACATCCTTTCTCGGGTACATCATCTCCAGGGGAGAGATTAGGATGGACCAGGAGAAGGTTAGAGCGGTTCTGGAATGGGCCCAGCCCGGTACGAGATTGCAGCTCCAGAGATTTTTGGGGTTTGCGAATTTCTACCGCAGATTCATCCGGGATTACAGCCGTGTGGCCGCTCCATTAACTGCCTTGACTTCCAGCATCAGGACTTTCAAGTGGAATCCGGAGGCGGATCGAGCGTTTCTGGATTTGAAGAGGCGATTCACCAACGCACCGATTCTCTCTCAACCGGACACGGCCCGTCAGTTCGTTGTTGAAGTGGACGCGTCTGATGTGGGAGTTGGCGCCATCCTGTCGCAGCGATGCTCCACGGACAGTAAACTCCATCCCTGCGCCTACTACTCTCGTCGCCTTTCACCTGCGGAGAGGAATTACGATGTGGGTAACCGGGAGCTTCTCGCGGTGAAACTTGCCTTGGAGGAGTGGCGCCACTGGTTGGAGGGGGCGGAGCAACCGTTTATTGTCTGGACTGACCACAAGAATCTTGCTTACGTGCAATCGGCGAAACGTCTCAACTCCCGTCCAGGCCAGGTGGGCGTTGTTTTTCGGACGATTCAAGTTTGTCCTGACGTTCCGACCTGGGTCTAAGAACGGCAAGGCGGACGCCTTGTCCCGGATGTTCTCCAAGACGGAGGAGAGTGGGTCCAAGACCGAGACTATTCTCCCCCGGAACTGCGTCGTGGGAGCAGTCATGTGGAAGATTGAGGAGGAGGTGCTGGCGGCCCTTCGGACTCAGCCCGGTCCCGGTAACGGTCCACCCGGTCGGTTGTTTGTGCCTGAGTCGGTTCGTCCTGCTGTTCTCAAGTGGTCCCACGCCAGTAAGATGGCTTGTCACCCTGGCGTGGCTCGGACTATGGCGTTTCTTCGCAGACGTTTTTGGTGGCCTGCCATGGCCGAGGATACTCGGGGTTTTGTTGCTGCCTGTCCAGTGTGTGCGCAGAATAAGAGTACCAATCGGCCCAGCTCTGGACTACTTCACCCCCTTCCTATTCCCCGGCGTCCATGGTCGCATCTGGCCCTGGACTTCGTCACGGGGTTGCCCGCTTCTGAGGGGAACACGGTCGTTCTGACTATCGTGGACAGATTCAGCAAGTTCGTCCACTTTGTGCCGATTGCCAAGCTTCCCTCTGCCTCGGAGACGTCCGAGATCCTGGTTAGGGAGGTTTTCAGGGTCCACGGTTTGCCCAGTGATATCGTTTCCGACCGTGGCCCTCAGTTTACCTCTGCTGTCTGGAAGTCCTTCTGTTCGGCCATTGGAGCTACAGTCAGTCTCACATCTGGTTTTCACCCCCAATCCAATGGTCAGGCGGAGAGAGCCAACCAGAAGATGGAATCCACGCTACGCTGTCTGGTCTCTTCCAACCCCACCTCCTGGGCCTCTCAGTTGCCTTGGGTTGAGTATGCCCACAATACTCTCCCCTACATCTGCCACTGGGATGTCTCCCTTCCAGTGCCTGTATGGCTACCAACCTCCCCTGTTCCCTTCTCAGGAGAAGGAGCTCTCAGTGCCTTCTGTTCAGGCCCACATTCGTCGTTGCCACCGGACCTGGCATCGGGCCAGAAAGGCACTCCTTAGAGGTTCGGACCGGTATCAGCGCCAGGCGAATCGTCGCCGGATCCCCGCTCCCACCTATACCATCGGAGATAGGGTTTGGTTGGCCACACGGGATCTTCCGTTACGGACTGAGTCTAGGAAGTTATTACCGAAGTTCATTGGTCCGTTTGTGGTGGAGAAGGTGATCAATCCAGTGGCAGTTCGACTCAAACTACCGAGGACGCTCAGAGTCCATCCCACCTTTCATGTCTCCTGCCTCAAGCCTGTCCTCCTCAGTCCTCTGTTGCCTCCTCCGCCTCCTCCTCCTCCTCCTCGGATGATCGGAGGTGGTCCTGCCTACACGGTGCGGCGCATCATGGATTCCCGACGGCGGGGCCGGGGTTTCCAGTATCTCGTGGACTGGGAGGGATATGGTCCTGAGGAGAGGAGTTGGATTCCGCGGCGACAGGTCCTAGATCCGGATCTCATCAGGGACTTCTACCGCCTCCATCCTGGCGCTCCGGGAGTCCGCCCGGTGGCGTTCGGCCGGAGGGGGGGTACTGTAACGATCCCGGCGGTCTGAGTCGGGTCCTGTCTGGTGACGAGTGTTTCTGGTCGTAGCTCCTGTTTCCCGAGGGTTCGGGAACGCTCCGGGGAGCGCTCTTGTTTCCGCACCTGCTTCCCATCAGCAATCGGCACACCTGGGCCTAATCATCACCCTTCTTAGGGTCTGGCCCAACATCCAGTTCCTGCCGGATCGTTAGCCATGAACAGTATGTTTTGCCGGGCGTATCAGCCTCAGTACTAGAGTTAGTTTTTGTTGTTTTGTTGCACCCTGTTGACCTGCCTGGTACTTACCTCCGTTTTTGTTCTCCCCACAGTCACTCGTCCGGAACCTCTACCCAACCTCTGCCTGATGGTCGGCGGCTGCCGAGCCATCATCGGATCAACCACTGGACCCTCTACAACTCCTCCACGCCGCCGCTCTGTTCCCTGGATTATTTCCCTTCACCCTTGGTTCAGTAAATAAACACTCACCTTTTGACACCACTTACCTTGTCCTGGTCTGCTTCTGGGTTCTGGCTTAGTAAACCGTGACAGTTAGAGAAACAGAACCAGTGGGGGCAGATTGAACTGGTAGGCAATTTCCTCCCAAAGGATTCTTCAATTATCAAAAACATTAACCTTCTACTTTTCCCATTTTGGTGCAAAACAGGACTCCAAACAATCTCCTTTGAGGTTTTTGGGTGCAGAGTGGGACATTGATCGCACAGTATTGCGCAGCTTGCATGTAAAAGACCAGGTGTGTGACTGTTTATTGGGTTTTGGAGTAACTGCAATTTCTCCTATGGCAATTTCACCCTCAAATAGGCTTCCGTTTCAAACCACCGTTATTTCTGCCGATTGCCGTCAATTTCCTCTCCCTTGTGCACTCTCACATTTTGTGTGGTTGAAAGAATGAAAACAGACCACAGTTTTTCCCTGGCTATTGTTTGTGATCCTTTCTAGACCTTATTCTTGGTGTATCACGACATTATAGAGCCATCGTTTGAGAAATACTGGTAGATACTGTAGAGAAATGTACATATTCCAATGAAATGCGGTCTGTTATTTGTTTCACATACCTTTCATAGTGTAGATCAAAAGCCTTTTTCAAAGGATCACAGGTTTTTGTTTCAGACTAATCACTTCTATTGCATTTTGTTCAAAAGCTCTGCTCATCAGATATGTAGAGGCCATTTGTGAAGCCATTGGTTGTGCCATGTCATTGAGAAAAGCAATGAAATTGAAATAGTTGTTGCTCTGCACTAGACAGTAAGATTCCTTTCAACATAGTCCTAATTCCTTTCCAACATAACTGTATGAAAGTCTAACTGACGCATGCACGCACACACACACACACCAAATTGCTGCCCTGTCTCTCTGTCTCTAGCTATGTACCTGTCTAACCCATAAATGAGTGCTCATTTCTAGACCAACCGCAGGCCATGGCCCACAGTAAGTAGGTAGATACTGTGGCAACCATCCCTGCACCCATGGCAACCTGAGCCTGTCACCCTAAGAGAGAGAGAGAGAGAGAGAGAGAGAGAGAGAGAGAGAGAGAGAGAGAGAGAGAGAGAGAGAGAGAGAGAGAGAGAGAGAGAGAGAGAGAGAGAGAGAGAGAGAGCTTATTCTTCTCTCTCTAACTTAACTGACAAATACGCTTTGTAACTGCAGAAATTAAGGTCAAGCAATGTTTGTGTGGTTATGATAGATTAAAGCCACAGTAAGTGTAACTCATAACTCACTCCTGTCAAGCTTCAAATAGGGGGGTTCAGCGAGCAGAGCTAGTGTGCCGCAGCGCAGAGGTAGTGTAATTGCTCTATCTCCCATCAAAGCACAATGTGAGGTGCCACATAGGGAAGGGAGGAGGGTGAGAGAGAACTACTGAAAAATAAATAGATATTTATTTATATCCCTTTTATACCAAGATAAAAACCTGACTACTTTACCATGCCGTCTTCTTTTCACCGCCTTTTCTTTATATCTGAAAGGTGAAGCCGGTAACAAAGCAACTACTTTTATTTCCGCCAAGGGAGATATTCATGATAGCAGTTTTATGTTTAAAAGTCCCGCCAATGCCTCAGTATAAATCGTTGCCTTTCATCATACCGGCTTTGGCATGCATTAAATCATGAGCATTCTATTGTTGTCTGACATCAAACTTGCCCTTGTCGTAATGAAAAAGTATAAACACAAAAACGACAGTCTGCATGACATCGCAGCAGCCTGGTCAAAATAGCAACGTTACCTGCTCTATTTTTTGCATTAAAAAAAACATCAGTTTAAACATGTATTTAGGATATGTCATCCAGCAAACCAGGCTACTAAAAGCAACTTTGTATACAATGTTTTGGTTTGTTGCTAGCCTGTTAGCTAGGACAATTACAGTTTTTCTCAGTCGCTTTGGTGCATTTCTTAGATCAAAAGTGCAATTCTTGATACTACTTGTACAAATTCCAAATCATCTAGTCACTTGTGCACATCATTAAAGCAATTTCTTATTCCTTTGAACAAATTGCAATTGCTTTTGTACATATTGCAATTGATAATGTACAAGTGTCAGCTTTTTTCCACATTTTCAATTGCTCATGTCATGTTGATCAAAATATAGTAGATGGTTCTCTGTTGAATAGTCTTACCCCTCAAAACATCTAGGCATTAGTTCCTTGCATAAGCCATTACATGCAAAATTGTTGAACTATTTGTCATAAACTGTCAAGCATAGTTTTACACATTTCTATTAGACCTTTTGTACAAAAACGTAAATTGCTGAATCGTGCAGGTGAAATTAACCCTCACTCATGAAGGAATGTAAAGTGTTAGTTCAACCAACAATCAACCAGTTGTCTAAATTGCTCAAAGGTGCATCTCATGAAGAATCAATTGGCAAGCATATATAGACAGACCACAACACAGAGTTGCAATTTTCCAATAATGGATGGACCAGGAAACGAACAGGGTCAACAGCCAAGAGGAGGAAGAAGAGGAGCAAGGATGCGTGGTGGAAGGCAAAACAGAGGAAGAGGCAGAAGAGGACATAGGCGCATATCTGATGACATAAGGGCCACTATTGTAGACCATGTTGTCAATCATGGCCTTACAATGGCTGAGGCGGGTCGAAGGGTGCAGCCGAATATTGGGAGATCAACCGTGTCCTCAATAGTACAAACGTTTCGAAGAGAGAACAGGTATGTCCACCAATGTACAGTGCACTGTTACTGTATATAAGCAGTATACTGTATACTTCCTACAATGCTTCATATTACAGTAGTCCACTTGTATTTCACAGCATACAGAAATATACTCTATACAGATACATACTGCACCTTACATGCACCCACCTGTATGTTTTACAGTAAAATGTGTGTTCGCATAGTTTTTGTCTATGTGAAAGTGTGCGATGCATCACTGCATTTTTCCACACATAGGACTGCAAGATTACCTCAAACCGGTGGCAGAGGACGCCTTTTCACACCTCAACAGGAGGAGGCTATTTGCACCATGGTCCGAGCAAACAATGCCATGAGACTCAGGGAAATACAAAGGACCATTATAGAAGACAACGATGTCTTTGAAAACATCCATACGGTTAGCATCTCAACCATCGACAGGGTGCTGCATAGAAACCAGATGAGTATGAAACAGCTGTACCGTGTACCATTCCAAAGGAATGAGGACAGAGTTAAGGAGCTACGGTACCAGTATGTACAGGTAAAACATATATCTATGTAACTACTTTACAGCAACATTTTATAGTGTTACATAGTACAGTAAGCATAAACTGCACACATTTCCATTGCTGTGGAAGGAACATGCAATATATGTACATTTTATGTCACTCTTCCTTACCAAAACAAATTCAACTGTGTGTTCTGGGATATAGCGTATAATGGAGTTGGAATCAAGTGAACCCTCTCACAACTTTGTATACGTGGATGAGGCTGGCTTCAACCTGACCAAATGCAGAAGGCGGGGTTGGAATATCATCGGTCACAGAGCTACTGTGGATTTGCCAGGCCAACGGGGAGGAAATATCACCATGTGTGCTGCTATTTCGGAGCATGGTGTCCTAACCCATATCCCCCCTTTTAGGGCCATACAACACCCAGCATCTACTCAACTTTTTTAGAGACTCTCTACAGGGCTCTCATCCCTGATGATGAGAGGGGTCTGTTTAGAGAGGATTTGCCAAAGTATGTGGTCATTTGTGATAATGTGAGTTTCCATCGATCAAACATCATAAGGCAATGGTTTGTGACCCACCCGAGGATGCTCATAGAATTCCTCCCACCTTATTCACCATTCCTTAACCCAATTGAGGAGTTCTTTTCAGCATGGAGGTGGAAGGTGTACGATCGTCAGCCACACACACAGATGACCCTGCTGGCTGCAATGGATGCAGCATGTGAGGACACCACAGTAGACGCCTGCAGAGGATGGATAAGGCATTCCAAAAGATTCTTTCCACGTTGCATTGGAAGGGAAAATATCCGGTGTGATGTGGATGAGAATATGTGGGCTGACAGACAGGAACGTCTGGATGTGTAGAGACAGCACTAGAACAGTGCTGTGGGCAAAGTTGTGCCTTAGGGGTGGTTTCCTGTGTTTCTTTCTAATTTAGTTTTTTTTCCTTTGTGCCCCTTGGGTTGTCCAGTCTCTTTCAATCAATAACCCACATACAGTAATATGTAAATAGTACTGTTGAAATTGATATATGCCATAGAAGTGCAGCCTTGTGCATTTTCAATACAGTAACTGTGTCACGAGTTGCTAAGCCAGAACCCAGAAGCAGACCAGGACAAGGTAAGTTGAAACGAAGGTGAGTGTTTATTACAAATTCAAGAGTGATGCTGAATAATCCAGGGAACAGAGCGGGCGGCGTTGATTAGTTGTTGGGGGTGCAGTGGTTGATCCCATCCTGGGTCGGCAGCCGCCGACCACCAGGCAGAGGTTGGATGAAGGTTCCGGACGGGTGACTGCAGATGGAACAAAACGGGGGTAAGTAAGCAACAAACCAACAAGGTGCAAAAACAACAAAACTAACGCTAGGCTCTAAGACTGATACTCTGGTAAACCTACTGTTCATGGCTACCGATCCGGCAGGGACTGGATGTTAGGCCAGAGCCTAAGAAGGGTGATGATCAGGACCAGGTGTGCAGATTGCTGATGGGATGCAGGTGCGGAAATCAAGAGAGCTCCCCGGAGCGTTCCCGAACCCTCGGGAAACTGGAGATCACGAACAGAAAAACTAGTCACCAGACAGGACCCGACTCAGACTGCCGGGATCGTTACAGTACCCCCTCCGACGAACGCCACCGGGCGGACTCCCCGGAGCGCCAGGATGGAGGCGGTAGAAGTCACTGATGAGGTCAGCATCTAGGACCTGTCGCCGCGGAATCCAACTCCTCTCTTCAGGACCATACCCCTCCCAGTCCACGAGATACTGGAAACCCCGGCCCCGCCGTCTGGAATCCATGATGCGACGCACCGTGTAGGCAGGACCACCTCCGATCATCCGAGGAGGAGGAGGAGGAGGCGGAGGAGGCAACAGAGGACTGAGGAAAACAGGCTTGAGGCAGGAGACATGAAAGGTGGGATGGACTCTGAGCGTCCTCGGGAGTTTGAGTCGAACTGCCACCGGATTGATCACCTTCTCCACCACAAACGGACCAATGAACTTCGGTAACAACTTCCTAGACTCAGTCCGTAACGGAAGATCCCGTGTGGCCAACCAGACCCTATCTCCGATGGAATAGGTGGGAGCGGGGATCCGGCGACGATTCGCCTGGAGCTGATACCGGTCCGAAACTCTAAGGAGTGCCTTTCTGGCCCGATGCCAGGTCCGGTGGCAACGACGAATATGGGCCTGAACAGAAGGCACTGAGAGCTCCCTCTCCCGAGAAGGGAACAGGGGAGGTTGGTAGCCATACAGGCACTGGAAGGGAGACATCCCAGTGGCAGATGTAGGGAGAGTATTGTGGGCATACTCAACCCAAGGCAACTGAGAGACCCAGGAGGTGGGGTTGGAAGAGACCAGGCAGCGTAGCGTGGATTCCATCTTCTGGTTGGCTCTCTCCGCCTGACCATTGGATTGGGGGTGAAAACCAGATGTGAGACTGACTGTAGCTCCAATGGCCAAACAGAAGGACTTCCAGACAGCAGAGGTAAACTGAGGGCCACGGTCGGAAACGATATCACTGGGCAAACCGTGGACCCTGAAAACCTCCCTAACCAGGATCTCGGACGTCTCCGAGGCAGAGGGAAGCTTGGCAATTGGCACAAAGTGGGCGAACTTGCTGAATCTGTCCACGATAGTCAGAACGACCGTGTTCCCCTCAGAAGCGGGCAACCCAGTGACGAAGTCCAGGGCCAGATGCGACCATGGTCGCCGGGGAATAGGAAGGGGGTGAAGTAGTCCAGAGCTGGGCCGATTGGTACTCTTATTCTGCGCACACACTGGACAGGCAGCAACAAAACCCCGAGTATCCTCGGCCATGGCAGGCCACCAAAACGTCTGCGAAGAAACGCCATTGTCCGAGCCACGCCAGGGTGACAAGCCATCTTGCTGGCGTGGGACCATTTGAGGACAGCAGGACGAACCGACTCAGGCACAAACAACCGACCGGGTGGACCGTTACCGGGACCGGGCTGAGTCCGAAGGGCCGCCAGCACCTCCTCCTCAATCTTCCACATAACTGCTCCCACGACGCAGTTCCGGGGGAGAATTGTCTCGGTCTTGGACCCACTCTCCTCCGTCTTGGAGAACATCCGGGACAAGGCGTCCGCCTTGCCGTTCTTAGATCCAGGTCGGAACGTCAGGGAAAACTTGAATCGTCCGAAAAACAACGCCCACCTGGCCTGACGGGAGTTGAGACGTTTAGCCGATTGCACGTAAGCAAGATTCTTGTGGTCAGTCCAGACAATAAACGGTTGCTCCGCCCCCTCCAACCAGTGGCGCCACTCCTCCAAGGCAAGTTTCACCGCGAGAAGCTCCCGGTTACCCACATCGTAATTCCTCTCCGCAGGCGAAAGGCGACGAGAGTAGTAGGCGCAGGGATGGAGTTTACTGTCCGTGGAGCATCGCTGCGACAGGATGGCGCCAACTCCCACATCAGACGCGTCCACTTCAACGACGAACTGACGGGCCGTGTCCGGTTGAGAGAGAATCGGTGCGTTGGTGAATCGCCTCTTCAAATCCAGAAACGCTCGATCCGCCTCCGGATTCCACTTGAAGGTCCTGATACTGGAAGTCAAGGCAGTTAACGGAGCGGCCACACGGCTGTAATCCCGGATGAATCTGCGGTAGAAATTCGCAAACCCCAAAAATCTCTGGAGCTGCAATCTCGTACCGGGCTGGGCCCATTCCAGAACCGCTCTAACCTTCTCCTGGTCCATCCTAATCTCTCCCCTGGAGATGATGTACCCGAGAAAGGATGTCGTGTGGGCGTGAAACTCGCACTTCTCGGCCTTCACGAACAGGCGATTCTCCAACAATCGCTGCAGAACCTGCCGGACATGCTGGACGTGGTCGGAAGGTTCCCTTCGAGAAGATCAGAATGTCATCCAGGTAAACAAACACAAAGAGACCGATCATATCTCTCAGGACGTCGTTCACCATACTCTGGAATACCGCTGGAGCATTGGTCAGTCCAAACGGCATCACCTGATACTCGAAGTGACCCATCGGTGTATTGAAACCCGTCAACCACTCGTCCCCCTCTCTGATCCGGACCATGTGATACGCATTGCGTAGGTCTAGCTTGGTGAACACCGTAGCACCCTGTAAGGAGTCGAAGGCAGAACTCATCAAGGGCAGGGGATACTTGTTCTTGACCGTGATGTCATTCAACCCCCGATAATCAATACACGGTCGAAGAGAGCCATCCTTCTTACCCACAAAGAAGAATCCTGCCCCCAGGGGTGATGACGAGGGACGAACGAGACCAGCAGCTAGGGACTCCTTGATGTAGGTCTCCAAAGCCTCACGTTCAGGTCGGGAGATACTGTATAACCTTCCCTTGGGGTAGACAGCTCCAGGGAACAGGTTGATGGCACAATCATATGGTCGGTGGGGAGGGAGTGACAGAGCCTTCTGCTTACTGAAAACTTCCCCCAAATCGTGATATGTCTCGGGAACCAGGGACAAATCTGGGGGTTTAGCCTCAATCACCTGACTGGGAACCGAATGGGGCAGGCAGTCTTGAGACAGTTAGCATGACAATCAAGGCTCCAACTCGTTACCTTGCCCGTCACCCAATCGAACGTGGGATTGTGTTCCTTCAGCCAGGGGTATCCAAGGACCAGAGGAACATGGGAAGACGGCAGAATGAAGAATGAAATCATCTCAGAATGATTCCCCGACAACCGCATCTTAACCGGTTCGGTCCTCATCGTGATATCGTGCCAGACTACTGCCGTTCAGAGTGGTCGCTTCAATGGCTTCCGGCAATTGCTCCTTGGAAAGCCCCAGCTGTTCCACCAACTCGGCATCAAGAAAGCTTCCATCGGCACCTGAATCGATAAAAGCGTTAATCGCTAAGCTCTGATTCCTGTTCACAAGGGTAGCCGGGAAACGGGGTCTGACAGAGGTACTGAGAGGTTGAAACTGGCTCGCTAAAAGTCCTCCCAACTTTAGCGAGCCGGGCAGTTTGACGACCGCCGGGAACAAGTGGAGATGTAATGTCCCGAGCTACCACAGTAGAGGCAGCAGTTGGTCTTACGTCTATGTTGACGCTCCTCCTTGGTTAACCCGTGCCGCCCCCACTTGCATGGGTTCAGAATCGGGAGAGAGGACCTCTCCACTAATCCTTTGTGGTGGAGAATGATCGACGTGTTCTGGTCCACCACCCGACCCGACTGGGAACTGAGAAGCTGATCGATTGGACGGACCCCCATTGCTTCTCCCTCCTTCGCTCCTCGGACTCGATTATCCACCCGAATAGACAAGGCTACCAAGCTGTCCAGGTCACTAGGCTCCGGATAGGAGATCAACTCATCCTTGAGCTGCTCCGACAGACCCTGGTAAAAGGCCGCTTGCAGAGACTCCTCGTTCCACCCACTCTCCACAGCCAACGTCTTGAACTCGATCACGAAGTCGGCCACGCTGCGAGTTCCTTGGTGAAGCGAAAACAGGCGCCTAGCTGCGTCCCTCCCTCGGACGGAATGGTCGAAGAGCTTCCTCATCTCGGCCGTGAACCCCTGGTATGAAGCCATGCAGGGGTCTTGTCGTTCCCAAACGGCTGAAGCCCACTCCAGCGCTCGACCACGCAGCAACGCAATCACAAAGGCTATCCTAGCCTTGTCTGTGGCATAAGAGTAGGGCTGTAGATCGAACACTAATCCACACTGCATAAGGAAGGAACGGCATCTTCCCAGCTCCCCCTCATATTTATCCGGCGTCGGAACCTTGGGCTCACGGAAGGACACAGCTCCAGAAGCGGCAGGCGAGATGGGTGAAACCGGTAGTGGATCCTCCACCGGAAACTTGCGTTGGTTCTGGACCTCCGTCAGACCGGTAGAAAGGTTCCGAACTGACAACGCGATCTCCTGTAGTACCGTGCTATGATGGCCCAACATCTTCTCCTGATGGGTAATGGCATGGCGAACAGAGTCCAGGTCCGCTGGGTTCATTACTGGCCGGATCGTTCTGTCACGAGTTGCTAAGCCAGAACCCAGAAGCAGACCAGGACAAGGTAAGTTGAAACGAAGGTGAGTGTTTATTACAAATTCAAGAGTGATGCTGAATAATCCAGGGAACAGAGCGGGCGGCGTTGATTAGTTGTTGGGGGTGCAGTGGTTGATCCCATCCTGGGTCGGCAGCCGCCGACCACCAGGCAGAGGTTGGATGAAGGTTCCGGACGGGTGACTGCAGATGGAACAAAACGGGGGTAAGTAAGCAACAAACCAACAAGGTGCAAAAACAACAAAACTAACGCTAGGCTCTAAGACTGATACTCTGGTAAACCTACTGTTCATGGCTAACGATCCGGCAGGGACTGGATGTTAGGCCAGAGCCTAAGAAGGGTGATGATCAGGACCAGGTGTGCAGATTGCTGATGGGATGCAGGTGCGGAAATCAAGAGAGCTCCCCGGAGCGTTCCCGAACCCTCGGGAAACTGGAGATCACGAACAGAAAAACTAGTCACCAGACAGGACCCGACTCAGACTGCCGGGATCGTTACAAACTGTTATCCAAACTGTAGCCTAAGTTTACATCAGGTAATACTGTCAAAGTACACAGTTCCATTGACAACATGCCTAAACATTTTGACAACCTTGTTCGTGAACAATGACTCAATGACTTATCATTCTGATGACACTGACATGATCATTGGCATGAATATTTACTTTTGAGAGATGTACTAAGGATTTTTAGTGACTGACTAGCTTTAGAAACATATCTATTGTATATTGCAGTTTGTACAAATTGTTCTGAGAAATGCACTTATTATTTTGCACATGTTAGGGATGATGTGAAAAATGCACCAAAGCGACTGAGAAAAACTGTAACACATTACACGGTAATTACTTAATAAATATTTACAAGTATAATGAGATAAAAATGGCTAACTTACTGTTTTGAATGTGAAGAACTGAAAGCAGTGCATTCATTCTGTCAGAGGAATGTAGAACTTGGTGAAGCAAAGGGAAATTCTAAACTGATCTGGGAGAATCTAAAAAAGTTAACAGGGAAAGACCATAGTAACACTGCAAAAAGACTAGAAATCATGGTGAATAACAATCTAACACAGGATGCAGTCGAAATAGCAATGGCCTTCAATTCCTACTTTATTGACTCTGTCAGGGTACTGACACAGAACCCCTCCACTGGTTTCTTGGGCTCAGTGCTAGTAAATGATGCTCAACCTGTCTTCATCATAAGGGAGGTTTCTGAGTCAAAGGTAGACAAGGTGATTAGCTCACTAAAGAACTCTAAAGCCAAAGATGTGTTTGGGATGGACTCTACCTTTCTTAAAAACTACAAAGAGTCACTCATTGGCCCCATTACTAAGGTCACCAACACATCTATTGGTCTCGGGGTGTTTCCAAGGGTATGGAAGTCGGCCATAATAACGGCCATCTTTAAATCAGGCGACCCTGCTGACGTGAGTAACTACAGGCCCATTAGTATACTACCTGTGGTGTCAAAGGTTGTTGAAAAGTGTGTAGCAGAACAACTGATTGCCCACCTCAACAACAGCCCCTTCACATTACATTCCATGCAGTTTGGCTTCAGAGCGAAACACTCCACAGAAATGGCCAACTGCTTTTTTCTGGAAAATGTGAAGTCCAAGATGGACAAAGGGGGCGTTGTTGGGGCTGTGTTTCTGGACCTAAGGAAGGCTTTTGATACTGTTAACCATGAGATTCTCATCACAAAATTGTCCAAGTTCAACTTTTCCCCCGATGCCTTGAGATGGATGAAATCATACCTTGAAGGCAGAACTCAGTGTGTCAGAGTGAGCAATGAGCTATCGCCCACTCTTAGCTATGATGTGGGTGTGCCCCAAGGGTCAATACTGGGGCCCCTCCTGTTCAGCCTGTACATTAATGATCTGCCTTCTGTCTGTACTGGGTCTGAAGTTCAAATGTATGCAGATGATACAGTGATATATGTGCATGCAAAGAGCAAACAACAAGCTGCACAAGAACTCACTACTGTAATGGTCCAGGTTACAAAGTGGCTCAGTGACTCGTGTTTGCATCTCAATGTGAAAAAAAACTGTTTGCATGTTCTTCACAAAGAGGGCAACAGATGCTACTGAGCCAGAAGTCTATGTGTCAGGGGAGAAGCTCCAGGGGGTATCTGATTTTAAGTACCTTGGCATCATACTTGATTCCAACCTCTCTTTTAAAAAAGCATGTGAAAAAGGTAATTCAAATAACCAAATTCAACCTAGCTAATTTCCGATTTATACGAAATTGTTTGACTACAGAGGTAGCAAAACTGTACTTCAAATCTATGATACTCCCCCACTTAACATACTGCTTGACTAGTTGGGCCCAAGCTTGCTGTACAACAGTAAGACCTATTCAGTCTGTCTACAAACAGGCTCTCAAAGTGCTTGATAGGAAGCCCAATAGCCATCATCACTGTCACATCCTTAGAAAGCATGAGCTCCTGAGTTGGGAAAATCTTGTGCAATACACCGATGCATGTCTTGTATTCAAGATCCTAAATGGCTTGGCTCCCCCTCCACTCAGTATTTTTGTTAAACAGAAAACCCAAACATATGGCAGCAGATCCACAAGGTCTGCCATGAGAGGTGACTGTGTAGTTCCCCTAAGGAAAAGCACCTTTAGTAAATCTGCTTTTTCTGTGAGAGCTTCCCATGTCTGGAATACACTGCCATCAGACACACACAACTGCACCACATATCACACTTTCACAAAATGCTTGAAGACATGGCTAAAGGTCAATCAGATTTGTGAACATGGTCCCTAGCTGTGTGTTGCCGCTTTCCATGTCTGTTGTCTGTAACTTGTGAGGTGTGGAAACATTTTGTTGCTTTTATGAATTTTGTCTTGCTGCTTTTTGTTCTATGTTGCTCGGTCTGTATGCTACGTCTTGCTTGTCCTATGTTGCTATGTCTGTATGCTATGTCTTGTTCTATGTTGTTATTGTCCATATTGTAATTGTTTTTAATAACCTGCCCAGGGACTGCGGTTGAAAATTAGCCGGCTGGCTAAAACCGGCACTTTTACTGAAACGTTGATTAATGTGCACTGTCCCTGTAAAAATAAACTCAAACTCAAACTCAAACTCAATCAGGTTACCATGACAATGGTCCCAACAACAGGGTCAAAGTTATAGATAGATAGATAGATAGATAGATAGATAGATAGATAGATAGATAGATAGATAGATAGATAGATAGATAGATAGATAGATAGATAGATAGATAGATAGATAGATAGATAGATAGATAGATAGATAGATAGATAGATAGATAGATAGATAGATAGATAGATTCAAATCATTGAGGATGACACAAAACATATTTCCATTGTGGTCCTCTTAAATAAATGGTTAAGAAAATGTATAAACATATACATAGTAGGCCTAGGCTACACAGTAGACCTTGGGTTACACATACAGTGGTGCCTTCAGAAAGTATTCATACCCCTTGACGTCCACATTTTGTTGTGTTACAGCTTGAATTCAAAATAGTTTTTTCTCACCCATCTACACACAATTTCCCATAATGAAAAAGTGAAAACATGTTTTTAGAATTTTTTGCACATTTATTGAATACAGAAATGTAACATTTACATAAGGGATGAACCAAAATGTACAAAATGGTTACCTGGAGGGAAATGGGGGAGGGTCATGCTTTTTCAAATTCAGTCAAGTGGAGGGTTTAGTTTTTTTTTTTTATGTAGTCCAGGGGAGGGTTATGTAATTTGTAATTGATTACATTTCTGTATTTTTCTGTGTTTTAGAATTAGTTGCTTATTAGGCTATACAGTGCCTTGAAAAAGTATTCATCCCCCTTGGCGGTTTTCCTATTTTGTTGCATTACAACCTGTAATTTAAATGGATTTTTATTTGGATTTCATGTAATGGACATACACAAAATAGTCCAAATTGGTGTGAAGTGAAATGAAAAAAATTCATAACGGAAAAGTGGTGCGTGCATATGTATTCACCCACTTTGCTATGAAGCCCAACAATAAGATCTGGTGCAACCAATTACCTTCAGAAGTCACATAATTAGTCAAATAAAGTCTACTTGTGTGCAATCTAAGTATCACATGATCTGAAACATGATCTCAGTATATATACACCTGTTCTGAAAGGCCACAGAGTCTGCAACACCACAAAAGTATTCACCCCCCTTGGCATTTTTCCTATTTTGTTGCCTTACAACCTGGAATTAAAATGGATTTCTTGGGGGTTTGTATCATTTGATTTACACAACATGCCTACTACTTTGAAGATGCAAAATATTTTTTATTGTGAAAAAAACAAGAAATAAGACCAAAAAAAAACAGAAAACTTGAGCGTGCATAACTATTTACCCCCCCCAAAGTCAATACTTTGTAGAGCCACTTTTTGCAGCAATTACAGCTGCAAGTCTCTTGGGGTATGTCTCTATAAGTGTCACGCCCTGGCTCTGGGGACTCTGAAATGTTGAGCCAGGGTGTGTAGTTTCTGTGTTTTTATTTTCTATGTTGATGTTCTAGATCGTTTAGATCTATGTTGGCCAGGGTGGTTCCCAATCAGAGGCAGCTGTATCTCGTTGTCTCTGATTGGGGACCATACTTAGGCAGCCTGTTTGGCACTAGTCAGTGTGGGATCTTGTTCCGTTAAGGTTTGTTTTGTGTAACCTAGGACTTCACGTTTTGTTTGTTTGTTGTTTTGTCGTGAGTTTAGTACTTAATAAAATGTACGCTTATCACGCTGCGCCATGGTCCGTATCTTCAGTAAACGATCGTGACAATAAGCTTGGCACATCTAGCCACTGGGATTTTTGCCCATTCTTCAAGGCAAAACCGCTCCAGTTCCTTAAACTTGGATGGGTTCCGCTGGTGTACAGCAATCTTTAAGTGATACCACAGATTCTCAATTGGATTGAGGTCTGGGCTTTGACTAGGCCATTCCAAGACATTTAAATGTTTCTCCTTAAACCACTCAAGTGTTGCTTTAGCAGTATGCTTAGGGTCATTGTCCTGCTGGAAGTGGAACCTCTGTCCCAGTCTCAAATCTCTGGAAGACTGAAACAGGTTTCCCTCAATAATTTCCCTGTATTTAGTGCCATCCATCATTCCTTCAATTCTGGCCAGTTTTCCAGTCCCTGCCGATGAAAAACATCCCCACAGCATGATGCTGCCACCACCATGCTTCACTGTGGGGATGGTGTTCTCGGGGTGATGAGAGGTGTTGGGTTTGCGCCAGACATAGCGTTTTCCTTAATGGCCAAAAAGCTCAATTGTTGTCTCATCTGGCCAGAGTACCTTCTTCCATATGTTTGGGGAGTCACCCACATGGCTTATTTTCTTCTTTAAGCAATGGCTTTTTTTCTGGCCACTCTTCCGTAAAGCCTTAGCTCTGTGGAGTGTACAGTTTAAAGTGGTCCCATGGACAGATACTCCAATCTCTGCTGTGGAGTTTCGCTGCTCCTTCAGGGTTATCTTTGGTCTCTTCGTTGTCACTCTGATTAATGCCTTCCTTGCCTGGTCCGTGAGTTTTGGTGGGCGGCCTTCTCTTGGCAGTTTTTTTGTGGTGCCATATTCCTTCCATTTTTTTTATAATGGATTAATTGGTGCTCCATGGATGTTCAAAGTGTCTGATATTTTTTATAACCCAACCCTGATCTGTACTTCTCCACAACTTTGTCCCTGACCTGTTTGGAAAGCTCGTTGGTCTTCATGGTGCCATTTGCTTGGTGGTGCCCCTTTCTTAGTGGTGTTGCAAACTCTGAGGCCTTTCAGAACAGGTGTATATATACTGAGATCATGTGACACTTAGATTGCACACAGGTGGACTTTATTTCACAAATTATATGACTTCTGAAGGTAATTGGTTGCGCCAGATCTTATTTAGGGGCTTCATAGCAAAGGTGGTGAATACATATGCACGCACCACTTTTCCATTATTTATTTTTTGGAATTTTTTGAAACAAGTTATTTGTTTCATTTCACTTCACCAATTTGGACTATTTTGTGTATGTCCATTACATGAAATCCAAATAAATATCCATTTAAATTACAGGTTGTAATGCAACAAAATAGGAAAAATGCCAAGTGGGATGAATACTTTTGCAAGGCACTGTACATGATTAATTAATCAACACTTAAAGGTTGATTTTCTGCATATTCAGCTGCTCTCTGATTGCCCAATGTTTCAGAAGCAGCCAGTACTGTGCCTTTAATGCTGATGCTGCTGTAGCCTGGCTATAGCGGCTGGCGCTTTCTCTTGCCTCAGTCGGGGGTTGTAAATATTGACCGGACATCAAAGCTGGCAGGAAGCTGTTCCCTCCCTGATTCATTTGGCTGTTAGAAGTATGTTTTAGACTCTGGACTGGAGGGGGAGGTGGGGAATATAAATGGCAACTGGCCAAAGTGTGAGGGTGAGGGTGGCAGGTCCTCATACACCATACACATTAGGGCTTCGATTTGCTGGTATGTCCTATACATAGGGTGTGGTAAAAATGTGTGTGTGTGACTGTGCAAGTTAATGAGTGGGCATGTGTGTGTGAGCAGGCGTGTGTCCTCATCAAAATAATAAATGGCATCCACTGAAGAGGACAATGGTGTAAATATGAGGTTTAATCATCACAGTGAAGCAGGTATAGAGGGCCATCCATCACATAGACTTTAGCATGGAAAGGAGACAGCTTGCCTCTCATATGGCTTGATAAGTCTAATACTGCTTTCACATAGGATTTATAGTATTTTGCCTGGGCAATGTTTATATGCAGCCAGGTCACCCGTGATACAAGTCAGTATTCGACGTCCATCCATGTTTGAGGATGTCGGGAGATGACGTGGAAACCGGCCACTAGGGGCAACAGTGAGCGCTGTTATCTTCAAGTAGGTTTCGGTTTCGTTAAGCATCTGCCTCTGGTTCCAATGGTTCCTAGATTGAATCCAGTGATAGAAAGTTGTTTCAGTTATTTTTGTTTTAAGCCTATGCCAAACCATAACCCTTAACTTAACCATTCAGAGTTAATGCCTAACCTGAAGAATTTGGAGCTAATGCCTGAACTTAACCCTAACCTTAAAAATGTGGAGTTAATGCCTAAACTTAACCTTAAATACTTCAACATTTTACGTTTCGAACAACTTCTAAATGTAACATTTGAGAAACATGGATGAATGTCTAATTCTGACGTGAAACTGTGAGAGCTGGTAGTTTATGACCCCCTTACAATCAGGCCTATTTTTACCACATTCTTGCCTGCATGGGCCTTTTATATCTCCCGTACGCATGCCGCCATGCCGGTGACGAGTGGTAGTAGTGGTGTGCAGATGTGGGTGAGTGTATATTTTAATAAATCCATTGAATACACCATCAAAAGGAAATCCATTATTAATTCATATAGGAAGGTCCAAAGAAACATTATAAGACTAATTAAATGTATTTTTAAAACAATAGAATGGCTTATTTTGAATTTCATTATGTTATGTCCATATTAAATAAATCAATAGTTAATTATTTTGTTCATTAAACAGACAAGACACACCTACCCCGATAACAGTCAACAAACATACAGTATATTTTCTAGCAAGAATATAATGGAATATAACAGAATAAAATACAAAGAATGTGACACCGGAACATGTGAAACCGCTGTCATATAAAAAAGTGATATTTTAAAACAGAGCTCAAGCCCATGCTTTTTTTGGTCCACATTTCATCTCTTTCATACCCCCACTCCACCTTGTTAGGGAGCAGGCGTAGGGTCTTACATTGAGAGTATCTTCATCATGATAACGATAGAAAATAAAAGCAATCCTATTTTTAAAAGAGTCTCGTGTTCATATTTCCCAACCTCCTTTTGGAGTTGCCTATATGCGATCAAGCAAAATAATAGGCCTACACTTGATTTAGGCTACATCATTGCATGCTAAATGATCCTGATCAGTGATAGATGAGCAAACGAATAGATGAGTTATACCACCTCCACTTATTTGCCCAGCCAGAGAATTAACCAAATAACCTACAGCTACTGTATGGACGGAGATTCAGTGAAACAAAATCACATTGATTGAGACAAGTCAGTGAAGTCACAGGCTTTTGGTTGGGACTTGTTTTCATACACATTTCTTCATTGAGAAATACTGCACCAAACATCTTAATTAGATGTAAAATTGCCCGACTAAGATCTCCTCTGCAAAAAACGTCAAAATGAGTGACAGATTGCTTGAGTTACAGTATCTTATATTAATTCAGACTAATGGACAAACAGTACTATAGCCAATTTCTTTCTAATTTTTCAAGCGAATATCTTTTAAGGGAGTAAGTGAGCACACTTGTGTTTGCTCAAGAAGGGGCGTAGACTTCGGCTACCGACTTAGGCTTGCCTCAAGAAAAATGTTTGTGCCTGAAATGTCCTAAAGAATGAACAAAAACGTCACAAAATGTCGTCATAATATATGCACTCTTCCGAACCGTTTCAGCTGGGAAGCATGCGGACGATTGTTGAAAGCTTTTATAGTGCTCCAACATACCAATACATCAGGTCTCTCCATGGCAACAGGTTTCCTTTCTGATCTCACAGTCTGAACACAGAGAGAGAGAGAGAGAGAGAGAGAGAGAGAGAGAGAGAGAGAGAGAGAGAGAGAGAGAGAGAGAGAGAGAGGAGAGAGAGAGAGAGAGAGAGAGAGAGAGGATCTCATACAATCATCAGCAATCAATCGGGGCTCGATGCTCACTCCACAACTCAGCCTAGATGCAGCAATTTATTCTCAACTGGGGTTTTAACATTGTATTTTGTCTCTTTTACTCATGCTGTCTCTCTCTCTATTCATTCTCATCCTGTGTCTTCATGTGTCTTCTCATCCTTTTCTCTCCATCTCTCTCCCTCGACTATGTTATACGTTTCTTCCTTCCTCTCTCCTCTTGCATGTAGGTACCCAGTGGGATGATTGTGTTCATTAGAAACTAATAACCTGTTGTTGTTGTAATCATCCTCATCGTTGTTTGTATAATTAATCTGCCATTACAGTACATGGCATGGTTGATAAACAGCTTTGACTGTTGCGATAGGGAGGGCTAAATCACACACACACACACACACACACACACCTGACATTCACAGACATTATTATCAAGCCATTTTCTCATATCCACCTTATCTCTACCTCATCTCTGTGCCTCTGCTCCGGCTTGTCTCTGTTTGATTTCTAATCTATTGCAAGGAATGATCTTTAACTCAGAGGGAGCATCTTTCTCAGAGGTTACGAAGGACTTTAAATAGAACAGTAGCCAATGATGATATCAGGATATTTGGTACACTATCCATCAGTTTGAAAGAGGGGGATGAGTTAAAGAAAAAGAGAAACAGGGTTATGGGGACACAAATCCATGGAGTTTGAAGGGAAAGTTGATGGATGTCAGAGGCAGCATTGCATCTTTTTGATGGGAGGTGACAAGCGAGGACTGTGTGAGTTATGAGCTATTAAAAATATGTAGATGTGACAGGCGGACCCACGAGGCTGATGGGACGTCTCTTGTTGGTTGGTTAGCCATGAGCCATAAATAAATAAACATCTCAATGAATGAGGGAAGGGAATATCTGAGGAGACGTGGCCCATGATTTGAGAATGGAAAACAACCTCAAATAGTGGTATTACTTTGGGTTCCTTCCCTCTTATGTATCGTTTCCGGAGTGTGTAGACGAGACATCGACTTGACAATGCTGTTGTTTAGTGGAATTCCCTGATGTCATGGTGATAAGTCACCAATCAGACAGCTGCTCCTCTGTGTGCATCTGTGACCTCACATGTCTCCTTCTCTGATGGTCTAAGGTCTCAGGAGTAGTGAAAGTTTTTCAAGGAGAACCTTCGAGTAGAAATATACAAGGTCAAAAACACATTTTGGGTCTCAACAAGGAGAGGACTAAGGCTACGTTTTGGTAATAATTGTGTTATCTTTAATTTTAATTTTTCTCAAGATTTAGACATGCCTCTAAGTGTTCATTCAATAAATATAAAGCTCAGATTTTTCTGTTAATAACCATAATTTGTAATCATAATACCATTTTATTGTCCACTTGGAATCTGAAATATACTGTTTGTCGCTTATACAATGGCTTTGTCCTTGGGTCATACTGGCTGAAATCATTAAAGACATCCTTATTTAGAGTGAGAATCAGCCTTGGCCCCCTTAGGTTATGTGTTTAATGGACAGTACATACTCCAGCATGGGTATACTGTATATTAAACACTACACTAAGTACAGTCAACTTTAATACTTTCCTTTTATGAATCACATCCAGCAGAAACACCTAATCACAATGAGACAGATTTTGAGATACATAGCATATTCTCCATTTAATCAGTCTGTCTCCTGCTTGAAATTCCTTCTGACGAGCAGACACCTTACCTTTCATCTCAGGAGCTACAGTACATCCAAATGAGAAAGAAAAACGATTACTACAGTATGTACCAGCCTTCTGGATACAGAGGCAGGCTTCAAAGTGAATTTGCTTACGTGGTAGTTACATATGAATATTAATCCATGCTTCATTGCAGACAAATGACGGTTTAGCTGTATGATTGTGGGGGACAATGAGGAAGACTCATTAGCAATTGGAACCGACAGAACAATGAGGTGAATGCATTGATGGTTGGTTCATGCAAGCTTTTTTTTGGTTGTGATTCCTAAACATTACATGATTCCCTCAATTAAGCGTTCCTCAGATCTCTCGATGATTGTCAGAAACTGTGTGGGTGTATTATTTATTGATGTTTTTATTTAATGTTTCTGTAATGTTGGCCATGCTTAAGCATTGATAATGGTTACACTTCTGTGTGTACGTTTGAAGGGTGCAAGGTAAGGGGAGAAAGGTACTGTATCTCCGGCATTTTGGGTCCCCCCTATTAATTTTAGACTCTGTTCAAGCGAGTGCATAGGATCATAGTTTCATAATTACTCTGTGTCTAAAAAGTTTTTTGGGGGGTTTAAAAATCCATTTGGAGTTAGTTTGATGTTAAAGCGAGTTCCATTCTTGTTCCTAATTATGTTTCTCTCCTGTGATAAGTAGTCTCATTAAGACATTGGTTTCTCTGTGTGCTCGCAGTTATTTGAGGAGATTTCTCTGGCCTGCTCTGTTCGCTCTCTCTTTTGAAGCCGGGATTTATTGATAAGACTCATCTTTGGTTGCTGCTGAAAATTAAACACTTTCACATGTGGAAATAGCATGTTGTGGGCAATGTCGTTCTTCCACAATGTGTTAGATGGATGCCTTCATGAAAAGGATTCAAATAGTGTTAGTGGTTAGCTGTTAGTACACAGGGTGCATTTCTGTTGTTCTCTCTCTGTCAGTCTTTCTCTGATCTGTCTTTTGCAGTTCCCTCCAACTGTTCTGTTTCTAACAGAACTTTCGCAATCTCTGTTTTTCCCGTCCATCTGAAAAGTATGAGAAAGACACACAAATGCATGTGCACCCCCGCATGTTCACACAATAGGGCTGTTGCTGTGACCGTATTACCGCCCCACCAGCATTCATGAGTCATGACTGCAGTCAAATTCCACGTGACCGTTGAGTCACGGTAATCTCCTCTTATGCACTCTGGACATGCGTTGGTATACCCAACTCGCTAACGACCGTCAGGTCGCTAATGGCCTGGTACTCAGAGTTCTATTGTCCCTCTAACCACTCTGACATCAATGCAAAATGAAATTGAAAATCACATCAAACACTTATCAAACAGTATCATGCTTTTAAATCTCACCGTTAAGCTACATTGTTTGACCTCAATGTGATGGTAATTTTTTTGAAAGAAGTTCAACAACAGGTTGAAACTGAGTGGAAAATATGGTCGTTGTGGATGTTGTTTTAAAGCCAAACACAACGAAATAGACAGGTGATCATTAATTACTGCAGTGGGCTAAATCAGGGTCGCACAGAGTGATTATTGGTACTCTTAAACAAATCATACTTTGAAATAAAAGTATGACCCTCACACAAATGGTTATGGGCTTAAAAAAAAAGAAGACAGCTGTACCATGTCAGATATAAAGTTAAAATGTATTCCATTTTGAGTATGCATTTTGGTCATTGACTGCAGGAAAAGGGCTACTTCAAAGCATTTAAGACGTTGCATGTAGAATACCCATACGCATGTGGAAAGAGCTTATGCATTCGCATAGGCCTATATATGAGCCCAAACCTGAATAAAAAAACCAGAATAAAAATAATGATTGTGCCCTTATACAATACATAGTCTAATAGACTACCGTATATTACATATGGCAGAAAAACATAAAAATAAAAAAAAAGATTTAAGATGTCTTTGGTACATAATTGGCCTAGCCTATACTCCAAAATGAAAGGGGAATTTCATCCTGGGGGAATCTGGGCTTGTTTTCTTCATGTCCGAGGCATTTCTCGGTCAGTGAGATGTGCCCAGGAGGAAGACAGGGCTTCGCACGCTGAATTATACACCCTATGACGGCTTCCGGTGTATTGTGGCATTTCGCGAAGGCTCTATGTGATACTGATAGCAATATAAATTTTTTTGCGTGTAGATATAGTTGTCCTTTTTCAATAGAGCCATTGGATGTCTTTCAGTGATGTTTCTATCAGCGGATTAATTGCTAAGTATACAAGCTGACAATTTTTTTCCAGTCTCTGAAAGACTACAACTCTGGCCCCGTCCCTCCCGCAAAGGCAGGCTTTTTTGAAAGGGAGGCGGACACTAACAACACAATCCTTTGGGAAAAACTGAAAGTACTGACCAGACCGCAATGGCTTCAAGTGATTCCTCTCATTAACACAAATTCGACAATGGAGCTTTTTTTTTTGCTACATAGTGACATTCAACCAAACATGTTTCAACTGGGATATAGCGAAGAAGATTCTAAACAAAGAGTTGGATTTCGCTAGAAGCTCAGCTACCGCCGATGCCAGCACGAAGAGGGCAGTTGACAAATACGGTGTCTAGCTAAATAAGTTATTTACCTGCAAGCCACCTAGCTAGCTAGCTAGCTACTGAAACCCATATTGTGTATTGCTGGCTAACATACTACTGTGTTACAGTGGGAGGAAATCGAAACAAAAAATACGTTTGCTGACTTAGGTAACTAGGTAGCTATCTAGCTAGCTAGTCTAGCTTGCTAAGTTAGCTAAACAACTACAGGTAGCCATATCTATGACTAAAAATAGAATATATTTTACAATCGGAGATCTATTGTATCTCGATTGTAAAACCTCTTCTCTTTTTAGTCGTAGATAGGGCCACTAAACAGCAAGCTATAACTTTACATCCAGCCACCTAAAGCTAGGTTTACCAGCAAATGTTAGCACATGACTGGAGTTGATTAACTTGTCACTATGAGCGAGGCCTCACGTTTGTAACTTTTTAGCAAAAATGTATAACATCAGCAACTCTAAATAGTTTTACTAGCTAGGTATGTAACATAATTGACAAGGGTTGACATTGGTTATGATTATGAACGTGGATGCATTTCAAAAATGCAAAAAAAATTATAGACATAACGCTAGATAGGATTCCACACTAATCTAAATAACAATTATTGGCTATCCAGCAAGCTAGCTAGCTAAGTTTACTAGCTAACAGTGAGGAGAAACAATAATACAACAATTTAACTGTTGTAAATCTCTAAAACTGATAAGCTGTTTTTTCTATAAAACATATTTGCCTAGGTATGCCTGTTAGACATGGCTGTAGCTAGACACTGTCTGCCTACCTATCTAGGTACGTTTGTATGATCTGGACACTGTGCAAATGTTGAGGATTAAGCCATATTTCTTTCTATTAGTTGTTATGCTGGCACTGTTCAACTGTCTTTCAAACTGTGCAATGGAGTATAATTTATTATATATTTTTGTCTTGCAGACAAAACCATGTGGTGCCTGGGCTTCAACCTGGAGTGGCTACTTAGAGAGAAACAGAATTCGCTTGCCTGAACTGTATAGCAGAACTGTATCCCGTGAATTGCATCTCTCTCGATGGATTGGACATTATGCTGGATTTCAAGCAGAAAATAACTCAAGAGGAGCTGAATGGCAGTTTGATCATGTCAAGACTACTCCCACAGCTGTACAAGTGTTCCCCCTCACTTACTGTATGTTTCTTTGGGATGGCAATTTCATCATGACCACCTCTCCCATCATCTGCTGATCACCAGTTCTCTTAGCTACAGATTGTTACACCAGATAATGTGATTTAACCAAAGATCTTTGGTATCCATTACTTACAGGATAGGTACTGTTTGGTGTAGCACAGAATTTCCGACCAACCCTAGCTTGGCGATACTGTCTTCATCCTGGATTCGTGGAAACAGGAGTCTCATAAAATGTCTGTGTCCAGTTGCAGGGGGTCAGTTTGAATTTAGAAAATGCTCAGTAATTAAAATAAATACTTTTTTTTGCTCCATGAAGTAATCCAACAATGTGTACGCCGCCATCTTGTCTATTTCAAGTCTTCTCTCATTGACCGAGACAGGTGTCTGTCATCATGACATGCAGGACTTTGGGGTGGACACTCACCTGTTTCGATCAATGAGAGAAAACTTGAAATAGATAAGATGACGGCGTACATTGTGGATTACTGTACTTCATGGAGCAAAACATTTTTTTATTTTAATAACAGAGAATTTTTCTAAATTCAAACGGACGGAGAAAGGGAGGAAACGATGAAGGGAGAAAACTATGGTATCGCATCACTTCTCAGCTGTAGTCGAAATAGATTCCCCATCCGTTCAGCCTGAAAATTCCTCTGATAATCCTTGGTCTCCATAAGAATAATTCTTGATAATTGCAAACCACTGGCAGCATTGGGGTAAATCTCAGGTTGGTAGAACAGTGAAAGATAACTCATTTCTGCGCTTGTATGTAATTAGCACAGCCAGACAGAACACCATATGGGCATGATGACAAACGTTAGTGAAAAACAAACATTTTCCCCAAAATTGCCTAGAGAAGTTCTGAGATTACTGTGTATTGGTCATTCGAAGTAAACATTGCCATTTACCAAGTTTGTGGGCACGTCCAATCTACCTAGCGGGGTGGTATCTGGATTCTGGACTTTGTGGTTCACTATAAGCAGATGAATACACAGGAAGTCAAAACTTCCCGATTCTACCAGGGAAATTAAAATGCGCTCGTTCTAGCTTGTGGTTTGGATAATGTTGATGTTTATGACATCTCAAGCTCTGTGATGCAGTGCCTTAGACCGCTGCGCCACTCGGGAGGCCCATGGCATACAAAGTTTGGGCGGAATATCACCTGTTGCGCAGCAAGAGGCTGCATGCTCCTCAAACAGTGGTTGATGCATTGTGTGAAATAAGTGTTCTTATAAGCCCAGACATTTCTATATGCAATCCCGTGTTAAAGCAGATCCCAGCCTTCTACTGCTACTATATTTATTTCTCAGCTGCTAATATTAAGCATTGCACCACTATAAAACCATTAGTAGTTTACCCGGCTGGCATGATTGAAAAACGAACAGCGGGAAAGCGACCTCCATTTGCTATTTGAGTGCATACGGATGACATGTCTTTTTACCCCTGCCCCTGTTCCAGCCCATTAAATAATGGGCCATTCTAAATCGAAACTGCATGCATAAAAAGGGTATCCACGAGTTCATCGGACTCTGGGAAAGTAAATAATGGCCTCATTGCCAAAATCCCGATATATCGCTTTAATATTTAATTTTATAAAGCTTTCAAGATGTTTATGCATTTGAGCCTATCCAAAGAAGATTTTGTTGAGCTGAGACACTTTTCTTTTATGTGTAAATTATCAGACTATTCGTTTTACTTTTTGAAATCAAATAAATGTGTGGTCACCATATCGCCTAACAATGGGCACAAACGCATGAGGCTCGGAGCTGGAGCGTCCTGCTTAGACCACTATGTTACGGCAGTTCACAATGCTCTAGCAAGCACTAAGAAAACTGATAATACATAGGCGCGTTGTTTTTAATTATTTTGTTTTAAGCCTTCCCCAAACCACTTGGAATGAATCACCTAAACTGTTAACCTTTGAGTTGTTTCTGTTTTAACCCTGTAACCACACCAAATTAATGCTGTAACCATGCGGAATGAATGCATCAACAGTAGACCTTCATCTATGGGCAGGAGTCAAACCCATTCCGACTCTGGCATATGTGTGTCAGGCGCTGACTACACAGGCACTGGGAAAGAAATAATAATCTACCCACTACAAAAATGTAAATTTATTATAATTAGAATTCACACAAGATGTGCTGTAGCCTGCACGTAGCCTACAAAAGGTAAAATGCGGGGGCCAGTATGAAAAATGTATGCACTCACTAACTGTAAGTCGCTCTGGATAAGAGCGTCTGCTAAATGACTAAAATGTAAAAAAAATTAAAATGTAGGTACGGTGTGCATTGTATACAAACACCGCTTCCAGCTGCCCCCTGGCGACGATTCTAAGTATTTCTTCAGATATTCAAATCCTCCTGCTGCAGGATTATTTTCCTCCTGTGACGAAACGGGTCAAATTAAAATCCGACATCTGTAGGTGATCTTGAGGATGGAGAAAGACATTCTGTCTCATCCAATTGATCCCCGACCAGTGACCAGGTTGGATGTCAATGAAAGGGACTCCATATGGCCCTGGATACAAAAAACCCTGAATCTCACTTTAGCCTTTAACCTCAACTTTCATACATTCTTTCTTCTTCACTTTATTTAACCAGCTTTGGTCAATTGAGGACCAATTGTACATGTACAATAGTAACCTGACCTGGATTTACAGTGAACGGAAAAATCAAAAAGTGCAAAAAAAATCTCTGGATTAAGTGCAGAAAAGTCGCTGGCAGAAAAGATGCATCTTGTACTGTAAGTAAGCCTTCAGTGATCAATTAAAACCTGAAGTCATCTTTTAAAAATTCTCACAAAGGCTAAGGTTTTTGGTTTTGAAACCTTCTATTCTCGCACTTCTGTACTCGAGCTGCTTTCTGTAGTTTCCTCTCTGTTATTTTTTCTGATGTATGCAGTGCAGTGCACCACAATGGGTAGCAGCACAGTGTACTTCTGTACAAACAAGAGAATGTGGCGGTATTCTGCCTTATCTCCCTGGTGGCCTGTACAGCAGCACAGAGCAGTTTGAAGAAGCCTTGGGGTAAGAGTTGTTTAAGTCACACGGCTCAGCGTAATCTGATCCACCTCCCGTGACTACGCCAAGCACTTCCGTTATGTTCAAATAAAGTCCAGCGGATATCTCATTCCATCTATTTCCATATTGTTCCATCTCTCCACATCTGCTCCACTGAGACGAGACTGAAGAGAAGTGCGCTAAAAATATATAAATTATTAAGACTATCTGAAGTTTTTGGGACACTGTCAGACTCTCTCTCTCTCTCTGTGTCTTGGCCTTTCACGCCTGCGGTGAGATGAGCCTGTCATAGGAGACACTGCTAGGATGGTGACAGCACTGAGTTCCCCACGACTTTTCCTCCTCTCTGTTTCCCTCAGTGGCATGTGCTATGGAGTGGCTGCCAAACGGTGTGGAACTCGTAAATGGATCCATGCAACGGTGGTGATTGATCAGCAAACTGACTGGGAGTCTGGGGAGCTGCAGACAGTGATTGTATTCTGTTCTGTGGGCTACAGTGTGAGACATGACTGTCACTGTGAATAGAAAGGGTGTTCCTGCAGTCCAATGGGAAGAGATCCACCACACAGTGTCAGTTCTCAGTGTGTGCATCACACACTTGATTACATACACCCACTGCTGCTCAAATCCACAAGATTAGACCTACAGATTGCACTTCACACCCCAAATGTCTTGTTGGATGACTTGAAATGTAGGAGTATAAACAATGCCATGTTCTACTTTTACTGTTATGTGCCAGAGGTTGTTGTGTTGTTGTTACCAGTCTCTTCTTTACACCTTTAAACTTGTACACCCCCTACTCCAGTACATATCCTATAGGCCAGGCAAGAACGCAGTGTCTCTGGGCTTGTTGATACTGATACCCATTCTTGAGTTTCTCTCTATCAGTGTGAAAAAGAGAGAGAAAGAGCAAAAATAGAGAAAGATCCTATCTATCTATTGTAGCGGTTTCAGGGGTTGTGTTGTGGCTGGACATTATGTGCCTGCAAGGTTTCTTTGTTTTTTGTCTGCCAGGTCCACGGACAGCAAGGCAACATATTCACCCAGAGGCAGGACCATGGACAGCTACGGGGAAACTTATAGACTGCAGCAGAGCAGCCACACCTGTCTCCAGTTATAATCAGAGCCAAACTGCAGACAGGTGAAACCAATCAGTCTCTCTACTTTAACCGCGCCCTGGGTTTCTTTGTTTTGACCCTGGAAGGTGATGGAGTAGGAGGCTATGGGAGAAGCAGAGCGTATGGCAGGAAAAGGAGGCTTTAAAAGACGAAAAGGAAAATAGGCTTACAAGAAGGACAGAACTCCCCCAAAGACAAAGCTTGGAGGACCTTCCACGGGTAGTGAAGTATTTACTTATGTTTATTTATGTTTTGGGTATGATTTGTCAAGAACGCTGCCAAAGCCTGATCATAATAAACAGGTCTAACCCTTTACTTGGACTTGTGTTGTGTGTGTGTAAACCCTGCCTTGCAAAGAACCTGGCCCTGAAACCACTACACTATCCAGTTTGATCCAGCTCCTCTGCTCTCTAATTGGGAGTGAGGCCGTTAACGAGGCATAGACAGACGCATACCCGATGAATCTCATCTCGCATATTCACAGGAGGGAGGCATGGGATGGAGGAATATCTCTTCTCTTCAAGATAAAAACAGATCTAACAGGTGCACTTAGAGGAGCGCTTCATTACCGGAAGCGTCCTCTCACTACCCATGTAGCCCTTTACAGCTGTCGTCGGAACATAGTGGCTGTACAGTAACATGCTACACATGACGTCGCCTCACAGCGCTGTATGGGTTTTGACTGACAGTGGTTCTGAACTTGAACACCGCTCACAACAATACGTTTTCCCCATCCCTCCCGGTAATTGGGCAACTTTAGGTAATTTGTTGTCTGGGTGAGGGAAATGCTGTAAATTAAGATGACTCGATGTATTTTCAAAGATGAGACATTGAGGATTATAATAAATACCGCTTTGATGTCTTACAAGCGAGCCAAATCATAAAACTCATGTCATATACAGTGTCAATGTTTATGATCACTATGTTTGATGTTCAATTACAAGATGACATTGTGTCATACCCTGGGTTGTTCTGAACAGAATGAGCCTATGTTTGTTTATTGCGAAGAAAATCTGCGCGGGCACACAAACCTGAATGCACTCGTGTTCTTTCTATGCGCACCAAATTTACGATCTGTTTCTCTGAATTGCCTTGTGAAAGTATATCACTGTAAGATATTTTATAACGTAACTAGTCATGTTAGCAATAGAACAAGCTTTTTTTTTTTTGCAATTTATAATGGACCGTTTTTGGATTGCGTAAACAACAGTAATTGTGTAATGGTGGGGACATGTACTGGGTTGTGTTCCAAATGAAACAACTACAATTGTGCTTGCTCTAATTCCTCAACGGAACAGCTAGAAGAGCTCAATAAAGCACCTTATGGTTGAAGACTTCTTTGAGTCATAGAAGTGCATTGAAATTGCTTAGGCACTGTGCACACTTTGGAGAGGTGTAGCCACATGGAGACACCAGTTAGTCCTTTCACTCAAACCCTTGTAATTTTTTTGTCTTATGTTGCACCTACGCCACATTTTCCAGGAATAGTCTTATGTTACTGAATGTATCCAGGGTGTTTTCAAATGTTATCAACAAATGCCGCGAAAAGTACAGTTCATGTAAAATGCACATAAAATCAACAGTCTAATGTCTGGATTTAGTCTCCCATTATCTCCAAACTGTTCCCTTTCAATTTCTACCATGGTTATGCATATTCTTTTCATATTTCTCCTGTAAGAAACATTTCAATTTTGCCAATTCCCGTGAGTGTAAAGGGTTACATTTCAGAGCGGTAATATGTTACTCACAATCCATTTAAGCTAAGCTGTAATGATAAGGGCTTACCTGTCAGTCTTTGCTGGCTGGCACCAGAGAGGTTATTTAGCATAAGGAAAATTACTACTGATTTAAATCTATAACCTTTACATTAACAAGCTGGTTGTGCTCAGGTTCTGATGCCTCTTATGATATGACTTCTCAAAGCATCTGTCAAAGACGATACATGGTTTGAATGATTAAATTGGGGAGTGATGGTTCCGTTTCTTAATTGGAAATTGACAAGAACATTTGTCCATATTCCCTGATGTTTCACTTCTCTTTGCTCTTTCCTCTGGGGTGTTGGTTGGCCTTAGAAAAGCCCCTTCAGTATCTTAATTGATTGGTTGATAGACTAACCTTACGCAAAACCCTCATCTTTGACCTTTCACCTCTCTTTCACCTCTGTGTTGGCCTCATTCAGAGAGGAAGAGGCGAAGTGAGAGGGTTTACGCCGCCACAAATCTGTCCACTTTAAGCAGATCTTATCAAGCAAGTGAGGAGTTTTTGTATTGGGGGCAATAAGAGGGTGTGGAAATTGTGTGATGCACGTGACATCCCGGTAACTTTGAGAAAAAACACTTTACATCGGATTTGTCCCTGTTGAAATTCAAGATGGTCAATGCATATTCATGAGGCTAGCATAGCATCTCACTCTCCATTGAATATTCCAAAAAGTATTCAAATAACGTGATGTATCCTTCAATCCAAAGAAAAGGAATAGGCGGGAGCTTGACAGCCTGCCGTTCCGCTTTGTGGACAACAAATCCCATTGTTAGGATGGAGACACAAGCATCTCGTCATTATATCCAGTATACTGACTCAGTTGGCCCCTGCACTTCCCCCTGTGTAACCCCTCTGATGGGGTTACAGCCCTCCTTCATGTCCACTGCCTGGGTCCGAGAGGGGAATCATTCAGGGGAGAGGCCAGGATGGAGGGCCTGGTAGAGGGCACTCAGAGAGGGCTCAGGTTATCGCCCTCTTGCTCCTGAGAGAGAAAGTGAGAGGAGGATGAGGGGGAGAGAGATACAGATGTCGGATCTGTAGGATCTTGATCACCCTGTTGTTGCAGGAAATGCAAACTTGTAGTGTATTTGAGGTTTAAAGGGTTAAAAGGCCTCTAAAGTTTGTAATTTGAAGTTCACAATTTCAGACTTGATTTGCCCTAACTGAAAATGTTTCAACCCCTACAAAAATGTCCATTAATTATAATACACACCTGGTCAGTCTGTCATGTCATGGAAAGAGCAGGTGTTCCTAATGTTTTGTATACTCAGTGTACACAACAATTGTCATTTTGCACACAAGAAAGCAAGCGATGTTGAAGAGAAGCCCCACGAAGACTGGTAGCCCAAGATGCACTCATTAAAACAGCACACACTGTAACCATTGATTCAGGACCATGGACAGAAGGCTGCCGCCAGTCAGTGCAATGAAAGGATACCGTTAGATGCACTGCCAACTTCAGCGCCACCGGAGTGGACATCCGGTCAACAGGAGCACCTCACCTGGGCTCACCTCAGAGCACAGCCAGGCTAAATTGGTCATTGTCCCTATACCCATCAAATACTGCAAAGCTGTATATCTATCAATAGCAATTAGGCCAGCAAAAACAAGCAATGACATTAAGAACCACAGATGCATTGAAGTAAAAAGCAAAGGCCTAAACTAGACATTACATAAAAAAATCTGCCAAACAACCAGTAGGCTTACATGAGTGCTTACATGGCACAGAGGCCAGGACCATAAAGGTTGTAGCTTAAGCTACCATTTAGAAGAGCTGCAGCCTCCTCCATGCAGTGTTGAACCTCATGAGAAGTTTCTGATTCCATTCTCCTTCCTGGCAAAATGTACTTTTCAGGTCCCTCTCAAATGCCAGCTGGACAAGCTGAGCTTTTCGTTGATGTAACATGCTGCGTCTGTGTTCATTGAATACGTTCTTCAGGGTGGAGAAGGAATTTTCACACATTGCTGTAGATGTCCCAAATGTTAATCCATGTTTCAGTGCCAACAGCACAGTCAGAATTGCCCGCCGTATCTTTGAAGAACACTGAGTGGGGTCCATTTGTTGTTGCTTGCTGTGGATGCGATTTCCCTTTGCAAGAATTTGCGAGCCACAATGATCTCCGCTTCCACTGGTTCAGTTTTGGTTAGATTCAACAGGTCGTCAGGTGCAAGTGGCTGGGGTAACGGAGATGCAGGCGCTTGTTGTGATGTTACCCTCGTGCTGCTGGTGCTAGGCCCTTGCTCCATCTTGTTGGTCAGCAGACACCGTGGGGGATGGGGTATTACATTTGCTGCTAGACTCTTCAACCTCTATGGTCGGGCCAGTAGGCTGCTCTGTGAGCTCGGCATCGCTCTCGAAATGGTGGTCCTCAGTTTCTTTGCTATTGGCAGTTCCCAGCCAATTTTGGATATCCATGCTGATTAGCTAGCTATAATTATTCAGCTTGCCGCTACCAAAATGTATTGAAGTTAGTAGCTACTAGCTAGCCTATTTTTAGCTGTAGTTGTCTGCAAAAGTGAACATTCCCCATTCCTTACCCTCTCCTCCCTCCCTCTCCCTCTCCCTTCGCCTCCCTCCCACCCACCATAGTGACTGCTGTGTAGCCCTCCCTGCGCTGCTCCTGGCTAAAGACAGCAATTTGTAAGCTTTTGTTTAATCACCTGAGGGAGAAAAAGGAAGGTAAAAAGGCAAGAACAACAAAAACAAAGCAAGTGGGAGAATAAAAGAGAGAGGAAGGGAGGGAGGGAGAAAGGGGAATGGGGAGGTGTGCAGAACTGAGAGGATCATATGCCACGGTTAGGATATTATATAAATCATGTTCACATGACTGATGTCAACGATTCAATACCTGGACATTTATATAAATGTACATCTATACATAGTAAGTTCCGAGAAGTTGTTATGCATGATTTTCTAAGGGATTTCTTTCTTTAGTAGGAACATTTTCTATACTTCTTTTTCACTTTGGAAATGTTGAGTAGGTTGTGTAGATCTGTCAGAAAAAAAAGTAATCCCTTTTTAGATTTATGAAATGTGAAGACTGTGCAAGGAGTGTGTAGACTTTCACTAGAGACTGTATATAAGCCTCTTCTAAACTCGAATACATTCCACATAAAGTTGTTTTAACAGACTTCTGAAAATATGTAATCCGGCAATCCACAGCAATCTTGAGGAATATATTGGGTCGCAATGAGCGTTTGTGGATGATCATGAGCGTGCAATATGAGCGCAAATGGGTGGTTTATGGTGAGTGCACTGTACTGCTATGTGGTTTAGCTCTCCACACTGTGATTTGTATGTTGGCTTCATGTGGCTGTGCTCTATCATCAACAAGGCATCTGCTGTCAGCCAGTCTGCACTGCTCCCCATAATCACTGTGTTTCCTTTCTACGGTATACCTCCCTGGGCCACCTCGATAAGGAGCAGGAAAAATGTACTGTCATATTTATTCATGACCAGCCTTTCAATTCCACACATTCTCCCCATCTTCAACTCATATGGTTCTGCATGTACCCACCGCCAGCCTCCCCAAGACAAAAACAGATTGATATTGAATGGGTTCTCTGTTATTCTATCTCAGAAATAACAATATCATCATCAGCATTATTGTTATTTTTGCCTTGGTCTGTCGGAGCTGGCTGAGAGTGGTGATGAATAGCCAGTGTCTTTTTTCACCTGCCGGATAAAGTATATGAGGGGCCACTCCATGGAGAGACAGACATTCTCTTTACACCGCAGGAGAGGAGAGAGAAGAGAGAGAAGAGGGAAAGGAGAAGAGAGAGAGGTGGGAGAGGAGAAAAGAGAGCGGGAGGAAGACATTGAGGCAGAATAGGGAGAGGCGAGAAGGGAAGGAGAGGCTGAAAAGGAGGGAGAGGAAAGGAGCGAGGAGGGAGAAAGGAGAGACATGGGAAAAGTGAGGAGATGGAAGAGGAGTGGGGGGAAGGAGAGAAATTGTAAGGGAGAGAGTGGAGGCAGAGAAGAGAATAGAGTGAAACAGAGAGGAGAGAGGTGTTTTGTGTGGTGACAGTATGGGAATGGAGACATGCAGAGTGATTTTGTCTAGGCTGAAAGGTAGAGCGTAATGAATGGTGCTTCAGGTTGGTGCGACTCATTCTCCCTCTCAATACAGTGAGGGAAAAAATAATTTGATCCCCTGCTGATTTTGTACGTTTGCACACTGACAAAGACATGATCAGTCTATAATTTTAATGGTAGGTTTATTTGAACAGTGAGAGACAGAATAACAACAAAAAAATCCAGAAAAACGCATGTCAAAAATGTTATAAATTGATTTGCATTTTAATGAGGGAAATAAGTATTTGACCCCCTCTCAATCAGAAAGATGTCTGGCTCCCAGGTGTCTTTTATACAGGTAACGAGCTGAGATTAGGAGCACACTCTAAAGGGAATGCTCCTAATCTCAGTTTGTTACCTGTATAAAAGACACCTGTCCACAGAAGCAATCAATAAATCAGATTCCAAACTCTCCACCATGGCCAAGACCAAAGAGCTCTCCAAGGATGTCAGGGACAAGATTGTAGACCTATACAAGGCTGGAATGGGCTACAAGATCATCGCCAAGCAGCTTGGTGAGAAGGTGACAACAGTTGGTGCGATTATTCGCAAATGGAAGAAACACAAAATAACTGTCAATCTCCCTCGGCCTGGGGCTCCATGCAAGATCTCACCTCGTGTAGTTGCAATGATCATGAGAACGGTGAGGAATCAGCCCAGAACTACACGGGAGGATCTTGTCAATGATCTCAAGGCAGCTGGGACCATAGTCACCAAGAAAACAATTGGTAACACACTACGCCGTGAAGGACTGAAATCCTGCAGCGCCCGCAAAGGTCCCCCTGCTCAAGAAAGCACATATACATGCCCGTCTGAAGTTTGCCAATGAACATCTGAATGATTCAGAGGAGAACTGGGTGAAAGTGTTGTGGTCAGATGAGACCAAAATCGAGCTCTTTGGCATCAACTCAACTCGCCGTGTTTGGAGGAGGAGGAATGCTGCCTATGACCCCAAGAACACCATCCCCACCGTCAAACATGGAGGTGGAAACATTATGCTTTGGGGGTGTTTTTCTGCTAAGGGGACAGGACAACTTCCCTGCATCAAAGGGATGATGGACGGGGCCATGTACCGTCAAATCTTGGGTGAGAACCTCCTTCCCTCAGCCAGGGCATTGAAAATGGGTCGTGGATGGGTATTCCAGCATGACAATGACCCAAAACACACGGCCAAGGCAACAAAGGAATGGCTCAAGAAGAAGCACATTAAGGTCCTGGAGTGGCCTAGCCAGTCTCCAGACCTTAATCCCATAGAAAATCTGTGGAGGGAGCTGAAGGTTCGAGTTGCCAAACGTCAGCCTCGAAACCTTAATGACTTGGAGAAGATCTGCAAAGAGGAGTGGAACAAAATCCCTCCTGAGATGTGTGCAAACCTGGTGGCCAACTACAAGAAACATCTGACCTCTGTGATTGCCAACAAGGGTTTTGCCACCAAGTACTAAGTAATGTTTTGCAGAGGGGTCAAATACTTATTTCCCTCATTAAAATGCAAATCAATTTAAAACATTTTTGACATGCGTTTTTCTGGATTTTTTATTCTGTTTCTCACTGTTCAAATAAACCTACCATTAAAATTATAGACTGATCATGTCTTAGTCAGTGGGCAAACGTACAAAATCAGCAGGGATCAAATACTTTTTTCCTTCACTGTAGGTGTTCACAGTATTGAGATGTTTACATTTGTGTGTGTGTGTGTGTGTGTGTGTGTGTGTGTGTGTGTGTGTGTGTGTGTGTGTGTGTGTGTGTGTGTGTGTGTGTGTGTGTGTGTGTGTGTGTGTGTGTGCGTGTGCATGCGCACGCACCTCTGTTTGTGTGTTTTACATTCATGTAGTGTAATGTTATTAAAAGCAGAAGCAGTCCAGATGTTATTGAGAGCTTCATATCTCTAATTTTGCATGTTTGCTTACTGCTTTCATATTACCCTGTACAGCTTTGCTCTGATGAAATGGAGAGGCAAAACCAACCAATAAATAAATGAGTATTCATTATAGTATGTCTAATTAGGCTGTTAATAATACAATAATATTAATGTATTACATTTCTATAGTGCTTTTCATAACAGTCTCAAAGCGCTTCAAAAGCAAAAGTCAATCTGCAAATGTGTGAGTCAAAACCACCAGAAATATGCAAAAAAAAACTATAAAAAACACTTTAAAATGTTGTTTATAGTTTTTTTTTGCATATTTCTGTACATATTTTCAGGTGCTCTGTGTTAAGGTTGCTACTAGAGCGCCATAGCAACTACAGTGGGGAAAAAAAGTATTTAGTCAGCTACCAATTGTGCAAGTTCTCCCACTTAAAAAGATGAAAGAGGCCTGTAATTTTCATCATGGGTACACGTCAACTATGACAGACAAAATGAGCAAAAAAAATCCAGAAAATCACATTGTAGGATTTTTAATGAATTTATTTGCAAATTATGGTGGAAAATAAGTATTTGGTCAATAACAAAAGTTTCTCAATACTTAGTTATATACCCTTTGTTGGCAATGACACAGGTCACGTTTTCTGTAAGTCTTCACAAGGTTTTCACACACTGTTGCTGGTATTTTGGCCCATTCCTCCATGCAGATCTCCTCTAGAGCAGTGATGTTTTGGGGCTGTCGCTGGGCAACACGGACTTTCAACTCCCTCCAAAGATTTTCTATGGGGTTGAGATCTGGAGACTGGCTAGGCCACTCCAGGACCTTGAAATGCTTCTTACGAAGCCACTCCTTCGTTGCCCGGGCGGTGTGTTTGGGATCATTGTCATGCTGAAAGACCCAGCCACGTTTCATCTTCAATGCCCTTGCTGATGGAAGGAGGTTTTCACTCAAAATCTCACGATACATGGCCCCATTCATTCTTTCCTTTACACGGATCAGTCGTCCTGGTCCCTTTGCAGAAAAACAGCCCCAAAGCATGATGTTTTCACCCCCATGCTTCACAGTAGGTATGGTGTTCTTTGGATGCAACTCAGCATTCTTTGTCCTCCAAACACGACGAGTTGAGTTTTTACCAAAGAGTTCTATTTTGGTTTCATCTGACCATATGACATTCTCCGAATCCTCTTCTGGATCATCCAAATGCACTCTAGCAAATTTCAGACGGGCCTGGACATGTACTGGCTTAAGCAGGGGGACACGTCTGGCACTGCAGGATTTGAGTCCCTGGCGGCGTAGTGTGTTACTGATGGTAGGCTTTGTTACTTTGGTCCCAGCTCTCTGCAGGTCATTCACTAGGTCCCCCTGTGTGGTTCTAGGATTTTTGCTCACCGTTCTTGTGATCATTTTGACCCCACGGGGTGAGATCTTGCGTGGAGCCCCAGATCGAGGGAGATTATCAGTGGTCTTGTATGTCTTCCATTTCCTAATAATTGCTCCCACAGTTGATTTCTTCAAACCAAGCTGCTTACCTATTGCAGATTCAGTCTTCCCAGCCTGGTGCAGGTGTACAATTTTGTTTCTGGTGTCCTTTGACAGCTCTTTGGTCTTGGCCATAGTGGAGTTTGGAGTGTGACTGTTTGAGGTTGTGGACAGGTGTCTTTTATACTGATAACAAGTTCAAACAGGTGCCATTAATACAGGTAACGAGTGGAGGACAGTGGAGCCTCTTAAAGAAGAAGTTACAGGTCTGTGAGAGCCAGAAATCTTTCTTGTTTGTAGGTGACCAAATACTTATTTTCCACCATAATTTGCAAATAAATTCATAAAAAATCCTACAATGTGATTTTCTGGATTTTTTTTTCTCAATTTGTCTGTCATAGTTGACGTGTACCTATGATGAAAATTACAGGCCTCTCTCATCTTTTTAAGTGGGAGAACTTGCACAATTGGTGGCTGACTAAATACTTTTTTTCCCCACTGTATACTTTAACTCCTATACCTCACAAATCTAGAATAGTCCTAGTAAGCAAAATTATGTTGAAAAGACGTCTAAAATACGTATTTTCCAGATGTTGAAGTAGGTTAATTTTAGGTTCTGAATGAAAGTTTTTTTCCTGACATTTAAAATACGTATTTTCCGGACATTGACATCAGGTTCATTTTCGGTTATGAATTAAAGTTGAAAATATGTCATTTATAGACATCTATTTTTGGACCAAATCAAGGCCAGTCCAGACTGGACCAAATCTCAACCAAACATAGACAGCTATGATTGGTTCAAGACTGCACCCAAAAAAGATGGACGGTCCGGACAGGACCAAAAAACGACATCCAAAAGACTTGGACAGTGCTTACTGAAGTGTAGCCTACAGTGTCGGCCTGCAATGGAATTTTATGAATGCCCATCCATGTCCTAGCGTTTGTAAAACAGGCCGTTGCATTGGTTTATTAGTCCTGATTCCTGTGACTAATCAATTTGGCTATTTAAGCTCTGAATATAAGCTACCAAACTTTATGAGTTATCCTGAGCCTATTTGCAATGAGAATCAATGTGTTTACACAGCGGGAAATGCAGAAGTATTTTCTTTTTCGCTATAATCAGCTTGTTAAAAATTGACGTATACAAATTTTAAACCACATGACAATTTAGCCCACGGGGTGAAACTCCTGGACAGCAGTTATGAGTAGGCTGATTGTCCATTCCATATAGTCCATCTTACTTTGACCTGTCCTGTTTTTAGGATATGTTGTTTGTTAACATATCAGCGCATGTTTTATTTGATCGGGCGCCATTTAGGAGAAACATGCATGATGTAAAAAGTATCAGTCTCATTACATTGTCATACATTTTATCTCCAGCCTCTAGTAAACATAAAATACCACACACTCTTTCTACCATAGGCTATATCTGCTACATGCTTTATGTTAGATTATTTTTGGACAGAACGTTGGTGGAGGGCTGCAGGCCCGCAGTGACGCGTATCTCCAACAGCACCCTGGAGAGGCACGCTGGGAATGGACAAGCAAAATATTTTGCGCCCCTGCCTTTTACAAAGTGGGCACTGCTTATCACAGGGCGGCATCAGCGCTCACCTAAAAAGCCCATATGCCACTGGTTGAGAGAAATTGGGACAGAATTAGGTGAGGTTTTTTGTTTTGTTGGAGGTGCGTCTTGGTCAGTTTAGCTTGGAAAATGCCGCCCTCGTCAATCTGCAGCCATAGTCGGCCGCCTATATCCTGACTAATGGACGGGCCAGCCCTGCTATTAGTATTATACAACTGTACTGTTGAGTTGTTACACAAATTATCAAATGAACAATCATGCATTTCCCCTCTCTTTCTCTGTGTGCGTGGGTGTGTGTATGTGTATGCATGTGTGTGTGTGAGAGTAAAGGTGAGGTAGTAGAGAGAGGAACAGGTAGGGAAGGGTAGAAACTTCTAAGTGGAAAGCAGAGTGGCTTGAGTGTGTGTCTCTCTATCTCTGTTTGCTGCCCTGGTATGACGGCAGTGGAGATTATGGTTATCGTTTCACTGAGCCTGGTTCAACTCAGCAGATACAGATCAGCTTCTCACTCTCCTCACTCACTCACACACTCATTATCTGAGATACATGGACAGAGTAGAGTAGATACACAGTTATTGTAATCAAACACAGTAATATATGGTTTATACCATAGGATAAACACCTAATCAAAGCCTCTGCTATCAACCTTGGTATTACTCTGTGATGTCAATACCAATCACTTGTAATTTCAACCTGATGTAGCCTAGTGTGAGAAGAGTTTTTCCCCATCATTCCCAGTTTGGAGTTTTTTAATAGACAGACAAGACCAACATCAGGCATCATTACTGCATTTAGGACCGCTTGCATGAAAGTCATAGCTACAGACGTACAGTGCCATCAGAAAGTATTCCTACACCTTGACTTATTCCAGATTTTGTTATGTTACAGCCTGAATTCAATTTTTATTTTTTATTTTATTCTCCCACCCATCCACACACAATACCCCATCATGACAAAGTGAAAACATGTTTGAGAAATGTTTGCTAATTTATTGACATAAGTATTCACATCCCTGAGTCAATACTTTGTAGAATCCCCTTTGGCAGTGATTACAGCTGTGAGTCTTTCTGGGTATAATAATAATAATAATAATAATAATAATAATAATAATAATAATAATAATAATAATAATAATAATATGCCATTTAGCAGACGCTTTTATCCAAAGCGACTTACAGTCAAGTGCACATACATTTTTACGTATGGGTGGTCCCGGTGATCGAACCCACTACCCTGGCGTTACAAGTGCCATGCTCAACCAATTGAGCTACAGAGGACCACACAGCTGAGAGCTTTCCACACCTGGATTGTACAACATTTGCCCATTATTATTTTCAAAATTCTTCAAGTTCTGTCAAATTGGTTGTCGATCATTGCTTGGCAACCGTTTTCAGGTCTTGCCATAGATTTTCAAGCAGATTTAAGTCAACAATGTAACTCGGCCACTCAGGAACATTCACTGTCTTCTTGGTAAGCAACTGCAGTGTAGATTTGGTCTTGTGTTTTAAAAATGTGAATTCATTTCGAGGTGTCTGGTGGAAAGCAGACTGAACCAGGTTTGCATCTATGATATTGCCTGTGCTTAGCTCCATTCCGTTAATTTTTTATCCTGAAAAACTCCCCAGTCCTTAACGGTAGCAAGCATACCCATAACATGATGCAGCCACCACTATGCTTGAAAATATGGAGAGTGGTTTGTACTCAGTAATGTGTTTTATTGGATTTGCACTATACATAACACTTTGTATTCAGGACAAAAAGTGAATTGCTTTGCCAAATTTTTTGCAGTATTACTTTAGTGCCTTGCCGCAAACAGGATGCATGTTTTGGAATATTTATATTCTGTACAGGCTTCCTTCTTTTCCCCCTGCCAATTATGCTAGTATTGTGGAGTAACTCAAATGTTGTTGATCCATCCTCAGTTTTCTCCTATCACAGCCATTAAACTCTGTAACTGTTTTAAAGTCACCATTGGCCTCATGGTGAAATCCCTGAGTGGTTTCCTTCCTCTCCAGCAACTGAGTTAAGAAGGATGCCTGTTTCTTTGTAGTGACTGGGTGTGTTGATGCACCATCCAAAGTGTAATTAATAACTTCACCATGCTCAAAGGGATATTCAAATTCTGTTTTTTGTATTTTTTACCATCTACCAATAGGTGCCCTTCTTTGCAAGCCATTGGAAAACCTCCCAAGGTCTTTGTGGTTGAATCTGTGGTTGAAATTCACTGCTCGACTCGGGGACCTTACAGATAATTGTATGTGTGAAGTACAGAGATGAGGTAGTAATTCAAAAATCCTGTTAAACACTAGTCCATGCAACTTATTATGTGACTTGTTAAGCACGTTTATTCCTGAACTTATTTAGGCTTGCCATAACAAAGCGGTTGAATACTTATTGACTCAAGGCTTTTCATTTTTAATCGATTTGTAAAAATGTCACTTTGACATTATGGGGTATTGTGTGGCCAGTGACAAAACATCTCATTGAATCCATTTTAAATTCAGGCTGTAACACAACAAAATGTGGAAAAAGTCAAGGGCTGTGAATACTTTCTGAAGGCACTGTAACACCTAATACACAGCTAAAACAAACCCTTTAATGAGGAATTGATGTATGGTTAGCAATGTTGACACAAATCCACATGCAATATCTAATGTCACCACTAGTGGTCCCCCTTCCTCGAGTATTCCATTTCAGTATTCAGTACCAGTTTGAATTTAAATTTTTTTTAAAAGTTAGAGAGAACATATCCTGTGTGTATACTCCTTGAAATTTCCCCACTTACTGACATCTAAACAACTTGTCAAGACATTTGCATATCTGCATTTATCTGTCACATGAGATCTTAACTCTCTCTGGCTGTGTGACGTGTGTGTTGAGACTTTTTATTTTATTTTTATTTAACCTTTATTTAACCAGGTAAGCCAGTTGAGAACAAGCTTTCATTTACAACTGCGACCTGGCCAAGATAAAGCAAAGCAGTGCGATAAAAACAACAAAAACACAGAGTTACATATGGAATAAACAAAATGTACAGTCAATAACACAATAGAAAATATATATACAGTGTGTGCAAATGTAGTAAGTTATGGAGGTAAGGCAATAAATAGGCCATAGTGCAAATTAATTACAATTTAGTATTAACACTGGAGTGATAGATGTGCAGAAGATGATGTGCAAATAGAGATACTGGGGTGCAAATGAGCAAAATAAATAACAATATGGGGATGAGGTAGTCGGGTGGGCTAAGTACAGATGGGCTGTGTACAGGTGCAGTGATCGGTAAGCTGCTCTGACAACTGATGCTTAATGTTAGTGAGGGAGATAAATGTCTCCAGCTTCAGAGATTTTTGCAGTTCGTTCCAGTCATTTGCAGCAGAGAACTGGAAGGAATGGCGGCCAAAGGAGGTGTGATATATACACACACAGAAATGAGTTTTTCCTGGCCTTTTCTGCTTGTTGTCATCATTTAGATACATTAATAAAATCATCATGTTATTGAATTCAATTCCACTGGGCAGTTGACCAGTTGTCACTAGAAAACACTTGTTTGTTTAGTGTTTGTTCTACAGGAGGTATGTAAGGTGCAGCACAGCAGCAGCACGCTGGTCGAAGTGTTTCTGCAGACCGCTTTAAGTCATTACAGTAGATCAGACTGCAGCAGGAGATCGCTGCTGTTAATGAGGATTAAGATAAGAGAGACAATTTGACATGAAAGAAAAAAGGATATAGGAAAGGCAATCAGCGACACAAGGATTTTTCTGAGGAATCACCCCACTCTTTGGAGGGCTAGAGGAGAGTAGAAGAGGGACTTTATTGGTCCTTTAATCTTCTGCCTCTCTTCAGGGGCTTAAATTGAATGTGCAGGCTTTCCTGGGCAACTGTTTAATTTCCTGTAACGTAATAAACAGCCAATTTATTACTGGCTGCAACGACACAGCAGAGCACTACTTCCTCAGATTGGGTCTCTCCCAGATTGCTGCTGCAGAAAGGCTGTCGGTTTCTGCTAATTTTTCCTCCAGCTACTGTCACGTAATCACCATGGAGAGATGGTGGAGCGATGTGATCAGAGGAAAAATCTGTGCGTGTATGTATACAAGAGTGTGCAAGGACATACACAAACACATAGAGTTATTTCAATACATTCAACTGGAACAAATAAACCCACATTGTTTCAGCATAAGGTGTTTTTACAATGTTATTCTTGCACAGCAACTCAAGTTTCCATACAGTCCAGGCATGGGCTGTCACACTCTCCCTACACAATACAGCTATGCTTCAAATGAATTCTTGCTGCTGCACAGCTGAGCTGAAGCAAGCCATCTGAATTAGTCATAGTCCGAATCTCTGCAACATCCCGTGATCAAACCACAATATAACACACAAAAACAATGGGCCCTGAAAATGTCTGCTCTCGCTGGCCTTTTCCTTCCCAACTCTTTTGCCATAAGAGAGAAAGAGTCATGAAATGCATTAGGCTGGCAGGTCCAGGCTGGGTTTGACTAGGCCTGCTGAGGCTGCTCGCGGTGAAAGACAACAGTAGCAGCTCTATTTTAGTGAGGAAAACGAGTGCTGTTGAAATGTCCTTGTGGCTTTCACACCGTAGAGAGGGGATGCATGTGTGAGATCCTTTAGTGGAGATTGGTGAAAATAGGGGGGTATCAGAGGAGTGAACATGTTCAAGGTCACAGTATTTTTCCTCTGTATAATGCAGTAGGTGCAGTAGGTACACACTGTGCATCTTTCTGATCAGGCAAGTTATTTCCCCTGTATAATGCAGTAGGTCGGTATGCACTGTGCATCCTTTTGATCAGGCAGGTGAATGGAGCTGTGCATATTGTATTTCCAAACAATACAACGACTTGAATTAGTTAGAAAATGATTCTAGAACTATGACTGGGATAATTCAGCAGCATAATAGCAACTGTTTATGCATAAACTCGGCATCAGGTAGCAGTCAAATGAATGCAATAATGGGGAACATAAACGAACATAACATCAGCGTTTTCTTGCCACGCCCTGTCTGTGTTTGGTGTATGTTTGAGGGTCACAGACTAAGGCCTCTTGTTAATTCTACATCATCATTTTTAAAGGAACAAAGTAATTGAATTGATCCATCAGTCATATTAACTATATGTCAGTCCCAGAGACTTAACCCCACTGGGCGTCCTGCTTCAGTCATCTCTCAGACAGACATAATCCAGTGTCATGTAGGTGATTCTCTCAGCACTCTGTCACATTGGGTTTGCTCTTAATCTCTGGAGCATCTCTGTTTTACCCTTCATAAGTGTCTGCACCCTCTCCTCTCTCCTCTCTGTTTAACATATCAGCATTTGTTTCTCTCTCTCTCTCACACATTTGAATATGGTTTTGAAAATGTTATTAAGTTTAACACTTAAAACACTTATCAGTGCAGCAAAGTGTATTATTTGATTAAACATTCACAGGCATGGTATGGATGTGTCAGCTGTCCTACACCTGTCCTGGTGTGATTCATTTGCACATTTGCTCAACTCAGATCCTGCAGAGGCCCTGGAGAGGAGCACATCACATCTGTCTATCTGGTTAACATCCTGCAGTACAGCCCAGAACAGAATAGAGCACTGAGTTAATAGAGGTCAACAATCCACACGGTCAACTTCCTTATCCTGCATTGTTTCTTCTGGACTGACTGGTTTCTTATGAGAGGCAGCAAGAGGACAGCATGGGGGGGATTTAGCGAAAATTGCAAATGTGCGAAAGAGTGGTAGGAGTTCAAAATGGAGGTAGCAAAAGGCGACAAGAAAATAAGAGTAAGTACAAAAAGGTTTCAATGAAAAGGGGGAAGGATAAAGGAGAAGAAAGCAAGGGTGAGTTCATCCCTCTCTCTCTGCGGCTCTGGCCCCTGTGAGGATAGGAGAGGAGAGATGCGGTAGCCAGGACCAAGAGAGAGAGCGAGCTACAGCAGTTCCCAGCCGATAGCACATGAATGTTTAATAGTCCCAGCCATGAAGCTGTAATTACAAGGGGAACGGGCTGTCATGGAGGGACACTTTGTACAGAGCACCCCATCTATTGGAGCTGAGGCTTCTTTATGGTGTTTGGTCGAGGGGTGAGAGAGGCGACGTGTCGGGCACCTGTGTTACAGACACTGCAGGAAGCACTGAGTAGTGAGTTACTGGTTCTGTTTGTTGCCAAAGGTATCAGTTTGCCCTGTTCTTCTGAACAGTCCTGGCACTGAGTAGAGAGAGAGAGAGAGAGAGAGAGAGAGAGAGAGAGAGAGAGAGAGAGAGAGAGAGAGAGAGAGAGAGAGAGAGAGAGAGAGAGAGAGAGAGAGAGAGAGAGAGAGAGAGAGAGAGAGAGAGAGAGAGAGAGAGAGAGAGAGAGAGAGAGAGTTAGCGAGAGTTAGCTTACACATTGATTTGCTTGCAACAGCCACTTGTACCGGACGTTATTTTGTAACTATACCAGATTTCTGCAGCAATATAACAAATTACCTTACCACCTTTACAAGCACAGCAAAGCTTGATAGGTTGTTGTGGAGGGAGGGAGGAGGATGGGACTGCGGGGAGTGGGTGTCTAGTAATGGGGTTAGGTGGAGGGAGGATGATGGAGGAATTCTGTCCAGGTAAAGAAGCGTTTAAAGCACATCACAAAGGTAACAGGCTTCAAAGCCTCGCTGACATCAAAACCCTCCCTTTACCTCTCATTCTCATCCTCACCCTCACCCCAGGCCATCTCCCCTTTTGCTCTCTCTCTTGCTCTCAATTCAATTCAATTCAATTTGCTTTATTGGCATGACGTAACAATGTACGTATTGCCAAAGCTTGCTTTGGATATTTACACTATTAACATAATTAAAATTATCATCATCAACGGGAAAAACAGTAACAACAATAATCAAGGGTCAAATATAAGCATTGAACAATAACAATATAGAGGACATGTGCAGGTTGGTTGGTCTGTCAGACACTGTCCCTCATCTTATGGCAGGCAGCAATGTAGTGCACTGCCAACCCACAGCTCTCTATGTCCTCCCCCAACAGGACGGGTAGCCTATTCTCATCAGAGAGGTCTTTAAAACCTTGAAAAACGGTTTCAAGTTTTGGGAAATGACACTCTCTAATTGTTTTATATTTTCTACATTTTGTCAGGAAATGCAGCTCTGTCTCAGGTTCTGCTATGGTGCAGTGGTTGCGTAGCCTTTCCTCTACAGGGAGCCAGGTTTTCCTGTGTCTACCCTTCTCAATGGCAAGGCTGTGCTCACTGAGCCTGTACTTTGTCAAGGTTTTTCTAAGGTTTTGATCAGTAATGGAGGCCATATAGCACTGCATTTTATGTTGTGCTTGTGCTTGTGTTTCCCAATAAGCAATGTATTTTTGTTTTGACTGTGTTGTAATTTGATTGGATGTTCTGGTCCTGAGGCTTCAGAGTGTAGGTATAACAGGTTTGTGAACTCAGCCCCAGGACCAGCTGGATGAGGGGACTCTTTTCTTTCTCTCTCTCTCTCTCTCTCTCTCTCTCTCTCTCTCTCTCTCTCTCTCTCTCTCTCTCTCTCTCTCTCTCTCTCTCTCTCTCTCTCTCTCTCTCTCTCTCTCTCTCTCTACTTATAATAGTTTGGATCGCTGCATTTAAATGTATATCAATGTTGTTTTTTCTTAACTTCTAATACACAAGCATGAACAACCTAGCCTGGCTGATGCGACGCACATGGTACACAGAGAGGGAGAGCTGTGACACACTGGTCTGGACAGGAGTAAATGCAGTATTTGCGCAGAAATGGGCTGAATTTTAATTGGTTCCTTCAATTGATGAGACCTCATGTTTTTGGGATTTGAAAATCCAACAGTCCTTATCGACATATCTTCCCTACAACATCATGGAGCTTTTCCAGACTCTGAAGTCAGGAGGACTTCGAGTTAGGTCTTAGCCAGACTATGAACAACCTCGCTTGACCAAAAAGGAAAACTAGACGTAAACACATATTGTACAATTCTTAAATTCTACAGCCAGTCGGGGCGTGTGGGATACTTTCTATACGCTCTCTGTCTGTCTCACTCTTTTTTACTCTCTCTCATACCTTTCCTTTCCGGGTCATTCTACAGTACAATGTGAGAAACAGACTTGGTTTAACCTTGGGAAGTGGCGGGCCTGCAGCAGATGGCCGTAGCGTATGTCTGTAGAGCGCCTCAGCGACCAGAAGAGACAAAGCGTCTGCGAACACCTGACACCAGGTCAGATTTACACGGCCCTGCAGGGATCCAAGCTGGATGTGTCTGTCTCTCTGTCTCTTGGGTCTCTGTACAGATCATACTGGACAGATTGTAGCCGCCATGTCTGTTTAGTCTACTCTACCTAGCCTGGTCCCAGATCTGTATGTGTGTTTTAGCCTTTAGTAGAATGTGTGGGGGGTTACTGAGCTGCCCTGAGTCGCCAATGCTCCCTGGAGAAAGAGGTATTCTGACCTCAATGAGACTTCCTGGTTCCAACCCTGTTTCCAAACCATCATGTCTTCTTTGTTTGTGTTTGAGCATTATCTATTGACGCCACTGGGAAGGTGGTACAAGTGTCTTGAGTAGAGTGCCTAATTGTTACTCTGTAGATGAATAGAAAGCATAATGATATGTGTGGGTTGGACGGGTCTATTTTATCTCTGTGTGTTTTCAAGAGGCTGTCTCTCTGTTTCTCTCCATCACACTACCTCTGTCTCTACCCTCACTCTCTCTCTCTCTCTCTCTCTCTCTCTCTCTCTCTCTCTCTCTCTCTCTCTCTCTCTCTGTGCTGTGGAGGCGGTACTTTGCTTCTCTGCATTTCTCTCCCCTTTTCTGCTTCCTTCACCTCTAAGCATCACCTCTCTGTTTTCCTTTCTCCTCCATCCTCTTCTCTCTCCCTCACTTGCTGTTCTATGCCTATCTCTCTCTCCTACCGACTGTCTGTGATTGAGAATGTGCATCATGAGAGGAAGAGCAGTTAAATCCTGTAGTCAAATTCCAACCAAAGATATAAATCAGCAATTACAGCTCTGTCGATATCTCAGAACTATACCTGTAAGATGATATAGGGGACAGGGGAAACATCAGAATGGAAATATCCCACTCTAGTGCTTTACTTACATCCACAGTCCCCTGGCTCAGTCACATTTCAACATTTCACCCTATCTGTAAGGAATGATAAAAGTTAAAAGACTAAATGGTTATAATTAATATAGGGGAGTGTCAAGGGGTTATAGCAGGACTTGTTGCTCATATGGCCAAATTCAACCTCAGAGGACCCCATTGAACAGTGAAGAGTGGTTGGACTTGGTTAGTTTGCTCATGGCAGGTCATCTACTACTGTGCTGTTGGTTTCCATGCGTTAGAATAAGCACTGGTATGAGTGGTCCTTCAGTCTGAGAGAAATGGCAAGCCATTTTGAACCAAAGTCTAATGAGTCTGCTTTTTGTTCCGTCTTTAGCCCCCAGTCTGATGAGAGTAATCTCTCACTGAGTTCTATTCCACTGATGGATACTCACATGTCTTACAATGTTTTATATTCTTTCCATCTTAGGCCTGCTTCCTCACAATCAGCTGCACAACCATCGGACACACATGCATCATTTCTGTCAGAGTTTCTGGACGTATAGCACCTGGGCCCACATTCATAAAGCGTCTCGGAGTGGGAGTGCTGATCTATGATCAGGTCCCCGCTGTCCATGTAATCTTATTCATTATATTCTAGATCAGCACTGTTACTCTGATACGCATTATGAATATGGGCCCTAGTTGCTTAGCCTACAGTAAACACTGTGTGGTTGAATTTAAGTGATGGGGTGTTTTTAGAGTTAGTCCTAGGCGAATGACCTCAGAGGTGTGGAAGTCAGTAACCTTTGTAATGCTTCTTAATACACTACACTACCGGTCAAAAGTTTTAGAACACCTACTCATTCAAGGGTTTTTCTTTATTTTTGCTATTTTCTACATTGTATAATAATAGTGAAGACATCAAAACTATGAAATAGCACATATGGAATCATGTAGTAACCAAAAACATGTTAAACAAATCAAAATATATTTTATATTTGAGCTTCTTCAAATAGCCGCCTTGATTACAGCTTTGAACACTCTTGGCATTCTCTCAACCAGCTTCACCTGGAATGCTTTTTCCAACAGTCTTGAAGGAGTTCCCACATATGCTGAGCACTTGTTGGCTGCTTTTCCTTCACTCTGCAGTCTGACTCATCCCAAACCATCTCAATTTGGTTGAGGTCGGGGGATTGTGGAGGTCAGGTCATCTGATGCAGCACACCATCACTCTCCTTCTTGGTAAAATAGCCCTTACACAGCCTGGAGGTGTGTTGGGTCATTGTCCTGTTGAAAGCTGATGATAGTCCCACCAAGCCCAAACCAGAAGGATGGTGTTTCGCTGCAGAATACTGTGGAAACCATGATGGTTAAATGTTTTAATAAATCACAGACAGTGTCACCCAAAATCTCAAATTTGGACTCCAGACCAAAGGACAGATTTCCACCAGTCTAATGTCCATTGCTCGTGTTTCTTGGCCCAAGCAAGTCTCTTCTTGTTATTGGTGTCCTTTAGTAGTGGTTTCTTTGCAGCAATTCGACCCTGAAGGCCTGATTAACGCAGTCTCCTCTGAACAGTTGATGTTGAGATGTGTCTGTTACTTGAACTTTGAAGCATTTATTTGGGCTGCAATTTCTGAGGCTGGTAACTCTAATGAACTTATCCTCTGCAGCACAGGTAACTCTGGGTCTTCCTTTTCTGTGGTGGTCCTCATGAGAGCCAGTTTCATCATAGCGCTTGATGGTTTTTGCGACTGCACTTGACGAAACTTTCAAAGTTCTTGACATTTTCCGTATTGACTGACCTAAAGTAATGATGGACTGTCGTTTCTCTTTGCTTATTTGAGCTGTTCTTGCCATAATATGGACTTGGTCTTTTACCAAATAGGGCTATCTTCTGTATACCGCCGCTACCTTGTCACAACATAATTGATTGGCTCAAAAGCATTAAGAAGGAAATACATTCCACAAATTAACTTTTAAGAAAGCACACCTGTTAATTGAAATGCATTCCAGGTGACTACCTCATGAAGCTGGTTGAGAGAATGCCAAGAGTGTGCAAAGCTGTCATCAAGGCAAAGGGTGGCTATTTGAAGAATCTCAAATATAAAATATATTTTGATTTGTTTAACACTTTTTTGGTTACTACATGATTCCATATGTGTTATTCCATAGTTTTGATGTCTTCATTATTATTCTACAATGTAGAAAATAGTAAAAATAAAACCCTTTGAATGAGTAGGTGTTCTAAAACTTTTGACCGGTAGTGTACGTTAACAATGTGGAGACTGGAGAAGGGAAGTTTATGAGAAGAATCTACAGGCGACCCATAGTTATGGAGTATTCTACAACGGGTTGGTCAAAACTAACATTATGATTGGTTGAGATGCGTTCTAAGCCATACAAAAAAGCTGTTTAGCACGAGTAAGCCTATGATCCCAAAATGGGCATCTTGTTTTCTGTTACATCTGAGAAATCCCTGTGCATCCAGTGTCCCATCAGCTCAGCCAGTCAATTCATTAACTTGTTCTCCACTGTTGTAACGTAATACCCCGTCAGTCGGGAAGCAGGTGCAGAAGATGAATTTAATAAAGAATCAATGCAGAAGAACATAACATGAGAAGCGTACATAACGTGAGAGAAAACAATACTACCTAGTGACTGCTGTCTACTGAGGGCTAAATAAAGGAGGAGTAATCAAGGAGATAATGATGACCAGGTGTGTGTAATGATTGTTGCCAGGGCCGGTGGTTGGTAGACCGGCAACGTCGAGCGCTGGAGAGAGGGAGCGGGAGTAGGCATGACAGTACCCCCCCAATGTGTGGCTCCAGCCGCAGGACGACGCCGGCCAGGAGGACGGCCCCAAGGGTGAGGAGCGAGCCGGTTCGGACTGCGGAGATGGAATGTTGGGGTCCAGGATGTCCACCACCGAGACCCAAGAGCGGTGCTCAGGACCGTACCCCTCCCAGTCCACCAGGTACTGGAGCCGACCCCCACAACGTCGGGAATCAGAAGGGACCTAACGTCATAGGCGGGGGTCCCCTCGATGTCCAGAGGAGGCAGAGGGGTGTCGCAGGGGACGGCACCCGCAAGGGGACTAGGAACCACTGGCCTGAGGAGGGAGACATGAAAGGATGGTGATATCTGGTAGAGGGGAGTTGTAGACGATAAGTTACCTCATTGACCCTCCGGAGGACCTTGAAGGGCCCCACAAACCGGGAACTCAGCTTCCGGCAGGGTAGGCAGAGCGGGAGATTCCTGGTGGAGAGCCAGATGCAATCACCAGGATGGAACACGGGAGCCTCACTGCGGTGGTGGTCTGCCTGATCCTTCTGACAGCGGACGGCGTGCTGGAGCCACACATGGGCAGCGTTCCACATCTCCTCTGTGCGCCAGAACCACTTGTCCACTGCAAGGGCGTCAGTCTGGCTCGGAGTCCACAGAGCAAGGGCTAGCTGGTATCCCAGGATGCACTGGAAGGGAGTCAGCCTGGTGGAGGAGTGCCGAAGTGAGTTCTGGGTATACTCCGCCCAGGGAAGGAACCGGGCCCACTCACCCTGTTTGTCCTGGCAGTGACTCCTAAGGAACCTCCCCAGCTCCTGGTTGATCCTCTCCACCTGCCCATTGGACTGAGGCCAGTACGCGGATGTGAGGCTGACCGTGGCCCCCAGCTTCTCCATAAAGGCTTTCCATACCCGCAACGTGAATTGGGGACCATGGGTGGAAACTATGTCCTCCGGAAGGCCATAGTGATGGAAGACCTGCTGGAATAGTACCTCAGCAACCTGGAGAGCGGTAGGTAGACCAGAGAGATGTATAAAACAGCAGGATTTAGAGAATCTGTCAACAACAACCATAATAGTGGTAAAACCATCAGAAAGGGGGAGATCAGTTACGAAGTCTATGGACAGATGTGACCAAGGCCGCTGAAGCACCGGAAGGGGAAGGAGTTTCCCTGCTGGAGCATGCCGGGGAGATTTGGTTAGGGCACATACGGAGCAGGAGTTGATATAGCGGGAGACGTCCTGCGCCAAGGTGGACCACCAGTACTTATCGAAGAGGGATTGGATAGTGCGGCTGATACCTGGGTGTCCAGCAGCGAGGGATGTGTGTGCTCAACAGCTGATCCATTTCCCCCGTGGGAACGTAAATGCACTCCGGAGGGCAGGTAGCAGGTGCGGGTTCCCTCTCCAGAGGCTGCCGGATGTCCACGTCTATGTCCCAGAGCACGGGAGCAACGATTCGAGAGGGTGGAATGATGGGTTCACTCGGGATCGGAACTTCTCCAAAATCGTGGAGATGGCACAGGTCATCGGCTTTGATGTTCTTAGAACCTGAGCAATATGACAGGGTGAAGTGGCATCTGGTGAAGAAAAGGGCCCACCTTGCTTGGCGCGGGTTCAGTCGCCTCCAGGTTCCGATGGTCGGTGAGGATGAGGAATGGCTCCTTGGTGCCCTCCAGCCAGTGTCTCCACTCCTCTAATGCCAACTTCACCTCCAGGAGCTCCCGGTCGGCGACGTCATAGTCCCTCTCTGCAGGTTTTATTTTTATTTTTATGGATGCACATGGATACAATTTCTGTTGGTTTCCTTGGCATTGGGACAGGATGGCTCCCACACCCACTTCCGAGGCATCCACCTCTACCACATTTTACATTTTACATTTTAGTCCTTTAGCAGACGCTCTTATCCAGAGCGACTTACAGGAGCAATTAGAGTTAAGTGCCTTGCTCAAGGACACAGACAGATTTTTCACCTAGTCGGCTCGAGAATTATAACCAGCGACCTTTCGGTTACTGGCACAATGCTCTTAACCACTAAGCTAACCTCCCACAAAGGGCAATGTAGGATCTGGGTGTCTCAACAATGGGGTGGAGGTGAAACGCCCCTTTAGTAGGCAGAAGGCTTCATCCGCTGCAGGACTCCACACCAACTTACAGGACTCCACACCAACTTACTTGGACCACCCTTGAGGAGAGAAGTGAGGGGAGAGGTGAAGGAGCTGAAGTTCTTAATGAAGCATCGGTAGAAGTTGGCAAACCCCAGAAACCGTTGGAGCCTCTTTATGGTGGTTGGGACTGGCCATGACCTGACTGCTTCGATCTTCCTTTCATCCCTGCTGCTGTAACCTTCCTTGACCATCTCTGCGGTCTGATCCAGTATCCCAAGAAGGAGACCTCGACCTGATGGAACTGGCACTTCTCCACTTTAACATATAGGCGGTTCTCCAGGAGGCATCTCAGGACTACTCTGACATGAGTGATGTGATCTTCTAAGGTGGCCGAGTAGACCAGGATGTCGTCTATATACACGACCACCTGGTGCCCAATCATGTAACGGAACACCTTGTTTACGAATGCCTGAAACACTGACAGAGCATTGGCTAGTCCATAAGGCATCACCAAGTACTCATAGTGCCCAGAGGTCATGCTGAAGGCCGTTTTCCACTCATCCCCCTCTCGGATGCGGATAAGATTGTAGGCACTCCGCAGGTCCAGCTTTGTAAAAAAACGGGCCCAGACTAGCTGTTCGATGGCAGCTGGTACTAGCAGAAGGGGGTAACGGTACTTAGAGGCAATGGAATTGAGACCTTTGTAATCGATGCAGGGACACAGACCCCGATCCTTCTTTGTCACGAAGAAGAAGCCTGCCGACGCAGAAGAGATGGATGAGCGGACGAAACCCTGCTGGAGAGCCTCCTGAATGTACTCCTCCATGGCCTTGGTCTCAGCCACCGACAGAGGGTAGACGCGGCTGTGCGGTGGCGCAGAGTCTTCTAGCAGGCCGATGGAACAGTCCCAGTGGAGATGAGGAGGCAGACAGGTGGCTTGAGTTTTGGAGTACAGCTCCCAAAGATCCTGGTAAACCTCTGGGATGTCGGGCTGGAGGGCACCCACAGGACTCTCAACCGACGTGGAACCACAGGGCAAGGGAAAGCAGGTCTTCCGGCATCCGGGTGGCCAGTCTGTGATTTCCATCCTCGACCAGGAGATGGTGGGATCATGACGTTGGACCCACGGGAGGCCGAGGATGACTTTGTGTACTGGTGCGGTGATGATGAGGAAGGGAAGGCTCTCTTGGTGCATGGATCCAATGGTGCTGTGACGTGTGTGATAATGCCGGAACCCACTGGTCGATTTTCCAGGGCGAGGACCGGAAGAGGAGAAGAGAGCGGGTACGAGGAGATATTCATGGAGGAGATGAGGGCCTGGTCGATGAAGTTCCACGACGTACTGGAATCCACTAGAGTGGTAGAAACAACACATGAGGGACAGCCAACCAGTGAAATGGGAACCAGGAAAGTCTTGGTGGAAAACGATGATGATGGAGTACTCACGCCTTTCCTGGGAGTCAGATGATCACATGACCGCCCCTCTGCTCTTATGGATCCCGGGCTGGGAGCACTGGACATCGCTGAAGCTGGTGCCCCTCCTGACCACAATAGGCACAGAGTCCCAGCTGTCTCCGGCAACGCCACTCTGCTGCGGGGAGGTGTGTGGACCCTATCAGCATGGGTTCAGGCTCTGTCTCTGGATGGCCAAAGGATGGAGGCGAGTGGCGAGGTGAGGCTGGTTCTCCCAAAGAAATGTATACAGATGGGTGGCCATCGCGATGAGTGCATCCAAGGATAGGTTGTCATCCCGACACGCCAACTCCGTCTGGACCTCTTTGCGCAGTCCTCCCCAGAATAGAGTGCAGAGCGCCGGTTCATTCCATCCACTGGAGGCTGCCACAGTCTGAAAGGTGAGGGCGTAGTCCGCAGCAGTCTGGGCACCCTGCTGGAGTTGGAGAAGTCGCTCACCTCCCTCTCTGCCCTCTGGAGGATGGTCAAAGACCACCCTGAACAGAGCCATGAACCTCTAATAGGAACCCAGCTCCTCCTCTCCTCTCTCCCAGATGGCCCTAGCCCACTACAACGCCCGCCCGGTCAGCAGGGAAATGACCGTGGCAACCTTGGACCTCTTGGTGGTGGGGGCTCCCATCTGATGGACAAAATAGAGGGAGCACTGGAGTAGGAAGCCACAGCATTTCGATGGAGTACCGTCATATTTCTCCGGAAGGGACAATCGGGCATCGCTGACCTGGGTGGATGGCTGGGTAGGCTGGGGAACTGGCTCACTGTGAAGACCCGTGGTAGGAGGCCCTCGGATAGGGGTATGGAGAGTCTCGCTGGTGGCGTCGAGGCGGTGGAGAACGCAGAGGACCTCCTCCATGGCCGTACCCAGTTTCACCAGCTGGTCGTGATGTTGGTGGAGTAGATGACCGTGTTCGTTGACCATCTGGAAGATGGTTTTATCCTCTGTTGCTTCCATATTGCGAGGTAGTATTCTGTAAGGTAATACACCGGGAATCGGGAAGCAGGTGCAGAAGATGAGTTTAATAAAGAATCAATGCAGAAGAACATACAGTGAGGGAAAAAATTATTTGATCCCCTGCTGATTTTGTACGTTTGCCCACTGACAAAGAAATGATCAGTCTATAATTTTAATGGTATGTTTATTTGAACAGTGAGAGACAGAATAACAACAACAAAATCCAGAAAATTGCATGTCAAAAATGTTATAAATTGATTTGCATTTTAATGAGGGAAATAAGTATTTGACCCCATCTCAATCAGAAGGATTTCTGGCTCCCAGGTGTCTTTTATATAGGTAAAGAGCTGAGATTAGGAGCACACTCTTAAAGGGAGTGCTCCTAATCTCAGTTTGTTACCTGTATAAAAGACACCTGTCCACAGAAGCAATCAATAAATCAGATTGCAAACTCTCCACCATGGCCAAGACCAAAGAGCTATCCAAGGATGTCAGGGACAAGATTGTAGACCTACACAAGGCTGAAATGGGCTACAAGACCATCACCAAGCAGCTTGGTGAGAAGGTGACAACAGTTGGTGCGATTATTCGCAAATGGAAGAAACACAAAAGAACTGTCAATCTCCCTCAGCCTGGGGCTCCATGCAAGATCTCACCTCGTGGAGTTGCAATGATCATGAGAATGGTGAGGAATCAGTCCAGCACTACATGGGAGGATCTTGTCAATGATCTCAAGGCAGCTGGGACCATAGTCACCAAGAAAACAATTGGTAACACACTACGCCGTGAAGGACTGAAATCCTGCAGCGCCCGCAAGGTCCCCCTGCTCAAGAAAGCACATATACAGGCCCGTCTGAAGTTTGCCAATGAACATCTGAATGATTCAGAGGAGAACTGGGTGAATGTGTTGTGGTCAGATGAGACCAAAATCGAGCTCTTTGGCATCAACTCAACTCGCCGTGTTTGGAGGAGGAGGAATGCTGCCTATGACCCCAAGAACACCACCCCCACCGTCAAACATGGAGGTGGAAACATAATGCTTTGGGGGTCATAGGCAGCATGCTAAGAGAACAGGACAACTACACCGCATCAAAGGGACGATGGACGGGGCCATGTACCATCAAATCTTGGGTGAGAACCTCCTTCCTCAGCCAGGGCATTGAAAATGGGTCGTGGATGGGTATTCCAGCATGACAATGACCCAAAACACACGGCCAAGGCAACAAAGGAGTGGCTCAAGAAGAAGCACATTAAGGTCCTGGAGTGGCCTAGCCAGTCTCCAGACCTTAATCCCATAGAAAATCTGTGGAGGGAGCTGAAGGTTCGAGTTGCCAAACGTAAGCCTCGAAACCTTAATGACTTGGAGAAGATCTGCAAAGAGGAGTGGGACAAAATCCCTCTTGAGATGTGTGCAAACCTGGTGGCCAACTATAAGAAACGTCTGACCTCTGTGATTCCCAAAAAGGGTTTTGCCACCAAGTACTAAGTCATGTTTTGCAGAGGGGTCAATACTTATTTCCCTCATTAAAATGCAAATCAATTTATAACATTTTTGACATGCGTTTTTCTGGATTTTTTTGTTGTCATTCTGTCTCTCACTGTTCAAATAAACCTACCTTTAAAATTATAGACTGATCATGTCTTTGTCAGTGGGCAAACGTACAAAAATCAGCAGGGGATCAAATACTTTTTTCCCTCACTGTACAAAGAAATGTCAATAGAAAACAGGTCAAACACACATGAAATGCAGCTAGTTTGCTGTTTTACCAGCTTCAGTTTGAAGTGATTGCATTAGCTGTGTAGTTGGCTAGCTCCTCTGGAGTGTCCTGTCGAGAGAGCACATTTCCTATGCCAGGCGAAATCGCGCATCATTAGCTCATTGTTATGGATGTATCTAAAACAGCTTAAACAAACGCAAATGCAGCTACATTGCTGTTTTTATAGCTTCATTGTTTGACCTGACTGTGTAGCCGTTGTTGGCTAGCTAGCAAGCAAGGGATAAGAGCGTTGCCAGCCAGCTTGGCAACGGAACATTTAGAACGAACGACTGGGGTCCATAGATAAAGAACAAGAATACTTAACGACTGGGTCGCGGCTCTGGCAACCTAACCAATAGAATGGATGGCTAGCAACCATAGATGTGTCAGGACTAGACCTATATTTTCATTGAGGGATGAAATAGTAGCCTAATGAATACATTGATCAAAATAACGTTTTTTATTTAATTGGTAACCCCATTGTAGAAAAGCAATTGTATGCTCGAGGTTGTGCAAAACAACTTTTTTAGCACGGCTCCGCCTCGTACATATGACCGCAGCACAGCCGTGCTAAAAAAGTAATTTAGCACGCCCTCTTGTGTACAATGTGTTTAGTAGCTAGCTAGCCAAGCTTTGCTGCTTAATCAAAAATAAGTTATAAGAGACTTTAATGAGATAATACATGCAGAAGATGCTCTATGTCCTTAAGATCAATATTAATATTTTTTCAGTAACCATTCTGACCAGAGAACTTCCAGTGTATGTGATTCAGATTCTTAATTGATTAAACAATATGTGCTCTTAACGGAAAATCTTTCTGTCAGGAATTGAGTCCTGCTTTCACTCCATCTCTGCTTTTGTATGTTAATCGAGTCGAGGAGTGCTCCCGTTAGCCAGACAATCCATTTTTAAAATCTCAAACATCACAGTCATTAACACCTTAGGAATGGAGGCTGTCTCAAGGGACAGCTGTATAGTGGAACACCAAGACATTGTCATTTTTCATTTCAGACAACAACAAAAGCATGATGACATCCACAACAAAAAGCAATACCTCAGCGTTGAGAGACTACAGGACAATAGGGACTATTATGAAATGTGTGGGCCTAACCACAGACATATCAAGCCTTGTGTATAACACTAAACTTTCCCTCGAGTCGCATACATCTATACATTTACTAACTCTAATATATTTATTGTCATACACCACCCCCCCATCCCGCCCCCTCTCTCTCTCTCTAACACTCTCTCTCCCCCCCCCCTCTCTCTCTCCCCCTCTGCCTCTCTCCCCCTCCCCCACTCATTCCAAAACTCTGTCCATGAAAGCCAAACCACTGGAGCCCATGTATTTGTTTATCTAACACTGAGCTTAGCTTTCTCAGTGTCTGTTAATTAAATAAATCCTGATTCTCTATTTATATATTCTGCCAATGAATTATTAACCCGTCAGTTTTGTATGTTATTGCTTTTTTGTAGTTTGTATGTGTGAATGCGTACAGCTGCCATTATGAAACAGACTGTTTATTTTACAGACAGGCGGACTCATGTTTTATCTATTCTGTCTCCGCCATATTAAAAAGCAATAAGCAATGCATACAGCCAACGCTTGAGTTTCATTTCGACAAACGACTCTGCATTTCTCCTTCTCTTATCAGCTCAGCATAGCCCAGCCTCAGACGTATGAGAGAGAGAGTGGCTGTCTACACAGTGACATATTGACTCATTGTACATTAAAAGAAAAGGTGAAAAAAATAATTTAAATACACTCAGACACTCATACAGACCCAAAAAGCATACTGACATGGTAGATCACTTGCATGCAAACGCACACAGCTTGTGTTTTCTTTAGTAGTTTTTTGGGTTGCTATTGCTGTGGTCCATCTTGAGTTCAGGTCAAGACCTATTGTGAGACTAACAAACATGCTGACCACACCGGCCATGCGCGTGCAACCGCATGCGCCATTGTGTGTATGTTGATTTTGTCCATCCACACCAGATGCGATCATGACATGCAGGTTAAAATATGTGAATCAACTATATTAATTTGGTGGCATGTCGAAATACACATGAAACATTCATGGACATTAAGCTAGTTTGCCATTCCTAGCTAATTTGTCCTGGGAGATATTGGGTTGTTATTTTACCTGGAATGTATATGGCCCTTTTTTTTTGTCATACAAAATTGTGTTTCTCTACTCCCACTATTAACACTAGAAAAGCTGGGCATCTAGCAATCCCATTCTGAGCCAATGCATTTTAACAGTCTAATAAATACATTTCATAGACACTATTGAAAAAAGTATCCTTTGGTTGTGTTTATAAAGGTCTTAGGTAATATTACGAAGAAATACAATTCATTAGTTTGTGACTGTAGGATATATGTAAAAACAAAAAACCACAAAACAAGTGTAGAACACGTGGAATAGTGGCTATAATATTCTTCAAAAAATGTATATTCTTAAATAGAGCCCATGCCCTACTTTGAAGAGCTGTTTGGAAAATGTATGTGTTTCAGAAACATTAGAACCTGCTCTTTACAATAGGTTATGAAATCTAAACGTCTTACCTGCATGACCCATGGGGCGGCGCACAATTGGCCCAGCGTCGTCCAGGGTAGGGGAGGGAATGGCCGGCAGGGATGTAGCTCAGTTGGTAGAGCATGGCGTTTGCAACGCCAGGGTTGTGGGTTCGATTCCCACGGGGGGCCAGTATGAAAAATTAAAAAATAATGTATGCACTCACTAACTGTAAGTCGCTCTGGATAAGAGCGTCTGCTAAATGACTTAAATGTAAATGAAGGATGATTCGAAAAAGTTGCTTTTTGGTAAGCTCTTTGTCAATGACATGCTGCACTGCAGTCTCTTCATTCACAAGGCAATTGATAATATTGTCACCCATCAGACTATTGTCAATGTAATCTTGTGTTTAGGCTACATTTATTATTATAAGCATATGTGTGAAATTGGTTTCGATATACTTTAGGTGTAGTTTCGATGGGCCATTGTCAGATGGCAGCCAACTGGTGAAGGAAGGGCAGGTGGGAATAAAATGTAATGTCCTCCTAAAACTGCTTGTAACACAAACTCTGTGATATAGAAATTCTAACAATGACAGTGTGTTTTTATACTTATTTATGACTTTGAAAATGGCAGAGTAATTCAAATGTTAAATTCATGACCTCAAAATGATTCCCTCAGTGCTTCTAGTGATAATCCACAGATAAAAGGGGAAACCTAGTTAGTTTTTAATTAGTTATCTATGATTAATCTTTCCTCATTCATCTTTCAAATACCCACGTGGGTTTGTATGCTCCTGAAAACCAATGATTAGATGAGTGAGGTGGGAACCAAGTTCTATTTTAGCACCTGGCTACATTGACACGCCCGAGCAGTGTGGATGAAACGATTGAATAACATGTACTTGTACATTTATTTTGCAACGCTTGCATACGCAAGGTCGGTCTGGTTTGGGTGCAACAGCCCAGCATGTTGAAATTGAAAAGTTTTAACGATGCCTTATTGATGTCACTTGTTAAATCCACTTCAATCAGTGTAGATGAAGGGGAGGAGAGGTTAAAGAAGGATTTATAAGCCTTGAGACAATTAAGACATGGATTGTGTATATGTGCCATTCAGAGGGTGAATGGGCAAGACAACATATTTAAGCAGCTTTGAACAGGGTATGGTAGTAGTTAGGGGTTGGAACCAAAATAATTTTCCAATCGTTTCGTTCTGAACAGAACCACTATTTATTTTATTTCATTCAACTGTTCCGACCAGCAAAGTTCTGAACCGGTTTGAACCCCCCCAAAAAGTACTAGTTTATATCGTTCCTTTCTGTTCCTTTTTTAACCTGTGAAATCAACAGCTTTTATATTTAGCTTCATAAATTACTTCAGCAATCTGTGCATAGAGTAGGCAAGCTAGTTTACATGTGTGATGGACAGACATGTGTAGCCTATGGCGCAAGATGCGACTGAAATTTTGCAGATGGGGAGAGAGCAAGAGAGGGTTGAGGAGGAGGCTTGAAGCGCTGGGCATCTTGTTTTGACATTTTGGGCATCTTGTTATGACAGAATTATACCTAGGAGGAGCAGCTTCTACAGAGGAACTTTTAACGTCGAATAAGAAGCTTGAGCTAGCTAGCTAACAAGCTTGTGTGTGCAGAGCGGCACCAGAATTAAAAACACATCTTACCTTTTTGTAGTTAATAAATCCAATGTGAAACTTCATAACTAGGCCTATAGTATCATTAACCACTGTCAAAGTTGCGTCAATTCAAATCTGGCATTAGGAACAAAAGAGGTCAACACGACTTCTAAGATATACTAGTATTTTAATTAATATAAAACCTTCAATGGTAAATATGATGTTTCGTATATACGGGCTCTTTGAAATACCTCGCAGGGCACTTCAGAGAATTAATCCATTGTTCCAGGTTCTTGCTCAAATACTCTGACAGAGAGAGTTTCCCACCTCTCTGCTGGCCAATCAGAGTAGAGACTTGAGCGTGGTTTAGACTTACTCAGCCTATCCGTTGGCGCACCGGCTGTTCCCCGCCTCTTCTGTTACCAGGCATACGTTTATCATAACAACCTGTCATAGTGAGAAGAGCCAGCTCCCTTAGACACCATTCCTACGTCCAAGGATGGTTCACAGATCACAAAGAACCAGTATTGTCTAGTATTTGGAGACATAAATTATTATCTTATCTTATCCCCTAAAACAGCTCTTCACATCAATCACAGCTTGCCAGGTGACACAACCTACATCAGCCCAGTCTAGAATGCATTCTTTCTAAGTTAGTCATCCCATCAATTATAAAAATAATAAATCCCCCATACCACCATTGAAAAAGTTAATTCATTCTTCTTTATCTTGTGTATTGCATAAAATAACATTATTAAGCAGTTCCCATGCTTTTAAAATAACGTGCTCGTCCCCCGGTTCCTTTAGTCCACGATCAGCTCCTTGGTCTTACTGACATTGAGGGAGAGGTTGTTGTCCAGGCACCACACTGCCAGGTCACTGACCTCCTCCCTGTAGGCTGTCTCATCATTGTCAGTGATCAGGCCTACCACCGTCATGTTGTCAGCAAACTTGATGGTGCTGGAGTCATGCATAGCAACGCAGTCGTGGGTGAAGAGAGAGTACAGGAGGGGACGAAGCACACACCCTTGTGGGGCCCCCGTGTTGAAGGTCAGCGTGGCGGAGGAGATGTTGCCTACCCATCACCACCCGTCAGGAATGTCAGTCCGTCAGGAAGTCCAGGATCCAGTTGCAGAGGGAGGTGTTCAGTCCCAGGGTCCTAAGCTTGGTGACAAGCTTCGAGGGGACAATGGTGTTGAACACTGAGCTGTAGTCAATGAACAGCATTCTCACATAGGTATTCCTCTTATCTAGGTTGGTGAGGGCAGTGTGGAGTGCAATTAAGAATGCGTCATCTATGGATCTGTTGGGGTGGTATGCAAATTGGAGTGGGTCTAGGGTGTCTGGGATGATGTGTGCCATAATCAGCCTATGAAAGCTCTTGATGATTACAGATGTGAGTGTTACAGGGCGGTAGTCATTGTGGCATGAAGCCTTAGAGGTCTTGGGAACAGGAAAGATGGTAGTCATCTTAAGACGTGGGGATTACCGACTGGGACAAGGAGAGGTTGAAAATGACCATGAATATGCCTACCAGTTGATCTGCACATGCTCTGAGAATGCGCACTGGAATACCATCCGGCCCTGTGGCCTTGCAAGTGTTGACCTGATTAAAGACCTTACTCACGTCGGCCTCGGAAAGCGAGATCACCCAGTCCGTCTGGGTCAGTGGGGGCCCTCACGCATGGTACGGTGTTGTTATTGTCGAAGTGTGCATAAAATGTATAAAATGCATTGAGTTCATCTGGAAGAGAGGCGTCATTGGGAAGATCACTGCTGGGTCTTCTTTTGTAATCCATAATGGACTGTAGCCCCTGCCACATGTGTCGGTCGTCGGAGCCTGTGTAGTATGATTCCACCTTATTCCTATATTGTCCTTTTGCTTATTTGATGACTCTGCGGAGGTCGTAGTGGGACTTCTTGTACTTGTTCCTGTCCTCAGCCGTAGCCTCAGGGTTGTCTGTGATAGCCCTGCGTGCGGTAGCCCTGTCCTTTGGCTTAGCACCAAACTCAGTGTTAATCCAGGGCTTTTGATTGAGGAAGCAGTGAACCTTCACTGTAGGGACAACGTCCTTATGAAGCTGGGAACGGAGGTGGTTAGCTTGTGGATGTCTCTGAACATTTACCATTCAGCGCTAGCAAAGCAGTCCTGTAGCATAATCTCTGATTCTGATGACCATTTCTCAATGGAGCATGTCACGGGTACTTCCTGTTTGAGCAGGACTACAGAGTCATGATCTGATTTGCCGAATGCCTTGTAAGCTTGCTTGTGAGTAACAGTGGTCTAGGACTTTATCTCCCCTGGTGGCAAAGGAGACGCGTCGATGAAAGTTGGGCATCACGTGTCTTAATGACGCGGAATTAAAATCACCAGAGACAAGAAAGGCAGCCTCCGGATGTACGCTTTCCTGCTTGTTTATAGCCTTGTACAGTTTGTTAAATGCCAGCTTGTTATATTTATTGTCCTGAGGTGACAACAGTCATGATAACAGCTGAAAACGCTCTTGGGATGTAGAAGGGTCAGCATTTGACCATCAGATATTCCAAGACGGGTGAACAATGGGTCGAGACTACCACTGAGCTCGAGTCAGCACACCATTTGTTGTTGATGAAGAGGCAAACCCCTCCCCCTTTCAATTTTCCTGACTCTACTGTCCTGTCCGCTCGGTGAATGGAGAATACATCGAGTTGGATAGCTATCTTAAGATCAAAGCGCTAACTGTAAGCCGCTCTGGATACAAGTATATGCTAAATGTCTAAAATGTCCACGTTTTACATACAGATCAAATATTACGATATTGATTCATTTTCTTTTCTTTTAAATAAAAAATATTGATGTCACAAATGTATCATTATTACAGTTCTTTATTATCAATGTAGGGTGGCTTGCGGAAGTATTCACCCCCTTGGCATTTTTCCTATTTTGTTGCCTTACAACCTGTAATTAAAATTGATTTTTGGGGGGTTTGTATCATTTGATTTACACAACATGCCTACCACTTTGAAGATGCAAAATATGTTTTATTGTGAAACAAATTTTAAAAAATAAAAAATTGAGAAGTGCATAACTATTCACCTCCACAAAGTCAATACTTTGTAGAGCCACCTATTGCAGCAATTACAGCGGCAAATATCTTGTGGTATGTCTCTATAAGCTTGGCACATCTAGCCACTTGGATTTTTGCCCATTATTCAAGGCAAAACTGCTCCAGCTCCTTCAAGTTGGATGGGTTCTGCTGGTGTACAGCAATCTTTAAGTCATACCACAGATTCTCAATTGGATTGAGGTCTGGGCTTTGACGAGGCCTATCCAAGACATTTAAATGTTTTCTCTTAAACCACTCGAGTGTTGCTTTAGCAGTATGCTTAGGGTCATTGTCCTGCTGGAAGGTGAACCTCTATTCCAGTCTCAAATCTCTGGAAGTACGGTAACAGGTTTCCCTCAAGAATTTCCCTGTGTTTAGCGCCATCCATCATTCCTTCAATTCTGACCAGTTTCCCAGTCCCTGCCGATGAAAAACATCCCCACAGCATGATGCTGCCACCACCATGCTTCACTGTGGGGATGGTGTTCTTGGGGTGATGAGAGGTGTTGGATTTGCGCCAGACATAGCGTTTTCCTTGACGGCCAAAAAGCTAAATTTTTGTCTCATCTGACCAGAGTACCTTCTTCCATATGTTTGGGGAGTCTCCCACATGCCTTTTGGCGAACACCAAACGTGTTTGCTTATTTTTTTCTTTAAGCAATGGCTTTTTTCTGGCCACTCTTCCGTAAAGCTCAGCTCTGTGGAGTGTACGGCTTAAAGTGGTCCTATGGACAGATACTCCAATCTCCGCTGTGGAGCTTTGCAGCTCCTTCAGGGTTATCTTTGGTCTCTTTGTTGCCTCTCCGATTAATGCCCTCCTTGCCTGGTCCATGAGTTTTGGTGGGTGGCCCTCTCTTGGCAGGTTTGTTGTGGTGCCATATTCTTTCAATTTTTTTATAATGGATTCAATGGTGCTCCGGGGGATGTTCAAAGTTTCAGATTTTTTTTATAACCCAACCCTGATCTGTACATCTCCACAACTTTGTCCCTGACCTGTTTGGAGAGCTTCTTGGTCTTCATTGTGCCGCTTGATTGGTGGTGCCCCTTGCTTAGTGGTGTTGCAGACTCTGGGGCCTTTCAGAACAGGTTTATATATACTGAGATCATGTGACAGATCATGTGACACTTAGATTGCACACAAGTGGACTTTATTTAACTAATTATGTGACTTCTGAAGGTAATTGGTTGCACCAGATCTTATTTAGGGGCTTCATAGCAAAAGGAGTGAATACATATCCACGCACCACTTTTCCGTTATAAAAAAAAAATATTTAAACAAGTTATTTTTTTCATTTCACTTCACCAATTTGGACTATTTTGTGTATGTCCATTACATGAAATCCAAATAAAAATCTATTTAAATTACAGGTTGTAATGCAACACAATAGGAAAAACACCAAGGGGGATGAATACTTTTGCAAGGCACTGTAGTTATTTGTTAGATTTGACTGTGTAAAACCTAGCAGTACTACTTATTTCTCTGAGAGTGAGGCAGATACAGTTGAAGTCGGAAGTTTCCACACACTTAGGTTGGAGTCATTAAAACTCATTTTTCAACCACTCCACAAATTTCTTGTCAACAAACTATAGTTTTGGCAAATCAGTTAGGACATCTACTTTGTGCATGACACAAGTAATTTTTCCAACAATTGTTTACAGACTTATAATTCACTGTATCACAATTCCACTGGGTCAGAAATTTACATCCACTAAGTTGACTGTGCCTTTAAACAGCTTGGAAAATTCCAGAAAAAAATGTCATGGCTTTAGAAGCTTCTGATAGGCTAATTGACATAATTTGAGTCAATTGGAGGTGTACCTGTGGATGTATTTCAAGGCCTACCTACAAACTTAGTGCCTCTTTGCTTGACATCATGGGAAAATCAAAAGAAATCAGCCAATACCTCAGGCAAAAAATGGTAGACCTCCACAAGTCTGGTTCATCCTTGGGAGCAATTTCCAAATGACTGAAGGTACCACGTTCATCTGTACAAACAATAGTACGCAAGTATAAACACCATGGGACCACGCATCCGTCATACCGCTCAGGAAGGAGACGCGTTCTTTCTCCTAGAGATGAACATACTTTGGTGCGAAAAGTGCAAATCAATCCCAGAACAACAGCAAAGGACCTTGTGAAGATGCTGGAGGAAACAGGTACAAAAGTATCTATATCCACAGTAAAAATGAGTCCTATATCGACATAACCTGAAAGGCCACTCAGCAAGGAAGAAGCCACTGCTCCAAAACCGCCATAAAAAAGCCAGAGTATGGTTTTGCACATGGGGGAAAATATTGTACTTTTTGGAGAAACAAAAATAGAACTGTCTGGCCATAATGACCATTGTTATATTTGGAGGAAAAAGGGGGACGCTTGCAAGCCGAAGAACACCATTCCAACCGTAAATCACGGGGGTGGCAGCATCATGCTGTGGGGGTGCTTTGATGCAGGAGGGACTGGTGCATTTCACAAAATAGATGGCATCATGAGGAAGGAAAATTATGTGGATATATTGAAGCAACATTTCAAGACATCAGTCAGGAAGTTAAAGCTTGGTCGCAAATGGGTCTTCCAAATGGACAATGACCCCAAGCATACTTCCAAAGTTGTGGCAAAATGGCTTAAGGACAACAAAGTTATTGGAGTGGCCATCACAAAGCCTGACCTCAATCCTATAGAAAATGTGTGGGCAGAACTGAAAAAGTGTGTGCGAGCAAGGAGGCCTACAAACCTGACTCAGTTGCACCAGCTGTGTCAGGAGGAATGGGCCAAAATTCACCCAACTTATTGTGGGAAGCTTGTGGAAGTCTACCAGAAGTGTTTACATTTACATTTACATTTACGTCATTTAGCAGACGCTCTTATCCAGAGCGACTTACAAATAGGTGCATTCACCTTATAGCCAGTGGGATAACCACTTTACAATTATTAATATTATTATTATTATTATTATTTTATTTTAATTATTTTTTTTGGGGGGGGGGTTGGGGTAAGGGGGGGGGGTATTCCTTAAAGAGGTGGGGTTTCAAATGTCTCCGAAAGGTGGTGAGTGACTCCGCTGTCCTGGCGTCGTGAGGGAGCTTGTTCGACCATTGGGGTGCCAGAGCAGCGAACAGTTTTGACTGGGCTGAGCGGGAACTATGCTTCCGCAGAGGTAGGGGAGCCAGCAGGCCAGAGGTGGATGAACGCAATGCCCTCGTTTGGGTGTAGGGACTGATCAGAGCCTGAAGGTACGGAGGTGCCGTTCCCCTCACAGCTCCGTAGGCAAGCACCATGGTCTTGTAGCAGATGCGAGCTTCAACTGGAAGCCAGTGGAGTGTGCGGAGGAGCGGGGTGACGTGAGAGAACTTGGGAAGGTTGAACACCAGACGGGCTGCGGCATTCTGGATGAGTTGTAGGGGTTTAATGGCACAGGCAGGGAGCCCAGCCAACAGCGAGTTGCAGTAATCCAGACGGGAGATGACAAGTGCCTGGATTAGGACCTGTGCCGCTTCCTGTGTAAGGCAGGGTCGTACTCTTCGAATGTTGTAGAGCATGAACCTACAGGATCGGGTCACCGCCTTGATGTTAGCGGAGAACGTCCAGGGTCACGCCAAGGCTCTTCGCACTCTGGGAGGAGGACACAACGGAGTTGTCAACCGTGATGGCGAGATCATGGAACAGGCAGTCCTTCCCCGGGAGGAAGAGCAGCTCCGTCTTGCCAAGGTTCAGCTTGAGGTGGTGATCCGTCATCCATACTGATATGTCTGCCAGACATGCAGAGATGCGATTCGCCACCTGGCAATGCTACCAAATACTAATTGAGTGTATGTAAACTTCTAACCCCACTGGGAATGTGATGAAATAAATAAAAGCTGAAATAAATCATTCTCTCTACTATTATTCTGACATTTCACATTCTTAAAATAAAGTGGTGATCCTAACTGACCTAAAACAGGGAATATTTACTAGGATTAAATGTCAGGAATTGTGAAAAACTGAGTTTAAATGTATTTTGCTAAGGTGTATGTAAACCTCCGACTTCAACTGTATGTAGCATTTGGCAACATTAATATTTGTCTCTCTGAAATGAAACCATTAAGTGATAGATTTCAAACAAATACATGTATTTAATTGAACAATCCCACGCCATGATTATATAGTGAAAAAACACACCAATCTCTTTCATATGTTCTTTAAACAATAATAGCTAATTTACCAACATTTCTGAAAATGGATATATAACATTTTGGAATGAAACTCTTAAATTGCTTTTCATGTTTTCTCTCCACTCCTCCTCTCACCTCAACCACTCTCACCTCTCCCATAATCTTGACTCATGTCTTCGGATTTCATTCAGCCTCCACTCTCATTGCTCTCTTTTTTATGACCTGTTCTAACACCCTTATCCTCTATTCTTTCCCTTCTTCTCTCATTCTCTTTATTCTCTGAATGTGTGTGTGGGTGTGCATGTACGCACGCATGTGTGTGTGAGTGGTTGCAACTGGGGTCTGGTCTCAGTAGATTTCTGGATCAGTGGAGCACTAAGTGCTGACCCCTCTCCTCTCCTCTGCCAGGACAGAGAGGGCTAGAGGGAATCTGACGCGCCCTGAGGTGGTTCAGATGCGCCTGGAGAGAGATGGCTCACAGTCTACTACTAACAGTAACTAACCTCAGTTCAGCCTCACAGATGGGTCACCAGCTTCAGTTTTGTTTTGCTCTAACCCTCAGACATATGATTGTTTAATATTCATTGCTAAAATGTCACTGACCTGAGTTTAGACTTTAGCAACCCACAGGCTTGTCAGACCGACCTCATTTGAACTTGATTAATTTCACTTACCCAGTCTGGCTCGTTTTACTGTAAACACGATGTAACATGATGTAAACAAAGCCATTTGAAAAATAAGCCAACTTATACTTACCTTGTCATAGAAGATAGCTAAACTATGGAAAGTCTACCTAACCCCATTGGTTGGCTTATCTAACAGAACACCAGAAACTCACCCAATCAACTCCTACAGTATGGGTTCTCCTCAGCATATCCAATAAGTAAAGCATAGTGTGATACAGGAATTGGAGATGTAGGATATAGCTGGCGATAAAGTCTGACAGCCTCGTCGTCCATAGACATCCGCCTTCTATTAGTAAAGCAATAAAGTGCAGCAAACATGTGCAGTGCCCTATAACCACACAACACTATGCATAATTCAGAGCTAGCTGCAATATGTGTCAAGACATTCATACACACAAACATGATGTTTTGTAAGAATAAATTGTATCTTTGATGCTCTTGAAAATGTGTTTTGAGTTGAATTGGTCATTTGTGTTACCTACAGATCCTAAAATGGATCTCATGCTTGTACGATTTCTTAAATATGTCATGTACAGTGAGGGAAAAAAGTATTTGATCCCCTAATGATTTTGTATGTTTGCCCACTGACAAAGACATGATCAGTCTATAGTTTTGATGGTAGGTTTGTTTGGGCGGTGAGAGACAGAGTAACAATGTAGGATATTTCAAACTTCAGGGCGAAGTTTCTTGTTAATATTCAAACAATGTGTTCTCAACTTAAGGTTGGACACCTGCAGATTGGGGTGACCATAATGCAGTAACATTCGACTCAAGTTCAACTATCCCCATTCATCATTGGTATTTATAATAAATTATTCAGGCATACTCCTGAGTGGCGCAGTGGTCTAAGGCACTGCATCGCAGTGCTAACTGTGCCACTAGAGATCCTGGTTCGAATCCAGGCTCTGTCGCAGCCGGCCGCGACCGGGAGACTCATGGGCGGCGCACAATTGGCCCAGCGTCGTCTAGGGTAGGGGAGGGAATGGCCGGCAGGGATGTAGCTCAGTTGATAGAGCATGGCGTTTGCAACGCCAGGGTTGTGGGTTCGTTTCCCACGGGGGGCCAGTATAAAAAAAAAAAATATGTAATCACTAACTGTAAGTCGCTCTGGATAAGAGCGTCTGCTAAATGACTAAAATGTAAATGTAAATGTAGGGTGAAAGAATATATTTTTGCCATACTAAGAAAAATAAAACATTGCATTTGAGTGATATCCAATCATGGCACAGTTATAAACTTGAGAAGTTGCTTCAGGCATGGCTTGACTGTTTAGCTCGTACCACGTTTTATCATGGTGTAACTGGGTTTGTTTGTAATGATCAGTGTGTTATGAATGAACTGATGAAGGACGGTCTCTGATCAATAGGATATGAAGCTATGTAGCACAATGGAACCCTGCCAAATAAAAAAGTTATACTTTGCATTCAGCCATAACCCACTTCTCCCTGTGAAAATATAGCCAGGCAACTGGTTATGAAACCCATTTGCAAGAGAGTGTAAAATATCAATGATCAAAAACTCACTCACCAAGAGTTTACGGAGTTCAAATGATGAAATGTGAAGGTTTTGGGCAGGTTAAATTGGAATGTAACTTCAAACTCTTATTTCTGCTAACAACCCTTGTAACACTGTAGGCCTACACAACTCGTCAATATGTTTTGAGTTATGTTTTCCCATGCTGTTTTACAGTTGAAGGATGTAGTAGCAGTTTAAACTCTGTGTTTTTGGAATGAGTGGCCATGACCCCATCTTTGTATATAAATAACAGAAAGAGATGAGTAATTCCTTCTAGCATGTTTTTTTTTAAGGAGATCGGAGGTCCGATCGAATTATTGTATTTTATTGAAAAAACAGTGGAAAAGTGTAAAGGGGAGGTTGACAGTAGAGGGGCACAGACAGGAAAGGGGCTGAAACAGGCCGCAAACCCCCATCGGTAAGAGTAACTACTACGCCAGATTCTGGCACAGAGTGTCTTTATGTAGTGGGACATTGATTGAACAGAAGATATTAAATTAGTTTAGGGTTGCATTAAGCATGTCCATCTTAGAACGCTACGACTTGAAATGCAACAGGGGCGGAAATGAATATTGTCAATATTGTCCTTCGCTACAAGGCTTTTCATCTCGATCCCTGTAGATGTGCTCGCACATAAATGGCCGGATGAAACACTCATATAATTCAATTAATGTTCCATTTGTGATGCCGTCTCTCCAATTACAGTTTATTCAGGTATTTTGAATAAACTATTGAAGGGAAGAGATTTAATGATCAAGCATTGATTTCTACAACCTCTGTGCCCACGAACACTGAGGGGAGGAAATCGAGGCCTCCTCTGACTTGTGTAAGCAGTAGAAAAATAATACCTAGCAGGTAGGACAAGATGAAGCTGTATCAGATGACCTGGCCTCCACAATCCCCCGACCTCAACCAAATTGAGATGGTTTGGGATGAGTCGGACCGCAGAGTGAAGGAAAAGCAGTCAACAAGTTCTCAGCATATGTGGGAACTCCTTCAAGCATTTATCATGAAGCTGGTTGAGAGAATGCCAAGAGTGTGCAAAGCTGTCATCAAGGCAAATTGTGGCTATTTGAAGAATCTCGAATATAAAATATATTTTGATTTGTTTAACACCTTTTTGTGTCATTTCATAGTTTTGATGTCTTCACTTTTATTCTACAATGTAAAAAATAGTAGAAAATAAAGAAAAACCCTGGAATGAGTAGGTGTGTCCAAACTTTTGACTGGTACTGTGCATGTGGTTAGGGGTAAAGTGACTATGCATAGATAATAAACAGCGAGTAGCAGCAGCATAAATAAAGGGGGGGTAAATGCAAATAGTACAGTTAGCCATTTGATTAACTGTTCAGCAATCTTATGGCTTGGGGGTAGAAGCTGTTAAGGAGCCTTTTGGACCTAGACTTGGAGCTCCGCTCCGGTATAGTCTGAAGTCGTGTCTGATTATGTATAGGGGAGACCGGATTGGTTGTCAAACTTTTTACTCTCATGGTTTTTCTCAGCACCTGTATATCTTACAAGACTTGGGCGGTATATAACTTATACCAGGGTATTTGGAAAAAGCCAAGGGATGTTTTTTTTCAATACCGTCAATACGGTACAGTGCCTTGCAAAAGTATTCACCCCCCTAGGTGTTTTTTCCTATTTTGTTGCATTACAACCTTTATTTGGATTTCATGTAATGGACATACACAAAATAGTCCAAATTGGTGAAGTGAAATGAAAATAATTACTTGTTTCAAAAAATAAAAAATAAAAAATAACGGAAAAGTGCTGCGTGCATATGTATTCACCCCCTTTGCTATGAAGCCCCTAAATAAGATCTGGTGCAACCAATTACCTTCAGAAGTCACATAATTAGTTAAATAAAGTCCTGCACCTGTGTGCAATCTAAGTGTCACATGATCTCAGTATATATACACCTGTTCTGAAATGCCCCAGAGTCTGCAACACCACTAAGCAAGGGACACCACCAAGCAAGTGGCACCATGAAGACCATGGAGCTCTCCAAACAGGTCAGGGACAAAGTTGTGGAGAAGTACAGATCAGAGTTGGGTTATAAAACAATATCCGGAACTTTGAACATCCCACGGAGCACCATTAAATCCATTATTTGAAAAATGGAAAGAATATGGCACCACAACAAACCTGCCAAGAGATGGCCACCCACCAAAACTCACGGACCAGGCAAGGAGGGCATTAATCAGAGGCAACAAAGAGACCAAAGATAACCCTGAAGGAGCTGCAAAGCTCCACAGCGGAGATTGGAGTATCTGTCCATAGGACCACTTTAAGCCGTACACTCCACAGAGCTGGGCTTTACGGAAGAGTGGCCAGAAAAAAGCCATTGATTAAAGAAAAAAATAAGCAAACACGTTTGGTGTTCGCCAAAAGGCATGTGGGAGACTCCCCATACATATGGAAGAAGGTACTCTGGTCAGATGAGACAAAAATTGAGCTTTTTGGCCGTCAAGGAAAACGCTATGTCTGGCGCAAACCCAACACCTCTCATTACCCCGAGAACACCATGTTTTTCATCGGCAGGGACTGGGAAACTGGTCAGAATTGAAGGAATGATGGATGGTGCTAAACACAGGGAAATTCTTGAGGGAAACCTGTTACTGTCTTCCAGAGATTTGACACTGGGATGGAGGTTCACCTTTCAGCAGGACAATGACCTTAAGCATACTGCTAAAGCAACACTCACGTGGTTTAAATGTCTTGGAATGGCCTAGTCAAAGCCCAGACCTCAATCCAACTGAGAATCTGTGGTGTGACCTAAAGATTGCTGTACACCAGCGGAGCCCATCCAACTTGAAGGAACTGGAGCAGTTTTGCCTTGGAGAATGGGCAAAAATCCCAGTGGCTAGATGTGCCAAGCTTATAGAGACATACCCCAAGAGACTTGCAACTGTAATTGCTTTAAAAGGTGTCTCTACAATGTATTGACTTTGTGGGGGTGAATAGTTATGCACGCTCAAGTTTTCAGTTTTTTTGTCTTATTTCTTGTTTGTTTCACAATAAAACATATTTTGCATCTTCAAAGTGGTTGGCATGTTGTGTAAATCAAATGATAGAAACCCCCAAATAATCAATTTTAATTCCAGGTTGTAAGGCAACAAAATAGGAAAAATGCCAAGGGGGGTGAATCCTTTCGCAAACCACTGTATTTATTTGTAGTTTTTTAATAGATTTAAATATTTATAGCTACTTTTTAAGTAAATACCATTGCGTTCTTAATTTTACCGATCACATTATTATGAAGGTCATGGTAGTCCCCAGTCACATGTCATGTGGTGATTGTTTACAAGCACACAATGACGAAAGACCGGAGCCTTGTGTGTCACTCACTGTTGTGCAGCACGCGCCATGTGATCTAATTATCAAATCAAATCAAATTGTATTGGTCACATAAACGTGTTTAGTAGATGTTATTGCGGGTGTAGCGATATGCTTGTGTTTCTAGCTCCGACAGTGCAGTAATATCGCTATGTAATAACAAGTAATATCTAACAATTTCACAACATATACCCAATACACACAAATCTAAGTAAAGCAATGGAATTAAGAATATATGAATAAATATATGGACGAGCAATGTCAGAGCGGCATAGACCAAGATACAGTAGAATAGTATAGAATACAGTATATACATATGAGATGAGTAATGCAAGATATGTAAACATTATTGAAGTGACTAGTGTTCCGTTTATTAAAGTGGCCAGTGATTTCTAATCTATGTATATGGGCAGCAGCCTCTAATGTGCTAGTGAAGGCTATTTAACAGTCTGATGGCCTTGAGATAGAAGCTGTTTTTCAGTCTCTCGGTCCCAGCTTTGATGCACCTGTACTGACCTCGCCTTCTGGATGATAACGGGGTGAACAGGCAGTCCTCGGGTGGTTGTTGTCCTTGATGATCTTTTTGGCCTTCCTGTGACATCAGGTGCTGTAGGTGTCCTGGAGGGCTGGTCATTTTTCCCCGGTGATGCGTTGGGCAGACCGCACCACCCTCTGGAGAGCCCTGCGGTTGCGGGCGGTGCAGTTGCCGTAACAGGCGGTGATACAGCCCGACAGGATGCTCTCAATTGTGCATCACTAAAAGTTTGTGAGGGTTTTAAGTGCCAAGCAACATTTCTTCAGCCTCCTGAGGTTCTTGAAGCTTTCCACCTTCTCCACTGCGGTCCCGTCGATATGGATAGGGGGGTGTTCCCTCTGCTGTTTCCTGAAGTCCCCAATCATCTCCTTTGTTTTGTTGACGTTGAGTGAGAGGTTATTTTCCTGGCACCAAACTTATGTATTTTCATTGCTTGTGAAACGGAGGCAGGTAACAGGTCGGCATGCTGCTAGGTTGAAAAGGCAAATTTGAAGCCTGTTTGTCTTCTTTTGATAGAGCTCAACTTATTTGACTCAGTTCAGTTTGCCTTATGTTTATGATCCTGTTTACTGCTTTGTAAATACCTGTACAGTTTCGCCAGCTTATTATCGTCACTTTGCAAATAAATAAAGAACTAAAGTTCATTGTCTGCCTTCTCCTGTTAAAATCCTACCACTGGATCAACCTCAAACACATGCACACTCACAAACATGCACGCACGCACACACACACACACACACACACACCCTAGTTGTGGTAGTGGCAAACAATGCCATACTAACACTAGAGAAGCAGCGGAGTGTCAATGTACTGTAGTCCTTAGCACTGTGTTTACAATCAGGAAATCAAGATTACAAAAAACAAAACATACCACGCACCGGGCTGCCTCATTTCTACCCAAGGGTGAAATTGCCTTTTCATAAATTCCATTATACTAAGTCTTTGAAAAATGGTTGTTATCATCTGCCGAACGATAAATAAAGTAATTTTTCTTCTCAAAGTGTGTTTTTATGATCTGTTTGATGAAGTGTCTCGACACCTGAATCTGAGAAGCTGAAAAGTGCTTTGTTTTTTTGGTTTCATTTCCACACTCTGTGGACGATGATGAATGAAGTATCCTCTAGTTGAGTGGCCTTGTTCAGGGACACCTGAGCCTGCAGCCATGGAGCCTGCAGTTTGGAGCCTGCCAGGGCTGAGAGGTGTGTGAGATGAGAGCTGTACTCACTGACTAAACCTCTGGGATGATTCCTAAACATAAAGCTCTTTGCAATTCCAGAGGGGCTTTAAGGAAGTGGTCTATCTGTCTGTCTGTCTGTCTGTCTGTCTGTCCGTCTGTCCTTCCGCCCGCCCAATTTGACCCTTCATGGTCAAATTGCTGCAAAGAAACCACTACTAAAGGACACCAATAATAAGAAGAGACTTGCTTGGGCCAAGAAACACGAGCAATGGACATTAGACCGGTGGAAATGTGTCCTTTGGTCTGGAGTCTAAATTTGAGACGTGGTGTGGGTGAACGGATGATCTCCGCCTATGTATTTCACACTGTAAAGTATGTAGGAGGAGGAGGTGTTATGGTGTGGGGGCTTTGCTGGTGATTTAGAATTCAAGGCACACTTAACCAGCATTGCTACCACAGCATTGTAGAAGGAAGCCCTTGCATCTCGCTTGCGCGCCATCTGGATCTTCCATTCCTGTGGCTGTCCTCATGAGAGCCAGTCTCATCATAGCACTTGACGGTTTATGCGACTGCACTTGAAGAAACTTTCAGAGTTTTTGAAATGTTCAGTATTGACTGACCTTCATGTCTTAAAGTAATGATGGACTGTCGTTTCTATTTGCTTATTTGAGCTGTTCTTGCCATAATATGGACTTGTTCTTTTACCAAATAGGGCTATCTTCTTTATACCCCCCCCCCTACCTTGTCACAACACAACTGATTGGCTCAAATGCATTAAGAAGGAAATACATTCCACAAATTCACTTTTAAGAAGGCACACCTGTTAATTGAAATGCATTCCAGGTGACTATCTCATGAAGCTGGTTGAGAGAATGCCAAGAGTGTGCAAAGCTGTCATCAAGGCAAAGGGTGGCTATTTGAAGAATCTCGAATATAAAATATATTTTGATTTGTTTAACACTTTCTTGGTTGCTACATGATTCCATATGTGTTATCTCATTGTTTTGATGTCTTCACTATTATTCTACAATGTAGAAAATAGTAAAAATAAAGAAAAACCCTTGAATGAGTAGGTGTTTTAAAACTTTTGACCGGTAGTGTGTATACGTGTTTGTTTTGGGCTTCGTCCCCGTCGTTTCTCATGACGTACATTGTGTTGGGTGGAGTAATAAAAAAATCTATTACGTATTCCTGCGCCTGTCTTCTAATCATTATACAACGTGACAGAATAATTGACAAGGACAAAATGGAGACAGCGGGAAAGGCAGAGCTGGCGACCATCGTAGAGACAGTCCAGCATCACGAGGACTGTCTCTCCAGACTCGGCAGCGCCATGGACAGCGTGCTGGCAACCATCCTGCGCTTGGAGAGGAATGTGCAGTCCCTCCAGGCTCCAGCACCGGATCTGGCACCAGCTCCCACACCACCACTACCTGCCTCCGTCCCATCTGAGCCGGTCCGCGGAATAACCCTGTCCCTCGCGGAGCGCTTCGATGGCGCGCCAGCGAGCTGCAAGGGATTCCTTCTACAAGGTACGTCTTGAAAAATGACGGGGACGAAGCCCAAAACAAACACGTCTATATATACCACAGGGATGTAACCCAAACAAAAGAGCGAGGTGTAAACCTCTAAACAATACACATGACGAGACCCGTAATAACAAGAGCACAATACATGGTACTCACGAGACCCACGGACATGGGACAATGGGGAACAGAGGGCACATATATACACATACTAATCATGGGAAATGGGAACCAGGTGTGCATAATGAGACAGGACAGTCCAGGGTTGGTGGTAATAAACCAGATCAGTGACAGTAGAAGACCGGTGACGTAGATCTTCGGAGCTGGTGAACGGAATGAGCAGCAGTACCGGGGGGATCCGTGACAACTAAAAGAGGAAATAACCCTTTTTTGAACTACAAAGAACCATTGAAGGGCTCAAATGGTTATTTGGGTCAGTACGGTTTCACATAGAACCCTCACCCTTCACAAATAGCTCTTGAGGAACCCTCTTTTTTTTTGCGTGCACCAGTACCTCACAAGTTACCCTGGTATGAGCTAAGCCCTGTGCACAGTACACTGTGCCCTCTGTCTGTTCTCATGCTGTAAGGCTGGCAAATGAATAAAACATTTTTGGGGGGGGGGGGGTCAGACAGGTGATCCTCCCCCCTCTCTCCATTGTGGGAGTCCTGTTGCAGTGTCCCAGAGGGGCACGGGCTGTGACGTCAGGTACGTTAGTGTTCCCAGCTTTGTAACACACTTCATAAGTCTGCCTCTTTTAAAGGGGGATGGGGACTCATTCACCGGGAATGGTTTAATCATTTAGTATGGCTTTAAACTAATCTATTTTAAGCACCCAGATGGTATTTTTATTGGGAAAAGTCTCCGATAATTGAATGGAATAATTTACTCACCATCCGTCGCTGAATGGCAGAGTATCACACGTACTGCATAAAACCTGGAAAACTGATAGAGTAAAGTCTTAGAATCCCAAAATTATTAAGGTCTGGAAAAAGGATTCTACAAAAACTTTAAAGTGTAATAAAATTGCAAAAGCAATCAAATAGCTTTTTGGATGTGTGAGTGTGTGTGTGTGCGCGCCTGTGTGTCTGTGTGTGCGTGCACATGTGTGCGCGTGTGTGTGTGTTAGATTGTAACGTAAGGGAAAAACACCCTCCCCTGAATTAGTGAATTATTGATGTGCTCTATCTATGTGGGTGTGATTGGTGACTAGGAGTGTAGCAGCCTGCTCCATGCCAGATCGTCCTATGGGCATGACTAGAGTGCTGGAGGACAGGGAAGTACTGGAGGGAGAGGACAAAATGCCAGCTAAGACCTTCTTTCTCCACTACGTTGTCATTATGTCTCTGACTACCAAGTTGTTTTACTCAACCCTTTCCTCATCTGCCCCAACTCTCAATCCACCCCACACGCACTTACACTACCGTTCAAAAGTTTGGGGTCACTCAGAAATGTCCTTGTTTTCGAAAGAAAAGCAATTTTTTGGTCCATTAAAATAACATCAAATTGATCAGAAATACAGTGTAGACATTGTTAATGTTGTAAATGGCTATTGTAGCCATTTAATGGAATATCTACATAGGAGTACAGAGGCCCATTATCAGCAACCATCAGTCCTGTGTTCCAATGGCACGTTGTGTTTGCTAATCCAAGTTGATCATTTTAAAAGGCTAATTGATCATTAGAAAACCCTTTTGCAATTATGTTAGCACAGCTGGAAACTGTTGTGCTGATTAAAGAAGCAATAAAACTGGCCTTCTTGAGACTAGTTGAGTATCTGGAGCATCAGCAATTGTGGGTTCGATTACAGGCTCAAAATGGCCAGAAACAAAGAACTTTCTTCTGAAACTCATCAGTCCATTCTTGTTCTGAGAAATGAAGGCTATTCTATGCGAGAAATTGCCAAGAAACTGAAGATCTCGTACAACGCTGTGTACTACTCCCTTCACAGAACAGCACAAACTGGCTCTAACCAGAATATAAAAAGGAGTGGGAGGTCCCGGTGCACAACTGAGCAAGAGGACAAATACATTAGACTGTCTAGTTTGAGAAACAGGCGCCTCACAGGTCCTCAACTGGCAGCTTCATTAAATAGTACCCGCAAAACACCAGTCTCAACGTCAACAGTGAAGAGGCGACTCCGGGAGGCTGACCTTCTAGGCAGAGATGCAAAGAAAAAGCCATATCTCAGACTGCCCATCTTAATATTTTCCTTTTATTGGCCAGTCTGAGATATGGCTTTTTCTTTGCAACTCTGCCTAGACGGTCAACATCCCGGAGACGCATGGAATAGCCTTCATTTCTCAGAACAAGAATAAACTGACGAGTTTCAGAAGAAAGTTCTTTGTTTCTGACCATTTTGAGCCTGTAATCGAACCCACAATTGCTGATGCTCCAGATACTCAACTCGTCTCAAGAAGGTCAGTTGTATTACTTTTTTAATCAGCACAACAGTTTTCAGCTGTGCTAACATAATTGCAAAAGGGTCAATTAGCCTTTTTAAATGATCAACTTGGATTAGCAAACACAACGTGCCATTGGAACACAGGACTGATGGTTGCTGATAATGGGCCTCTGTACGCCTATGTAGATATTCCATAAAAAATCAGCCGTTTCCAGCTACAATAGCCATTTACAACATTAACAATGTCTACACTGTATTTCTGATCAATTTGATGTTATTTTAATGGACCAAAAAATTGCTTTTCTTTCGAAAAGAAGGACATTTCTAAGTGACCCCAAACTTTTGAACGGTAGTGTACCTTATACAGTCTAGACACACACTCACTCACTCATACACACAAGCCCACTCATCAGTGAAATCAATGAGACAAAGGGCAGATGGTATGTGGTTAAGACTACCTTCATAATGTCCCTGTCTCTCCTGTGTGTGTGTGTGTGTGTGTGTGTGTGTGTGTGTGTGTGTGTGTGTGTGTGTGTGTGTGTGTGTGTGTGTGTGTGTGTGTGTGTGTGTGTGTGTGTGTGTGTGTGTGTGTGTGTGTGTGTGTGGTGTGTGGTGTGTGTGTGTGTGTGTGTGGTGTGTGTGTGTGGGTGCGGGCATGCCTGCTTGCTGGGCGGGTGTCCTCTCTCATATTGCTTGCTCTGCTGCTCCATCGTTGTATTTCACTGTGAAGCTAATATTACATTAGGGCTGCTAATGTTTTTTTCTAATGAGTAGGCTTGCATGTGCATATTATTAAATGACAACTGATGTTCAAGATATATAAAACCATGTTAACTACACTAAACAAAAATATAAACACAACTTGTAAAGTGTTGGTCCCATGTTTCATGACTTGAAATAAAAAATCCCAGAAATGTGCCCTCCAAGGCCCACCAATGGCTGCACCCCTGCCCAGTAATGTGAAATCCATAGATTAGGGCCTAATTAATGTATTTCAATTGACTGATTTCCTTATATGAACTGTAACTCAGTAAAATCGTTGAAATTGTTGCATGTAGCATTTATATTTTTGTTCAGTATAATATTGAAAGGTGATAACTAGATATCTAGTCTAACAGTCTAACTAGATTAGAAGGCCTAGGCTACTTCATCCTCATTTAAGCTAAATGCATTGGATACAAAACAAACACTGGCATGTGATAAATGATGCCCAATAAAGTTATGCATATCAAAAAGGAATATATATTAAATGAAATGAGTACAGCGTTGAAATTGCAGGTACTTATTACATTGCAGGTGATTAAGGTGTCCACATTCAATCGTTCGGTTTGCTCCTAGCAGAACTCGGCTAGGCGAATCGACCATCTATGCTGGCATACTCCCTAAAGACCTTAGTGTTGTTTGTCCCATAACACTTCCTCAAAATAGAAATCTGTCATTAATTTTGACGTTTTTGCCGAGGAGGTCTTAGTCGCACAATTTCATATCTACATTGACAGAAAGTATTCACACCCCTTGACTTTTTCCAGATTTTGTGTCACTGGCCTACACACAATACCCCATAATGTCAAAGTGGAATTATGTTTTAGAAATTTTTAGAAATTAATTCAAAATGAAAAGCTGAAATGTCTTAAGTCAATAAGTATATAGCCCCTTTGTTATGGCAAGCCTAAAAAATGTCAGGAGTAAACATTTAATTAACAAGTCACATAATAAGTTGCATGGACTCACTCTGTGTGCGGTAATAGTGATTAACATTATTGTTTTTTAGGACTACCTCATCTCTGTACCCCACACATACAATTATCTGTAAGTTCCCTCAGTCGAGCAGTGAATTTTAAACACAGATTCAACCACAAAGACCATGGAATATTTTCCAATGCCTTGCAAAGAAGGGCACCAATTGGTAGATGGGTAAAAAATTATGACATTGAATATCCCTTTGAGCATGGTGAAGTTATTAATTACACTTTGGATGGTGTATCAATACACCAAATCACTACAAAGATACAGGCGTCCTTCCTAACTTAGTTGCCGGAGAGGAAGGAAATTGCTCAGGGATTTCACCATGAGGCCAATGGTGACTTTAAAACAGTTACAGAGTTTAATGTGGTCCTCTGTAGCTCAGCTGGTAGAGCACGGCACTTGTAACGCCAAGGTAGTGGGTTCGATCCCCGGGACCACCCATACACACAAAAAAAAAATGTATGCACGCATGACTGTAAGTCGCTTTGGATAAAAGCGTCTGCTAAATGGCATATTATTATTTATTATTATTTAATGGCTGTGATAGAAGAAAACTGAAGATAGATCAACGACATTGTAGTTACTCTACAATTCTAACCAAAATGACAGAGTGAAAAGAAGGAAGCCTGTACAGAATACAAATATTCCAAAACATGCATCCTGTTTGAAATAAGGCACTAAAATAAACCCACAACATTTCTAAACACAGAGGCGCAACATCGCGAGACCTCCGGGAACGCTTGTAAAGCATACCAAGCAGATCAAGCAGACCTTAGTTGCACATTTTCTTGCAATCTAAAGGCACCACCTAGATTCTAGCCAATATCTTAAGTAGTTGAACATGCTATTACTCAAACCTCATGAAAGTGACAAACTGACACGTTTTCATTTTTGTCAAAAACAACTTAAAATCGAAGGCGTGCTTTTGATTTGACGGTCTGCACATGCGCAGTTCGGCGCAAGACAACCGTTAGAACCAATGACGCTAGCTTAGCTAGCCAACGTCGCCATGACATCGCCTACAAGCGTGATCGGGATTTCTATTGGAGAAGCAGTTTCTGTCTAACTTCATACTGTACTGTCTTTGGTAAAATTGCAAAAAATGTGGCAAAGAAATTAACTTCATGTCCTGAATACAAAGCGTTATGTTTGTGCAAATCCAACACAACACATCACTGAGTACCACTCTTCATATTTTCAAGCATGATGGTGGCTGTAACATGTTATGGGTAATGTATGATTGTCATTGGCAAGGACTAGGGATTTTTTTTTTTTTATAAACGTAATAGAGCTAAGCACAGGCAAAATCCTTGAGGAAAATCTGGTTTAGTCTGCTTTGCAACAGACACTGGGAGACAAATTCACCTTTCAGCAGGACAATAATCACAAGGCCAAATATACACTGGAGTTACTTACCAAGACGACATTGAATGTTCATAAGTGGCCTAGTTACAGTTTTAACTTAAATCGGCTTGAAAATCTATGGCAAAACTTGAAAATGGCTATGTAGCAATGATCAACAACCAACTTAACAGAGCTTGAAGATTTTTTTAAAGAATAATGTGCAAATATTGTACAATCCATGTACAATCCATGTGTGCAAAGCTCTTAGATACTTACCCACAGCTGTAATCGCTGCCAAAGGTGATTCTAACATGTATTGACTCAGGGGTGTGAATACTTATGTAAATGAGATTTTTCTGTATTTCATTTTCAATAAATTTGCAAAAATGTCTAAAAACATGTTTTCACTTTGTCATTATGGGATATTGTGTATAGATGGTTGAGAAATAAATCAATTTAATCAATTTTGAATTCAGGCTGTAACTCAACAAAATGTGGAATAAGTCAAGGGGTATGAATACTTTTGGAAGTCACTGTAGCTAAGATGTTTGGTGCAGTATTTCTTAAGTGAAAAAATGTGCATGATAACTAGTCATCTCTCGTTGAATGACAACAAACACTTAATGTTTACACTTCTACTAGGAGTATTACTGTTGACCAATCACCGATGAAGGGGCGTAGACTTCGGCTACTGAACTTCAAACTTGCCTGAAGAAAACATTTTGTATGAACAAACAGCTGGAAAAAAAAACCTGCCGAAGTCCAAAACAAAGAAAAACTTCACAATGCTGTCATAATATATGTGCAAAATGTTTCGACTGGGAAGCAGGTCTACTGAGCCACCGGTCTGAGCGCACCACCTCGGCAAACACAGGAATGGAAACCCAAAGCACCCTAATCACCTCTAGCGCACCTGCACCTCATCATCTCATCACCACCACTATATAGCCCTGGACTGTTAGTTCATTGTTGTGTGTAATTGTTAGCGTCTTGTCATTTACTCTCTCTTTGTTATTCTCGTTCTCATTATTAAGTACACCTTAACCTTGTTAATTCCTGCGTCTGCGTCCTGCCTCTTCGTATACTTAGTACTCATCACAAACATTTGAATTCAAAATGCATATGAAAGTAATTTCTTGAAATTTTTTACAAAATTTGGTGAATAAATTAACGCTATACATACTGCACATTTCACAAAGTTATTCCTTATTCTTCTGAATGTTTTTGTCATTTTCGCTGCGCCGCAAGGTGTTATGGTATAGCCCAAATGAAGGCACCTTAGAAGCCAGCATTTTAAGGTACCTTGGGATTGGGGCTTGCCAATTTTGACGTCCTGCCTAGAAATGCTGCCTCAAAAGGCAGCGTCCTTTTCAATTGGGACACAGCCAACGGGATATTGTATGGCTAAGTAGATAGACAGGACCCCTATCCTAACAGACATGGGTGACTGGGGAGAGGAGCTAGCAGTGTGATTGACAGGTTGGCCATGCTGAGGAGAATAGAGGAAGGTGAATATCATATTGACTGCATGTCTGTCTCTTAGTATGTGTGTTTGCTGGTTTATGTTTGTGTGTGTTTATGTGTGGTTATGTTTTTGGGAACATGTGGTAAAGGAAGTCTGACAGTTATGGCAGATTGTAATGACACATGTCACTATACAACCTAAATTAGTCACATAGCGCTAAGGAAAATGTGATTACAAAATGACGACACAATGTCACACTCTCCTACCAACCCACATTCACCTCCCATGTAGACATTTCAATGCTTTCTGGACTCCACAGTATTCTCTTAACCCCATGAGGTCAGGTTTTATATTGTCTCAGTATGATTGGGTGCGATGTCTTTGATGCTAATGTTATCCAGATGGTTTCTACTGTGTATTTCCATCAAAAGTGGGAAATCAAACAATGGCTTACCCTGTTGCCCCATGCCTGGAATTTCCCTGCTCTCTCCGTGTTTGTTCCAGAGCTATCCACTAGTCTCTGAATCTATCATCGGGTCTGAGCAAGCCCTGGGTCAATTCCAGGCAGGGACACAGGATACTGAGCCAAAGGAGGAAAACCTAGGGGCCAGGGAACAGAGGAGAAATGGATGGGATCATATCCTGATTCTATCTTCTACTCTGATGGTATCCGCTTTTCCATGGAAGTGTCACTGTGTTGACTTGTTTGCTTTCTTTACTCTCCACCCATTGACAGATACCACTGTGGAGGAAGTGAATGGAGAGCAAGTAGGAGCTAAGGTCACTGTATAAGAGTGAGAGAGATAGTGAGACAAAAAGAGGAATAGAGATTAAACCACAGTTGTTTCTTTATCATAAACCTAACTTTCGTTTAGGACTACTTTTTTCACATTCTCTTTTTTCTTGTCTCTGGTGTTTGGCTGTAATTTGCATTAATGGGCTCCAAGTTGAGTGGAGAGAGAGACGCAAAAGGGGAACTGAATTGCTGCCTAATCAGTCAGTTCCAGCTAGGTGTGTGTGTGTGTGTGTGAGTGTGTGTGTGTAGCATGTCTAGCATCCCAATGGCGGACTGGGTAATGAAAGCATCATTACTATGAGTAAAGCTGGGGTGACTCAACCTGAGAAAGTGCTTACTGAGGACTGAGAGCAATGCCTCCACTACTCTCTCATTCTGCCATTAAGCCCATGATGTTTCCATGTTTACCAGGGGATTACTGAAGTGTTTTGAATAGTATAAGATGACACAATGAACTACCCCTTGAGCAGTACAATAGGGAGTTTGGCAGGTAAGGGTTGTTTGTGAGGAAATAATTGGTTCTGCTGGATGTCAGTGGCTGGCTTTTCCTGACAGAACTCGATAAGTGTGGCATTTCCAACTTTGTGAGTGTGCCTGAGATCTGAAGAATTGCGTTAGCTCCCCCAACTAATACCTAGGCTTTAGCTCAGTGGGATAACACAGGCTTGACAGCAGACAACCCTGGTTCGATAGCGTGTCGGTCACACACAGAGCTCAACAACCAAGCCTGTCAATCAGGACATTTAACAGGACAGGACACAATCCCATCTACGTCACACCGGCAGCAGATAGTAAAAGGGCCCAGTGATATGAGTGTCATAGACATAGCTCATCCCCAGTGCCAGAGGATTTAGATGAGAGGGAGAGGTGGTAAAAAGCCTGCGCGTCAGAGGGAGGGAAATTGGCTGAGCAGGCATCCGCTAACGTACACTCATTCTGCTTTTGATGGGATTAACCCATTGGCTCACAGCCCTGCACCATTCAGATATGTAGAGTGACCTGTCAATCAGAGAGAGCTCAAGGTCAGGGTTGTTTGTGGCCCACAGACCTGAGTGGCGAAGGTAAGGTGTTTTATGATACAGTAAATGCCACCTTAGGAGGAAGTTGAGGACACCAATAGACACGGCCAGTGGTGGACACACAAATTGATATGATATATCTGTCCCATTTTAATGTAACGTTAGGCTATATGGTTGACTGTGATGGTTTGTTTAGTTTCAACGTTTTAGAGTATAACCGTAATTACATATTTATTACCTCACACACACACACACACACACACACACACACACACACACACACCAGGGGCGTCAATTGGGTATGGCAATTACCATACTCTAGCTCAACACCAACAATTTAAAATAGGCTAATAAAATCATTCCAATCCTGATTAAAAGGCAAATGCAGTGTAGAGGTATGAGAGGGCTGGCTTTAGGACCATGCTGACGGCTATGGAGAGCGCATCGACGCAGCTAGTGATGGGAAACCGAGGCTTTCTGAAGGCTTTGGCGCTTTCACCAAATTGTGCCGACAAACGGTTCCTTACTCTGAGCTTCATTATCTGTTCACAATGCAAATTAGTGACATCTGCTGGTCAGCAATAAGTAGCAGCGTGTGATTATCAGATGGACATTTATTTTCTGTGGTGCAGTGGTAAGTGGTTGGCTTTAGTAGCCTATAATCAGTTGGAATAGGTTGGTATCTTACATCTTGCTTCCTTTTTTTGCCTTCAAGTTGACTCTTTTTCAAAAACTGAATCTATGGCCTTATTTAGGATGCCTAAGACATATGCTTATACTATACTAAATAAAACAAATTATTTGAACATCAGTGCAGAAAGTTTGGTTTCACATAAACTATTTTTAAAATAGTGTATCTTCAACGGGATTCGACTTTATACCCTCACGTCCCTCAATGTTCCATAGTTCCCTGCTCTACCTGCTAAGTTACCGGTCAGGAAAAACTTTTTGTACAAAAACCTAAATATATTTGTAAAGATGGTGTCCAGAAGAGGTCTGTGTTTGAAAGCAGCTTGGAATCGAAGAAAGCACCAGAACCACTGCAAAATCAGTGGGAACTCGCATTTTGCAGCACACTGTTTGAAAAGCTTTGGACATCATTGATGAAGTATTTCTGATAAAGTGATACACGCATCGGCACACTGCTTCGAAGTTAGCTGCTTATCGATTTCGACACATGCCTTGGAGCTCCGGTATCAAAAGTAACATCACTAGAAACAGTGCAGAGGTGGAAGATGGCTGTAGATGGCTAGGTAACTGCTGTTTGACTTGACATGAAACGAAGCTATAGTTTTTGATCCCGGTGCTGAGGTAGTGCATAGCAGCTAATTGCTGTATGTTGACATGATCAGTCCAATCAAAGCTACGGTAGATATAACGTGATTTGATGTCATTTTATCTGTGGCCAATGACCTTGAGCCTTCTTGGATGGGCACTTCTACTGTAAATCTATGGCAGCACTCAAGGGGGCTTGAACTGCCTAGCTCTCCCTGTAGATTCTGCGGTGATGTAGTGTCCCCATGAGTGACAGAACACTGAGCCAATCACAGCGCAACAAGAGAAGATTACCAACTCCTATGCTCTGTATTTTCCACTGGCTGCCACTCCACCACAGAAAGCACTGAGCTAGGCTGAAACACCTGCATTTTGGAGCTGCCTTACTCAAGAAAGCAAAAAAGAGACAACTTTTGTGTGCAGCTTTATTAACACAATAAAAATGTTTTTACATTGTTTTCAAAGTGATATGTGACACGTATTAATTGCCTAAATAGCATGCAAAACAGGCAAATTATTTTAGCTAAACAGGTAGGGCTCAAACCCCACCTGCCCTGATGACTAGTCGCCACTGAATGACACCCACCCACACACACACAAACCTCCAACATTATGCAAGTGGAGAATGGCCATAGTCAACAGTAGCATCAGAAGAATGAATAAAGTAGTTTACACAGCCATACCTCACCCTTTATGGTAGTTACAGGGGGAACTCTCAGCCACCATTACGGGCAATAGCCGAGGAATCAGCTCGCTCGCTTTAACCACCACTCCACTGTGTGTCTTTAAGTGGGATTCTCCGGCGCCAGGCGATAGGAGGGGTTGGAGTGACGCTGGCTTCGCTGCCTTGCGCTTTGGTGCTGCTGAGCTGAGCTCCGCTCTTCACCTGCAGATGAGAGAGCGAGGGAAGTCGGGACGGGCGTTCTACTTCTGAAGAGCTTACCACTGCAAGTGCAGAGCACAGGGTGGACATACCACCCGCGGGGAAATTATACACTTACCAGAGAAGAAATACGAGTCGTGTCACCTTTTCCAGCTCAAGGAGCCTCTGCTCGCCTGCAACGATGAAAACTGCCTTCGTTCTCTTGCTGACAGCAGCCTTACAACTAGCCACGTTTTGGGTGAGATATCCAATTTTACTGTAACATTACGGAAGTGTTGCGCTCCTATGCTGCGGACTGTGTTGCGGAGTGCACAGCATCAGAGGCAGTGACAATGTTTTGGGGTTGATCCTGAACTTGTTGGTGTTGATTCTATTTCTACTTAAGGCTACTTTGTTCTCCAACACAAGTGATTTGTTCTCGAAGCGCAAAGTCAGCCTTTATATTCAATTTTTATTCCCCAACAAGACTTACCATAGTTTTTTAATGGGATTTGTCTTCTGTTTTTTCATCACAAATTAGCATATAATGTATATTAGTTCATAGCGTAGTATAGAGGAATTTATTTATGAATATTCTCAGCGCTTTACCCCTCCATCAAATTCTGACTGAATTGATGCTGCGCGCAGCTCTAGAGGGAGTGCAAATCTTGATGGATAGCCTGGCATAGGCTATTATTGCATCTGTTTTTAATTTCCTGTATATTCAATCGTGAAAAACGCAGTATTTTTTATTTCCTTATTTTAATAGGCTATCTTGACACAGGCAAAAATGCCACCCTGCAACGCAACTGTAGTACTCCGCAGATTGCAGAAGGCTATTATAGTATGAAAATGTAGCTTTTGTTTAATGCATTGCCTATCCCTAACTCGTTTGTTTTATGGAGAAACTCCAGTGAAACAAATATTTTACTTATGTCATGTCCATCTCCAAATGTATCCTAAAAGTATAAAAAGGCCTAATGTTAAATGTCCTATACCTCAATAACTGAATGCGTTCTCCGCAATCCAGTAAGAGGGAAATCAGGCCTTGCCATCATATAGTATGGCTCAGTGGGATATTGGTTGTGTCTTCCCCGCATGCAGTCTGCCTGTGCCTGGCGGGGTGATAGAGGGTTGCCTGGAAAAGATAGATGCATGGGCATTTCCATGGTACGCTTGAATGATCATGGTCATTACCAGAGGAGTGACAGATGAGTGGACAGAGGCCTCATGCACTTAGAGGAAACAGGGGCACGTGCCCCCTCAGGTTTGTTTGTTTGTTCTCTGTAATACTACTAGCCAAGATTAGCCACTAATACTCAAAAGCCACCCATGGACCCTCCACACCCCACGCCAATCCCACACAAGTATATAGTATCAGTTCTCTATGTCTGACAGGTAGCTGTGGCTCAGAGTATTGTTTCTTCATCCTATGTAATGTGTTCTCATCAAACTTGGTGATGTTTTTTTCCCCTGTTCAGAGAAATTAGTAATTTAAGTTGTTAGGTTTATTTCCCATCGTAGATCCTGATATTACCAGGTTCTGACCACTAGATGGTGCTGTTCTTGCTATTAAGTTAAACAAGTTTGAAGATTTCCCCGCCTCAATGTTAAAGGGATAGTTCACCCAAATTACAAAATGTCCTTGGTTTCCTTACCCTGTAAGCAGTCTATTGGAAAGGTATGACATCAACCCATGCTTTGGTTTTGTTGGCCACTGTTTCAAATGCTAACATTTTTGCATTTGTGGCACAAATCCAAATAAAGTCAATGGTACCTATATTAGCATTTTCACACTTCATGTTCAAATCATCCTAAAAGATCAAACATTTTTACTTTTAGATTATTTAGATATGAAGTGCGAAAATGCTAATATAAGTACCATTGACTTGCATTGGATTTGTGCCACAAATGCTAAAAAGTTAGCATTTTAATCAGTGGCCAGGTAAACAAAACCAAAGCATGGGTTGCTGTCATACCTTGTCCATAGACTGCTTACAGGGTGAAATAACATGGAAGAACCCTGAAGTGTAGCTTAAGTGTGCACACTCATACACACACACACACACACACAACAAGAACAACAACAACTGTCCTGTATGTTTGTCATCTGTGTATATGTGTGTGGGTGTGAAGGCGCCATAATTTATCCCACACAATGAGCCCTCATTAAATTCCCTGCGTCCTCTGGCAGGTTGAATGTCAGGATTCCCAGTTAGAAGTGAAAAAATGAAGTCGGATCAGATAATGTAGATTTCCTATGTTTCCAGTCTCCTCTTCTGAATGGCAGCCTGTTCCATAGATCCCTCCACTGCCCCCTGCACTGAGGACCCTACCAAATCACACCTGTTAGTACCTGGTCTACAGGATCAATAAAAACTAATTTCATGTATTGGAAAAAATGTATGTTGAAATAGTGTTCAAGCCTTGAATGAACAATGGGGAGAGTGTGAGGCCAAACATGCCCTCGCCCTCTCCTGATTATTTGAAGATTATAATGTTGTCTTGATATTCACTGACATACCAACTGTCTATTAATTTAACCTGAATTCCCGGGAGCAGATAGAACACATGCAGAAGCCAGTGGTTTGATGGGAGGCACGGTCATCTTTCTATCTCTCTGCTGTATAGCTGCTGCCGAGGCAGAATCAGTTTCAGTCAGCTTTCAGGCCCACAGAGAAGCAGCTGAATCAATGTTTATAGATGTCTCACAATGTATTCTCTTTCCTCTCACAGGGGACTAATGGAGACCTCGTGTCCAAAGCCCCCTGCAGACCCGGCTTCTCGCAAAGTTCTTACTTTATGCTCATTTCAAGGGATGTACTGCGAAGCCAGAGCATACTTAAAGGTAAGGTCTTTACTGAGTGTTTCACTGTGTCTTTCACTGGGCAGAGTGGAGCTGCTCCCCGCTTTAAAGGCCCAGTGCAGTCAAATACTCCCCCCCCCCCTGTGTTTTATATATATTTCCACACTATATGAGGTTGGAATAATAATCAAGGACCTCAGCCACCTGAGCCACGGCCTGTTCTCCCCGCTTCTATCACTCAGACGTGGGCAGTGTAGGAGCATCATCGCAAAAACGGACAGATGGCCAATAGCTTCTACCCCCAGACCATCATGCTGCTGAATAGCCACCACTAGTCAGCTATCTGCTCCCCCTGTCCCCCGTCCTGCCCCCCGGACTTCCTAATTGTGAAACTGATAACGCCCTTTTAGTGTAAGAGATATTTGAAAAGGCCGCCTGAAATTTCAGCCTGTTTTGGGGGGATGGAGTTTTGACCTGCCTGGTGACATCACCAGGTGGTAAATTAGTTAATAGACCAATAAGAAAGATAGTTCCAAACCTCTCTGCCAATAACAGCTACTTTTCAGTTTTCCCCTCCCCACTCAGACCACTCACAGACAGTCCTAGCAAAATTCTTGTTTGAGAAATTGCTCTTTGCTACGCTATTTTTGTTTCTTTAAAAAAATGTATTGTACTTTTTACCCCGTTTTCTCCCCAATTTCGTGATATCCAATTGGTAGTTACAGTTTTGTCCCATCGCTGCAACACCCGTAAGGAATCGGGAGAGGCGAAGATCGAGAGCCATGTGTCCTCCGAAACACGAGCCTGCCAAACCGCACTGCTTCTTGACATACTGCTCGCTTAACCCGGAAGCCAGCCGCACCAATGTGTTGGAGGAAACACTGTACAACTGGAGACTGAAGTCAGCTTGCAGGCGCCCGGCCTGCCACAAGGAGTCGCTAGAGCGCGATGGAACAAGGAAATCATGGCCGGCCAAACCCTCCTCTAACCCGGATGACGCTGGGCCAATTGTGCGCCGCCTCATGGGTCTCCCTGTCACGGCCGGCTGTGACACAGCCTGGGATCGAACCCAGGGCTGTAGTGACGCCTCAAGCACTGCGAAGCGCCACTCGGGAGGCCCATTTTTGTTTCTTTTTGACCATTTTGATTTAAAACAATCACAGTAAGGTACTTAATTGTTACCCAGAAATGATTTGATATTTAGATAAACAGTGAAAGGAAATCTGTTTAATGGTGTTGGTTTCTTTTCAAGTGGTGCCTCGTGAGGTCGACTCACTTTCCGAGGCAGAGCATGCCTCCCTCCATCAAGGTTTCCAGTGGTGGTGTGGTTGTGTGTGTGTGCAGATGTGCAGGGATTTGAAGTGCTTTTTATATGAGGTTGATTAAGTTGTTACAAGCATTATTAAAAAATTTGATAAAATACATTCGCACACATACACACACACACACACACACAGGTTATGTTGCTGTTTTCTGGAGCTGCAGGGTTAGTGCATGCCAGTGTTCCATTTTATCACGACTGTTGCAATGCTGGGCTCAAGCCTGCTTTAGGAAATGAAAAAACCTTCCCTCTTCTCTTGTTCTTCTCTGATGGTCTGTCAATTAATTGAAACACATATCAGTCTTTCCACTGCTGTATTCTTTACTATCACTTTTGTGAGGACATTTAATGCAGATGATCAGGGTGGGAATGTACATAATAATTATCATCATCCTTATTGTCATCGTTCACCCTCCCTCACCACCACACTATCTCTTCCACACTGCATAGTCTCATTCTTTTGTTTGTCTTGACCTTAAGCCATTGTTGCAATTACTCTGTGAACCAACTTAGTTTGAACAGCCGATAGTGCAGGAAATCCAATCGTCATGCTGTGTTTCATCTCGCAGCGCTCCTGCCAATGTAGGCTAATTAGAATCCTCTATTGACCCCAGTGGTTTTCCCTCGTAGCACCGCTAAGCTGCATTGTTGTGCCGGGGGTGCACAATAGCTCTTTTGTGGGTCTTAGACAGCTGCACTGTATCTATCTGTCTATTACTCTTAGAGGTCTGTTAGAGTCACAGCTGGATCCAACATTAATAGTGTTTTGTGTATTATAGTTAAAATTCAAGGTAGTTGGACAGTTTTCTGGCAGGAATAACTCTCAATTGTCTTATAACAATGTTATGTGAGTGTCAGTGTTTGTGTCAATGCATTTAAGTGTGGGTGTGTGTGTGTAGCTGGCAATCACAGCGGGAGTGGGGTAGATAATAGTGATGGGGGAAAAATTGATACAGTTACATATCACAATATTATTTTGGACGATATTATATCGATACTTTGACTCAAAGTATATTTGGAAGTTTTTATCCTACAGCTTGTTCTCCATCTTCTTTTTAAATAGTGAGCCAACATGTTTTCAGCACTTTTATTTCTATGACTGATCAAAACTCATTTTCTCATGCTCTCTCTTGTCTCTCTGCAGCAGACATATAGTGAGGAATATGTTTGGAACATAAAATCCTAAAAAAATGCAGGATCGCAATACATTTAGAATCGTGACAATCGCAACACATATCATATCGGCACCTAAGTATCGTGATAATATCGTATCATGAGGTCCCTGGCTATTCCCAGCCTTAGAAGATAAGGGGTCTCTGACTTAGTCCAGTATTGGCTGCATTGATGCCTGGCTGAGGGAGAGAGTGAGAAGAGCTGCTTGTCATGAACATGTTCAGTATGCAGTAGTAAAGTCATCAGGCCAGCAGGGGGTGTCAACACAATCACAAACCTTCACTGAGCCAGCCATCACTGGTACACAGGCCGTATATGCCAGTTTCCACTAGATAATAAGTCTCTTACACTTTTCTAAGCTCTCATCTGCAAAAGGAAATGCGAAAGAGATATATTAAATGCCAGAAGAATGTGTATGCTAGAAAGATCAGCCACTTCTGAATTCTGTCTCCGTTTTCCCTTGTTTGACAGAGATGTTTAAAATTGGCAGTTAAAATAACCCCAGACTCGTTTCTCCCCACTGAAACAGACATATAATCCATACAAACTCTGGAATCCATTATAGGAGAGGGTAGAGGTAGTTACGGTTTTACTTATCTGACATTTATTGCTTGTCCGTTCCTTTGTGTTATTTTAAAAGACCCTGTAGAAGTCACATCTCCACCTTGTCCAGGTCACATCTAGTGGAGACTGGAGACACAGCTGCACTATCGCCTTCATCTGGGTGTCTGAGCACGCAGCTGCAGTGAACACACACATATGCATGCACACACATACACACACACACACAGTGTGATTTACGGGGCTCAGGCGGTTGATTTATCGTTGGTAAGGGTGTCACAGAGGGGAGGCAGGAAGCTCCTCTGGAAAGACTTTAATAATAACATTGTTTAACCCAGAACCGTCAGGCAAGGCAAGGAGTAATGACACACACACACACACACAGACACACACACGGAGACGTCAGCCGGGGGCAGGAGTAATGGGAGAGACAGAACTAGGGCCTGGGATGTGATGGGGGGTGTCTGAGCCTGGAGACGCTGAGGGGGAGACGGAGGGGGAACTAAAGTCCTGCAAGGGTCAGTGTTTGGGGGCCGCACCCGCACCATGTCGGCCACATCAATTCCGAGCCCCACCCGATACAAGAAATCAGGACAGATTTTTCTCCGCAACCTGAGCTATAACCACATAGAATGTTTTGAGAGCCTATCTGTTACCCTCCATATAACATATATTTATTTAATTGTTTTTATGACTCCAGAGTAGTAGGCTTTATTATAGTTATTTGTATTAGTCCATTATTACTATTCCCCTAATTTGCATTAATTTAATTGGTTTCATGTCTATTCAACATTTAGATAAAAGGAAACCATGCCATTAAGTAATGTGTCACTGAAAGAGCCTTCTAATTAGTCTTCTTACCTAATGAAAGCCTATAGCCGACGTAACAAACAATACCTTTACATTCAATATTGTTTAGATGATCAAATAGTTTAGGCCTAATTAAAAAGAGTGTGCAAAGCTGTCATCAAGGCAAAGGGTCCCTAGTTTGAAAAAACTCAAATATAAAATATATTTTCATTTGTTTAAAACTTTTTTGGTTACTACATGATTCCATATGTGTTATTTCATAGTTTTGATTTCTTCACTACTATTTTACAATGTAGAAAATAGTCAATATTAAGAAAAAACTTTGAATGAGTAGGTGTGTCCAAACTTTTGACTGGTACTGTACATTCTTTTTTGCTAACATATGATGGGGGTCCCTGGGTCGCCAGTTTGCCTGGGCGGGGTCCCTGGGTTGCCAGTTTGCCTGGGCGGGGTCCCTGGGCAAGAAACGATTGAAGATCCCTGTTCTAAGGGGAACAACACAGTCGAGAGGATGGGGGAGAGGGACACAGATGGGATCACAGGGATTTATCGTAATGGGCATAAGGAAGATGTGAAGATGGTTAGAGGAATGGTGCAGAGGAAGGTTGCAGAGGACTAGGTGCTAGGTACTTGACTCTAGGAGAGATAACCATGGACTACTGTCCATATTATCACTACGGTAGGTTAGGGACTTCTTCAAGCTTCAAGCTGGTGGTCATAGGTTGAGCAGTCAGTGTAATGTTGGGGCACTGAGGACATGAGATCAGAGGGGTACAAGGTTAGGGGGTCCTCACCCCTCGTTGAAAGGGATTGTCAGGAGTTCTGTTGAGGGGGTCCAGATCCCCTGCTGTGTCTGGCCTTCATTACAGGACTCTCAGATATGACAGGCTCTTTATCACAGAGACACAGGAGACCATTAGAGTCAGAACACCTCCACACCTGGTTTACATCAGAGTGGGTTACAACACTGTCTGATTGACAAACACGCCTGTTCCCACAGACCAATCACCTAGAATCCAGGAACCAACACATACAATCTGAATCAGTCACAGCCTTATTGGGTTAAATGGTTTATTTTCTAATTACAGTAGGTTTGATATTTAATGCTCACCGACGAGCGATCTCCTTGTGTTTTGTATTCAAGCTGCTTATCCAGCCACAGTGTGGTGTGCTATATTGGGTCGAGGCCAGATTGAGCCAGACAAACAGAGATAGGCGGTGTAACCTCATCCTATATGTCCCTGTGTCCCTGTGCTGATTCTATTACTGGTAATGAGAGCCATGCAGTGTGGTTTCAGCCCAATGGGCCTGACAAGGCTGACCTTGAGCTTTGTTTTGGTTGGTGGCAGTTTTGGGCAGCGCTCAGTTATACAGTTGAAGTCGGAAGTTTACATACATCTTAGCCAAATACATTTAAACTCAGTTTTCCCAATTCCTGACATTTAATCCTAGTAAAAATTCCCTGTCTTAGGTCAGTTAGGATCACCACTTTATTTTAAGAATGTGAAATGTCAGAATAATAGTAGAGAGAATGATTTATTTCAGCTTTTATTTCTTTCATCACATTCCCAGTGGGTCAGATGTTTACATACACTCAATTAGTATTTGGTAGCATTGCCTTTAAATTGTTTAACTAAGTTGGGTGAATTTTGGCCCATTCCTCCTGACAGAGCTGGTGTAACTGAGTCAGATTTGTATGCCTCCTTGCTCGCACATGCTTTTTAAGTTCTGCCCACACATTTTCTATAGGATTGAGGTCAGGGCTTTGTGATGGCCACTCCAATACATTGACTTTGTTGTCCTTAAGCCATTTTGCCACAACTTTGGAAGTATGCTTGGGGTCATTGTCCATTTGGAAGACCCATTTGCGACCAAGCTTTAACTTCCTGACTGATGTCTTGAGATGTTGCTTCAATATAGCTACATCATTTTCCCTCCTCATGATGCCATGTATTTTGTGAAGTGCACCAGTCCCTCCTGCAGCAAAGCACCCGCACAGCATGATGCTGCCACCCCTGTGCTTCACGGTTGGGATGGTGTTCTTCGTCTTGCAAGCTTCCACTTTTTCCTCCAAACAAAACGATGGTCATTATGGCCAAACAGTTCTATTTTTGTTTCATCAGACCAGAGGACATTTCTCCAAAAACTACGATCTTTGTCCCCATGTGCAGTTGCAAACCGTAGTCTGGCTTTTTTATGGTGGTTTTGGAGCAGTGGCTTCTTCCTTGCTGAGCGGCCTTTCAGGTTATGTCGATATAGGACTCGTTTTACTGTGGATATAGATACTGTTTCCTCCAGCATCTTCACAAGATCCTTTGCTGTTGTTCTGGGATTGATTTGCACTTTTCGCACCAAAGTACGTTAATCTCTAGGAAACAGAACGTGTCTCCTTCCTGAGTGGTATGATGGCTTTTTCTGGAATTTTCCAAGCTGTTTAAAGGCACAGTCAACTTAGTGTATGTAAACTTCTGACCCACTGGAATTGTGATACAGTGAATTATAAGTGAAATAATCTGTCTGTAAACAATTGTTGGAAAAATTACTTGTGTCATGCACAAAGTAGATGTCCTAAACGACTTGCCAAAACTATAGTTTGTTAACAAGAAATGTGTGGAGTGGATGAAAAACGAGTTTTAATGACTCCAACCAAAGTGTATTTAAACTTCCGACTTCAACTGTACCTGTGTGTGTGTGCACTTCACAATTCTGGCCTCAGATGCCCTCCATTCATTTTTCATAACAATGTAATACACACTCTCACTGAATTTGCCAGTTGTGTGAATCAGGCCCAGTAGCCCATCATCTAGAGAATAAATGCCTAACAAATGTGTTGGAGGACATGACCCTTTTATTTAACCAGGTAAGTCAGTTGAGAACAAGTTCTCATTTACAACTGCAACCTGGCCAAGATAAAGCAAAGCAGTGCGATTGAAAACAACAACAACAACACAGAGTTACATATGTGATAAACAAAACGTACAGTCAATAACACAATAGAAAATCTATATACAGTGTGTGCAAATGTAGTAAGTTATGGAGGTAAGGCAATAAATAGGCCATAGTTCAAAATCATTACAATTTAGTATTAACACTGGAATGATAGATGTGCAGAAGATGATGTGCAAATAGAGATACTGGGGTGCAAATGAGCAAAATAAATAACAATATGGGGATGAGGTAGTTGGGTGGGCTATTTTCAGATGGGCTGTGTACAGGTGCAGTGATCGGTAAGCTGCTCTGACAACTGATGCTTAAAGTTAGTGAGGGAAATAAGAGTCTCCAGCTTCAGAGATTTTTGCAGTTCGTTCCAGTCATTGGCAGCAGAGAACTGGAAGGAATGGCGGCCAAAGGAGGTGTTGGCTTTCGGGATGACCAGTGAGATATACCTGCTGGAGCGCATACTACGGGTGGGTGTTGCTATGGTGACCAATGAGCTAAGATAAGGCAGGGATTTGCATAGCCGTGATTTATAGATGGCCTGTAGCCAGTGGGTTTGGCGACTAATATGTAGTGAGGACCAGCCAACAAGAGTGTACAGGTCACAGTGGTGGGTAGTATATGGGGCTTTGGTGACAAAACAGATGGCACTGTGATAGACTACATCCAATTTGCTGAGTAGAGTGTTGGAGGCTATTTTGTAAATGACATCGCCGAAGTCAAGGATCGGTAGGATCCGCCGCGACCGGGAGACTCATGGGTGGCGCACAATTGGCCCAGCGTTGTCCAGGGTAGGGGAGGGAATGGCCGGCAGTGATGTAGTTCAGTTGATAGAGCATGGCGTTTGCAACGCCAGGGTTGTGGGTTCGATTCCCACGGGGGGCCAGTATAAAAAAATATGTATTCACTAACTGTAAGTCGCTCTGGATAAGAGCGTCTGCTAAATGACTAAAATGTAAATGTAAATGTAAAAAATGATAGTCAGTTTTACGAGGGCATGTTTGGCAGCATGAGTGAAGGAGGCTTGTTTGCGAAATAGGAAGCTGATTCTAGATTTAACTTTGGATTGGAGATGCTAAATGTAAGTCTGGAAGTAGACTTTACGGTCTAACCAGACACCTAGGTATTTGTAGTTGTCCACATATTCTAAGTCAGACCCACCGAGATTAGTGATTCTAGTCGGGCGGGCGGGTGCAAGCAGCGTTCGATTGAAGAGCATGCATTTAGTTTTACTAGCGTTTAAGAGCAGTTGGAGGCTACGGAAGGAGTGCTGTATGGCATTGAAGCTCGTTTGGAGGTTTGTTAATACAGTGTCCAATGAAGGGCCAGATGTATACAAAATGGTGTCGTCTGCATAGAGGTGGATCTGAGAGTCACCAGCAGCAAGAGCGACATCATTGATATACACAGAGAATAGAGTCGGCCCGAGAATTGAACCCTGTGGCACCCCCATAGAGACTGCCAGAGGTCCAGACAACAGGCCCTCCGATTTGACACATTGAACTCTATCTGAGAAGTAGTTGGTGAACCAGTCTAGGCAGTCATTTGAGAAACCAAGGCTATTTAGTCTGCCAATAAGAATGCGGTGATTGACGGAGTCGAAAGCCATGGCCAGGTCGATGAAGACGGCTGCACAGTACTGTCTTTTATCGATCGCGGTTATAATAGTGACCCTGCTCTTCCTTCGCCAGACTCAGCCGTCAGGTCTGTACAGATAGGCACATTCATTTATCCTCCAGTCTCCCTAAGTGGGAAGGGGCCACGAGGGTGCTCAAGCCAGGGGAGATGTCCTGGGATTGAGGTCAGGAGCAGCCTGCCTCCCTGGGAGAGAACTGTAGCCAGAGCAGAGAACATGCTGTATAGCAACCAGGGATATAATTGTTCATATGTGGGTCGTTCCACCAATTCGGTGCCTTTTGAGAAGTGTAACTTGGTAAAAAAAAATGTTCAACTCCACAAAAAACATGTTTTTCCATCTCAAAATGACTACATTAAGTGCCAAATAAATGAACATGGTTGACCGTAACAGGGTTGACGTTTTCATCTTAAATCAGCCATAAATCCCCTCGTGACAGGGGGAATGGTATTTTGTTGTGTGCAACAGGTAGTGGAAACTGAATGCGAGCTTCACCCCAAAAATGTCATTGCTAAAACATTTTTAGCCTGTCTATCTATGGGTAACAGGGTTGACGTGTTATACTCGACCCGCTCAGTTTTCCACCAAAAAACACCAGAAAATGGCCAAAAATAATAGAACTAGCTCATCTGCTTTTACGCTCTGATTTTTTTATTTTATTGTTTCACCGTATTAAAACGAGAGTTCACTTCACGTAACAGGGTTGTCCTTAAAATGAGAGACAGATGTAAGTGAATCACTAATGACTGTCAAAGCAACAAAATAACTAGTGCTTTACAATGATGGTGAATCTTGGAGACATTTTTGGATTACAGTAAGTGGGTTGACATCTTCCTAGAATTGATACAGTGTTAGAGTTGCAAAGGGAGGGTATATTACCAGTAAACTACCAGAATTTGTGTATCTTTCAAGGATTTTATGTAATCTATCACAAGACATCTAGTGGCCCTTTTGGGTACTTCAGATTATCACAGGCGTCTGTAATTATTTCTGGCCCTCTGTGTGGCCTTATCACGAAGCATGTGACAAATACAATTATATTATTTTATTTGACACCCACACACACACACATTTGCGCACACCCACACACATGCACATACACTAACAGACATACACACACACACACACATGAACATGTGTAGGCAGCCAGGTAAACATGCCCACACACATGCACTCACACCTTGCCTGTTCATTCTACAGTGAATCAGTGACTCCCTGAAACTCCATTAATTAGGCTGCATTGTGTGTGTCAACAGTGAGACTGATCTCATTTAGGTTTTGGTTTAGTGTGTGTTTCTGCTTTCCCTCCCTATTCATCTTCCTACACAGCTCTTAACCCCATCTGCTTTCTCATATCCGTGGAATATTCCGGTGCCAAGCTGCTCTCGGCAGGGTTAAATCACCCACTCATTCCCAGGCTAGGAGACCCGGCGGTGAGGACTTTAGCATTCCCAACAAAATCAAATGGATTTGAGCTGCAGTTTCTCCAGGATAATAGCTCCTAAATTCCCTGTCAGGTTGCATTCGGAAAACCTTCGGTGACAAGTCTTTTCTTGCTGCTTGCCGGAGAATGGCTTCAGTGTATCTTTGTGGCAGAGCTCTGTAATATATAACACGCGTGAAGAGCATCACAAGCCTAAAGGTAATCACATAGAAAGTGCTGCTGCTGTGAACCTGCTGTAAGCCTAGTGTGTTGAGTACAGTTAACAGTTTACATTTAACCATGGATATTCATGTTAGTTTTGAAACCAGTTTTCCAGAATTTCCTCTTGCAACCAATTCTTGACTCACAAACCATACCCAAAGTGGATAGAGCATACCACTGCATTTATAACAGTGCAAGCAGAGGGTAGAATCCAAGCCATACAAACACAGACCAATGTTGTCACCTAAATCTCTATCTCTATAGTCACCTGGCTCTACTCCACACATCAAAAATACATTTAGGACAAAAGTAACTTTTGCTAGTGCTACATTCAAACCCTTATCTGTTGATTCACTGTTTTTGGTTGTAAAAAAAAAAAAAAAAAAAAGGACTAACAGGTTACTGAATAAAATGTGGTACCAGAGGGAAGGAATGGTTCTCTTTTCTTCCCTCGCTCTCAAGCAGAATTAACCTGGTTTTGATTTCCTGTTTACACACCTTGAACCCCCAATCTATACGCAGCGCAATCACAGGCCTTGGTGGTTATATTGTCCATCAGAGACCACCTCACTGCATTCAGACTAGGTGGGAGTCTTTGTACTTTAGCTTCCTTTCTCTCTTCCTTTTTTCTCTCTCTCCCTCATTCTTTATCTGATTCTCTATCTTCTTGTTCTCTCTCTTTCTCTCACATTCTCTCTCTCTCTCTCTCTCTCTCTCTCTCTCTCTCTCTCTCTCTCTCTCTCTCTCTCTCTCTCTCTCTCTCTCTCTCTCTCTCTCTCTCTCTCTCTCTCTCTCTCTCTCTCTCACTGTTGATGTCAATCATTCTCTCATGTTTCACAAACTTCCTCCCTCTTACGTCCAACTCATATCATGTCTCATCCAGCCCTCCAGCTTACCCCATATCTTTAAACCATACACCTGTCACCTTCCCAACTTTTTCAAATATGTTATATAGTATTTTGAGGATTCATATATTTTAATTATTTTTCACAATGTCAAATTATGTGGTGTACATTCAGTGTCTCGCACCCCATCTGTTTTATCCATTAAACTAAGCTTTGCCGACACATACATTCTCCATGGTCGTTAATGAGGATGATGGGCTATAGGACGGACATTTGTTGGATGTTGAATGTTGGAATTGACCGGCGATGACACTGCAGACATACTGCAGTCCTGGTTTATACCCAGTCAAGTCGAAGGTTAATGCTCCCTCGGGAGATGTTTGGAATTGCCAGTCGACACAAATGTACTAAACATGTAACATCATCTGTGATGTATGTGTGAGGAGTTACAGGGAATGAGTGTAGATTTTTCCAGAGAGGCTCTTAGAGATGGGAGCTGAGATGAGTTAAGCATATGGCCCAGGGTTTTTCTGTATGGTATGTTCTAGACACGGGTGGTTTATGAGATGAACTGAGCTTGGGGGGCAGGCCCCACACCTGCATGGAGTTAATTTGGTGGAATATGGTTGAGCTTCGGTACTGTGTGAGTGCATGTGTGTTTGTGTGAGTTTTGTGTGTCAGGGTCGGGGGCAGGGGTCCATTGCCTCCGTAGAGGTGAGGAATCCACCAGTGCCTGTGAGGCTTCCCCCTACTCGGTAATTAGAAAGGCATCCTGCAGGATTGAGAGAGGAGAGGAGAGCAACCAGGTGGAAGCGATTATTTTTTAATGCGATTTTCAACATCTTCTCCTCTGGTCCCGAGAGAAGGAGAGAAAGAGAGGGGGAATGAAGGGGAAGGATGAAAATGGGGTTGCCGATTGAATTACTGTACGATGTGTGTGAACTGTGCGTCCTTCCCACTCGGCACACACTGGTTGAATCAACACGGTTTCCACGTAATTTCAATGAAATTAAATTGAACCGACATGGAATAGACATTGAATTGACGTCTGTGCTCAGTGGGTTGTCATCTGCTAGGTGCTTTAAGAGACCTCCTGGTTGGTATGATGTGCCTTATGTTGTCCTGAAGGACTGGGGTTATGGCCCTTCTGAAGACCCTAAAGCAGTTTCAATACTCTGCATGGACTCCAAACTCTTTAATGCACAGATGGCCCTTATGTGCTGCTAGGAGGGCGGCGAGATGACAAGAGGGCACTGGTCTTGAGACACACACACACACACACGTTATGCACATACACACACACTCGCTCACATACACATCCTGCTGTGTGTGCGTGTGTGTGAGGGCAGTTGGACTGCGGGAGGTTGTTGTGGCCATGGCAGATTAGGTGTGTACAGTGGCTGTGTTAAGCTGTCTCTGCTGTCTGGGCTGAAATAGTTTAGTTATCCTGAGGAGCTAGCGAGCCTCTCTGTCCCTGGGCCCTGGGCTGTTATTCTGTCTGGAATACTTGGGACGGACAGGGATTACACCGGCAGGATAACGATAAGCTCCAAGGTGGTTTTCTCTTTCCTCTGGAGTCACACTGACCATATCCTTCAGCAAGGCTGTTCTTATAGTAAAAATACTCTCCTCTCAACACTTGAGCAGAAGAGGCCACAGATACCCCCCCCCCCCACACACACACACACACACACACACACACACAGAAAGACAGGTAATTTGCTCTTTAGGGCGGTAGAGAGAGGGAAGAAGGGGTGTAGATAAACAGGTAGACACACTGCCTCCTTTATTTGGGATCCTGCGGGGAGGGACTGTATGTGGTGAGGCAGACATATAGACAGGCTGCTGAATGAGGCTATTACCATGTACAGAGGGAATGGTTAGATTGGTTTTTCCCATATGTGCGCACATGCACTTGCACTTACACACACACACACACACACACACACACACACACATCCCTCAGTGTGTGCTGACAGGTAATCTTAAAATAGAGATTATCCGATTTTTGGAGAAGATAGATAGTCAGTAGGAGAGGGTCTACTTTGTGCCTTTGGGTCACAATTTCTCATATTGCGTTCTACTCTAAACCCAAATGGGATACACACCCATGCCTCTCACACAGTCTACTTACTACATAGCTTTTGGCCTAATCCTAAACACTTCCAACTCCCTCCCTGGCCCCTCCCCTGCCTGGCCCAGACCCTCCGCTGCCTGGCCCAGCCCCTCCCCTGCCTGGCCCAGCCCCTCCCCTGCCTGGCCCAGCCCCTCCCCTGCCTGGCCCAGCCCCTCCCCTGCCTGGCCCAGCCCCTCCCCTGCCTCTGTTATTTTTAATTTCCAAATGGAAGTGAGGAAAATTAGAAAACAATTGATGAAAAAACACGATCGGCAAAAGGGATGCTTAATTTGCACCTGTTTGTATTGCATACAGAAATCCTCCTAGAGTTAGTGTTATGAGGATAGTAGAAGTATATATTTTATTTGTATGTATTTATTTTACCTTTATTTAGCTAGGCAAGTCAGTTAAGAACAAATTCTTATTTACAATGACAGCCTACACCGGCCAAACCCGGACGATGCTGGGCCAATTGTGTGCCGCCCTATGGGACTCCCAATCACGGCCGGTTGTGATACAGCCTGGAATCGAACCAGGGGGTCTGTAGTGACGCATCAAGCACTGAGATGCAGTGCTTAGACCGCTGCGCCACTCAGGAGCCCGTATAATGATAGCATTGAAGAGAAATAGCTTAGCTGACCTCCAACCCAGCTTCCTAATCTCCCTCCACCCAGACCCTATTCATCCCTGCTTCCCAAAAGCCCAGAGAAAATATAATTGTTTATTATTATTTTTAGGAGGTAGATCAGCTTTAGTATTGCAGATTGTGGCTTCTATCAATGTAATTGTCTGCATCATTTCCAATCCCTGAAAGATTTTTCTGTAAATATATATATTCCTTTATTATTTTCCCCTAACCCTACCACCCTAATTGGAATAAACTAATGGACAACAACACTTAGGCTTCTACTTCCAGCTTATACATACTATATACAGTGCTTTCGGAAAGTATTCAGACCCCTTGACATTTTCCATACTTAGGCAGCCTGTTTGGCACTAGTCGGTGTGGGATCTTGTTCCGTTAAGGTTTGTTTTGTGTAACCTAGGACTTCACGTTTCGTTTTATTTGTTGTTTTGTCGTGAGTTAAGTACTTAATTAAATGTACGCTTATCACACTGCGCCTTGGTCCGTATCATCAGTAAACGATCGTGACAATTTCACCTTTATTTAACCAGGTAAGCCAGTTGAGAACAAGTTCTCATTTACAACTGCGACCTGGCAATATCTACATAGGCATACAGAGGCCCATTATCAGCAACCATCAGTTCTGTGTTCCAATGGCACGTTGTGTTTGCTAATCCAAGTTTATCATTTTAAAAGGCTAATTGATCATTAGAAAACCCCTTTTGCAATTATGTTAGCACAGCTATAAACTGTTGTGCTGATAGCATAGCTTAGTGTTAAGAGCTACCACCCTTCCCCTCCACCCTCTGATAAGAGCTTATAAAGAAGCAATAAAACTGGCATTCTTGAGACTAGTTGAGTATCTGGAGCATCAGCAATTGTGGGTTCGATTACAGGCTCAAAATGGACAGAAACAAATAACTTTCTTCTGAAACTCGTCAGTCTATTCTTGTTCTGATAAATGAAGTCTATTCCATGCGAGAAATTGCCAAGAAACTGAAGGTCTCGTACAACGCAGTGTACTACTCCCTTCACAGAACAGCGCAAACTGGCTCTAACCAGAAAAGAAAGAGGAGTGGGAGGCACCGGTGCACAACTGAGCAAGAGGACAAATACATTAGAGTGTCTAGTTTGAGAAACAGACGCCTCACAGGTCCTCAACTGGCAGCGTCATTAAATAGTACCCACAAAACACCAGTCTCAACATCAACAGTGAAGAGGCGACTCCGGGATGCTGACCTTCTAGGCAGAGTTGCAAAGAAAAAGCCATATGGCAGACTGGCCAATAAAAATTAAAGATTAAGATGGGCAAAAGAACACAGACACTGGACAGAGGAAGATTGGAAAAATGTGTTATGGACAGACGAATCGAAGTTTGAGGTGTTCGGATCAGAAATAAGAACATTTGTGAGATGCAGACCAAATGAAAAGATGCTGGAGGAGTGCTTGATGCCATCTGTCAAGCACGGTGGAGGCAATGTGCTGGTCTGGGGGTGCTTTGGTGGTGGTAAAGTGGGAGATTTGTACAGGGTAAAAGGGATCTTGAAGAAGGAAGGCTATCACTCCATTTTGCAACGCCATGCCATACCCTGTGGACGGTGCTTGATTTGAGCCAATTTCCTTCTACAACAGGACATTGACCCTAAGCACACCTCCAAACTATGCAATAACTATTTAGGGAAGAAGCAGTCAGCTGGTATTCTGTCTATAATGGAGTGGCCAGCACAGTCACCGGATCTCAACCCTATTGAGCTGTTGTGGGAGCAGCTTGACCGCATGGTACTTAAGAAGTGCCCATCAAGCCAATCTAACTTGTGGGAGGTGCTTCAGGGAGCATGGGGTGAACCTCAACAAATTGACAACTAGAATGCCAAAAGTCTGCAAGGCTGTAATTGCTGCAAATAGAGGATTATTTGACGAAAGCAAAGTTTGAAGGACACAATTATTATTTCAATTAAAAATAATTATTTCTAACTTGTCAATGACTACATTTCCTATGCATTTTGCTATATTTCCTATTCAAACTCATTTCATGTATGTTTTCGTGGAATGCAAGGACATTTCTAAGTGACCCCAAACTTTTGAACCGTATATAAATAACATTCTATTGGTTGCAATTTTTGTATAATAATTTAAATTGAAAAACTCTAAGTTTTGAATCCGGTGTCGTTTTGTGTATCAGTTCATTGTTGTTAATTAAAGAGGCTTTTCACACTCTTTTTTCGCCCTAATCATCCGGCAGAAGTGTATGATCTCTTTGAGAATGTGGGCAGGACAAATCTGAGAGCATTAGAGCTTCATTTGTTATTCCCTTTGCAGGGAGACCCTTCATCTTTGCAAAGAGAGGATGAAACAGGAGAGGGGAACCCTCAGAAAAGAGACGTCTTCTCCTAACCACTGATTGTGTCCTGAACTCCCTGTGAATGTTTTTCCCATAAACTTCTTAAGTTCAGAGCCAGGGAGCGTATCACACTCTCTAAAAGAGGGGAACCGCAGAGGGAACACAGAGGAGAAAGTGAAGAGAGAGCTGAAGGAAGTCAACAAACAGAGCCCTGGTAATGTTCAATATTCAAAAGACAATGATTGGTCCTTATGTTGTGTGGTTAATTCAACAGGCTAAAAGTTAATTCGGGATTAACAAATGGGGATCCCCACTGGAGCTCTTCTGAACCCACAAGTGCTGTCTGATGACTCCTGTACAAGATATATCTTGATTTATTGACTCTGTGATTGATTGGTCTTCCCTGTTAACCAGCATTTGTGGCTGATAGTGACAGGTTGGTAGTGGGATTGGTTGATTAGTTAGTTAATTGGTTAATGTGCTACGTTAGTTGGATAGACATTTAATCACAGACAGCACCTTAATTGGGGAGGACAGGCTCGTGGTAATGGCTGGGGCGGAATTAGTGGAATGGTATGAAATACATCAAACACATAGTTTAACGCCATTCCATTTGCTCCATTCTAGCCATTATTATGAGCCGTCCTCCCCTCAGCAGCCTCCACTGCATTTAATATATAAACTGGGGAGAGGATTGAATGGACCACGGTATCAGTGGTGTAGAGTCAAAGGTAGAGAACCATGGAACTGGCTGTTCTCACCATCAGAAGACCTCCTTCTCAGATCTCCGATGCTGCATATTGGACCTTGGTCACTGAACTAACAGATGAAAATCATTATGTATTGACATGAATGATCAACACAGTTCATGTGAGAGAGACGGCAGATTCATTAATATGGTGTGAATGAGAAAGCGAGAGAGAGAGTCCCATCATTCAGCTACCCTCAACCCCTCCCATCTATCTCTGAAGACATTCCAGTTTTACATTTACATTTACATTTTAGTCATTTAGCAGACGCTCTTATCCAGAGCGACTTACAGGAGCAATTTTACATTTACATTTACGTCATTTAGCAGACGCTCTTATCCAGAGCGACTTACAAATTGGTGCATTCACCTTATTTGATTTCTGTTTGCCATTTACACTATACTGTGCGTTCTGAAAGTTTTCAGACCCCTTGACTTTTTCCACATTTTGTTACGTTACAGCCTTATTCTAAAATTGATTAAATCATTTTCCCCCCTCATCAATCTACACACAATATCCAATAATGACAATGCAAAAACAGGTTTTTAATTGAAATTGAAATATCACATTTACATAAGTATTCAGACCCTTTACTCAGTACTTTGTTGAAGCACCTTTGGCAGCATTACAGCATCGGATCTTCTTGGGTATGACGCTACAAGCTTGGCACACCTGTATTTGGGGAGTTTCTCCCATTTTGGGGAGTTTCTCTTCTCTGCAGATTCTCTCAAGCTCTGTCAGGTTGGATGGGGAGCGTCACTACACAGCTATTTTCAGGTCTCTCTAGAGATGTTCGATTGGGTTCAAGTCCGGGCTCTGGCTGGGCCACTCAAGGACATTCAGAGACTTGTCCCGAAGACACTCCTGTGTTGTCTTGGCTGTGTGCTTAGGGTCGTTGTCCTGTTGGAAGGTGAACCTTCGCCCCAGTCTGAGGTTCTGAGCGCTCTGGAGCAGGTTTTCATCAAGGATCTCTCTGTACTTTGCTCCATTCATCTTTCCCTCGATTTTGACTAGTCTCCCAGTCCCTGCCGCTGAAAAACATTACCACAGCATGATGCTGCCACAACCATGATTCACTGTAGGGATGGTGCCAGGTTTCTTCCAGACGTGAGGCTTGGCATTCAGGCCAAAGAGTTCAATCTTGGTTTCATCAGACCAGAGAATCTTGTTTCTCATGGTCTGAGAGTCCTTTGGGTGCCTTTTGGCATACTCCAAGTGGGCTGTCATGTACCTTTTACTGAGGCGTGGCTTCCGTCTGGCCACTCTAACATAAAGAACTGATTGGGGGTGTGCTGCAGAGATGGTTGTCCTTCTGGAAGGTTCTCCCATCTCCACAGAGGAACTCTGGAGCCCTGTCAGAGTGACCATCGGGTCCACACCCTGACCAAGGCCCTTCTCCCTAAATTGCTCAGTTTGGCCGGGCGGCCAGCTCTAAGAAGAGTCTTGGTGGTTCCAAACTTCTTCCATTTAAGAATGTGGAGGCCACTGTGTTCTTGGGGACCTTCAATGCTGAAGACATTTTTTGGTACCCTTCCCCTTCCTCGACACAATCTTGTCTCAGAGCTCTACGGACAATTCCTTCGACCTCGTGGCTTGGTTTTTGTTCTGACATTGTGGGACCTTATATAGACAGGTGTGTGCCTTTCCAAATCATGTCCAATCAATTCAATTTACCACAGGTGGACTCCAATCAAGTTGTAGAAACATCTCAAGGATGATCAATGGAAACAGGATGCATCTGAGCTCAATTTCGAGTCTCAGAGCAAAGGGTCTGAATACTTATGTAAATGAGATATTTCTGTTTTTAATTCTTTATAATTTTGCAAAAATTTATAAAAACCTCTTTTCACTTTCTCATTGTGGAGTATTGTGTGTAGATTGCTGAGGAAAATGTTTTATTTAATTCATTTTAGAATAAGGCGTAACAGAACGTGGAAAAAGTGAAAGGGTTTGAATACTTTTTGAAATGCACTGTAAATACCAAAGCATGTGGACACCATTTCAAATTTGTGGTTTCATTTATTATATATTATAGTATATTATTATATAATTAATTTTTAAACTAATTATTTTATTGGTGTTAAAATACATCAGTTATGTTATTTTGGACCACCAGGCTGCTGATGTCATGCATGTGAATCCTTAAAGACATGGGTGGGGCTAAGGCTTAAGAGGGTGTGAACGATGCTGATTGGGTGTAGACAAAGAAGAGCTCTCCAATAGGTGTACCAAAACATTCAAGGGCCATTTTCTCAAAAGTGGGGTTACAAGTTTATCAACTTTCAAAGCAGAATTACTTTCTCATTGTTCTTCAACTGTAGTGTATGATATACCAGTCTCTACTTTTATCCAATGTAAAAAACATAATTTCAAATTTTGCTAAATAAGACCGAATCGAGCCAGTCGGTCACATACAGTATCTCACAAAAGTGAGTACACCCCTCACATTTTTGTAAATATTTGAGTATATCTTTTCATGTGACAACACTGAAGAAATGACACTTTGCTACAATGTAAAGTAGTGAGTGTACAGCTTGTATAACAGTGTAAATTTGCTGTCCCCTCAAAATAACTCAACACACAGCCATTAATGTCTAAACCGCTGGCAACAAAAGTGAGTACATCCCTAAGTGAAAGTGTCCAAATGGGGCCCAATTAGCCATTTCCCCTCCCCGGTGTCATGTGACTCGTTAGTGTTACAAGGTCTCAGTTGTGAATGGGGAGCAGGTGTGTTAAATTTGGTGTCATCGCTCTCACACTCCCTCATACTGTTCACTGGAAGTTCAACATGGCACCTCATGGCAAAGAACTCTCTGAGGATCTGAAAAAAATAATTGTTGCTCTACATAAAGATGGCCTGGGCTATAAGAAGATTGCCAAGACCCTGAAACTGAGCTGCAGCATGGTGGCCAAGACCATACAGCGGTTTAACAGGACAGGTTCCACTCAGGACAGGCCTCCCCATGGTCGACCAAAGAAGTTGAGTGCACGTGCTCAGCGTCATATCCAGAGGTTGTCTTTGGGAAATAGACGTATGAGTGCTGCCAGCATTGCTGCAGAGGTTGAAGGGGTGGGGGGTCAGCCTGTCAGTGCTCAGACCATACGCTGCACACTGCATCAAATTGGTCTGCATGGCTGTCGTCCCAGAAGGAAGCCTCTTCTGAAGATGATGCACAAGAAAGCCTGCAAACAGTTTGTTGAAGACAAGCAGACTAAGGACATGGATTACTGGATTTGGTTCAGATGGCGTCAAGCGTGTGTGGCGGAAACCAGGTGAGGAGTACAAAGACAAGTGTGTCTTACCTACAGTCAAGCATGGTGGTGGGAGTGTCATGGTCTGGGGCTGCATGAGTGCTGCCGGCACTGGGGAGCTACAGTTCATTGAGGGAACCATGAATGCCAACATGTACTGTGACATACTGAAGCAGAGCATGATCCCCTCCCTTCGGAGACTGGGCGAAGGGCAGTATTCCAACATGATAACGACCCCAAACACACCTCCAAGACGACCACTGCCTTGCTAAAGAAGCTGAGGGTAAAGGTGATGGACTGGCCAAGCATGTCTCCAGACCTAAACCCTATTGAGCATCTGTGGGGCATCCTCAAACGGAAGGTGGAGGAGTGCAAGGTTTCTAACATCCACCAGCTCCGTGATGTCGTCATGGAGGAGTGGAAGAGGACTCCAGTGGCAACCTGTGAAGCTCTGGTGAACTCCATGCCCAAGAGGGTTAAGGCATTGCTGGAAAATGATGGTGGCCACACAAAATATTGACACTTTGGGCCCAATTTGGACATTTTCACTTAGGGGTGTACCGGAGTGCCAAGTCTAGGTCCAAAAGACTTCTCAACAGCTTCTACCCCCATGCCATAAGACTCCTGAACAGCTAATCATGGCTACCCGGACTATTTGCACTGCCCCCCCCCCACCCCATCTTTTTACGCTGCTGCTACTCTGTTAATTATTTATGCATAGTCACTTTAACTCTACCCACATGTACATATTACTTCAACTACCTCAACTAGCCGGTGCCCCCGCACATTGCTCTGCACCGGTACCCCCCCTGTATATAGCCTCCCTACTGTTATTTTATTTTACTTCTGCTCTTTTTTTCTCAACACTTTTTTCTCTTTTTTTTCTAAAAAATTAATGCACTGTTTGTTAAGGGCTGTAAGTAAGCATTTCACTGTAATGTCTGCACCTGTTGTATTCGGCGCATGTGGCCAATAAAATTTGATTTGATACTTTTGTTGCCAGTGGTTTAGACATTAATGGCTGTGTGTTGTGATATTTTGAGGGGACAGAACATGTACACTGCTATACAAGCTGTACACTCATTACTTTACATTGTAGCAAAGTGTCATTTCTTCAGTGTTGTCACGTGAAAAGATATACTTAAATATTTACAAAAATGTGAGGGTGTACTCACTTTTGTGAGATACTGTATATTCCAATGATTTTGGAACGAGATGTTCGACGAGCAGGTGTCCACATACCTTTGGTAATGTAGTGTATTTTTCAACTGTGCTGGGATGTTTTACAAAAGTTCTGAACCTATATACATTTTACGGACAGTATATTTTACATTAGTTATGTTTTTTTTTCTGTTTTTTTTTCTCACCCTTCAGCTCCCCTCAACCCCTCCCATCTATCTCTGAACACCATCCAGTTTTGATTTCTATTTGCCATATATTTTTCAACTGTGCTGTGATGTTTCACAATATTCATTAATATGGTGTGAATGAGAGAGCGAGAGAGAGAGATTTCACCTTCTAGACACTCTCCTTTTCCCCTCAAAATGTCACTATTCCACTGATCTTATTATGATTTATGATTTTTTTAGGACCCCCATTAGCCTACGCCAATGGCGACAGCTAGTCTTCCTGGGGTCCGACACATAACAAAAAAGACATTACAGACAAAAATACTTTACAATTTACATTCATTCCTGATCTTGAGGTCACCTACTGAGGGATTCTGTAAGGGCCCTCACTAAAAGGGCTTATAATATTATAAAAATGTATAGCTGGCTTTCTCTAACAAAAGGAGAGAGTGGAGTTTATAAAGAATGGAGGAAGAGACCGAATGACGCAATACAACAAAAGGAGGTTCAATGTTTTGTAAGTGATTTCTTTGCTCACTCTGTTCAACAGGTTCAACAGACCTGTCAGTGACAGGCAAGGTGTGACCGGTCCAGTGTCCTGTCATGTAGGGCTCAGTAAAAAAAAAAAAAGCTAGATTATAAATAAATTGTAGAGCTAATTATACCATCTTTTGTCTGATAGAAGACTCATATGAAAACAAAAGAAAAGCAGAAGAACCAAGCAGAGTGATGTAATCCAGAGAGCGAGGGACAAAAAGAAAGAAGGGAAAGAAGGAAAGAGAAGGAGGCAGCTCCTCTGGGGAGGGTTTTGGCTATAAGTGAAAGAGGACTGTATCGTATCACTGCTTGATTAAGCCCAGTTAATGAACAGGCTTTGAGCCTTTGTTTGTAATTAGAAAACAAATGGCTATGATCCAGAGTCTGGGTGGGATTTTTTCAGTGCCCTGAAGGGTCTGCTCTCGCTCTTCACCCTCTGACTGTTATCTAGCTGCTGTATTGACTGCACGCACAAGTAAACATCCACAATGCTCTCTCTTTTCTTTCATATTTTTTCTCTCTGAAGTCCTCAAGTATATAGACTGCACTTTCACATATATGCAAGCACACGGACACACATACACACACACTCTGCAAAAGGTGCGTGTGTTTGTGTGTGTTTGGCCTTGGGTAACTCTCAATGGTATGCAGACAGCCACAAGTCCCAAAAACATTTTTTTTATATTTAACTGAACCTTGAACACTCACCACATTTCCACCGGAAAAAAAGTGTCTTACATATTGCCAATATCCACATCCCACACACATCTTCAGAGTATCTGCTAATAGCACCGTTGAAACTGTAGAGGCTAGGAGCTATAACATTAATACTATGAGTTGGTGGCTCAGTACAGTATGTGATTGTATGACAGTGCAGTATTCCATAGCTCTGTCTCAGGTTGTCTCAGGTCAACCTGGATGTGTCTAGATGTAGGCTAGTGAACCACCCTTTCAAGCCCTGGGTTCAACAAGCTTTTAACAGCACACCCTTTCTTCTTCCTCTCCCTCGCTCGCTTTCCTTTTTCTCAGACATGAGAGAGGATTAAAATAAAAGGCCTAGCTTTTCCTCCTTTGGGCTTGGGAGCGGATGGAGAAGAGGAGTTGTTTCGCTCTGTGTCTGAGAATGATCAAAACCAGAGTGGATCCCGAGGCCACTGAGGGAACAAGCCCCTGTGAGGGAGAGAGGGAGCGAGGAAGGAAGGATGAGGAATCAGAGCTGCCTTCTCAGCACAGACTGTATTTGCTCTTTTTATTTATTTTATTTGTATCTTTATTTAACTAGGCAAGTCAGTTAAGAACAAATTCTTATTTACAATGACGGCCTACACCGGCCAAACCCGGACGATGCTGGGCCAATTGTGCGCCTCCCCAATCACGGCCGGTTGTGATACAGCCTGGAATCAAACCAGGGGGTCTGGAGTGACGCCTCAAGCACTGAGATGCAGTGCCTTAGACCACTGCACCACTCGGGACCCAGGAAAGATGAGGTAGCGAGAAAGGGATGGAGGGGTATAAACAGAAAGACAGGGAATTTGCTGTTCCGGGCGGTAGAGAGAGAGGGAAGAAGGGATGTAGATAAACAGGTAGACACACTGCCTCCTTTATTTGGGATCCTGCGGGGAGGGACTGTATGTGGTGAGGCAGACATATAGACAGGCTGCTGAATGAGGCTATTACCATGTACAGAGGGAATGGTTAGATTGGTTTTTCCCACATGTACGCACACACACACACACACACACACAGAGGGAGGACCTGGAGGCAGGAGGCAGGTTCCTGCTCTGGAGGGCGATTTATCCTAAACACAGAAATGAAAGGATTACAAAGCGACTGTGTAAGCCCCAGCTGTCAATCCCACACCTCATTAGCAAACAAAGGGCTGAGAGGAGGAGGAATGGAATGGGAGGGGAGGTGGAAGTGAGGGAGAGGAAGATAGAAGGAGAGAAAAAGAAAGATAGAGAAGGAGGAGAGGTAGCAGCCCCTGGGTTCAGCTCAGGGGGCTCTGCGGAGAGCTTTTATTAGTTAAGCTATGGTCTGTTTCTCCTCCGCTCCGTCACTCCTCTCCTCTGTGTCTCCTCCCCTAACACCAGCAGACAGAGTGGGAGACCGTGTCAGTCACGTCTCAAACCCACCACAGCTTAGCTTGTTATTCCCTGATTAATTAAGAACAGTGATTTGTTCATTTAATTGTAGGTGTTGGGTCGTTTTTCCACTCCCCAACCTATCTTTCCCTTGCTTTCTTCTTCCTCTTGTTCCCACTCTTCCTCAGCAGCAGAGGCTAATGTGCCATGCAGCTGTGGGGCTGCTGGGAGGGGAAATGAAAAGATACGGTGGGGTAAGCATTCAGATGGTTTATTAACAATTGATTTGCCACTCTGCCAAGGCCTGTGTAGTATACCAAATAAATCTATCCACTAAACTCAGAGCAGTGCTTACCTCAACATGAACTGTTATTGTTGGTTTTCCCTACATGACTGACAATACACACACAGTAGGTGAATAAATATATGTTAAGCAAGTAAATGTTTACATGCTTTAGGATTCTCACAAATGGCTTTGGATGGTTATGACAGGGGTGATACATTGGAGACAGCGTAGGCACTACAAGTCAGCTAATACGACAGCAGCATCAAAGCCGTTTCCAAACCAAATTCACATCAGTGTTGTCTGCCTTCACCTGCAGACAGCTTCGTCTTTTCCTCTTCTATTGTGTCTTAGTCTCTGCATTGCTGTGATGCTCCGACGCTGTCACATTCCTTGCTCAGGCAGATACACACAGTGGACACCATGGCAGGCGTGAGATAGATGCCACATCAGACGCATTAGAGCTTCAAAGCCGAGGGGAGAAAAGAGAGACAGAATCCCCCTAGCTAGCTAGGAGACACTACTAAGGGAAGGAGTGTCTTCTTATCTCTCTCTGTTCATCTTTCCTCTCTCTCTGTTCATCTTTCCCCTCTCTCTCTCTCTCTCTCTCTCTCTCTCTCTCTCTCTCTCTCTCTCTCTCTCTCTCTCTCTCTCTCTCTCTCTCTCTCTCTCTCTCTCTCTCTCTCTGACTGAGATCAGATGAGACTTGGGAGACTTGTTGTGGTCCAATTTTCTTGATCCCTGTGCAGTTTGTATGTTACGTCGTTAGATAGTTAGATTTTATTTATAATCTGCAGAGTTGATTGGCCACTGCTGCTGACTTCACAAAGCGTGGCGTTTCCCATTATCCCTCTCTTTAATTTATGCACACATTACTCATAATTTGGGTGAATCACAAGTTTGGGCGACAGCGTTTGCTGACAGGTTTTGCTATGTGGGCTGGTGGCTGGAAATAGGTTGTGGGAGGGGGTGAGGTTGTTAAAAAACGTTTTCATTGTCATCTCCTGGATTCATCATGTATAGTTAACTAGATAGATACGACACTGTGAGATAAATAAATAACATAGATGGATAGAATAAAAGCAGTCGGAGGAGGGATGACGGTAAGCAGAGAGTGCATCTTATGTTGTTCCCCAACAACAGTGAGCATGATGAAAAGGATTTAGGGAACACAATGAAACCAGAACATAATGAAAACATCTCCCAGCACATGACAAGGAACAAGTATGAACCTGCATTGTGTCAGTCACATAGGCTTTTTATAACTTCACAGAGGACTTCTCTTTTCTCTCTGTCCTCTTTCCAGTGTTTGTGAGAATATGTACTCTGGATAACAAACAGTAGGCTTACAGACATACAGCACATATGTACAGTTGAAGTCGGAAGTTTACATGCACCTAAGCCAAATACATTTAAGATCCATTTTTCACAATTCCTGACATTTAATCCAGTAAACATTCCCTGTTTTAGGTCAGTTAGGATCACCACTTTATTTTAAGAATGTGAAATGTCAGAATAATAGTAGAGAGAATGATTTATTTCAACTTTCATTTCTTTCATCACATTCCCAGTGTGTCAGAAGGTTAATACACTCAATTAGTATTTGGTAGCATTCCCTTTAAATTGTTTAACTTTGGTCAAACGTTTCGGGTAGCCTTCCACAAGCTTCCCACAATAAGTTGGGTGAATTTTGGCCCATTCCCCCTGACAGAGCAGGTGTAACTGAGTCAGGTTTGTAGGCCTCCTTGCTCACACACGCTTTTTCAGTTCTGCCCACAAATGTTCTATAGGATTGAGGTCAGGGCTTTGTGATGGCCACTCCAATACCTTGACTTTGTTGTCCTTAAGCCATTTTGCCACAACTTTGGAAGTATGCTTGAGGTCATTGTCCATTTGGAAGACCCATTTGCGACCAAGCTTTAACTTCCTGACTGATGTCTTGAGATGTTGCTTCAATATATCCACATCATTTTCCTTCCTCATGATGCCATCTATTTTGTGAAGTGCATCAGTCCCTCCTGCAGCAAAGCACCCCCACAGCATGATGCTGCCACTCCCATGCTTCAGGGTTGGGATGATGTTCATCGGCTTGCAAGTACCCCCTTTTTCCTCCAAACATAACGATGGTAATTATGGCCAAACAGTTCTATTTTTGTTTCATCAGACCAGAGGACATTTCTCAAAAAACTACGATCTTTGTCCCCATGTGCAGTTGCAAACCGTAGTCTGGCTTTTTTATGGCGGTTTTGGAGCAGTGGCTTCTTCCTTGCTGAGCGGCCTTTTAGGTTATGTCGATATAGGACTCGTTTTACTGTGGATGTTTTGTACCTGTTTCCTCCAGCATCTTCACAAGGTCCTTTGCTGTTGTTCTGGGATTGATTTGCACTTTTCGCACCAAAGTACGTTCATCTCTAGGAAACAGAACGCGTCTCTTTCCTGAGCGGTATGATGGCTGCGTGGTACCTTCAGGCGTTTGGAAATTGCCGCCAAGGATGAACCAGACTTGTGGAGGTCTACAAATTGTTTTCTGAGGTCTTGGCTGATATATTTTGATTTTCCCATGATGTCAAGCAAAGAGGCACTGAGTTAGAAGGTAGGCCTTGAAATACATCCACAGGTACACCTCCAATTGACTCAAATGATGTCAATTAGCCTATCAGAAGCTTCTAAAGCCATGACATCATTTTACAAATTACCAATAACTGGGCAAATAACTCACTAACTAGCAAAGGATATTAACAAAATGTGCACCCGTGGCTACATGCAGCTCTTGCTTTGATCTCAAAACAAGCGCATCTACTCATGAGTCACGACCACAGCTGTAAACACAGTCCAGTTCAAAGTAAATGGCACAGATCCATATATGGCAATGGTCTATTTGCATATAGGCTTAGTGCAGCACCGGTCTGTGTAGAGTGGGCTGAGTCATGCGCAATAGAATCCTACCCTGATGCCTCCTGCCTACAACAAAATCTATTGCGTAGTTCGTTTTGTTTCGCTATGTTCAGTGGTGGAAAAAGTGCCCAATTGTCATACTTGAGGAAAAGTAAAGATACCTTAATAGAAAATGACTCAAGTAAAAGTGAAAGTCACCCAGTAAAATACTACTTGAGTAAAAGTCTAAAGGTATTTGGTTTTAAATATACTTAAGTATCAAAAGTAAATGTAATTGCTAAAATGTACTTAAGTATCAAAAGTAAAAGTACAAGTATAAATAATGCCAAATTCCTTATATTAAGCAAACCAGATGGCACAAGTTTCTTTTTTTATTTCTTTATTTACGGATAGCTAGGGGCACACTCCAACACTCAGACATAATTTACAAATGAAACATTTGTGTTTAGAGAGTCCTCCAGATAATAAGCAGTAGGGATGACCAGGTATGTTCTCTTGAGTGTATGAATTGGAGAAAAAAAATTGTCCTGCTAAGCATTCAAAATGTAACAGGTACTTTTGGGTGTCAGGGAAAATGTATGTAGTAAAAAGTACATCATTCTATTTAGGAATGTAGTGAAGTAAAAGTAGTCAAAAATATACAGTGGGGAAAAAAAGTATTTAGTCAGCCAACAATTGTGCAAGTTCTCCCACTTAAAAAGATGAGAGAGGCCTGTAATTTTCATCATAGGTGCACGTCAACTATGACAGACAAATTGAGATTTTTTTTCTCCAGAAAATCACATTGTAGGATTTTTTATGAATGTATTTGCAAATTATGGTGGAAAATAAGTATTTGGTCACCTACAAACAAGCAAGATTTCTGGCTCTCACAGACCTGTAACTTCTTCTTTAAGAGGCTCCTCTGTCCTCCACTCGGTACCTGTATTAATGGCACCTGTTTGAACTTGTTATCAGTATAAAAGACACCTGTCCACAACCTCAAATAGTCACACTCCAAACTCCACTATGGCCAAGACCAAAGAGCTGTCAAAGGACACCAGAAACAAAATTGTAGACCTGCACCAGGCTGGGAAGACTAAATCTGCAATAGGTAAGCAGCTTGGTTTGAAGAAATCAACTGTGGGAGCAATTATTAGGAAATGGAAGACATACAAGACCACTGATAATCTCCCTCGATCTGGGGCTCCACGCAAGATCTCACCCCGTGGGGTCAAAATGATCACAAGAACGGTGAGCAAAAATCCCAGAACCACACGGGGGGACCTAGTGAATGACCTGCAGAGAGCTGGGACCAAAGTAACAAAGCCTACCATCAGTAACACACTACGCCGCCAGGGACTCAAATCCTGCAGTGCCAGACGTGTCCCCCTGCTTAAGCCAGTACATGTCCAGGCCCGTCTGAAGTTTGCTAGAGTGCATTTGGATGATCCAGAAGAGGATTGGGAGAATGTCATATGGTCAGATGAAACCAAAATATAACTTTTTGGTAAAAACTCAACTCGTCGTGTTTGGAGGACAAAGAATTCTTAGTTGCATCCAAAGAACACCATACCTACTGTGAAGCATGGGGGTGGAAACATCATGCTTTGGGGCTGTTTTTCTGCAAAGGGACCAGGACGACTGATCCGTGTAAAGGAAAGAATGAATGGGGCCATGTATCGTGAGATTTTGAGTGAAAACCTCCTTCCATCAGCAAGGGCATTGAAGATGAAATGTGGCTGGGTCCTTCAGCATGACAATGCTGACTAAATACTTTTTTTTCCCCCACTGTAAATAGTAAAGTAAAGTATATATACCCCAAAAAACTGCTTAAGTAGATCTTTCAAGTATTTTTACTAAAGGTCTTTATACCACTGGGTATGTTGCATTGAAAGTGGCCAATATTGCGTTGATTCACAATTGCCACAGTAAAGTGAAACGCTGACAGTCCCGTGTAGCTCAGTTGGTAGAGCATGGTGTTTGCAATGCCAGGGTTGTGGGTTCGATTCCCACGGGGGGCCAGTATGAAAATGTATGCACTCACTAAAAAAACTAAGTTGCTCTGGATAAGAGCGTCTGCTAAATGACTAAAATGTAAATTAACAGGGACAACTGTAGAAATTGAGTGAAGTTCAATCTTGTGCTTCTCTCAATGGGCTGATATTTCGTCTGCACTCTGTGCAGCAGTACCGGGGCCCTACGAGGCAGTCTCAAGCTACTGCGGGCCCGTGCACGAGCGCAGCTTAGAGGGAAAGTTTGATGGCAGCATTCACGCAGAACTGAAAGCGCGAACCACCGCATTTAACTCCCGGAGGGTGACTGGGAATATGGTTGAGTGCAAACAGTCCAGTTATGCCATCCGTAAGGTAATCAAACAGGCAAAACGTCAGTGCAGAGACAAAGTGGAGTCGCAATTCAACGGTTCAGACACAAGACGCTTGTGGCAGGGACTCCAGACAATCACAGATATAAAGGGAAAACCAGCCACGTTGCGAACACCGATGTCTTTCTCCTGGACAATTTAAACAGCTTCTTTGCCTGCTTCGAGAGAAACACAGTGCCGCCGACGTTGGCCACCACCGCTCCCGTGGACTGTGAACTCTCGTTCTCCGTGGCCGTGAGTAAGACATTTAAGCGTGTTAACTCTCTCAAGGCTGCCGGCCCAGACGGCATCCCAAGCCGCATCCTCAGAGCATGTGCAGACCAGATGGCTTGAGTGTGTACGGACAAATTCAATCTCTCCCTATCCCAGACTGTTGTCCCCACTTGCTTCAAGATGTCCACCATTGTTCCTGTACGCAAGAATGCGAAGGTAACTGAACTAAATGACTATCGCCCCGTAGCACTTACTTCTGTCATCATGAAGTGCTATGAGAGGCTAGTTAAGAATAATATCACCTCCACCTTACCCGACACCATATACCCACTACAATTTGCATACCACCCCAATATATCCATGGATGACGCCATGCCACTGCACACTGCCCTATCCCATCTTGACAAGAGGAATACCTATGTAAGAATGCTGTTCATTGACTACAGCTCAGCCTTCAACACCATAGTACCCTCCAAGCTCGTCATTAAGCTCGGGGCCCTGGGTCTGAACCCCACTCTGTGCAAGTGGGTCCTGGACGTCCTGACGGGCCGCCCCCAGGTGGTGAAGGTAGGCAACAATACCTCCACTACGCTGATCCTCAACACAGGGGCCCCACAAAGGTGCGTACTCAGCTCTACTCTGATGCCTCCTGCCTACAACAAAATCTATTGCGTAGTTCGTTTTGTTTCGCTATGTTCAGTGGTGGAAAGCTCGGGGCCCCGAGATTCTTCAAATAGCCACCCTTTGCCTTGATGACAGCTTTGCACACTCTTGGGATTCTCTCAACCAGCTTCACCTGGAATGCTTTTCCAACAGTCTTGAAGGAGTTCCCACATATGCTGAGCACTTGTTGGCTGCTTTTCCTTCACTCAGCGGTCCGACTCATCCCAAACCATCTCAATTTGGTTGAGGTCGGGGAACTGTGGAGGCCAGGTCATCTGATGCAGTACTCCATCACTCTCCTTCTTGGTAAAATAGCCCATACACAGCCTGGAGGTGTGTTGGGTCATTGTCCTGTTGAAAAACAAATGATAGTCCCATTAAGCCCAAACCAGATAGGATGGCGTATTGCTGCAGAATGCTGTGGTAGCCATGCTGGTTAAGTGTGCCTTGAATTCTAAATAAATCACAGACAGTGTCACCAGCAAAGCACCCCCACACCATAACACCTCCTCCTCCATGCTTTACGGTGGAAAATACACATGCGGAGACCCACACCGCATCTCACAAAGACACGGTGGTTGGATCCAAAAATCTCCAATTTGAACTCCAGACCAAAGGACACACCGGTCTAATGTCCATTGCTCGTGTTTCTTGGCCCAAGCAGGTCTCTTCTTCTTATTGGTGTCCTTTAGTAGTGGTTTCTTTGCAGCAATTCGACCATTGAGGGCCTGATTCACACAGTCTCCTCTGAACAGTTGATGTTGAGATGTGTCTTCTTACATTTATTTGGGCTGCAATTTCTGAGGCTGGTAACTCTAATAAACTTATCCTCTGCAGCAGAGGTAACTCTGGGTCTTCCATTCCTGTGGCGGTCCTCATGAGAGCCAGTTTCATCATAGCGCTTGATGGTTTTTGCGACTGCACTTGAAGAAACTTTCAAAGTTCTTGAAATGTTCTGTATTGACTGACCTTCATGTCAAAGTAATGATGGACTGTCATTTGTATTTGCTTATTTGAGCTGTTCTTGCCATAATATGGACTTGGTCTTTTACCAAATAGGGCTATCTTCTGTGTACCCCCCTACCTTGTCACAACACAACTGATTGGCTCAAACGCAATAAGAAGGAAATAAATTAGACAAATTAACTTTTAAGAAGGCACACCTGTTAATTGAAATGCATTCCAGGTGACTACCTCATGAAGCTGTTTGAGAGAATGCCAAGAGTGTGCAAAGCTGTCATCAAGGCAAAGAGTGGCTATTTGAAGAATAATCTCAAATATAACATATATTTTGATTTGTTTAACACTTTCTTGGTTACTACATGATTCCATATGTGTTATTTCATAGTTTTGATGTCTTCACTATTATTCTACAATGTAGAAAATAGTACAAATAAAGAAAAACACTAGAATGAGTAGGTGTTCTAAAACTTTTGACCGATAGTGTATATATTACGTTCTCCGGACTCCAACATTGGTCGTCATAACATTTCTAAATGTCTTATTTCAATTAATTAACTTTTTAGATTAGTGTGTGTTGTGTATTGTCCGATATTTCTGCACTGTTGGAGCTAGGAACACAAGCATATCGCTAAATCCGCAATAAAATAAATGTCGATTTGATTAGATGTTAGGACACCCTCAGCCTCAAAGCCTCACCTTGAGTCAGTGAAGCTTGAGGTTGAGGATGTCCTAAAATGGACACCTCTGCCAGCGGTATTAGCACTCCTCCTCCATCCAGAGCTGCTGCTCCACAGGCGTCCTTGTCCTATCAGAGAGGAGTGTGTGTAGAGGTATGTGTGTGTTGAGTAGACCGTAGAAGTGCTGAGTCAACCAGGGCACCCAGTGGACAGACCAAATAGAGATAGATGATACGCAGCTGAAGGACAGTCCACACTTCTCCTCTCTCTTTTTTTAGAGTGAGCATGGTGGAACATTATTCTTATATAGTCTGTCGAAGAGCAAATGTGTCTGTGTGTCTGTGCATGCAGCTGGACTTCCTTCCTTCTGTAGGATTGTGGTAGATGTCTCTGTTGTGTAGGGCTGTGATGGTTATGGAATTTCAGGCAGTGGTTATTTGTCAGGCAAATGTCCACGGTCACTCTTGTAACCGTTCAAATAGCAAAATTAAGGAACACTGATTTTCTCCTCTACTCTCGGTCTGCTTTGCAGCAGCACCACACAGTTCCTAAACTAAGAGGCACAACATCGCGCGACCTCCGGGAACGCTTGTGAAGCAGACCAAGGTTTGGAGTTTGAGAAGCCAATGAGAGAAGAAAAAAAAGATTATTCCTGAAATTTCTCAAAATATAAAGGCACAACCTAAAATGTCTTAAGTAGTTGAACATGTTATTAATCCAACCTTGTGAAAGTGACAAACAACTTTATATCGAAGGAGTGCCTTTGATTTGACAGCCTGCCCATGCCCAGTTCGCGACCGTTGGACCCGATGACGTGTTTCTATGCATGAGCTTAGCTAGCCAAAGTCGCCATGACATCGCCTACAAGTGTGATCGGGGATTTCTATTGGAGAAGCAGTTTTAGCGTATCTTCCTACATCTACTGTCTTTGGTAGCACATTGTGTTCCATTGTCTAGCAACTGCAGTAAACAACTATCACTCAGTGGTCATGCAGCTGCAGTGCAGTCACAGTTTCACTGGATGTATAAATCTGAAGCATCCTGTTGGCCTTTCCACTCACCACCAAATATGCCCAGTTGCCGGCAGTTGGAGAAGTTGGAGCGAGATGGATTTTGGCCGACATTCTGCAAATGTTCTCATCGATTAAACATTTGATCTCAATACAGTTTTCAAAAATCTGTTACGAACAGAGTGGACTAAGTTTTGTAGACTTTACCCTTTGCCAAATGTTTTAAAGATTGCGTTGTTTAGAAGAAGTGCAAGGGCCAATGGAATTATTGCACACGCGCATTTCACAGAGTAGACGTTCCCTAACAGAAATGTGCAAATACATGCTAGAATGCACCAATAGGATCTCGCTAGCTCGTGATTGGCTCTGCTCACCTCCTTGCTTGTTCTGCCCACTGATTAATTTGCTCCCCATTGGAAACGATAGGCTGTGGTCTATCTTGGGTTAGTTATAACAATCTTTGGTGCAGCTACATATACTTGACATTCACTAGTCTAGCATGGATCTCAAATTTGGTATTCATCACTTTGTCTCCGATTCACATTCACTTTATGTCCACACTGACTAAGAATGATATTTGGTAGTTAATTTCAGCAGAGATGATGTCTTTAAGCATCATTTTTGCATCTTTGTAAACCGGATAAAACATGTAGCCAGGGCACTATGCATACTAAGTCACGACTTCCGCCGAGGCTGCCTCCCCTCCTTGTTCGGGCAGGTTTCGGCTTACTAGCTACTGCCGATCCATTTATCATCACTCCATTTGTCTTGTCTTCAATCACACACACCTGGTCCTTATTCCCTCATTAGTCATGGAATAAGTGTTCCCTCTGCTTCCTTGTCTGTGTGGGTGATTGTTTATTGTGGAGGTTAGTGAAGCTCGGTGGAGCTCGTGTATTGTGTATCGACGGGAGTATTTCCCGTGTACCTTGTATTTTCCAGTGCACCTGTTTTGTGCCCTGGAGTGTGTTTGACGCATTTCTGTATTTTGCGGATTAAAGCCTGTTATTCTGTGATTTACCCTCCTGCGCCTGACTTCTTCAACACCACCTCATCACAGAATCACCCACCCGGACATATGGAGTCAGTGGGAGAGACGCACATGCCTGGAGTCGTGGAACGGGTCCAGGAGTACTCAACTATGCTAGCCAGCTTGGGTGAAGCGATGGGTCGCGTTCTTCAGGTCGTCCAACGCCTGGAGAGGAGAGAGCCCGATCCGTTGAGACCAGCTGGTCAACCGGATCCCGCCACCTACACCCCAGCACCCGGAGTGATCCAGATTTCCCGACCAAGAGAGTTCGATGGGACAGCGGCGCTGTGCCAAGGATTCCTTCTCCAACTGGAGCTCTACTTCTCCAGCATCCAGCCGGTTCCATCGGAGCGGGAGAAGGTGTCCGCCCTCGTCTACTGCCTCTCGAGGAAAGCCCTGGAGTGGGCCAACGCGGTGTGGAACGAAGGAGGAGCCGCGTTGGAGAACTACAGGGAGTTCACTCGCCTCTTCCGGGCGTTCTTCGATCACCCGCCCGAGGATCGAGAGGTGGGCGAGCGGCTGGTCCACCTGAGGCAGGGGACGAGGACTGCGCAGGACTTCGCATTGGAGTTTCGAACTCTGGCAGCTGGTTCCGGGTGGCACGAGCGGGCCCTGATCGACTAGTTCCGGTGCCATCTGCGAGAGGATGTCCAACGGGAGCTAGCCTGCCGTGACACCATGTTGTCCTTCTCGCAACTGGTGGACATGGCCATTTGTTTGGACAACCTGCTGGCAACCAGAGGACGTCCTGGAGGAGGTCTGCCCGTTTCCATCCCGGCCGACTCGGATCCAGAACCGATGGAGATGGGTGGAACCGCTAGCTGAGAGAGCGGAGGACGACAGCGCCAGTGGCACACTGGTGGCGCAAAGGGACATTTCACCACACGTTGTCGTCAACGCTCTTCTGGGTTTGGAGGCGGCAGGCAGGGCACTCTCGCATCACCCCAGGTATCGAACACCCACACTTGTTCAGAGCCCTCTGCTGCACTTTAAAATACTTGTCTCCTTTCCTGAGCACATGGTAGTTCCCCAGTGTAAGGCGCTAGTCGATTCAGGCGCAGCTGGGAACTTTATGGACAGGGCATTCGCACACCGTATAGGCATTACATTGATTCCCCTTTCCATTCCACGCCCCATCAGAGCACTTGATAGTCGACCATTAGGGTCCGGGTTGGTTAAGGAAGTTACTGCACCAGTCACCATGATTACCTAAGAGACTCGTTGTGAGCAGGTTACTTTTTCCATTATTGAGTCTCCTGCTTTCCCTGTGGTATTAGGTATCCCTTGGCTAGCACTCCACAACCCCACCTTCTCATGGCCACAGAGGGTTCTCACGGGGTGGTCGCGAGAGTGTCAGGGTAGGTGTCTAGGTGTTTCCGTTGGTGCAACCACGGTGGAAAGTCCAGACAGTACCTCCACCGTGCGGATTCCCCCTGAATACCTCCATCTGGCGCAAGCGTTCTCTAAAACGCAGGCGACTAAATTACCACCTCATCGGACGGGGGATTGCGTGATAAACCTCCGGGTAGACGCTGTACCTCCCAGGAGTCATATATACCCCCTGTCACAGGCTGAAACGGTGGCTATGGAAACATATGTCACGGAGTCCCTGCACCAGGGGTATATACGTCCCTCCACTTCACCCGCCTCCTCGAGTTTCTTCTTTGTGAAGAAGAAGGACGGAGGTCTGCGCCCGTGCATTGATTATCGACCACTGAACAGGGAGACGATAAGATTTAGTTATCCTCTCCCCCTCATTCCTTCAGTGATTGAATCAATGCATGGGGCACGCTTCTTCACCAAATTAGATCTCAGGAGTGCGTACAACCTGGTGCGTATCCGAGAGGAAGATGAGTGGAAGACAGCATTCAGCACAACCACGGGGCATTATGACTACCTGGTGATGCCCTATGGTTTGATGAATGCTCCCTAAGTTTTCCAGTCCTTTGTGAACGAGGTGTTTCGGGGCATGCTTGGTCGCGGTGTAGTGGTCTACATCGATGACATCCTGGTGTATTCCACTACGCACGCCGAGCATGTGTCCCTAGTTCGCAAGGTGCTGGCCCGACTGTTGGAAAATGAACTTCATGCTAAGGCAGAGAAGTGTATGTTTTTCCAGCAGTCCGTCTCCTTCCTTGGATAACGCATTTCCACCTCAGGTGTGGAGATGGAGGGAGATCGCATTTCAGCCGTGCGTAATTGGCCGACTCCAACCACTGTTAAGGAGGTGCAGCGCTTCCTTGGCTTTGCCAACTACTATCTGAGGTTTATCCGGGGCTTTGGCAAGGTCGCAGCTCCCATTACCTCCCTGTTGAAGGGTGGGTCGTCCCGGCTCCGCTGGTCTGCTGAGGCTGACCTGGCCTTCAGCAAACTGCGGGGTCTGTTCACCTTAGCCCCAGTACTGGCCCACCCCGATTCATCACTACCGTTCGTAGTGGAGGTGGATGCGTCCGAGGTTGGGATAGGAGCTGTCCTGTCTCAATGCTCGGGTACGCCACCCAAGCTCCGCCCCTGTGTGTTCTTCTCGAAGAAGCTCAGCCCGGCGGAGCAGAACTACGGCATTGGTGATCAGGAGCTGTTGGCTGTTGTCCGAGCCTTGACCGTGTGGAGGCATTGGCTCGAAGGGGCAAAACACCCTTTCCTCGTCTGGACGGACCACCGTAACCTGGAGTACATCCGGGCAGCGAGGAGGCTGAATCCTCGCCAGGCCAGGTGGGCCCTATTCTTCACCCGGATTGATTTCACTCTATCATACATCCCGGGTACGAAGAACGTGAAGGCAGACGCGCTGTCCCGGATTTATGACACAGAGGAGAGACCCAGCAACAACACTCCCATACTGCCGGCCTCCTGCATTGTGGCGCCGGTAGTATGGGCAATGGACGCGGATATAGAGCAAGCATTACGCACGGATCCCTCTACACCTCAGTGTCCAAATGGGCTACAGTACGTGCCTGCTCTTATCCGTGATCGTCTGATCTACTGGGCACACACGTCACCCTCCTCTGGTCACCCAGGTATCGGTCGTACAGTGCGCTGCCTGACCGGAAAAATACTGGTGGCCTACCTTGGCTAAGGACGTGAGGGTATATGTCTCCTCCTGCTCAGTCTGCGCCCAGAGTAAGGCACCTAGGCACCTCCCAGCTGGTAAGTTACAACCTTTACCAGTTCCACAACGACCATGGTCTCACCTAAGTGTTGATTTTCTAACTGATCTTCCCCTCTCCCAAGGTAACACCACCATCCTGGTCGTTGTGGACTGCTTTTCTAAAGCCTGCCGCCTCCTTCCTCTGCCCGACCTCCCCACGGCTCTGCAACTGCGGAGGCCCTGTTTACACACGTCTTCCGGCACTATGGGGTACCAGAGGATATAGTGTCTGACCGAGGTCCCCAGTTCACGTCCAAGGTCTGGAAGGCATTCATGGAACGTCTGGGGGTCTCGGTCAGCCTGACCTCTGGGTTCCACCCCGAGAGTAATGGGCAGGTGGAACAGGTAAATCAGGACGTGGGTAGGTTCCTGCGGTCCTACTGCCAGGACCGGCTGGGGGAGTGGTCGGTGTTCTTGCCATGGGCAGAATATGCCCAGAACTCTCTCCACCACTCCTCCACTAACCTAACGCCTTTCCAGTGTATTCTAGGTTACCAACTGGTTCTGGCACCGTGGCACCAGAGCCAGACCGAGGCTCCTGCGGTGGATGACTGGTTGCTGCCCACGTTCACCTCCAACGCGCCGAGCATCGTCAGAAGGCCAACGCTTACAGCCACCGCAGTGAGGCCCCCGTCTTTATACCGGGGGATCGGGTCTGGCTCTCGACCCGGAATCTGCCCCTCCGCCTGCCCTGCCGGAAGCTGAGCTCGCGGTTTGTGGGGCCGTTAAAAGTCCTGAGGAGAGTCAACGAGGTCACTTATAGGTTATTACTTCCCCCTGATTACCGTATTAAACCCTCGTTTCATGTGTCTCTCCTCAGGCTGGTGGTATTTTGTCCGCTCCAGGAGGCTGAGGTGCGGGTGGTCCCTCCACCTCCTCTGGACATCGAGGGGGCCCCGGCGTACTCTGTCCGTTCCATCCTGGATTCGAGGCGTCGGGTGGGGGGCCTTCAGTACCTCGTGGAGTGGGAGGGGTACAGTCTGGAGGAACGGTGCTGTGTCCCGGTGAGGGATATCCTCGATCCCTCCATGTTACGGGATTTCCACCGTCGCCATCCGGCTCGCCCTGCTCCGCGTCCTCCTGGCCGTCCCCGACTGTCACGACTTTCGCCGAGGCTGCCTCCCCTCCTTGTTCGGGCAGGTTTCGGCATTCGGCGTCACCGGCTTACTAGCTACTGCCGATCCATTTATCATCACTCCATTTGTCTTGTCTTCAATCACACACACCTGGTCCTTATTCCCTCATTAGTCAAGGTATAAGTGTTCCCTCTGCTTCCTTGTCTGTGTGGGTGATTGTTTATTGTGGAGGTTTGTGAAGCTCGGTGGAGCTCGTGTATTGTGTATCGACGGGAGTATTTCCCATGTGCCTTGTATTTTCCAGTGCGCCTGTTTTGTGGCCTGGAGTGTGTTTGACGCATTTCTGCGTAAACCTGTATTTTGCGGATGAAAGCCTGTTATTCTGTGATTTACCCTCCTGCGCCTGACTTCTTCACCATCACCTCATCACATACTAGGCTACAAATACAGGTCATGCTAGTGTTACAGCATCAAAGGGAGCACATTTTTAAGGAGAGAGTGCACGGAGAAAGGTAGAAAAACTATTGTTTATAATTCATTTACACTACTGCTATTGGGTTTTTGGATATATTTACTTAAATGTTTTTCTTCATCCATAATCCTCGGTTACAAGGTTAGACAATTACCATGCCAGCCCTAATGTTGTGTACTGTGCAGTGAAAGCTCCAGGCAGACCCGTGGCTCTCCTGTCTAAGTTATAGTGAGATGTTTGAAGAGAGAAAACCACCGCTTTCAAGACAAGCAAACTCTGGAGAAATGATGTTCCTCCTCGGCTGTTTGCTGTGGGATCTCACCGTGAGATTGGACTGATCACATGACACCCCAGCCCAATCTCTCAGGCCGCTCGGAAAGCATTTACTAAATATTTAACTTTAATTTAGATCCCAGCGCCCGGGAGGTAATTGTATTCCAACGACCTGACCTGAAACTTTGTGAATAATATAAGCCTATCAGTTAGCCACTTAGATATCGTTTCATGAATTAAGCAGCCATAGGCGGATGACCTTCAGAGGAAGACAAAGAGGTTGTATATATTAATGCTATCTATATTAAGTGTTTCCATTATGAGCATAACATTTTCATGTTATTATCGAAGAAATATGAAATATTAAATTATCTTAGATTAAGGGGAACTACGTACATTTTCACTCATTCAGCTACCTCCATCACCTCTCTTTCTCTTTGGGTGGAGAGGGGTTAAAAGCAGACCCCCAGATTGATGCAGCTCTCTCTGCCACAGCCATTCACTATCACCCCATCCCCCCTTTGCTCTACACCTCTCCTCCCCCCTTCTCACTCCATATTGCCTTGCCTCACTCCTTTACCGCTGCAGGTGGAGCCTCTTATCATTGATTTTCTCTTTTCTCTCCTCTTTCTCATCACTCGCTGGAGCCCTTCTTAACTTATCTGGCTTCGACACAACAATGCTGCAGAAAGAGGGCACCCAAGGACAGATTAGATTGTTTTGGGGATCTTCGGTCCTTTTCTCTATTTCTTTCACTCTGTGTTTCTCTGCTGTTGCCTTGTTCCCTTTCTCTCTTTATACTGTAGGCCTACATCTGAATCAATCTCTGCCATTTGCCTCCACTGCTATGCTTGTTATGTACTGCAAAATAATAGACTCTCTCTCTCTTTCTTTCTCTCCCTCTCCCTCGCTCTTTCTTGGTCTCTGTGCTTCTTTCTGTGGTAGTGAAGAATAGACTTCACCATGGAAGGATTTCAGGATTGTGTGTGTGTGTACTCCTAGCGTCTCTCCTGTCTAAGCCATGGTAATTACAGTGCTCCACTGCCTCTGTAGAAGTCAATGAACCTGAACTAATTGTCTCTCTCTACATGGAAGTCAACTATTGTGTCAATTCCCCTGCGACACTGCAATCACTGCTGAACGAGCCCTTGCATTCTTTATCAGTGCATGTGTGTTTGTTCCCAGTGCATGCCAGCATGTGCGCGTATGTGTGTGTGTGAGTTGTGTTTTTTTCCACGGGCTATTGAGTTCTACCACGGGTAATTGAGCATAGGAATGTTGTTTGCTTATTTGAAACTCATCCTTTTCTGCTTTTAATTTGTAACATATACTTATAGTTAGTAACAGCGTGACATGATCTCTCATTTCAAACTGATAATAGCTCTGAGTTCTGTGAAATTATAATGGCTTAAACAGCTAACATATTTCCAAGATGCAATAATGTCTGTTTTAAACATTTTTCCAACTCAAACTGTGTCGGCTCTGTTTCGGCTGTTATCAATTGAAATGGCGTCCCATGCTAAACTCAGACTCCGTCTCAAGGGCAACGTGTAGCTAACCGTCTCACAATGTTGCAGAATCTGTCTTTCTTTTTCTGAGGAGAAATGTTATCATTAACTCTGGTTAGGCTCAAACCACTCTGACCACACTGGCGGTTCATGGGACGATGCCAGCTTAACCCAAACTGCTGAGGCCTCTGGGTAATGTGTAACGCTGACATAACATTGCAGAAACCCATGTGACATGAGCGCTATCTTAGGTTAAATTGGGTTAACCTCAGACCTCAGTGGGAGGGGGGTGATAGTTGTGTGGAAGGTGCTATGGGCCTGGGCGAACGAGGACCATAGTGAGATTCTGAGTTAGATTTAGCCAGCGGATGCCTGGGTTAGCTAATTGCTGTGTGGGATCTGGGATGGTTTAGGATGGGAGGTTTTGGAACAGAGGTCAGAGATACTGTAGCTAGATCGACTCCAAACTATTCTTACCCCTTGTTCTACTGGAGCTGACTGAGCTACAGTAGGGGAGGTTAAAGTCACTGTGGCAACCACATCCTCTGCTAATGCCGTGGTAACATTCCTCCAGGCCTGTCTGTCTGTCTGTCTGCTTTGTAAGAAAAAAACTAACAATTATATTTGTTTCTGGCCAAATAACCATTAAAATCTAGAAAAAGAGGAGGGAGAGTGAGAGAAAAGACAAAGTGAGAAAGTGAGAGGGCAAGAAATAGAGAGGGAGCTGACACTAGTGATGGTCATTCCGAGTATTTTCGTTAAGATGGACCTTTTGGCTCCATTCACCTAAAAGAGCCGTTAATTTGACTCCCAAACTGCGCTTCGTTCAGTAGTTGTCACGCCCTGACTCAGGGGACGCTTATATGTTGAGTCAGGGTGTGTGTATTCCTTGTTTTGTTAGTTCTATATTGTACAATCTAGTATGTCTATTTCTATGTTGGCCGGTGTGGTTCCCAATCAGAGGCAGCTGTCGCTCGTTGTCTCTGATTGGGGACCATACTTAGGCAGCCTATTGGCACTAGTGGGTTGTGGGATCTTGTTCCGTGTGAGGTATGTTGTTTGTCTACCTTGGACTTCACGTTTCGTTTCATTTGTTGTTTTGTCGTGGTGTTTATTCAGTATAATAAACATGTATGCATATCACGCTGCGCCTTGGTCCGTCCCGTCTGTAAACGATCGTGACAGTAGTGTATAAAGAATTATGGAAAACCATGAAAAATAGCACATTTCTACAAAGTTGCAGACCATTATTTCAGATAGTGAAATATGAGTTTTAGTACATTTGTTACCTGACGAAATTAGATCGCTTGCAAAAAAAATTGATACTTTTTTCACACATTGCAAAAATTAGCAAGTTCCAGAATGAGGCTCTCTCCTCACAACCTATTGTTCCTGCAGTGACAAATTACCATCTTCAGAGAATGTTTTTATAACTGATCTACAGGTAATGGTTGTCTGGAGCCTAAAAAAACGGTGGTAGTAGTAGTAGAATGCAAATCAGGGAGCCAAGTGAACGGCTCTTTCGCAGATGTGAGTCGGTTCCCAACGTTCACCATAAAGATCTACTAAAAAAGAGCTGTTCGTTCGTGAACGACCCATCACTAGCTGGAACGGGAGAGGGGGAAAAAGGGAGAGAAAGTGCGAGGTAGATGTAATGGGACAGGGAGAGGTCGTTAACGTGATCCTTTTGTTCATTAAATTGGCTCGAGCGTAGTTATTCCCACTAAAACAGCACGCATGCAATTAGTGGGCAGACAGAAAGAAAGAGCCAGTGCTTGGCATGCCAGTCGCGTGCTTTAACAGTCTTTTGGCACTAGTTAGATTCGGTTTCCGTGTTTAGAGTGACTAAATTGGGCTACTGTTGTCTGCTGGCTCACACTCCCCTCCATGATGTGTCCAACCTCAGTGCCTCTGTGGTACTGACGTTTTCTCCCCTAATAGACCCACTGTGGCCTCTCTATTTTATGTAGTTTGGGTATTATTCATTCATTCAAAGAAATTATTCATTTTGGCCAACAAAATAATGTAGAGATGTCTGGAAAGAGGAGTGAGGGTTTGACCTGTACAGTGAAGGAGAAGGATATGGTGAGGGAAGGAGAGAGGGGTTTAGATGTAGACTTCTGTCTCCTTGTGGGGATGCTGTTGTTTACTGTGGCCTTTACTGAGAAATGCCACACAGAGCACTTGGGCAGAGCAGGACACATCCTCAGGGCAGAGCCCGGGGCCGCAACTTCTAGGACAAACACACTCACCTAACGCGCACACATGCATAATACACACATTAGACTAAACCTACTGATAACACAGACACCAGACTTGACTCACAAAACACACTTAGGAGCAGAAACATCAAACAGACACACACAAACCAACTTCCTGTGTTTGTACAAATGCCTAGTCTCTGTATCATATCCCATCCTAAATGTATATGAAGCACTAAACACTTCAAAACCATTCGAGTCGAGCAGCAAAGAGCTGAAGTGTATACTGTAGGGTTCAACCAGCAGTCAACCCTTTTAGATCACACACAACCTCTCTCCCTCCACTTAAGAGCTGCAAATCAAATGTCTCCAAACTTTTAAAAACCTACTTCCTAGAAATAACAATAATAATGTCTAGCTTTGTCGGCGGCCCTCTATTTAGTGTTCTTTTCGTTCTCTGCTGCTGTTGTTGTTGTAGTAAAGCATAACCTGGACCTTTGATCCTGGTTACTTACTCTGATAGAAACATTTCTTTCACCTGTTGGAGAAAAACATGTTTAAGCGCAGCATTGGCCTTTTTCACTTCAACACCTTTTGTGATCTCTGCTGGAATGAGTCATTGCCGGTATCAGCCAGAGAGAGCTTCAAGAGAAAAAGGACAAATGCCTTTTCTTCTTTTTTTTAATAGTCACAGCTGGCATTTGACTCATTTCCCCCGTCTCCGTTGGTGTTTTTACATTGTGTGTCTCTGGGAGCGAGGGCGGGAATAGCCTGCTGAACTAGGGCAGCAAGACGCTGACATTTACACTCAAAGGCTAATGGGATGCCTGAATCGGCCTGCGTTAGCCGCTTTGTTTGGCCGCTCAGATCAGGGCCGGGCGCTAGCCCACACTAGCTCCATCTCTCTGGCTCTGTGTCTAAGGCCTGATGATGTGGACTCTCCAGACAGAATCGCATTCAAAGACTGGGGGCTAATTCTCTTATTTTCTGCCCTTTATGTCTGGATGTCGTTAGCTGGCTCTGTGCGACTGCCTGGGTCTCCGGCGGCCAGGGCTGAGGAGTCTCAACTCATCTCTACTCGTCTCACACCATGAGAGGTCTGTCGGGAGAGAGCTAAAGAGAATCACAGATGCTCTTTCTTAATGTAACCAGGGACTCCAGTTTCTGCCCCTTAGAGTTGTAAAGCAAAATACTTTTTTTTAGACCAGTCATATTCTCCATATCCAAAGGCTATGTTGTGAAAAATATCCATAACGATGATAGTAATACCCCCCTTGAGGTTAAGATGTTGAAATGATCTCAGTTCTCCTCTGAGATGCTTCAGCTTGACCTATCAGCTTGACCTATTGTCTGTCTCCCGGGGTGAAGGCTGCTGCCTATCGGAGTCTGAAGACTCATTTTACATCATAGCTCAAAGGCTACCATGATCCCTGTGGTGTGTTTGCTGGGCTCAGATTCAGCATTTTAGAAGATTATCACAGGCGCATTTCGACATTTGTATGTTATTTTTGGTATTTTATTTGAATCCCCATTAGCTGTTGCGATAGCAACAGCTACTCTTCCTGGGGTCCACAAATGGTAATAGAGGAAGAATAGCGGCAGAGCATTGATGAAGAAGATCTGATCGTGCTTAGACAACGTCTACAACGTCTTTCGTGATTAGATATTTACTTTATCCACATTTCTTTTTAAATACAGTATTTTATTTTGTTCTCACTTCCATTCTATTTCAGTGTTAAAGCATGTCTGTCTATGAGGGATTGGTGAGTGAGATGGAGAGTGTTCTTAACTGTCAGTGGGTGCTTCATACTAATGACAACAGCTCATTCCTCTGTAAACGTGAGCCTCTCACAGACTCCAGTGTTCTTAATGAAGGAGGGAGAGAGAGCGAGAGATGCAGAGAAAGATACAGAGAGAGAGTCAGAGAGAGGGTTTGTTTCGCTCAGGGAAATATCAACGTAATTAGGAGCAGCATATCATTTACAAATCAGGGTTGACATTTAAGAGGCTCACTAGGAATAACACAACATTTCACTGATGCATGATGGGAATGATTTCTTCATGCTGGGGAGAGAACAAGTGTGTGTCTTACCAGGTATTGTAATCAATGTTGCAGTAGCACAAACTCTGCTGGGGAGACTAAAAGTGCGTCCCAAATGGCACCGCTACTTTTGTCCAGAGCCTTATCGGTCTGTAGCATTTGCTGCCCTATTGTTCCTGCATGGTCAAATGTAATGCATTAAATAGGGAATAGGGTGGCATTTGGGATGCAGACCGAGACAACCTTTTTCTGACCAGACTCTTAGTTAAGGGAATCATGACCTATTAGGTTGTTAGGACAGCACTCCAGGACAGTCTTAGCTGAGCTCAGATCTGTTTTATAATCAGCTATTTATGACATCAGTAGTATGCTGTTTTAAAACCTCTCCAGTGGCCTGTCCTTACAGAGAAGGAGACGGGTACAAACAACGCTAGTGTTCGACTCATACTCTTCCCAGTGGGGTGTATGTGTGCGCATCTGTGTCTTTGTCTTTGTATCTGTGTATCAGTGTGTGTGATGTGAAAGTGATGGAAACAGACTTGCAAGTGTCTGCATTACATAACATGCGCCTGCATCAAAACAAAGAGAAAAATAATGTCTGTATTTGAGGGAGCGTAAGCCTTTAGCTGTCTCCTTTGGCGTTTAGTCCTGTTCCAGTGTTTATTCTGGGCCTGTTTGGGACACCACAATGGCTTCGTGTGATATAGAACCATCTGTTCCCATCATATCACTGCATCTATGATCCCGTTAGACTGAGCTGTGGTGAGCTACGGTACAGCGTCCCAGATAGGACAGCACGTAAACAGAACAAAGTAGCACTGTGTCACTCCTAGACAGCCCTGCTTGTTACTGTATTACTGCATTATATCACTGGAGTAGAAGGGAAAAGAGGGATGCTGTCGACTCACACAACTGATACAATTATTGTTTTCAACCTTTATTTATCCAGGTTTGTCTCACTGAGATTACATTTCTGTCACGAGATACCTGATACATAAGAGCATCAGTCTTAACACTGGGTCCATAGCTCAAACCCCTTTGTACAAAAACATACGTTACATTACATATGCAAACTGTACAGAGGAATACTGAGTTTCAGTAACATCAGCACGCAAGGGAAAAACGTACATGTGAGCGCGAGCCCTCCAGAAGACCCTAAATCCACTCCCTTGTCCCCCCTACCATGAAAACAGTCAAGACCCACCGTATGAGAGGGAGATGGATACTCTGAGCCTCTCATATCCATCAGGTGTAGATGGTCTTTAAGTGCCGTGGGGAGATGCTGCTAGTCTATGATTAAAGTGGAACTAGATGACTGGGGAGACGGATTCCTCCTCCACTTCTCTTTGCGAAGCCTAATAAATAAGAATATCCTCCTACCGGGGGGCAATAAATACACATTAAGTACAATTATTCCTGTGCTTCATAAGTGGTGTTTCAGTGGTATCAGCACGGTGGGCTTACACAAGCTTTTATTGTTATTGATGAAGGCCACAGAGACCAGCTGTGGTTCAGATGCTGTAGCTAGCGCGCCGCCAAATGCTAGTGGAGTTAGTCAGTGTATATCTTCTCTGTAACTCCGTGGGAGTGTATTAATGGGTTGCATGTCGCGTCACAATATTGTTATGAAGATTCTCTTGAGCTTTGGTGCCCGACTTAACGTTCTAGTTAATGCATTCTCAATTGGTGCTGATGAAGATTTGGTCTAAAGTGCATTATAGTGGCTTGGAAACACGATGACATTTCAAAAGGAGGCAAATAATTTGTAGGAAAACCTCTTGTCACCATTGTGATTTTAGATGCAGTATAACTTTATCTAGCTAAGAATGAGGGGACAGCACCAGATTTGTAAAAACTAACGTTAGCATTGCTAGCTATGCTGAACAAAAATATAAACGCCAAAAATATAAACCTCCCTGCAGGTGAAGAAGCCAGATGTGGGCTGGCATGGTTACATGTGGTCTGTAGTTGTGAGGCCGGTTGGACGTACCGCCAAATTCTCTAAAACGACGTTGGAGGCGGCTTATGGTAGAGAAATGAACATTAAATTCTCTGCCAACAGCTCTGGTGGACATTCCTGCAGTCAGCATGCCAATTGCGTGCTCCCTCAAAACTTGAGACATTTGTGGCATTGTGTTGTGTGACAAATCTGCACATTTTAAAGTGGCCTTTTATTGTTTAATAAAATCATGATGTTTAATCAGCTTCTTGATATGCCACACCTGTCAGGTGGATGGATTATCTTGACAAAGGATAAAATACTCCCGAACAGGGATGGAAACAAATTTGTGCAAAAAGTTTGAGAGAAATAAGCTTTTTGTACAAATGGAACATTCCTGGGATCTTTTATTTCAGCTCATGAAACATGGGACCAGCACTTTACATGTTGCGTTTATATATTTGTTCAGTGTATTTTTGACAAACTTTGCTAGCTAATGGCAACATTGCTATCTCTCTAAGGTAATTTTGACAACATCAGTTTCCTACTAATTATTTGCGTACTTTAGCAATGCCATTGTATTTCCAGGCCACTATAGTGTCATTTAGACAAAATATTAATTAGCCTCCATTAAGAATGACTGGGCACCACTCTACTTTTTGGGCACCAGGCGTCTTCAGAACGTTCATAACAACATTATGACACGACCGAGTGACGGAGATGCAACCCATGAATAGAGAGCACTTGTGAGTTATGTCACCCTGGTTTTTCTCTCAATGCATATTAAAATCAAAACTCTCATACAATACACACATCCATGTACACAAGCACCCACCTTGATACGTGTTTAGCCTGACTGTGTTTAGCCTGACTGTGTTTGTGGTAAATGCAATACTTTCTTGAAGAATGTAATAACAGCATTGTGTTTGACTGACAGACTGTGATAGGTAATCTCACAGAGGAATCAGCCATATCTACTCTTCCTCCTCTTCCTCCCCCTCTATAAGTCATTGTGCAGCAGTAGCTGACTACATACCAGGGCTTTGTGCTTTAGCCTAGAGCCTTTTTCACAGGCCTGCAGTGGAACCCCGTAATGGCCCAGAGCTCAAATCCAGGTCATATATATACATCAAACACACAGACGCACACTGAATCTCCATTAAGCCCCATTAGAAAGAATGACCCGTTATTTCTCTACCATACTTTTGAGCGGGGGAAAGGAGAAAATGATTTCAGTGTTTCTTTTATACATTTCAGAAAATGATTGGCACCACAGACGCTCTTTAATATCCACATGCCACTCCATCAGCCAAGCGTGTGTGTGAGTGCTTGCATGCATGCCTGATTGTGTTTAGCCTGCAAGATGTATGCCTAGTATGTGTTATGTGGATTTCAGCTGGGGATTGTGTCTGCATGTAATCTATCTGTCCTGATCCAAACAAAGTGTATTTAATAAAGACCAGCTCCAGAGTGCATTTAGGATCCCCCAATGTATCTATCCCAAATGGACAGCTGTCACAGCCTGGCTCTTTCTAATCCCTCTCTCCCTCTATCCACGGATCCAGTAGAGGGAGGAGTTATAGACAGGCCAGACCCAGGATACTGTACAGTATATGGGTGTGTGCCTGACCCATCCCTGGTACGTAACCTTATCCCCCCAAAACAAATGGGTTATGATCCACCCTCCAGCACCTTATAAAGCCGTAAAATTGATTTACTGTAGGCCATGGGAGACCAAATGTTTTTTTTTCCTTAATGTTTTCATTATCTGACCTCAATCCATTGTCCAGCTGCATCACCCCCAAACTGTGACAGATATTCTGACATAAGAAATACATTCTTCCCCAAAATAATAAAGCAATATGAAGAATTTGAAAACCTAATTAGTGAAGACAAACTTATATACATACTTGGTGAAAAACCAAAATGCTGTGTTTTAGCAGCCAAATGTGTGGCCTCCTGCCACAACCTGAGGGATAGTCTGTGAGAAGTACAGTGGGATTATTCAACCTGAGGGATAGTCAGTGAGAAGTACAGTGGGATTATTCAACCTGAGGGATAGTCAGTGAGAAGTATAGTGGGATTATTCAACCTGAGGGATAGTCAGTGAGAAGTACAGTGGGATTATTCAACCTGAGGGATAGTCAGTGAGAAGTATAGTGGGATTATTCAACCTGATGGACAGCCAGTGAGAAGTATAGTGGGATTATTCATAACTACCATTTAGATGTAATCTTGGCCGGCCAATTATCATGGCATAGCCTCGCATTACGATTCCATCATCAGCGTTAGTGTTGCACGGCAGCCGACAGAAGGCTTCAGAATTGGTCTGGCCATTTGTATGCAGCTCATGCCTGGCCTCTGTCTAGTTCAAACAAGCGAGAGAATTATAGATTTCACACTTAAAATTCAATCTGAATGGATGCATTTATTTATTTATAAAGGCCTCACATCGATTTCAATGCCCCCATATACACTGGTCGAATTTCCATCTCATGGCCTCGATTCACTACACTCTCTAACCAGTAGTGGACCATTATCTGTACTTACTGACCTATCTTCTCTGGGTAGAAAAGGGTTCCAAAGGCTTGTGCAAGCTTGTGTGAGTTTACAGTTTTTATTATGTACCTTGTGCTGGTTGAGCATGAAACTCTGGTGTGTGCGTGTGTGTGTGTGTGTATTTATCATGTATATTCCACTATGTGTACCTGGTGTTCTGGTGGAGCGTGAGTGTGTTGCAGTCAGAGCCAAGTGTGGCAGTTGGAGCGGTAAACCATGGCCCCCTGGGGTACGTCATGACTACACGCAAGTGTATGTTTGGCAGCCAGGGCTTCCTCCAGAGGTGGTAATGGTTCTTCTAGAGGGATCTACTGTATGTTTTGCACTAAGTGGTGAATGGTCTCATCTAGCCTGTTAATTCTGATTTATTCTATGTGAGTGCTTGCGTGCCACTCTGCTTGGTGTGCGGAGTGAGAGAAGGCTTTTCTCTTATCTTGCTACTCAGGTTGTGGAGAAGTATATACCCCCCTCCCTCCAACCCAGGGAAATGTGTCTTCCGAGATCCTTCACTCTGCCCCTCCTGACAGGAACACAATACCTCCATTAGTATTCTCCACGATGGACACCATCTCCAGCATTTGAAGTGCATGCAAGCTACAGCACTTCAAAGTTATCAGCTTGATTTGAATTTGTGAGAGAGATGGACACATTTGCAAATATGTGTGTACTACAAGTCTCTTTTAGTTGGGTTTTACATGATGACATTAGTTAGCTTGCAGGTGTGTTATATGAAACACTTAGCTGTTCTGCCTTTGTACTGTACCATTGTGACTTAAAGTGCCATTAACAGGGATCATCCACGTAGCATTGTCACTTAAGATTAGCCATATAGAACCTCTATAGTACTAGACGTTAAAGGGAGTTCTGAGGAGAGTTGCTTGAGAACAAAAAAGACAAGAGGAAAGTGACAATGTTTTTTGCGAAGCTGATAATCAATTTTGTCGCGAGGATCAAAAGGCAGAAAAACGCTGCCAGGGCGTCGCTATCTATCTATCATCTCTCTCTCTCTCGCTCTCTCTTTCTTTTTCTGTCTCTCTCTCTGCTCCGTCTCTAGCTCTAGCCATGCATATTCTGCACCTCCTGCCTGGGTCCATCTCTATACGGCCATCCATCAACATCTTTACATCCGACCGCCGGCATTTGTATTCCGATCCGTGTCCCCCCTGCTTTTGTCTTCCCCTCAATATCTCTCTCGCTCTCTCTCTCTCTCTCGCTCTCTCTCTCTCAATTCAGTTCAGTAGACTTTGACATGGCAAGTTGAATTACTTATGTTGTCAAAGTATACATACAACAACAATGGTGGGACCAACAGCAATAAGGCATCAATAATAATAGTAGTAGTGGAAATGTGATTACCTTTAACAACAACAACAGTATTAATGAGAATAATAATACATTAAAGCAATAGTAGTAGGTCTCTCTCTCTCTCTCTCTCTCTCTCTCTCTCTCTCTCTCTCTCTCTCTCTCTCTCTCTCTCTCTCTCTCTCTCTCTCTCACCCGTCCCTCCCTCCCATCTCTGTCAGAGTGTGGGCTTGGCTCAGCTCTCTCTCGCAGAACTCAGATCCTGATGACACATTGCGGTGTCTCAGTGGCGGTGACCCTGTCGGCCAGGTCACGGTGTGGTGGAAATCCCGCCATGGCTACATACCTGTCAGGGTGGGCAGACGGGGGTGACAACCACTGAGTCATGATCCACATGTAGAGAGCTGTTTTCAAACACACAGCTGATTGTTATGCACCATGTGAAAGAGAGAGAGAGAAAGAGAATGGGACACATCCAGGAGGTTTGCTTTTCTCTATTCTATATCTCCACCTTCATCTCGGTTTCTGTCCTCTACCTTGCCTCACCCCTTAGCCTGACATATATTGAAAGAGAGGGATTCAGAGAAAGACAGGGGGAAGAAGAGGAGGAGGAGGAGGAAAGATAGAGTGGGGTCATTAATTGCTGTGCGTGTAGAACACTGTTTGTTAGTTTTCCTCTCCTCCACTCCACGTAATTAGCAGGTTGTTTTGATTGGAACGCCTTTAATTAGCAGTTCATTAACGTTGTTTAATTAAACTCTCACCATGTGTTTAATAACTCTGCAGTGGAGCTCTGTTTAGTCTGGGCTCTAAGGGACTGAGTTAGCCCATGGAAAGGGCCTAGAGTTAGCCTGGGGAAAAGGCCTAAATGTAGCCCATACAGAAGGAAGGCTCCATGGGACTGGGGCCTGAAAGAAGTGCTCTATGAGACAGGACCTAGAGTAAACTCAGGGAAAGAGCCTAGAGTTAGGCCGGGTACAAGGAGGGCTATGGGTAGGATAGGATGTGTGGGGTTATGTTGGGCTAGGCCTACTGCATTTAGTGTAGGCAATCTTTACTGGGGGTATAATAGGTATTCATAAATGGGGTTGAAAAAGCATATGGTTAATAACACGTTAGCTAAATGGTCTGCATAATATGCATCCAATTATATTCAAACTCTTTTCTAGTTGAACAGTATGAACACCTTTAGTTGGTCTCAGATGCCTTAGCTATCCAGACAAAGAAAAACAACAGATATCCATGACGGATCTCAGTTCTATTGGGAACGCTTTCCATGTAGCTGAGAGGAGAGTGGTAAAAGCACTCACCGCTCTCTACCTTGTCGAAAGTGTGTCAGATGGTCACAGAGAGTGAGATAGAGAAATAAATAGATGGAGAAAGTGTTCCCTCTGTCCCTTAAGTTGTGTTAGAGGCTTTTGAATAGTGGAGCTGCACAGTTGACTAGCCGGACAAGACACTGTGATAAGACAGCCAGAGGAATGCCAAACCGACAAGAGACTACTCAGCGCTCTCTCTCTCTCTCTCTCTCTCTCTCTCTCTCTCTCTCTCTCTCTCTCTCTCTCTCTCTCTCTCTCTCTCTCTCTCTCTCTCTCTCTCTCTCTCTCTCTCTCTCTCTCTCTCTCTCTCTCTCTCTCTCTCTCTCTCTCTCTCTCTCTCTCTAATTCACCTTTTTTGCTCTCATTCTTTTGCTTCCAATCTCTCTGTTCTTTGACCCCCCCTCTTCTCTTTCTTTTCTTGTTCTCTTCCTCCCTTTGTGTCAAGGTCCATCTTTCATCTTTCATCTTTCCCGCTCCGCTCTCATGAATTCTTTCCTCCATATTCTTTATCCTAGCTTATTTTCTCAATTTCTCTTTCTGTCTCCATCTCTCTCCCTTTCTGTTGCTCTCCCACTCCTTCGCTCTCTGAGCAATAGCTGACAGACTCTCCCTCTAGCAGGGTAGTTTATTGAGGAGTGTGTGTATGTGTGAGCATGTGAGTGTGTGTGTGCGTGCGACGTAAGCTGTGATTGGGGGAGTCTGATTTTGTTTTCCTGGCACGTCGTGGAAGAGGGTAACAGGGAACAAAGTGTCAGTGTGTGACTGGGTGTGTGGAGAGAGAGACAGACAGAAATGGAGATGAAGAGCCAGTGGGAACCAGCCCAGCGTTTTAAGGCATGCCCCAGATTTGACACATGAGGGCCTTTAAGAGGCAGACATACACTGAGGGTACAAAGCATTAAGGACACCTTCGTAATATTTAGTTGCACCCCCCTTTTGCCCTCAGAACAGTGAATGAATTGAGGCATGCACTCTACAAGGTGTTGAAAGCGTTCCACAGGGATGCTGGCTCATGTTGACTCCAATGCTTCCCACAGTCAAGTTGGCTGGATGTCCTTTGGGTGGTGGACCATTCTTGATACACATGGGAAACTGTTGAGCGTGAAAAACCCAGCAGCGTTACAGTTCTTGACACAAACCAGTGCGCCTAGCACCTACTACCATACCCCGTTCAAAGGCACTAAAATATTTTGTCTTGGCCATTCACCCTCTGAATTGCACACATACACAATCCAGTTCTCAATTGTCTCAAGGCTTAAAAATCCTTCTTTAACCTGTCTCCTCCCCTTCATCTACACTGATTGAAGTGGATTTAACAGGTAACATCAATAAGGGATCATAGCTTTCACCTTGATTCACCTAGTCAATCTATGTCTTGTACTCCCTAATGAAAATACTTTGTCAAATGTACAATGTTAAACCATTCATTCGGCGTTATTCTTGGAATGGCCACTCTTGGACTTAAGCCTTTTTTTGGCCAAACTAAAAGGATAAAGCTCCAAATGCCTCTTGCTGTGAAAAGGAGGGCTTTTGATGCTCTGCAGTCTTACATTTAGCCTCTTTCTCTTTCTTTAGGCTTCCTTCTTGTTTGGTTTAGCCTTTGATAAACAAGGTCTTCTATTAACAGAATGTAATGTGTGTGTTTAGCGCTCAGCACACATTTGTTTTGGAAGTCAAAAGAAGGCGTCCGACAAAGCTGCAATGGCTGTGTTTTTATGTTCATGTGTTTATCTGCCCCTGCCGTGAACAATCAGCTCCTTCCGACCCCATAAGGAACCAAACAAACAGAGAACTGCTATTTTTTCTCTGCACACCTTCGCTACTGTGGCTGTGATGTATTGAATTATATTGCATGATGTCTGTTCTCCTCTGTGATGGGTACGATGATCCCACCGCTGCCGTTCTCTCTCGCTCCTCATGCCACATTTATATACATTAAGCCTCCATCTCCACAGAGTTGAATTAAATATCTGTTCAAATCCATCACTCATTCACTCCTCTCTTCCTCGGCTCTCTTCCTCCAGCTCTATTCCCAGCGGTTGTTACCGCTTCCGCTGCCTGGAGATGTGAGACACTCCCGTAGAGGAGTGAGCCTAGAAGCTTTCAGCCTTCCCAGCATTCCCAGATATCTCAGAGAAAGGGATTGTTTGGTAGTGGTGTATGGAAGGTAATTCTCTCTCTCAGTGTGTGAGGCAGAAACATTCATTAGGGAGTAGTGGAAGGTTTAGAATGGGGAAGGGTCTGAGTGTTGGGAGCAGTTAAGTGTCCTCTGGTTCAGGCCATTTGGTCATAGCAAAGTGATATTCTTACATTCACGGGCAGACACATACACCCACACGCAGGCACGCTCTTATCTACGTATGTGCACACACACACACACACACACACACACACACACACACACACACACACACACACTGAACTTAATGGAGTGAACTAGACCCTCCGCTCCTCTCAAAGTCAGCTGAGCAGGAGAGAGGGAAAGGTGAGGTACAGTTGAAGTCGGAAGTTTACATACACCTTAGCCAAATAATTACATTTACGTAATTTAGCAGACGCTCTTATCCAGAGCGACTTACAAATTGGTGCATTCAACTTATGACCACTTTATTTTTTTATTTTTTTATCGGAGGGGGGGTGGAGGGGGGGGGGTAGAAGGATTACTTTTATACTATTCCAGGTATTCCTTAAAGAGGTAGGGTTTCAAGTGTCTCTGGAAGGTGGTCAGTGACTCCGCTGTCCTGGCGTCGTGGGGGAGCTTGTTCCATCATTGGGGTGCCAGAGCAGCGAATAGCTTTGACTGGGCTGAACGGAACTGTGCTTCCATAGAGGTAGGGGGGCTAGCAGGCCAGAGGTGGATGAACGTAGTGCCTTCGTTTGGGTGTAGGGTCTGATCAGAGCCTGAAGGTAAGGAGGTGCCATTCCCCTCACAGCTCCGTAGGCAAGCACCATGGTCTTGTAGTAGATGCGAGCCTCAACTGGAAGCCAGTGGAGTGTACGGAGGAGCGGGGTGACATGAGAGAACTTGGGAAGGTTGAACACCAGACGGGCTGCAGCATTCTGGATAAATTGTAGGGGTTTAATGGCACAGGCAGGGAGGCCAGCCAACAGCGAGTTGCAGTAATCCAGATGGGAGATGACAAGTGCCTGGATTAGGACCTGTGCCGCTTCCTGTGTAAGGCAGGGTCGTACTCTCCGAATGTTGTAGAGCATGAACCTGCAGGATCGGGTCACCGCCTTGATGTTAGTGGAGAACGACAGGGTGTTGTCCAGGGTCACGCCAAGGCTCTTCGCACTCTGGGAGGAGGACACAACGGAGTTGTCAACCGTGATGGCGAGATCATGGAACGGGCAGTCCTTCCCGGGAGGAAGAGCAGCTCCGTCTTGCCAGGGTTCAGCTTGAGGTGGTGATCCGTCATCCATACTGATATGTCGGCCAGACATGCAGAGATGCGATTCGCCACCTGGTTATCAGAAGGGGGAAAGGAGAAGATTAGTTGTGTATCGTCAGCGTAGCAATGATAGGAGAGGCCATGTGAGGATATGACAGAGCCAAGTGACTTGGTGTATAGGGAGAAAAGGAGAGGGCCTAGAACTGAGCCCTGGGGGACACCAGTGGTGAGAGCACGTGGTGCGGAGACAGCTTCTCGCCACGCCACTTGGTAGGAGCGACCGGTCAGGTAGGAACGCAATCCAGGAGTGAGCCGCGCCGGAGATGCCCAGCTCGGAGAGGGTGGAGAGGAGGATCTGATGGTTCACTGTATCAAAGGCAGCAGACAGGTCTAGAAGGACAAGAGCAGAGGAGAGAGAGTTAGCTTTAGCAGTGCGAAGAGCCTCCGTGACACAGAGAAGAGCAGTCTCAGTTGAATGACCAGTCCTGAAACCTGACTGGTTTGGATCAAGAAGGTCATTCTGAGAGAGATAGCAAGAGAGTTGGCTAAAGACGGCACGCTCAATAGTTTTGGAAAGAAAAGAAAGAAGGGATACTGGTCTGTAGTTGTTGACATCAGTGGGATCGAGTTTTGGTTTTTTGAGAAAGGGTGCAACTCTCGCTCTCTTGAAGACGGAAGGGACATGGCCAGCGGTCAAGGATGAGTTGATCAGCGAGGTGAGGTAGGGGAGAAGGTCACCGGAGATGGTCTGGAGAAGAGAGGAGGGGATGGGGTCAAGCGGGCAGGTTGTTGGGCGGCCTGCAGTCACTAGTCGCAAGATTTTATCTGGAGAGAGAGAGGAGAAAGAAGTCAAAGCATAGGGTAGGGCAGTGTGAGCAGGACCAGCAGTGTCATTAGACTTAACAAACGAGGATCGGATGTCGTCAACCTTCTTTTCAAAGTGGTTGACAAAGTCATCCACAGAGAGGGAGGAGGGGGGGGAGGATTCAGCAGTGAGGAGAATGTGGCAAAGAGCTTCCTAGGGTTAGAGGCAGATGCTTGGAATTTAGAGTGGTAGAAAGTGGCCTTAGCAGCAGAAACAGATGAAGAAAATGTAGAGAGGAGGGAGTGAAAAGATGCCAGGTCGGCAGGGAGTTTAGTTTTCTTCCATTTCCGCTCAGCTGCCCGGAGCTCTGTTCTGTGAGCTCGCAATGAGTCATCAAGCCACGGAGCTGGAGGGGAGGACCGAGCCGGCCGGGAGGATAGGGGACACAGGGAGTCAAAGGATGCAGAAAGGGAGGAGAGGAGGGTTGAGGAGGCAGAATCAGGAGATTGGAGGGAGAAGGATTGAGCAGAGGGAAGAGATGATAGGATGGAAGAGGAGAGAGTAGTGGGAGAGAGAGAGCGAAGGTTGCGGCGGCGCGTTACCATCTGTGTAGGGGCAGAGTGAGTAGTGTTGGAGGAGAGCGAGAGAGAAAAGGATACAAAGTAGTGGTCGGAGACATGGAGGGAGTTGCAGTGAGATTAGTAGAAGAGCAACATCTAGTAAAGATGAAGTCAAGCGTATTGCCTGCCTTGTGAGTGGGGGGGGGATGGTGAGAGGGTGAGGTCAAAAGAGGAGAGGAGTGGAAAGAAGGAGGCAGAGAGAAATGAGTCAAATGTAGACGTAGGGAGGTTGAAATCCCCCAAAACTGTGAAGGGTGAGCCATCCTCAGGAAAGGAACTTATCAAGGCGTCAAGCTCATTGATGAACTCTCCAAGGGAACCTGGAGGGCGATAGATGACAAGGATATTAAGCTTAAATGGGCTAGTGACTGTGACAGCGGTGAATTCAAATGAGGAGATAGACAGATGGGTTAGGGGAAAAATTGAGAATGACCACTTGGGAGAGATGAGGATTCCTGTGCCACCACCCCTCTGACCAGATGCTCTCGGGGTATGCGAGAACACATGGTCAGACGAGGAGAGAGCAGTAGGAGTAGCAGTGTTTTCAGTGGTAATCCATGTTTCCGTCAGCGCCAGGAAGTCGAGGGACTGGAGGGTAGCATAGGCTGGGATGAAGTCAGCCTTGTTGGCGGCAGAACGGCAGTTCCAGAGGCTGCCTGAGACCTGGAACTCCAGGTGTGTGGTGCGTGCAGGGACCACCAGGTTAGAGAGGCAGCAGCCACGTGGTGTGAGGCGTTTGTGTAGCCTGTGCGGAGAGGAGAGAACAGGGATAGGCAGAGGCATAGTTGACAGGCTGCAGCAGATGGCTACAATAATGCAGAGGAGATCGGAATGAAATGAACTAAACATCTGGGAAAGGAGAGAGCAGGCCTCCCTCACCAAAAAAAATAAATATATATAACTCTCCCAACTTCCACCTCAGAAACTATAATTGTTTCACTGAACCACCCGAGTAAAACTCTCCCAACTTCCACTTTAGAAATTAGAATTGTTGTAAACTACAGCAGACTGTTATCAGTAGCTGTAATTAAGTACAGCAGCTACCAACCACCTAACGTTAATGCCTCGGATGAGGTTAGAAAAACAGCTGAATGGTAGCAGCTAGCTGGCTCAATCACAGGTACTCTTAAGCATGAAATAACATTGGAAACAATTAACCACAGTTGCAAAAAGTTACCAGTAGCTACCCGCTAGCTAGCTAGCTAGCTTTGTTGGTCCAAGTAGTGGGTAAGCTAGCCTCGTGCTTCGCCGGGGTCTGCCGAATACAATACTTACCTACAATAATTACCTACAATAACCTTCAATAACTACCTGAGTAAGCTACCTATAATACCAAACTACAATACCTACCTACAATCTAAATACATGGTTTAAGCTTAACTCAACACCATATAAGAAGCCAAGCTTACCTTTCATAACGCAGCAATGATTAAACGTTGGGTAGCTAGCACAAAGATATTGTATTTAGCTACCACAGTACAGCCAGCTGGTAGTGTTGGCTGGCTAGCAATGGCTGCTGTGTTGACTTTGTTTGAAAAACGGCGTCGCTGCGAACGAATGTAGCTGGCTAAAAGGATATTGTTTTTAGTTGCTACCGTTGCTAATAGCTACTCGCCAGCTAATCCAGGAGGTGAGTTAGCTAGCTAGCTTCGTGCTACACCCGGCACCGCCGAATACAAAAGTAACCTACAATAACTACACAACAGCTACCCACAACAGCCCACGATGCCTACCTATACTACTTAATAATATACAGCCCACGATGCCTACCTATAATACCTAACTACAATCTAAATACATAGTTTAAGCCTTACTCGACAAAGCCCAAGCTATGTATAAAGCCAAACTGGCAGACTGCAATCAGTAGCCGTAATTAAGTACAGCAGCTACCAACCACCTAACGTTAATGATAATGAGGTTAGAAAAACAGCTGAATGGTGACGGCTAGCTGGCTCAATCACAGGTACTCTTAAGCGTGAAATAACATTGGAAACAATTAACCACTGTTGCTAAAAGTTACCAGTAGCTACCCGCTAGCTAGCTAGCTAGCTTTGTTGGTCCAAGTAGTGGGTAAGCTAGCCTCGTGCTTCGCCGGGGTCCGCCGAATACAGTCCTTACCTACAATAATTACCTACAATAACCTACAATAACTACCTGAGTAAACTACCTATAATACCTAACTACAATACCTACCTACAATCTAAATACATGGTTTAAGCTTTACTCAACACCATATAAGAAGCCAAGCTTACCTCCTGCTAGAGAAAACACAACCTCTCCCGACCACCGTACATGCCATAACGATGGTCATTATGGCCAAACGGTTCTATTTTTGTTTCATCAGACCAGAGGACATTTCTCCAAAAAGTACGATCTTTGTCCCCATGTGCAGTTGCAAACCGTACTCTGGCTTTTTTATGGCGGTTTTGGAGCAGTGGCTTCTTCCTTGCTGAGCGGCCTTTCAGGTTATGTCGATATAGGACTTGTTTTACTGTGGATATAGATACCTTTGTACCTGTTCCTCCAGCATCTTCACAAGGTCCTTTGCTGTTGTTCTGGGATTTATTTGCACTTTTCGCACCAAAGTACGTTAATCTCTAGGAGACAGAACACGTCTCCTTCCTAAGCGGTATGATGGCTGTGTGGTCCCATGTTGTTTATACTTGCATACTATTGTTTGTACAGATGAACGTGGTACCTTCAGGCGTTTGGAAATTGCTCCCAAGGATGAACCAGACTTGTGGAGGTCTACATTTTATTTTCTGAGGTCTTGGCTGATTTCTTTAGATTTTCCAATGATGTCAAGCAAAGAGGCACTGAGTTTGAAGGTAGGCCTTGAAATACATCCACAGGTACACCTCCAATTGACTCAAATTATGTAAATTAGCCTATCAGAAGCTTCTAAAGCATGACATAATTTCTCGGAATTTTCCAAGCTGTTTAAAGGTACAGTCAACTTAGTGTATGTAAACTTCTGACCCACTGGAATTGTCATACAGTGAATTATAAGTGAAATAATCTGTCTGTAAACAATTGTTGGAAAAATTACTTGTGTCATGCACAAGTCCTAACCGACTTGCCAAAACAAATGTTTGTTAACAAGAAATTTGTGGAGTGGTTAAAAAACTTAAGTGTATATAAACTTCCGACTTCAACTGTATACTAAGGGCAGAAAAAAATCAATGACTCCTCCATGTTTGAAAAAATAAGTTATTTGGTCGGAAAGCCCAGAGAGTTGTCGCTGGTGACCTTCAGGTGCCCTGGCCTCTCTCTTTTCTTGTGCTGAGCAGATCGGAGAGTGATTTCCAACTGGAAAAATGAACTCACTGATGCATTGCCGGAATTTCATTCAACATTTAAAGAAATGTGAAGTACAGGTCCCAGAGCCTAGCCATGGGCAGGGTGGGAAGAAGGGAGGAGGGAGAGGAGAGGAGAGGGGAGGAGAGGTGGCTGATGGGGTATATTGGAACATGTTTGAGTCAGCAGTTTGTGTTGAATGGATAGAGAATGAGAGATAAGCCGGGGGCCATCAATTCATTACTCTCTACATATTACTCATTTTCACCTCTCTCTCTCTCTCTCTCTCTCTCTCTCTCTCTCTCTCTCTCTCTCTCTCTCTCTCTCTCTCTCTCTCTCTCTCTCTCTCTCTCTCTCTCTCTCTCTCTCTCTCTCTCTCTCTCTCTCTCTCTCTCTCTCTCTCTCTCTCTCTCTCTCTCTCTCTCTCTCTCTCTCTCTCTCTCTCTCTCTCTCTCAGATTTTTCCCTCTTCTATTCTATTTTTCTGTCTCCTTTCCCAACCCCTTCCAGCCACCGTTCTGATGAGGGTTTTGACATGATGCGTTTGTCTCTCTTCTCATCGTGTGTGTGTGCGCGTGTGTGGAAAAACAAAGCAAAACGGAAGTGTGTGCGTGCGTACCCGTCCACATATTCATGTGTGTGTCAGCGGGAGTTCAAAAGGCCATGCTCACCAAGCCAAGAGAGCAGGGCTGCAGTTAGTTTTTCTCCTCCATCAGCAGAGCTGCATGTGGCCGTGGCAGAGCCGAGCGGAGCGGAGATGCTTTCTCAGTCTCAGCGCTTTCAGCTCCATAAAGAGCTGCGAGTGACGATGGCCGTGTTCCTGACTCCTGCTAATCCTATTACTGGAGAGGCTCTCAGAGTGCTGCTCTGCTCCGCTCTACTCTTAAAGGGCTCTCAACCTCTATTTTATTGGAAATCATTTGGCGTTGTAAAGCTTTGTAGCCTTTGGCTAGGGCTATTGCCTCCATATATCTAGTCACGGGCCGCAGGGGGATTCCTTCATGTTTGTATTAGTGTGTCATGTTTTTGCTACGGGCTAAAAGATCATTACACTCATATAAAGGAACGCAAAGCACACATGCTGGTGGTGCACATAAGCAGACACAAAAACAGGCATGCACGCATGAACACACACAAACACCCTCACGCATGAACAAACACACATATATTCTGGGATTGTCTTCTAAAGTAACAGTCAGTCAGTCTGCATCCATTACCACGTCCATCATGTCATCCTGACCAAGTCTAAAAGCAAATCAAAACAAACGGCCATCGTCCTTAACGATTCTAATTTCCTCCCAACCTGATCTCTAAATTGCGGTGCTTTGTCACTGCCACCGTAGCACAGAATAAATTCACTCCTTCACCTCGCTCTCTAATTCATCTCATTTCCGCCTGCTGGTTTTTCCTCTGTCCTCACTCTCTCTGGCTCCTCGGTGGAGCTCCACAGCTCAGCGCGCTGCTGCTCCATATTCTGGGGCAGTCGTGTCTCCGGTGGAGAGTGATTGTGCCAGTGGCAGGGAGGTCAATTGGAAGAAATTGCGTTGCAGCCACCGTGGAGGCTCAGGCGAGGGGGAACAAACTGGATATTAGCCCAATCCATGTAGGCTGCCGTGTTTACACGTCTACCATACACCACTACCCCCATGCACGGCGCACAACGTGGGGCTTGCGCCCTCTCATACACACAGAGGGCTCTATTTTAACAAACCTAAGTTAATGATAAATCTTAGTGCTGGCGGTAGCACTATAGGTTCAGGGGTGTGTCAGAAATATTTTAGCAATTTTCACAACCGGAATTATGGGCGCAGTAGCTGGCGGTAGGAGTGTGAACATTGAAATGTTTAAATTACATTAGGATCGTTAAAGTTTTTTTACAAAAATCATAAAACTACCATTAACAGGTCCCAATCATCACCATAAAGGGACATATTTTAAATTCACAAATACCTAACGCAACAATGCTGTAACGTTAGTAGGAGGAGTTATGCCTCTTTTAAATTCCCTTCCCTGTCTTTTTATAAAGCACGTCATCACCGTTAACAGTTGGAAAAATGGCCGAGAGTGAGACAGGGAAGCGACAGCAGCAAAGTCCTGTATGGCAATACTTTGAGAAGTTAAATGAAAAGGTGCAATGTTTAACCATCTGAAAGGGAGTCACCGTGATACCCTATCCGTTGCTGGCAGCAGTGTGACAAGGGATGGAGTGAGAAAATCACAGCACTTATTACAGACATGATTGCAGTTGATTGTCAATGGTAGAGGATGTCAGCTTCACTGCCCGGATGGCATATCTAGAACCAGACTACAAGATACCATGTCGAAAAACCGTGGCAGCCTGGATGGAGAAATTGTGCAATAATTGTTCTGCAAGTACAAAGTGCGAGCTCTCAAACAACATACGTGGCATTAAAGAGCCACTGAACACGCCGATTGGCACGTGTGTTTTTCTGTTGCTCATTAGATGATGGTTAATGATGTTTGTCCCCCATGAGACACTGTAGACGCGGAAGCCTATTTCACTTCCTCAATATCCCCAGAATGAATCTAAGAGAACTGTCACGGTTTCAGCCGAGGCTGCCTCTCTTCCTTGCTCGGGCAGGCTTCGGCGGTCGTCGTCTCCGGAGTACTAGCTGCCACCGTTGTATGTTTCGATGTTCGTTTGGTTTTGTCTTGATGTTGTACACCTGTTATCGTTTAGCGTTCATTATTGTCCTATAAGTTCTCGTTGTGTTTGTCATGTGTTGTGTGTGATTGAACTCGCTGTCGTGTATGTCTGTGCTTCGTTCTCTCCTCTGTGTTGGAGAGGTTCTCGCACGTGTTGGTGCGTTATTGTTATTTTGTTTGATTTTACGCCTGTGTGCGTAATCACTCGTATCCAAGCTCTTTTGACTCGTTTTGAGTTTTGGTTCACTAAAGTCTATTGGACTAAGTTCCTGCGTCCTGCGCTTGATTCTTGCACCACACCTTCACAGCACACCTTCTGACAAGAACTCAAGAAATCTGTAATTAATTTGGATGTTTTTCCACAATTGTAAATCTATCTAAGGTGTTTGGTGCAGTATTTCTTAAGTAAAAAAATGCGTTGCCTTATGTAAACAAAGTAGGGCTGCTGGGCAGGTCTGTCTTCCTGTTTGTGCTAGTGGATAGAGAGCAACACCGCAGCTGTTCACTCCATGTTAGTGGGCAAATGTACCACATAGGTACATAGGCCATTTTCAAAGGGATTTGTTGCTTTTTAAAGGCAGTCGCTCTTTAACAACATTGTTGAACGTCTACATAGAGAACCTAAAATGGCATTATCAAATCAAATCACATTTTATTGGCCACATGCGCTGAATACAACAGGTGCAGACATTACAGTGAAATGCTTACTTACAGCCCTTAACCAACAGTGCATTTGTTTTTAATAAAAAAAAGTAGAATGGGGGGCAGTGCAATTAGTCTTGGTAGCCATGATTATCTGTTCAGGAGTCTTATGGCTTGGGGGTAGAAGCTGTTGAGAAGTATTTTGGACCTAGACTTGGCACTCCGGTACAGCTTGCCGTGCGGTAGCAGAGAGAACAGTCTATGACTAGGGTGGCTGGAGTCTTTGACAATTTTGAGGGCCTTCCTCTGACACCGCCTGGTATAGAGGTCCTGGATGGCAGGAAGCTTGGCCCCAGTGATGTACTGGGCCGTACGCATTACCCTCTGTAGTGCCTTGCGGTCGGAGGCCAAGCAGTTGCCATACCAGGCGGTGATGCCAAATCACCATCGCCAAATCTTTTCAGTCTCCTGAGGGGGAATAGGCTTTGTCGTGCCCTCTTCACGACTGTCTTGGTGTATTTGGACCATGATAGTTTGTTGGTGATGTGGACACCAAGGAACTTGAAGCTCTCAACCTGTTCCACTATAGCCCCGTCGATGAGAATGGGGGCGTGCTCAGTCCTCTTTTTTTTCCTGTAGTCCACAATCATCTCCTTTGTCTTGGTCACGTTGAGGGAGAGGTTGTTATCCTGGCACCACACGGCCAGGTCTCTGACCTCCTCCCTATAGGCTGTCTCATCATTGTCGGTCATCAGGCCTACCACTGTTGTGTCGTCGGCAAACTTAATGATGGTGTTGGAGTCGTGCCTGGCCATGCAGTCATGGGTGAACAGGGAGTACAGGAGGGGACTGAGCACGCACCCCTGAGGGGCCCCCGTGTTGAGGATCAGTGTGACAGATGTGTTGTTACCTACCCTTACCACCTGGGGGCGGCCCGTCAGGAAGTCCAGGATCCAGTTGCAGAGGGAGGTGTTTAGTCCCAGGATCCTTAGTTTAGTGATGAGCTTTGAGGGCACTATGGTGTTGAATGCTGAGCTGTAGTCAATGAATAGCATTCTCACGTAGGTGTTCCTCTTGTCCAGGTGGGAAAGGGCAGTGTGGAGTGCAATAGAGATTGCATCATCTGTGGATCTTACCATCATTGTTGAGTGGGTGGGGGACAGCAGTAAGGTGAGCGCCGTACTGGTCTGTTAGGGACCCATGACTGCGGTAGATTCAACTGCATTGCCCCCTAGCAGTCATACCAATGGTTTATATACATAATTGAGCCATACACAGGACCATATCTGAATTGTGATTTTCTGCTTTTTTTCTTATTGTTTCAACGATAAAAAATTGCAGTTTAAATGTTAAGAACAATTGTACATTTGTCACATCCCTAGCTGACGGTGGCCTGAAAGGGCTGGGTTTTGATTATTAATAAACAAGTTGTGGGTGTGTCGAGGCTTGACACCTCACTGGCCAATCAGAACGTGCTCATGACTAAATATGTGGTTGCTTCAGGTTGTGTATTTTGATAATGGCGCCGGAGGAGATTTTTAACTTATTTTGTACATAATGTTTCTGCCACCGTCTCTTACGAAAAGAGCTTCTGGATATCAGAACAGCAATTACTCACCTCATACTGGACGAAGATTCTTTCTTTAACGAGTCGGAGGCTAAGGATGTACAGTTCAAGTCGGAAGTTTACATACACTTAGGTTGGAGTCATTAAAACTCGTTTTTCAACCACTCCACAAATTTCTTGTTAACAAACTATAGTTTTGGCAAGTTGGTTAGGACATCTACTTTGTGCATGACACAAGTAATTTTTCCAACAATTGTTTACAGACAGATTGTTTCACTTATAATTCACTGTATCACAATTCCAGTGGGTCAGAAGTTTACATACGCTAAGTTGCCTGTGCCTTTAAACAGCTTGGAAAATTCTGGGAAATTATGTCATGGCTTTAGAAGCTTCTGATAGGCTAATTGACATCATTTGAGTCAATTGGAAGTGTACCTGTGGATGTATTTCAAGGCCTACCTTCAAACTCAGTGCCTCTTTGCTTGACATCGTGTGAAAATCGAAAGAAATCAGCCAAGACCTCAGAAAAAAAATTGTAGACCTCCACAAGTCTAGTTCATCGTTGGGAGCAATTTCCAAACGCCTGAAGGTACCACGTTCATCTGTACAAACAATAGTATGCAAGTATAAACACCATGGGACCACACAGCCGTCATATCGCTCAGGAAGGAGACGCGTTCTGTCTCCTAGAGATGAACGTACTTTGGTGTGAAAAGTGCATATCAATCCCAGAACAACAGCAAAGGACCTTGTGAAGATGCTGGAGGAAACAGGTACAAAAGTATCTATATCCACAGTAAAACAAGTCCTATATCGACATAACCTGAAAGGCCGCTCAGCAAGGAAGAAGCCACTGCTCCAAAACCACCATAAATAAGCCAGACTACGGTTTGCAACTGCACATGGGGACAAAGATCGTACTTTTTGGAGAAATGTCCTCTGGTCTGATGAAACAAAAATAGAACTGTTTGGCCATAATGACCATCGTTATGTTTGGAGGAAAAAGGGGGAAATTGCAAGCCGAAGAACACCATCCCAACCGTGAAGCACGGGGGTGGCAGCATCATGCTGTGAGGGTGCTTTGCTGCAGGAGGGACTAGTGCACTTCACAAAATAGATGGCATCATGAGGAAGGAAAATTATGTGGATATATTGAAGCAACATCTCAAGACATCAGTCAGGAAGTTAAAGCTTGGTCGCAAATGGGTCTTACAAATCGACAATGACCCCAAGCATACTTCCAAAGTTGTGGCAAAATGGCTTAAGGACAACAAAGTCAAGGAATTGAGTGGCAATCACAAAGCCCTGACCTCAATCCTATAGAAAATCTGTGAGCAGAACTGAAAAAGCATGTGCGATCAAGGAGGCCTACAAACCTGACTCAGTTACACCAGCTCTGTCAGGAGGAATGGGCCAAAATTCACCCAACTTATTGTTGGAAGCTTGTGGAAGGCTACCCGAAACGTTTGACCCAAGTTAAACAATTTAAATGCTACCAAATAGTAATTGAGTGTAACTTCTGACCCACTGGGAATGTGATGAAAGAAATAAAAGCTGAAATAAATAATTCTCTCTACTATTATTCTGACATTCTTAAAATAAAGTGGCGATCCTAACTGACCTAAGACAGGGGTTTTTACTAGGATTAAATGTCAGGAATTGTGAAAAATTTAGTTTAAATGTATTTGGCTAAGGTGTATGTAAACTTCCGACTTCAACTGTACCTCACCTTTCCCTCTCTCCTGCTCAGCTGACTTTGAGAGGAGCGGAGGGTCTAGTTCACTCCATTAAGTTCAGTGTGTGTGTGTGTGTGTGTGTGTGTGTGTGTGTGTGTGTGTGTGTTTGTTTGCTATGACCATATGACCTGGATCAGAGGACACTTAACTCCTCCCAACACTCAGACCTTTCCCCATACTAAACCTTCCACTACTCCCTAATGAATGTTTTTATAGGATTAAATGTCAGGAATTGTGAACCTGTTTCCTCTCAAGGTTTTGCTCGTCTGAGGTAGAGTATCTCATGATAAGCTGTAGACCACACTATTTACCAAGAGAGTTTTCATCTATATTTTCCGTAGCTGTCTATTTACCACCACAAACCAATGCTGGCACTAAGACCGCATTCAACGAGCTGTATAAGGCCATAAGCAAACAAGAAAATGCTCACCAAGAGGCGGCACTCCTAGTGGCCGGGGACTTTAATGCAGGGAACTTTAAATCCATTTTACCTAATATCTACCAGTATGTTACATGTGCAACCAGAGGAAGAAAAACTCTAAACCACCTTTACTCCAAACACATAGATACGTACAAAGCTCTCCCACGTCCTCCATTTGGCAAATCTGACCATAACTCTATCCTCCTGATTCCTGCATACAAGCAAAAAGTAAAGCAGGAAGTACCAGTGACTCGCTCAATACGGAAGTGGTCAGATGACGCAGATGCTAAGCTACAGGACTGTTTTGCTAGCACAGACTGGAATATGTTCCGGGATTCTTCCGATGGCATTGAGGAGTACACCACATCATTCACTGGCTTCATCAATAAGTGCATCGATGACATCGTCCCCATAGTGACCGTACGTACCCCAACCAGAAGCCATAGATTACAGTCAACATCCGCACTGAGCTAAAGGGTAGAGCTGCAGCTTTCAAGGAGCGGGACTCTAACCCGGACGCTTGTATGAAATCCTGCAATACCCTCCGACGAACCATCAAACAGGCAAAGCGTCAATACAGGACTAAGATTGAATCCTTCTACACCGGCTCCGATGCTCGTCGGATGTGGCAGGGCTTGCAAACTATTACGGACTACAAAGGGAAGCACAGCCGCGAGCTGCCCAGTGACATGAGCCTACCAGACGTGATAAATGACTTCTATGCGCGCTTCGAGGCAAGCAACACTGAAGCATGCATGAGAGCACCAGCTGTTCCTGACGAATGTGTGATCACGCTCTCCATAGTCGATGTGAGTAAGACCTTTAAACAGGTCAACATTCACAAGGCCGCAGGGCCAGACGGATTACCAGGAAGTGTACTCCGAGCGTGCGCTGACCAACTGGCAAGTGACTTCACTGACATTTTCAATCTGTCCCTGACCGAGTCTTTAATACCAACATGTTTGAAGCAGACCACCATAGTCCCTGTGCCCAAGAACACCAAGGTAACCTGCCTAAATGACTACCAACCCGTAGCACTCACGTCTGTAGCCATGAAGTGCTTTGAAAGGCTGGTCATGGCTCACATCAACACCATTATCCCAGAAACCCTAGAAACACTCCAATTTGCATACCGCCCCAACAGATCCACAGATGACGCAATCTCTATTGCACTCCACACTGCCCTTTCCCACCTGGACAAAAGGAACACCTATGTGAGAATGCTATTCATTGACTACAGCTCAGCGTTCAACACCATAGTGCCCTCAAAGCTCATCACTAAGCTAAGGACCCTGGGACTAAACACATCCCTCTGCAACTGGATCCTGGACTTCCTGACGGTCCGCCCCCAGGTGGTAAGGGTAGGTAACAACACATCTGCCACACTGATACCCAACACTGGGGCCCCTCAGGGGTGCGTGCTCAGTCCCCTCCTGTACTCCCTGTTCACCCATGACTGCATGGCCAAGCACGACTCCAACACCATCATTAAGTTTGCCGACGACACAACAGTTGTAGGCCTGACAACGATGAGACAGCCTATAGGGAGGAGGTCAGAGACCTCTCCCTCATCGTGATCAAGACAAAGGAGATGATCGTTGACTACAGGAAAAGGAGGGCCGAGCACGCCCCCATTCTCATCGACGGGGCTGTAGTGGAGTAGGTTCAGTTCCTTGGTGTCCACATCACCAACGACCTGTCATGGTCCAAACACACCAAGACAGTCGTGAAGAGGGCACGAAAATGCCTACTCCCACTCAGGAGACTGAAAAGATTTAGTGTGGGTCCTCAGATCCTCAAAAGGTTCTACAGCTGCACCATCGAGAGCATCCTGACTGGTTGCCTCACCGCCTGATATGGCAACTGCTCGGCCTCCGACCGCAAGGCACTACAGAGGATAGTGCGTACTGCCCATTAAATCACTGGGGCCAAGCTTCCTGCCATCCAGGCCCTCTATACCAGGCGGTGTCAGAGGACGACCCTAACAATTGCCAAAGACTCCAGCCACCCTAGTCATAGACTGTTCTCTCTACTACCACACGGCAAGCGGTACCGAAGCACCAAGTCTAGGTCCAAAAGGCTTCTGAACAGATTCTACCCCCAAGCGATATGACTCCTGAACAGCTAACCAAATGGCTACCCAGACTGTTAGCTGCTGCTACTCTCTGTTTGTTATGTATGCATAGTCACTTTACATGTACATATTACCTCAACTAACCGGTGCCCCCGCACATTGACTCTGTACCGGTACCCCCTGTATATAGCCTCGTTACTGTTATTTTATTGTTGCTCTTTAATTATTTGTTATTTTTCTATTTTCTTATTTTTTTCATTTTATTTATTAAATTCTTTAACATGATTTTTTCTTAAAACTGCATTGTTGGTTAAGGGCTTGTAAGTAAGCATTTCACTTTAAGGTCTACACCTGTTGTTTTCGGCGCATGTGACAAATACAATTTGATTTGATTTGATTTAGGGTCTTTTATGTTTTGCGTTGTGATCAACTCCAAATCGAATGTTATTCCGTTATAGCCTAGTTCGTTAAATAGCCTGCTCCATATTGGCTAAATATGTTGAACATGTTTGCAGTCCACATTGTTATAATTGCATTGCTTCAATATGGAAATGCATTGTTAAACATAGGCTACAGCATTCACACTGATATAGGAGCTAGACCTGCTGTGAATTGCAGTCTGGACATGGACATGCCAAACTTAGTCAATAAGCAAGATTACATTCTCTAAGCTATTGATAAGGCCTAAAAAGACAGTGTATAATTCTAATACAAATGAAACAACAACTTGATTTAGATAGGCTATGTATAAATACAGTTACAGGCCCTTGGGTGTATAATACAGACTTAGGCAACTTAGAATATGGAGGGTTTTACGCACATCCAAAGTTCCACAAAGATCCAATATAAATACAAAGGTGAAATGTCCACTCACCGTTATACTGCTCCGAGATGTTATGTTTTATAATCGTCAATGAACCGTCTTACAGATCACATTTGCACTTCTCCAGAAATAGCAGACGAAATTGCATTGCATTCAAGCCATGTACATTTTCAACATAAACCCATGGACAGTGAATCTTTCGAATAAGTTTGGTTTTTAATCAAATTAAGCGAAAAACATTCAATCTGTTTTTTAAAACAGAAATATTTCTAAATAGGGTCAGGACAGAAGCATGATATCATAAATCGCATCGCTCGTTCCATGAGCATAAGGCAATGTGTGCACACTTAGGCATAAGGGCTCTTCGGCAGGAGGCATGAATGTTTGCCCTATCCATTGAAGATAGTTTATTAAATAGTATACAGTAACCCTACAATAGACATAGTTATAACAAACACGTAGCCAATTTAGAATTTTTAATTGGTGTCAACAAGGAAATATTTGTCTACACACATTGCATTCACATTTAGAAAATACACTATATGTTTGAGCCATGGACAATTGGACATTGCCCAAACATTCTAATAAGATTAGCCTACCATTGCCATTGATATGGCCTTGCATTGAGTTATCCACAACAGCCTGTTAGTGACTTTGCCATGTGAAAGGTAAACAAACGAACAGGCAAATAGCCTAGGCTACAAGCTGATGCAGAACCAAGGACGGCGATTGGAATTCCTGTGATTTGACAGTTAGGTCAACAGATGAAAGTGGAAGATGCTATTTTTTTCAAAATGATAAAGGAAAAGCAGTCTGTTGGAATAACTTGATGTTCCTAAACAGACTTCCTACAGTCACTCACACCTTTCATTCAATGAGGATCGCACATAGGCCTAATGAATCCAAACTTTTCACAAAAATGATGTCCAATATCAAGAAAGAACGGGAATGTCTGACTGTTTTGCTGCTTGTGATATTTTAATAAAACATTGGTTATAGGCTGCTGATTAGGCTACTGTGCGCCTCCGCAGGCAAAATCGATGCCATAACCAATTGCTTTACCGCTAAGACCAGCTTTTGGTGAGCCTTAAATATCACCAGTAGTGCTGCTTGAAATTAGCACATTGGCGCATGTATTTAAAGGACACACCTAAAATATTTTCACCTCTCCTATTTTAGCGGAAGCGACCAGATATAAAAACGGGGAAATTACCAACTATGGCGCCAGGGTTGGAAAATAGCGGAGCGCTGGCTTTTACAGGTCGACATTGCCAGAGTGTGCGTTTGACACTAGCGCTGCCTTAACACCAGCCGAAAATAGAGCCCAGAGAGTCACATAGTGAACACATTAGTGCTCACACACACACACACACACACACACACACACACAAACACACCCACACACACACACACAAACACACACACACACTAAACTTAAACTGAATAGACAATATGGGTTGACACGGTGCGTCCATCTAACACGTCCCCCCCCCTGTAGAGCAGCCAGACCCAGTAGAGTGAAATAAAGGCACACAGCCCAGGGTTCCTCCTCTTCACAGTTTAGCGCTGGAATAAACTGTGTAAATGAAAGCTTCTCGTGGCAATACTCCTGCTGCTTCCCCACTTTGTTCTCTCTGCGTGTAGAAAGTGGCGCTGTTCAAAAGCAGGTTGTCACCACTCTGGCGTTCTCCTGTGTCCGCCGTTTAATGTTGTAGCAGGATGATGCGTCAGAGAGAGAGGAATGATATTCCTGAGTGACAGACAGGCTGGAGGTTTGAACAGTATCAGGCAGACCCAGTAACATATCAGACACGTCACTATCACAATGCTGTGGGGATGTCAGGACCCCCTCATGAAGTGTGTGTGCGTGTGCAGCTGTGTTTGTCGTTGTGGAACCTGATGCTCCAATAAGCTTTACAGCAATGACTCATGTTGTGTTTTCTGAAAACATCACACCGCCTCATAGCCTAGCGGTTCGAGCATTGGGCCAGAAACCTAAAGGTCAAAGTCTGGTTCGAGTACCCGAGCCAACAAGGTCAAACATCTGTCGGTGCCCTTGAGCATGGCACCGTACTACTGCCTGACCCTGTTAAACAACACATTATATTTTTTACATTTCTAAACGACTCTTGGAAGATTAGCCCTTGGGTTAAAAGAGATCCTAATAAAATACAATCAACATTAACATGACAAGCTGTGACACTCTGGCTCCAGGGACTCTGATTTATGGAGCCAGGGTTGTTCATTTTCATTTGGGTGTATTTCTATGTTGGGATTTCTAGTTGTGCATTTCTATGTTGTGGTGGTTCTTGATTATTCATGTGACTCCCAATCGGAGGTAACGAGTGACAGCTGTCGGCTCGTTATCTCTGATTGGGAGCCATATTTAAACTGTTGTGGTTTCACTGTGTGTTTGTGGGTTTTTGTTCCGTGTTCAGTCGTGTACTGTTGGACTTCACGTTTCGTCAGTGTTTATTGTTTTGGTTAGTGTACTTTATCTTAATAAAGTCATGTTCACTCAACGCTGCGCTTTGGTCTACTCATTCGTCAGACGACCGTGACAGAAAAACCCACCATAAAAGGACCAAGCAGCGTGTCCAGGAGCAAAGAGACTGGACATGGGAGGAGGCGCCTGGTAAGGAGATCGAGAGGCTGGCGATGGCCCAGGTGGGCAAATCGTGGTCCTGGGAGGACATGCTCGGGGGCAAGGGACCTTGGGGAAGATCAAGGCCCTGGCGAGAGAGGAGCAACGGCGTCAGCAGGGTCATCGTTGGAAGGACGAGAGGCAACCCCAAAAAGTTTTTGGGGGGGGGCACATGGCTTGGGCGGCTGGGCAGCAGGAGGCTGCCACAGGGAGACGTGGAGAGAAGGCTATCGGATTACGGGAGCCATTGGCGAGTAGAGGAAGGGAAGTTGTTGCGGCACGGCGTGAGAGACTGATGTGTGTTACCAGTCCGGTCCGCCCGTTCCTGATCCCCAGTTAAAGCCAGTGGTGTGTGTTCCCAGTACGGACCGGCCTGTTCCTACCCACGCATCAAGTCCACGGTGTGCGTCGCCAGTCCAGCCCGGCCTGTTCCTGCTCCACGCACAGAACCTACGGTGTGCGTCGCCAGTCCAGCCCGGTCTGTTCCTGCTCCACGCACAGAACCTACGGTGTGCGTCGCCAGCCCAGCCCGGCCTGTTCCTGCTCCACGCACAGAACCTAAGGTGTGCGTCGCCAGCCCAGCCCGGCCTGTTCCTGCTCCACGCACAGAACCTACGGTGTGCGTCGCCAGCCCAGCCCGGCCTGTTCCTGCTCCACGCACAGAACCTACGGTGTGCGTCGCCAGCCCAGCCCGGCCGGTTCCTGCTCCACGCACCAGGGATATGGTGCGCTCGCCAGCCCGGCCCGGCCTGTTCCGGCCACTCGCACCAGGGATACGGTGCGCGTCGCCAGCCCAGCCCGGCCTGTTCCTGCTCCACGCACCAGGGATATGGTGCGCTTCGCCAGCCCGGCCCGGCCTGTTCCGGCCACTCGCACCAGGGGATACGGTGCGCGTCGCCAGCCCAGCCCGGCCTGTTCCTGCTCCACGCACCAGGGATATGGTGCGCTTCGCCAGCCCGGCCCGGCCTGTTCCGGCCACTCGCACCAGGGATACGGTGCGCGTCGCCAGCCCAGCCCGGCCTGTTCCTGCTCCAAGCACCAGGGATACGGTGCGCTTCGCCAGCCCGGCCCGGCCTGTTCCGGCCACTCGCACCAGGGATACGGTGCGCGTCGCCAGCCCAGCCCGGCCTGTTCCTGCTCCACGCACCATCAAAAGCCCTGAGATGCGTGTTCTCAGCCTGGGACCACCAGTTCCGGCACCACGCATCAGGCCTACGGTGCGTCCCCAGGGCCCAGCATGCCCTGTTCCTTCTCCCCGCACTAGCCCTGAGATGCGTGTCCTCAGCCCGGTACCTCCAGTTCCGGCACCACGCACCAGGCCTACGGTGCGCCTCAGACGGCCAGAATCTGCCGTCTGCCCAACGGGGCCTGAACTGCCCGTCTGCCCAACGGCGCCTGAACTGCCCGTCTGCCCAACGGTGCCTGAACTGCCCCGTCTGCCCAACGGCGCTTGAACTACCCGTCTGCCCTACGGCGCTAAAGCCGCCCGTCTGTACTGAGCCTGCAAAGCCGCCCGTCTGCCATGAGCCTTCAGAGCCGTCCGCCAGATCGGAGCCGCTAGAGCCTTCCGCCAGACAGGAGCCGCTAGAGCCTTCCGCCAGACAGGATCAGCCAGAGCCGTCTGCCAGACAGGATCAGCCAGAGCCTTCCGCCAGACAGGATCAGCCAGAGCCTTCCGCCAGACAGGATCAGCCAGAGCCTTCCGCCAGCTATGAGCAGCCAGATCCGTCAGCCAGCCATGAGCAGCCAGAGCCTTCCGCCAGCCATGAGCAGCCAGATCCGTCAGCCAGCCATGAGCAGCCAGATCCGTCAGCCAGCCATGAGCAGCCAGATCCGTCAGCCGGCCATGAGCCGTCCAGCCAGGATCCGCCAGAGCTGTCCAGCCAGGATCCGCCAGAGCCGTCCAGCCAGGATCCGCCAGAGCCGTCCAGCCAGGATCCGCCAGAGCCGTCCAGCCAGGATCCGCCAGAGCCGTCCAGCCAGGATCCGCCAGAGCCGTCCATCCAGGATCCGCCAGAGCCGTCCAGCCAGGATCCGCCAGCCAGCCAGGATCTGCCAGAGCCAGCCAGCCAGGATCCGCCATTTAGTCCGGTACTGCCCCTTAGCCCTGTGCTGTCCCTTATCCTGGTGCTGCCCCTTATCCTGGTGCTGCCCCTTATCCTGGTGCTGCCCCTTATCCTGGTGCTGCCCCCTTAGTCCGGTGCTGCCCCTTAGTCCGGTGCTGCCCCTTAGTCCGGTGCTGCCCCCTTAGTCTGGTGCTGCCCCTTAGTCTGGTGCTGCCCCTTATCCTGGTGCTGCCCCTTCTCCTGGTGCTGTCCCTTAGTCCGGTGTTGCCCCTTAGTCCGGTGCTGCCTCTTAGTCCGGTGCTGCCCCTTAATCCAGTGGGGTTATATTGGAGGGTGGTCATTTGGAGGAGGCTACGTAAGCGGGTAGTGACTATGGTGGGGTGGGGACCACGACCAGTGCCAGAGCCGCCACCATGGACAGACGCCCACCCAGACCCTCCCCTAGACTGTATGCTGGTGCGCCCGGAGTTCGCACCTTTAGGGGGTACTGTGACACTCTGGCTCCAGGGACTCTGATTTATGGAGCCAGGGTTGTTCATTTTCATTTGGGTGTATTTCTATGTTGGGATTTCTAGTTGTGCATTTCTATGTTGTGGTGGTTCTTGATTATTCATGTGACTCCCAATCGGAGGTAACGAGTGACAGCTGTCGGCTCGTTATCTCTGATTGGGAGCCATATTTAAACTGTTGTGGTTTCACTGTGTGTTTGTGGGTTTTTGTTCCGTGTTCAGTCGTGTACTGTTGGACTTCACGTTTCGTCAGTGTTTATTGTTTTGGTTAGTGTACTTTATCTTAATAAAGTCATGTTCACTCAACGCGCTGCGCTTTGGTCTACTCATTCGTCAGACGACCGTGACACAAGCGTGATTGAATCACCACCATTTTGTTTCACACTAAAACTAAACAGACTTCAAGATCCACACATCAAGATAATGTTACGTTAAATAATCACGCCGTGCTCCGCACAGACGTGTAACGCATTTGTTTCTAACATATTATGTATCTTGTCCATTTCATTTCCTCATGTTACAAGGTCTCTAATCCAGACAGTGAATAGATCAGAAGTCTCCATCAAGGCCTTTTGTTTGTCCTGTTCGCCTCTTCCTCTCATTGGGAGGGCCGGCGCGCGGGCGTGCGTCTGATCTGATAGCCAGCGCTATCTGTTAGCCTCATACACATGCTAATAGGGGTTGGTGTAGGTCATGACAGATTGATACCATTGTTGTTGCAACAAGTAATTAACAATGGCCTACAAAGATGTTGCTGTGAATATTTAACGGCGACAACATGGGGGGAGTGATGGAAATATAACTGCTGTTTAATTTATGGGCTGCCACAGATGATGGTGTGACCATTTCTCTCTTGCTCTCTTTGTCTGTCTTTCTCTTTCATTTTCTCTCTGTCGCGCTCTACACTCCCTCTCTATCTATCTATTTTCCTCTGCCCCCCTGCGCTCTATCTCCCTTCTCTCTCCATCTCACTCTCTCTCTCTCTGTCTCTCTTGCTCTTTCTCTCTCTCTCTCTTTGTGCTGGTTGGTTTACGGGGATATATCTCGTTAGGAGATTTATTCCTCGTAATAAATGACTTCAATGTACTGCGCTGTGCTCAGGCCTGGGTTGTAACATATTCTATAATGTTCCTGGGATGGATTATTTCAGCATGCCTTTGATTTAGTTTCAATTATGTGCCTCATGTCATAATATAAAGTGTGACCTCTAATGTCAGGTTTGGCCGTCCTCCGCTGAGGTCTGTAGGCTGGCCCAGTGAATATGAGTGAAGAGCTAGTCCTGGATCGGATTTTTGTATCCTCTTATTAAGTTGAGATAAATGTTTTTGGGTTGGGTAATCTGATCCTAGATCTGTGGTTACAAGGAAAACCTCTACCCATGGTGGCCTATAGCTCATGGGCAGACTGTCAGGTGGAGCGGTGGTGTTTCGCTCTCTCTCTCTTTCTTTAACCCTCCTCTTTCCATTACTTGCTCTGACTGCTAGCTGGCTTCACTTCCCTTATCTTCCTGTCCCTGCTTCTCAGTCCTGGAGTGCTCTTGGAGTACACACATTTACACCTTATGGTTCCCCTCCCCACACCTCCCTTGCATCCATCCACACACATATTATCCCCACCAGGCAGACAGTTACCTGTGTCCACAGCCAACCAGGCCTCACCTGATTGGTTCCCAGCGAGTCACACATAGCACATGCAGCCCGTGGAGCAAGATGGATGGAGTGAGTTCAGACACTTTCCCATTTCCTAGGTAGCGTTGTGATAGCTTTTTTTTCCTGAAATTGATTGCCTTGTTACTCAGCATCTCTCTCTCCCTCACTTTCTCTCTCCCTCACTCTCTCTCTCTTTCCCTCTCTCTCTCTTTCCCTCTCTCCATCTCTCCTGTCCCCAGCCAGTCAGAAGGAGTAAATAACTATTGATCTGGCCCAACTGAAGCATGCTAAGCGATGTAGCGCTACTAACTGCTTGGCTGTGTCTGTAGTTGTTATAACCGGAGTGGGTTCAGTGTGTAAATGTTGACTATAGGGACGTTGGAGTGCAGTTTTACCACCGGGACACTGGCAACAGTATCGACAGAGGCTTTGCCGATCACACCGCTGTGTTCATTCACCCATGAGAAAGAGAGAATGATAGGGAGAGAAAGAAAAAAAGAAAGAAAGAACAACCCACCGGGCACACGCTGGTTGAATCAACGTCGTTTCCACGTCATTTAAATGAAATGACGTTGAACCGATGTGGAATAGACGTTGAATTGACTCATTACTATTTTAAACCAGAGCCCTTCAGTCTCCTGAACTTGGGCTCATAATCTTAGCCTGACCACAGAGAAAAACGCTTACTTCAACCTTCTTTTACAGTAAGACCAAGGTGGTGCTAGCAGCTTGCTCATATCCACCATTGTCTGATTGGCTTCGGTTGCTGCGTCCTTACAGGAATCCAGCTGGATGGGGCTCCCATTGACTCCCATTCAGTCTGACTGAGAAGGATCCCTTCCCTTCACTTTCTCCCAATGACAGCACAGAAATCAGCAGAAAAACATTGTGGTGAATCTGCCGATGCACTTAATGCGCTCATTAAATCACCAGACAGCCACACGTGTTTCTGCTCATCGGAGCCCACATGAGAGACAGAGGCCTAATTCAATCTGCAGGCTCCCTGGTTAGCCACACTCTAATGCTAATGCCCAACGCATGATTCAGCCCGACACTGCGGTCTGGGGGGCCGGGCTCTACTTGACAACCGTGGTTGCCGGGGCAGCTGCCTACGGTGAAGTTTTGGGCTCCTGCCTCATGGTAGAGGGGAAAGGGTAGGGTAATGGGGTGGATCTGCCCCTCTTGCACACTGGGGAAATGTGGACAGCCACAGCTTCATTAGGTTTTTAATTCCATTTTAATCAGACGGTCCAGGGAGGTAACAGGGAGAGTTAAAATAACAGCCAGATATGAATAGACCTCCACTGTTTGTCAACTAAGATCAGATACTCAGTTAGAGAGGGGGGGAGCGAGAGATGTGAGGAGAGAAACTCTTTAGAGATATAGAAAAAGGGGCTGGTAATGTGAGAAGAGAGTGGCTGATTACAGAAAGAGAGAGAACAGTAAGGTACTTGGTGTATAGTGAAGCCCCCAGACAGATCATGACAACAGCAGCTGATCATAGGGACTATATGTGCCTATCAGCCCTGTGAGCTAATGCTAATGTTAGCAGGGTTATAGTCTGCCTCAGACTGATAGCGTGAGTCACCCTCCTCCTTGTCACCTCCGCTCTGGCTCAGCCACAGCACAAACCACCTCTGGAGGGGCTAGTGTGTGTGTGTGTGTGTGTGTGTGTGTGTGTTTGTGTGGGACCTGACGCTGGCCTCAGTGACACACTCATCATTGAGGCATCAAGACACAGCAACAGTAGGTCAGCCCTGGGGTCATGTGTTGCCTCTCTTCAGGAGTGAATCTCTGTCGTTAGAAAGTGTGTCACTTCATCCTATTTACTCTGAATGCCACAGAGGAAAAAAGCTGCTCTCTCTCTCTCTGGCTCTCTCTCTGTCTCTTAATTCAATTTCAATTTAAGGGCTTTATTGGCATGGGAAACGTATGTTAACATTACCAAAGTAAGTGAAGTAGATAGTAAACAAAAGTGAAATAAACAATAAAAATTAACAGTTAACACTACATTCAGAAGTTCCAAAAGAATAAAGACATTTCAAAAGTCATATTATGTATATATACAGTGTTGTAACAATGTGCAAATAGTTAAAGTACAAATGGGAAAATAAATAAACATAAATATGGGTTGTATTTACAATGGTGTTTGTTCTTCACTGGTTACCCTTTTCTTGTGGCAACAGGTTTCACAAATCTTGCTGCTGTGATGGCACACTGGTATTTCACCCAGTAGATAAGGGAGTTTATCAAAATTGGGTTTGTTTTCAAAATGTTTGTGGATCTGTGTAATCTGAGGGAAATGTGTGTCTCTAATATGGTCATACATTTGGCAGGAGGTTAGGAAGTGCAGCTCAGTTTCCACCTCATTTTGTGGGCAGTGTGCACATAGGCTGTCTTCTCTTGAGAGCCAGGTCTGCCTACGGCTTTCTTTCTCAATAGCAAGGCTATGCTCACTGAGTCTGTACACAGTGGTCAGGTATTCTGCCACTGTGTACTCTCTGTTTAGGGCCAAATAGCATTCTAGCTTGCTCCGTTTTTTTGTTAATTCTTTCCAATGTGTCAAGTAATTCTCTTTTTGTTTTCTCATGATTTGGTTGGGTCTAATTGTGTTGCTGTCCTGGGGCTCTGTGGGGTCTGATGATGTTTGTGAACAGAGCCAAAGGACCAGCTTGCATAGGGGACTTTTCTCCAAGTTCATCTCTCTGTAGGTGATGGCTTTGTTATGGAAGGTTTGGGAATCACTTCCTTTTAAGTGGTTATATATTTTAACGGCTCTTTTCTGGATTTTGATAATTAGCGGGTATCGGCCTAATTCTGCTCTACATGCATTATTTTGTGTTTTTCGTTGTACACTGAGGATATTTTTGCAGAATTCTGCATGAGGAGTCTCAATTTGGTGTTTGTCCCATTTTGTGAATTCTTGGTTGGTGAGCGGACCCCAGACCTCACAACCATAAAGGGCAATGGGTTCTATAACTGATTCAAGTATTTTTAATCTCTCTCTCTCTCTCTCTCTCTCTCTCTCTCTCTCTCTTGCCCTCTCTCTCTCTCTCTGCCCCTCTCTCTCTCTCTCTGCCCCTCTCTCTCTCTCTGCCCTCTCTCTCTCTCTCTGCCCCTCTCTCTCTCTCTCTGCCCTCTCTCTCTCTCTCTGCCTCTCTCTCTCTCTCTCTCTCTCTCTCTCTCTCTCTCTCTCTCTCTCTCTCTCTCTCTCTCTCTCTCTCTCTCTCTCTCTCTCTCTCTCTCTCTCTCTCTCTCTCTCTCTCTCTCTCTCTCTCTCTCTCTCTCTCTCTCTCTCTCTCTCTCTCTCTCTGCCTCTCTCTCTCTCTCTCTCTCTCTCTCTCTCTCTCTCTCTCTCTGCCCCTCTCTCTCTCTCTCTCTCTCTCGCCCCTCTCTCTCTCTCTCTCTCTCTCTCCCCCTCTCTCTCTCTACCCCTCTGTCTCTCTCTCTGGCCCTCTGTCTCTCTCTGCCCCTCTCTCTCTCTCTCTCTCTCTCTCTCTCTCTGCCCCCCTCTCTCTCTCTCTGCCCCTCTCTCTCCATCCCTCTCTCCCTCTCACTCTCCCTATCGCTCTCTCGCTCTGACGTATCCCTCAGGTATCAGAGTAGTCTCAAATGGTGTTGGCTGTTGTATATTTGGCTGCTTTGTCGCACAGCTTACAGCTGCTATAGAGAGCAAGAGCTGGTGTCACTGTAAACAACAGGAATAGAGGGAGGGGGAGAAGGAGAGAGTGTTTTTTTTTTTGCTGACGTGTGTGTGTTTACATGTGTGTTTGAGTGTGTGTATGAGGGACTGTATAATATGCGGGTGTGTGGTGATTTGTATAATACGTCCATGTCTGAGTGTGTGTGCATTAAGCTAATACCGTGGTGAGGATGAATTGGTTCTCTCTGCTGGTGTGTGTGTGTGTGTATGTGTGTGTGTTTGTTTATCTCTGTGGCTCAGTTGCCGAGTGCAGGGCTGAGTAATGTTCTCTCTGCTTGGCTGCCGCTGCACTGCACTCAGAGTACCCAAACATGGACATATTTCACAAACAAGGGCTGGCTGGCTCAGTGCTCAGCCCCAGCCCCACCACAGATCAACAATATTAATGCACTCCAAATATTAGTTATCTCAATCATTAGAGAGCCCGGTGCTCCATGGATGAACCCACACTCTTCCAGGATGGAGATGGCAGTGTGTGTGGCTCTGAAGGGCTGATTACATGTAATCCTATGCATGTTGTATTACAGTATCAGTACAGTATAAGATGTGTGTGTGTCCTGTTTTGCATGTACCATACGGTGTGTATATATTGCTTATGGTGTGTTCAGGTCATGAGGTGTTGATACAGACTTCCACTGAAATTCCATCTGTTGCTGCTGAAAACCAACAGTAATTCCTTTTAAAGAAGCATTGTCCACTGAAAAGTAAATACATTTTAGACAACCGCACCAAAAGAGAATTCTTGTCTCATGTAACCCTGAAAGAGTGGAGGAAGAAGAATGACAAACAGAATAAGAAAGGAGAAGTGTGCATTGTGAAATCTCCATCTGCTTCCAGGCAGAGCACTGACACTCAATCTTTTCTCCTCCTCTCTTTCTCTTTCTTTTCTTTCTCTCTGTTGTTCCTTTCACAGTCCCGGTTTTAGATACTTTGTTGTGTGTCCTGCAGTCATTCGTTCCAGTCTGTTTGTCTAGGAAGTCATCGGAGCATATGCTCGGTTCCTCCATCCTCCATTCCTAAATCACCACCACTTTTATTTGATTTTTGTGTAACTTTTATAGGAAGTTTCATGCATAACTCACAGCCATATACAAGGGGTGTCAGTGCCACCTGTTCTGTGGGTGCTTCCATTTTTCTTGATTTGTTTCTGAGCCATGTATTCCAGCCTACAGTAATTATAGAGTATAGTAGTGTGGGTGTGTCTTTTCTCACACAGAGAGAAACCATGGGAAACTAAAGTGTACTGTACTGTGAGGATGTTTGAGATGGGAAACAGAGTTACTGTTCTAGACATGACCACTTCCTGCGGGGATATAGAGAGATTGTTTGGTTTCTGCGCTCTGAATGTGACAGAATATCTTCTATGGTGAGATATGAGGCTCAGTCCTGTCAGATATAGCCCTGGCATCTAACCAATCACAGCCTGGCAGGAACACCACCATGAGAACAGGCTGCTAGGTCAGAAAAACAATTGTACAAAGGAGAGCTAAACAGAGAAACATACTGTATGTGTGCACCCACAATTCACTATTGGTCTCTTTCTTCATCTTGCATGCTATCTCTGCTATTCTCTCTCCATCTTTATGTTCCCTCTTGCTCTCCCTTTCTCTAAGAATGCTGATTTTGTTTTTACATCCAGCATTTTAATCTTTAGCTGTGGTCACATCAGCGCTTGGGAAATGGCCGGTTTACAAAACCATAAACTGTTTTGGCTCAAACTGTGTATTGGCTTTAGTTAGCTAAAGTATTTGTCAGAGGAAGAACATGCACTACCTCACTGGCTCTAAGCCTTCTTTGGAAGTGTTGAACTTAGGATGAACCTGGAGGGAGAAGATAACAACTACTCTCTGTGTAATTGTACTGTGTGTGAATGGAAGAGCACCAAGGCCTCAGTTTGATTGGGTTTGGATGTCTTTTTCAGATGTTTTTGTTGTTGTATTGTTTGTTGAGATCTGGCTCATGAAAAAAGGAGAGCATCTCTCCAGGTCAAGAAGAGTTAAGTACTCTGCAGTGGTTTACTATTTAACAATGTACTTGTAGAAAATATTATTGCAACGTGTTTTAATTAAATGTGAATTTGTGTGTCAGTTAGAAGTTAATTTCAGTGTTGGAAATGTCACAGTGTTCCAACACACGGGGCTAAATTTATCGGCTAAAAGTCAAATTGAGGCGAAAAATAATGATTTCAAAGTGGCTGCAGCCTCCTACTGCTTCAAGTTTGTCATTTCAATTAAAGTCCTACTGCGTCAAATTGCATCCAAGCATTTTTTTATATATATCGAGTTGGTGTCATAGCGAGGTGGAGAGAAATCTAATTTGACCAAGATAGAATATTCCTGGTGATACTCTCTCTCTCTCTCAGTTGTGTGGTTAATGCAGGCTCCCTTTTCTCTGCTTGTTAATGTCATTAACAGTCGAGGGCTCTTTCTGGAAAGAGGAGCGAGGGAGGGAGTGGAGGGGAGGGATTGAGGGATTGAGGGATATGGGGTGAGAGGAGGAGTGTGTACCTGCTAATAGGGTCACTGCGCCCTGTCCTCAAAGCCAGCCCACTCACTCATTTTTCTTTTAGTTTATATATAGTTCTGTGTACCTTCTATTTTTAGCTGCAGACATGCCGGTACGGGGAGCTGTGCAGAGGGGAGGGGTGGTGTGTGCGTACTTGCGTGCGTGCATCCGTGTGTGTGCATGCTTGTCTGTTTGTGCGTGTGTGTGCATGAGGTGTTTGTGTGAAGGTGTGTGGTCATATAACGCAGCCAACCCCAGTGTTTGAGGGATTGTTTTGCCCTCTCCTTGTGCTGGAGTGGTTGGTGTCTGAAATCTAGCACTGTCTGATTCGTCGGCAGTGACATGATGCGTCTCTCCACCCTTCACACCTCTGACTTAAGCTTTGCACCATGCCACCTTTCACAAAGAGATGGATGAACAGCAGAGAGAAGAGAGAGATAGAGGAAAGGGAGCGGATAGATCAGAGCAGAGGCCTTGGATGTACAGTCATACACGCAGAGATGATACATGTTATGACAGCTACCAATAATGCTGGACTAAACACACACTCACATACACTGTGTGTGTCCTGAATGTGTCACAATGGGAGCATCACTGCATGAGGCTGGAGAACTGGCCTCTCCACACCTATGGTTCTACAGTCGCCCATGGTGATGAGAAGGGGGATGAAGAGAGGGAAGGAGGGTGAGAGGGAGACGCTGATGAGCTCTGAAAGGCTGAAGCATCTCCGCATGGTTCCTGCCAGGCACCACCCACCCCATCTCCCCTGCCCCAGGGAGACTGAGGGGAGCCTGGGTCAGCCAGACAGAGAAGTGGGGGTCCTGGTGTGGAGGCATATTATTATTCACTGGTTTTTAGTCTTGCATACTGGGTACCTACTGCTTTAGTAAGAAACCTTATGCAATAATAGATTTTAGAAAGCCAAGAATGAGAGTAAAGATGTCATACTGACCTCCCTCCCTGGCTCACTTTCCCCTCGTCACTCAAATTGTTTACTTATCCAAAGAGACTTACTTAGTGCATTCACCTTAAGATACAAAAGTATGTGGACACCCCTTCAAATTAGTGGATTTGGCTATTTGGCCATTTCAGCCACACCCATTGCTGACAGGTGTATAAAATTGAGCACACAGCCATGCAATCTCCATAGACAAACATTGGCAGGAGATTGGCCTTACTGAAGAGCTCAGTGGCTTTTAACGTTGCACCGTCATAGGACTCCACCTTTCCAACAAGTCAGTTCGTCAAATTTCTGCCCTGCTAGAGCTGCCCCGGTCAAATGTAAGTGTTGTTATTGTGAAGTGGAAATGTCCAGGAGCAGATCACCATGCGCAATGCCAAGCGTCGGCTGGAGTGGTGGAAAGCTCGCCGCCATTGGACTCTGGAGAAGTGGAAACGTTCTCTGGAGTGAATCACGCTTCACCATCTGACAGTCCGACAGATGAATCTGGGTTTGGCGGATGCCAGGAGAACACTACCTGCCCTGAATGCATAGTACCAACTGTAATGTTTGGTGGAGGAGGAATAATGGTCTGGGGCTGTTTTTCATGGTTCGGGCTAGGCCCCTTTGTTCCAGTGAAGGGAAATCTTAACGCTACAGCATACAATTACATTGTTGACGATTCTGTGCTTCCAACTTTGTGGCAACAGTTTGGTGAAGGCCCTTTCCTGTTTCATCATGCCAATTCACCCCTGCACAAAGCGAGGTCCATACAGAAATGGTTTGTCGAGATCGCTGTGTAAGAACTTGACTGGCCTGCACAGAGCCCTGACCGCAACCCCACCGAACACCTTTGGGATGGTTTGGAACGCCGACTGCAAGCCAGGCCTAATCGCCAACATCAGTGCCCAACCTCACTAATGTTCTTGTGGCTGAATGGAAGCAAGTCCCTGCAGCAATGTTCCAACATCTAGTGGAATAACGAATAACAATGATGAGTCAAAATAACATGGCTATATACAGGGAGTACCAGTACCGAGTCGATGTGCAGGGGTACGAGGTAATTGAGGTAGCTATGTACTGTACATGTAGGTAGGGGTAAGGTTACTAGGCAACAGGATAGATAATAGACAGTGGCAGCAGTGTATGTGGTGTGTGTGTGTGTGGTGTCAGTATGCATGTTTGTGCATTTTATGAGTATGTGGGCGTATGTAGTGTGTGTGTGTTGGGTTGTCAGTGTAAGTATGTTTGAGTGTATGGATATTTATTTTTATTTATTTTTCCTTTATTTAACCAGGTAAGCCAGTTGAGAACAAGTTCTCATTTACAACTGTGACCTGGCCAAGATAAAGCAAAGCAGTGCGATAAAAACAACAACAACACAGAGTTACATATGGAATAAACAAAACGTACAGTCAATAACAAAATAGAAAATCTATATACAGTGTGTGCAAATGTAGTAAGTTATGGAGGTAAGGCAATAAATAGGCCAAAGTGCAAAATAATTACAATTTAGTATTAACACTGGAGTGATAGATGTGCAGAAGATGATGTGCAAATAGAGATACTGGGGTGCAAATTAGCAAAATAAATAACAATGTAAATAACAATATGGGGATGAGGTAGTTGGGTGGGCTAATTACAGATGGGCTGTGTACAGGTGAGGTGATCGGTAAGCTGCTCTGACTACTGATGCTTAAAGTTAGTGAGGGAGAGGTCCAGTGTGTGTGCATAGAGTCCGTACAAGAGAGTTGGTGCAAAAAAGGGTCAATGCAGGTAGTCCGGGTAGCCATTTGATTAGCTATTTAGCAGTCTTGTTTAGAAGTCTCATGGCTTGGGGGTTGAGGCTGTTTAGGGTCCTGTTGTTTCCAGACTTGGGGCATTGGTACCACTTGCTGTGCGGTAGCAGAGAGAACAGTCTATGGTTCCTTAGAACATTTCATTCCTCTGTTCCTTTGTCCTGTGTGAGATCTGAGGCCCGGGGCCAGAATCGTGAGTAGGTCAGTCAAAGCAGGCGCAGGCTGACAGAAAATGCCACCTTTTATGTCATTCAGGTGGAGGGCTGTGCCACCAGCGCTTACCCTGGCCAGCCATAATGGTGGGGAGAGAAAGGTCATGGAAGGCTGTCTGGCCTGCAAGCTATAGGACACAAGCTACAGAAATACTGGAGCAGGTTTAAAGACATTCACTACCATTCAAATCAATGGGCGAATGTTCAACTGTTTCTTTTTTTTTCACATTAAGCTATAACCTCTCTGATAAGTGCTCTGTAGGTTTCCATAATCCTTGCCTGTGCGCGTGTCAGTACAGGACTAGGCCTTGAGATAGATAATACAATAATGAAGCTTATCAAACCTCTGCAGACTGAGAGGAGCTCTTCCCTCTTTGTCTCTGTCTCTGATTCCTGCGTCTGTCTCTGCTGTCTCTCTCTCTCTCTTTCTTTCTTTCTTTCTTTCTTTCTTTCTTTCTTTCTTTCTTTCTTTCTTTCTTTCTTTCTTTCTTTCTTTCTTTCTTTCTTTCTTTCTTTCTTTCTTTCTTTCTTTCTTTCTTTCTTTCTTTCTTTCTTTCTTTCTTTCTTTCGCTCTCTACCCCTATGCTCCTATTGTCATATTCTCCATCTGATTCAAGGTTTTCCATTTAGATACATCAGCCTCCAAAGCTAGCTAATCTATCCTACAAAGTTGTTCCAAAAGTCAAATTTGTTTACGTTTAGGCATGAACTCCAAATGTTTAAGGTTAGGCATTAACTCTGAATGGTTAAGGTAAGGGTTAAGGTTTGGGATAGACTTAAAACAAAAATCTCAAAAACAAGTTTCTATCGCTGGATTCAAACTTGCAATCAGATGCAGATGCTTACCATCCCCATTCACAACCTTCACTGTTGCCCCTAGTGGCCGGTTTCCACATCATCTCCCGACGTCCTCAGACATGGATGGACGTCGACTACTGACTTGTATCACGGGTGACCTGGCTGAATCTATCAATCTGTGCTCTGGAAGTCAACTCAAGCTGTTGATTCGGATTCTAGGTCTAATGCTGAAAATGTGTCCTCTAAGTGAGTGTGTGTGAAATCTGCCATATTGTCGGGTGAGGGTAGCTTTTAGTCAGGGGAAGATGAAAGTGTCAGAGGTCCACAAACGGTGATGGCCTGCACCTCATTATCGGCCGGCAGAGAGGAGACGATGCGCTTCTCTCTTCATCTGGGTGATAAATAATTCAAAACATGCGCTAAACAAATGAGTCTCCTCTCTCTCTCTCTCTCTCTCTCTCTCTCTCGGCGGGTCGGGGTGCCAGGGTGAGTCGTGTCAGGCTTTAAATAAAGGACAGCCTGGTGTCAAGCTCACTAATGACTAGCCCGGCCTTCATTACCCAACTTTTAATGGACTCCCTCTTAATAAGGTGCCACATCTCTGCTCTGTCTGCTCAGAGACTGGCCCTGGTGTTGTTTCATCCAATCAGAGAAAAGGGTTTCTCTGATTCTGTCTTTGTCTCTCAGCTCGCTCTCTCCTTCTCTCTCTGGGTCACTCTCTTTATCTCTGGTTCAATGAGAGCCATTGCAGTTGCACATCTTTTTTCTCAACCCTCCCAAGCTGATCTTCTCACTTTCTGTCCCTCTGTCCTGTTTCCTCACCGTCTAAAAGTGCATTAAAAAATGACAGGCGAGAGAGAAGGTGTGATGGGAGAGAGGGAGGGGAGGTGTGAGGCAGAGAGAAGGGGAAGCCTAAGTGATGCTGACAGGGACACATTTGCTCCTGAGCTGTGGAATTGTGTTGTGTGAAATTGAAACGGCGGAGCATCAGGAGCAGTTATTTGCAATACACTTCAACCAAAACGCTCGGAAAAAGCTTCCCCCCCCCCCTTCCCTTCTCTTCTTCCATCCTTTCTGCATCCTCTCTCTCTCCCTCCATCACACCCTCATTCCTTCTCTCCCTATCTCACTCTCTCTCTTGCTCCTTTTTCCTCCCGCCAATGGACTTCCTTCCATCACTCCCTCCATCATTCCCTCCCTCTATCCACTTGTTCCTCCTCTTCTCGCTCTGCCCCTTGGCCTTTAGTCTTGGTGTTACAAGTGACATTTAGATCTCCTCTCTCTCCGCAGGATCCCACCCCCCCCCACCCCCCCCCACCCCCCCTCCTCACCCCCATCCCCCCATCCCCTCCTCAACCCTCACCTCCTCAGCGAATCTCGGTTAAGCCGCAGCAAAAGGCAGCCATGGCGCTCATCAGGCTGTCAGCGAGTCAGAGAGCAGAATTCATTTGTTTAATTTCATACTGTACCTTTTCATTTAGCCATCGCCCAGGCCAGGGCAACAGGATATCAAAACAGCTAATACATTTCACACGTTGGCTATTTGGAGGAGCAGTGCCCTGTGAGAGAGGAGAGAGGGAGGAGGGGGGCAGTTGGAGGCAGAAGGAGAGGGTGGGGACAGAGAACATTAGCACCTTTCATATATTTAATTTATTTATATCAGGACGTAATGAAGTGTTGCTAATAAAAAAGGCAATTTCCCGAATAATTTTATCCAACTGATTATTACGACTCCATTTGAGCTCTGGAGGCCTTATGACAACATCGCCCACAAATCTGTTACGGGGGAAATGGGAAGTGACATAAAGTTTAGTGCCGTGACCTCATCTGAGCCTGTCAGGTTTTTAAGGAGCTCACTGGCGCTGCGATGGAATTATGAATTACTGTGTGTGTCATTTTATGTGTGTGTGAGGGAACTACCCCATGTTCTGCAGTCCGCCAAGAGCTGATGGGTCTCCTGCTGCCAAATAGTTGATGATTAAGAAGCCCTTGATGGATTCAAGCCTAACATGTATCCAGCATATCACTAATGTTCTCCCATCCTGCTAGAACACAGCAGGCCACAGACTCATTGCCTCTCATCTATTTGGAGCTTTGTGGCTGTTTTCTCTAGTTTTCCTTTAGTTTTTGATGACTTTGATTGTCTGTTTGAGTCTGTTGGTTTAATATGTCAGTGTTACTTCCCTGTAGAACACCAACATGACCTGAGGGAACTACCTCACTCCTGAATCACGTGATACTGTAGAGAACGTTGTGTTTGACCTTTTGATGTAATGGATATGGTTTTCTTTCCAGTGTGAGTGTCAAGCGACGTGTATGCGGTTAGCGAAGTCAAATGCAGGACACAGAGCGGCTGGCAACGTTCTTTACTGAACACAGTAAAATAAACGTACAAAACAACAAACCTCCAAAACAGGGAGGAAAACACAAAGACCCGTAAATACGAGAAACTGCCGGAATGACAAACGAACAATCACACACAAAATAACCAAATGAGAGACAGGGGTTAATATAGGGAATACAATCCAACATAATGGGAAACAGGTGTAAACAATAAAGACCAAACAAGACAAACACCGAAACATCGATCGGCAGCAGCTAGTACTCCGGGGACGACGAACGCCGAAGCCTGCCCGAGCAAGGAGGAGGAGCAGCCTCGGCTGAATCCGTGACACTGAGAACGTTGCACTTTGAATATACAGGACAACATATGCATATTTGTTTAATCAAATATTCATGATGTTTTGGTGGACTTTACCAGTGTCAGTGTGTTGATAGGTATAGGGCAAGTGTTTTTAAAGCTATGGTTTAAGGGAGGCTGTTGCAAATTTCAGCTGTTGAAAATGAAATGTGTTGCTAAATTATACTGAACAAAACTATAAACGCAACATACAATAATTTCAACGATTTTACTGAGTTACAGTTCATATAAGGAAATTAGTCAATTGAAATGAATTCATTAGGCACTAATCTAGAGAAATACTTCTCAATTTCATCAGCTGTCTGGGTGGCTGATCTCAGACGATCCCAAACGTGAAGCCGGATGTGAAGGTCCTGGGCTGACGTGGTTACACGTGGTCTGTTGGACGTACTGCCAAATTCCCTAAAACGACGATGGAGGCGGCTAATGGTAGAGAAATGAACATTCAATTATCTGGCAACACCTCTGGTGGACATTCCTGCAGTCAGCATGCCAATTGCGCGCTCCCTCAAAACTTGAGACATCTGTGGCATTGTGTTGTGTAACAAAACTGCACATTTTACAGTAATGTAATGATCATGATCATGCTGTTTAATCAGCTCCTTGATATGCCACACCTGTCAGGTGGATGGATTATCTTGGCAAAGGAGAAATGCTCATAAACAGGGATGTAAACAAATTTTGCACAACATTTGAGAGAAATCAGCTTTTTTTGCGTATGAAAAAATTCTGGGATCTTTTATTTCAGCTCAAGAAACATGGGGACAAACAGTTTACATGTAGCGTTTATATTTTTGTTCAGCATACACTACCGGTCAAAAGTTTGGCCACCTACTCATTCAAGGGTTTTTCTTTATTTTTTCTATTTTCTACATTGTTGAATAATAGTGAAGACATAAAAACTATGAAATAACACATATGGAATCATGTAGTAACCAAAAAAATTAAATAAAAAATGTGAGATTTGAGATTCTTCAAATAGCCACCCTTTTCCTTGATGACAGCTTTGCACACTCTTGGCATTCTCTCAACCAGCTTCACATTGAATGCTTTTCCAACAGTCTTGAAGGAGTTCCCACATATGCTGAGCACTTGTTGGCTGCTTTTCCTTCACTCTGCGGTCCGACTCATCCCAAGCCATCTCAATTTGGTTGAGGTCAGGGGATTGTGGAGGCCAGGTCATCCGATGCAGCACTCCATTACTCTCCTTCTTGGTAAAATAGCCCTTACACAGCGTGGAGGTGTGTCGGGTCATTGTCCTGTTGAAAAACAAATGATAGTCCCACGAAGCCCAAACCAGATGGGATGGCGTATCGCTGCAGAATGTTGTGGAAGCCATGCTGGTTAAGTGTGCCTTGAATTCTAAATAAATCACAGACAGTGTCACAAGCAAAGCACCCCCACACCATAACACCTCCTCCTCCTCCATGCTTTACGGTGGGAAATACACATGCGGAGATCATCAGTTCACCCACACCGCGTCTCACAAAGACACTGTGATTGGAACAACAAATCTCCAATTTGGACTCCAGACCAAAGGACACATTTCCACCAGTCTAATGTCCATTGCTCGTGTTTCTTGGCCCAAGCAAGTCTCTTCTTCTTATTGGTGTCCTTTAGTAGTGGTATCTTTGCAGCAATTCGACCATGAAGGCCTGATTCACACAGTCTCCTCTGAACAGTTGATGTTGAGATGTGTCTGTTACTTGACCTCTATGAAGCATTTAATTGGGCTGCCATTTTTGAGGCTGGTAACTCTAATGAACATATCCTCTGCAGCAGAGGTAACTCTGGGTCTTCCATTCCTGTGGCGGTCCTCATGAGAGCTAGTTTCATCATAGCGCTTGATGGTTTTTGCGACTGCACTTGAAGAAACTTTCAAAGTTCTTTACATTTTCCGTATTGACTGACCTTCATGTGATAACCTCTTAAGAATCTGACAATTTTATTAAATTTTCGCCTAAAATGACATACCCAAATCTAACTGCCTGCAGCTCAGGACCTGAAGAAAGGATATGCATATTCTTGATACCATTTGAAAGGAAACACTGAAGTTTGTGGAAATTTGAAATTAATGTAGGAGAATATAACACATTAGATCTGGTAAAAAATTATACAAACAAGAAAAACATTAATTTTGTTTTGCGCCGCCCCATGGGTCTCCCGGTGGCGGCAGAGCCTGGACTCTAACCAGGATCTCTAGTGGCACAGCTAGCACTGCGATGCAGTGCCTTAGACCACTGCGCCACTCGGGAGGCCATATAAGACATGTCTATGTCATGGAAAGTTTGCTGTTACTTACAACATTCATGCTAATCACATTAGCGCATGTTGTCTCAACCGTCCCGTATACGGGACACAGATCCCGTAGAGCAGGGTTCTTCAATTCCGGTCCCGGAGGGCCGAAACACTTCTGTTTTTTATTTCTACCTGGTAGTTAATTGCACTCACCTGGTGTCCCAGGTCTGAATTAGCCCTTGATTACAAGGAGAGGATGAAAAACAGAGGTGTTTCGGCCCTCCAGGACCGGAATTGAAGAACCCTGCCGTAGAGGTTAAAGTAATGATGGACTGTCATTTCTCTTTGCTTATTTGAGCTGTTCTTGCTATAATATGGACTTGGTCTTTTACCAAATAGGGCTATCTTCTGTATACCAATCCTACCTTGTCACAACACAACTGATTGGCTCAAACGCATTAAGAGGGAAATAAATTCCACAAATTAACAAGGCACACCTGTTTATTGAAATGCATTCCAGGTGACTACCTCATGAAGCTGGGAGAGAATGCCAAGAGTGTGCAAAGCTGTCATCAGGGCAAAGGATGGCTATTTGAAGAATCTCAAATATACAATATATTTTGATTTGTTTAACACTTTTTTGGTTACTACATGATTCCATATGTTTATTTCATGGTTTTGATGTCTTCACTATTATTCTACAATGTAGAAAATAGTAACAATAAAGAAAAACCCTTGAATGAGTAGGTAGTGTATATGAAAATAATCAGGCGTTGGGCATGTGCGTGTATGTTTGGATTTCAGAGAGAAACTCTTTGTGTGAAACTAAAGTTTATTGACTGTGTCTCTTTGTGTAGGCTACACGTGTTTCTCTGCCTCCCCACAGCCCAAAACAATCTGAGCCCACTACACACCCCATGGCGACGTATCACACAGTCTGAAAGAAAGGGGCCCTGGGAGTTGGGAAGGTGTGAAAAACTAATGAGTAGAATGGCCTTTACGTCCGGTAAAACAACAACCATTCAACTCCAATCAATTCTCATCAGCAGCACCGCCCCAACGCACCCCAAGTAGAGCCAGTCTGCATGCTACTAAATTCCAGTCTCCCCATGTGAATTTATAGACAGACAGTGCAGTTGCCTGTTGGGCCCGATGAGACATTTTAATAAAATGTAGTAAATGAGATCTATATTCATGCTGGTAACTGCATTTATGTTATGTATGTGATGGTTGGTACAAATGACAACCTCCAACGGAGGGCCCCAGTGCTCAGGCATGACGCTGGCGTGTGCATTTCACGCTACGTTCCTCTCAATTTCAGAGGAGGTGGACCGTGGTGCGCTGTGAAGCAGGCTGGGAGAGGAGAGGGGATAGAGAGAAGCCTCAGCCCCAGTGATGGAGTATAGCCAATGGAGATGGAGTTATTTCAGATAGATATTTCGTTATTTCGGATAGCTAGATAATTCCATTGGAATTAATTTACAGATGTCTGCACCTTAATTGCAACACCAGGCAATCAGCTAAAAAGGAAAGGAAAGGGGGATACCTAGTCAGTTCAACAACTGAATGCACCCAACCCTGCGGTGCGTGGGTGTTTGCTGCAATTTGTGGCATGCCATACAAAAATGAAAATAATTTTAATGTGGAATAGGTTTCCATTCACTGCAAGATAAGTTGTTTAGCAGATTGTGATTGAATAATGTTCAGTGGCTGAGTTACTGAGTAGCCTATACACAATTATAATCTTATACTGGCTACACACCATTTCCATACTGGGAACCAGTGCCTGTATAGGAGTCTTACTGGGAAGTGAACCTTTGCCTGTACTCTACCAGTCCCAGGGCCTCCCAGGGGGAGAGTTAACATGAAATATAAAATTACAGTCCTCTTCATTAATTATTTCAGACCACAAACCCACATGTATCAGCAGGCATTAAACCCGTGTTAATCAATGCTCTTTTTTTAAATTAATATTGATGCGTTCATAAAAGCCTGCACTCTGATTGGGTGGACCTCCACTCCTTTCATGCAGGGCTGTAGGGATTATTAAAAAATGCATGAAACATAAAAGTAATATGCAAAGTTTATTAACTTTAAACATCCCTGCGCCAGGCACTATGTGATTACACAGCTCTAATTAAAAAAACTACCACGCTGAATCCATGTCTCCATTTTACACACTTTGTGTGTGTGTGTGTGTGTGTGTGTGGTGATGACCTGTTAATAGTGGAGACATCTGAAAATACACTCTTCTAAACTGCCTTTCCCACCAAATTTAAATAGCTTCAGTAGTATCTCTCTGTTCCACTGCAGTTGCTATATGAAGGCAAGATATCGCTTGTGCTACACTTTACACTAGCATGATGAACTAAGCAAAAACTGCCAGAGTATACAGAGGTTATTATGTAGTGGTAGTGGGAAAAGGCTTGATAGACAGATCTTAGCATTTCTCTTCGATACTCTTCTCTGTGGCATCCCTCTCTTACCCCTCTTCCTCTCCTCTCAGGTGAGTAAGGAGTGGTGTAGCATCTGCAGTAGGTTAGTAGTGGCAGTGCTCTGGATCAATTTGCTGTGCTAATGCGTTTGACCTGCCTCCCAAAGGAAGTGACATCGTAGTGCATCCTGGCGCCCGCCAATGAATGAATCAGCGTGTTTGTAAAAGCGCCTCAACACTCTTACTGTTTTTCTCCCTTCTTTTTTTGCAAGTCTCTGCCTCCTCTCCAGACTGGCATCCAGTTTAGATCAGAGAGTGTAGCCTCTCTCCCTCACCTCCTCTCACCTCCTACCTTCAATATGACAGGTCTTTGTGAATGTGATGGGGGGTGAGAATGCCTGTGGTATTCACAGAGTTACCCATTTCAGATTTGTCCACACACACACGCGCGCAAGTACACACGCATCCATTCAGTACATGCACACAGATATGTCGCTGCCTTCCCCATAGGTAGCTGTGAACTCTTTCTCTCTCCTCTCATCCTTCAGTCGTATCTCTCTCCTACAGTAGAGGCAGCTGTTTTAATACCTCCGCCTGCCATCTGGATGTTACTTACGATATTCAGAACAGCTCCATTTTATTCTTAGCACCTGCTCGCATTGTGACAATAAGAGGTCATGAAATGTTAACTTCACCGACACACTCTCTAAGCTCAGGCTTCCTTCTGTCGCTCTGCTTTCTCTCTCTCTCTCTCTCTCTCTCTCTCTCTCTCTCTCTCTCTCTCTCATCTAAATAATGAATTGTTCTCTCCCAGCTCTCTCTCTCTGTCTCTTTCTTTTTCTCAGAAAGATTGATGCTTTCTCTCTATCCGCTGTCCCCTATCTCAACTGCAATCCTTTCTATTTGCCTCATTTTCATACATATTACATATTCATCCCTATCGTGTAGCTCAGTTGGTAGAGCATGGCGCTTGCAACGCCAGGGTTGTGGGGTCGATTCCCACGGGGGGCCAGTATGAAAAATGTATGCACTCACTAACTGTAAGTCGCTCTGGATAAGAGCGTCTGCTAAATTACTAAAATGTAAAATATCTTACTCTGCTATCCAGTTCTGCTCTCTGAGCGGCTTTATGATTCACTCCAGACAATAACAGGTAGATAGCTGGGGGAGAAAATAAGACCACTAAAGCCAAATTGACTGATCCATAGGAGAGGTAAATTAATATACACACACAGACACACACACACACACACACACATGTGCGCACACAAACACACACATGCAAACACACACCTGTGGCTGAGTAAGCACTGGCTATTATCAAAGCCAGATTTACTCACAAATAAACTTTGATGAAGCCCAAGTTCACCAAATAACAGATAGCTCTAACAACCAGATGACATAGGCTATTAACTGAAATTGACAAAAATGTATACCAAATGTAAATACCAATGTAGCCAAGATACACAAGTGAAATTCCTCCGATGGTGGCATATTTCAGATCATCCGACAAAATGACACACTGCTCAACTCAGCTCAGCCATAGACCGATGTAGCATCCACAGTTACAACTGATAGATGCCACTAAAATAACAATATATGGACATATATCATCCAAATAATTCACAACGCAAACTCCATAGCCTTTCATAATTCTTCCAATGTGCTGCACGCACGCACAAACACACACAAACATAATGATATTATTTAGTGAACTATTATTACACACATATATAATAAATAAGGTTCTAACAAAATTCCCAGATCAACAATCAAAATGACTGAAGAACGCAGTTCAAAACATCAAAATTCTAGCTTGATAAATCAAAAACATTCAAAGGGATGTTGTCTATTCTCATGATTCAACAGTAGCCTAACCTGCAAATTGCAAAGGAAAATGCATTTAGGCTTACCTTTACTCCATTCGTCTGTCCTTCAGGTTGAACTTATCAGTGACAGCATTGTAGAAGTCACAGCAGAACCCCATGTCCATTATTTTATTCTGCAGGCACACAGCAGGCCCACTGTCATGTGGAAGACGCATCCCCAAGGCCTCCTTCAGTTCCATTTCCACACTGACACAAATAATAATTCCCATTACGTCCACAAAGCAAAAGTAAATGTCTAAAAATGTGTAAAAGTTCGGGAAAAAAGTATTAATTGGTAATGAAGTTTCAGACAAGTGGACAGTCCAGTACTCACTGTTCGCCTGCCCGACAGCTAGCAGTGAAGGAGATGGTGGTTGCCTGTCATAAATAAAGTCACGTCTTGTAGAGCTCCTGTATGCTGCCTCTGTCTGGTCTTAACTTTCATTATAGTTGATGTTCCACTCTTCAAACCCTCCAAATTTGTTTGAGGTGCAGTACAGTGTCCATTTTTCAGGTTGTTTTTGCTATCGTCGTTCAGTTCAAGGGATGCGAGCGCCAAATGATGTAGACACACCCAAATACGCTTACCCCAGGCAATACATTTACATTTTAGTCATTTAGCAGACGCTCTTATCCAGAGCGACATACATATTTTATTTTTTTTCATACTGGCCCCCCGTGGGAATCGAACCCATAACCCTGGCGTTGCAAACGCCATGCTCTACTAACTGAGAGCAGTGGTCTAGAGATCCTGGTTCAAATCCATTCCCTCCCCTACCCTGGACGACGCTGGGTCATGGGTCTCCCGGTCGCGGCCGGGTACGACAGAACCTGGATTCGAACCAGGATAGTGGCACAGCTAGCACTGCGATGCAGTGCCTTAGACCACTGCGCCACTCGGGAGGTAATACCTACACATGTTTAGGCAATACGCATGCGCAAAATATGAAATCGGCTCAATGCAATGAATGAAGCTACTTCAAGCTAGGCAGATGTTGGCCTTGTCCATTAACAGTGACTGGAGTAAGGAACGGACACAGCGTCAACGATTTGAATTTGAGGTTTTGATGCAGTTTTAGGAAATGTTGAGATTTTGAGCATAAAAAACACCAGAAATATTGAGAAAAAAACATTAGATAACAAAAAAAGTGTGACTATTATTTTTATATAATTGTATTTTTGATTTGGCTTTACGTAACAGCTTAAAAATAAATATATCACATGGTAAGCACAGCCTACCCTGACTGTACGTCACACACACACTCCAAGCTCACGGCTCCCACTCCTTTCTCTCTTCTGTGCATCTCCATAGCTACTTTAAGGTAAAGGACCTTGTGTTGTGTCGTGTTATATTGACTATGGAGGCATAGAGTATTAACTGTGGCCAGGGCCCCGGTAGGAGGTTACCTGTAAAATTGGTTTCCCTGGTCAGGTTTTCACAACACCCTACACTGACACAATATCACTGCTCTTTTTCCTCCTCTATCCACCATTGCTGGAATCCTGCAGGGTTCTTTGCCATAGATGGAATTCTCTTGGATTCCTTGCCATTGAACACCTACTGTGATGAGTAGAATGATATATGATATGAAGTGTTCTCACTCACACACTCACTCACTCACTCACTCACTCACTCACTCACTCACTCACTCATGTGTAGGCTCTGATCCCTGACTGACCTGGAGGTTCTAGATCTCTCCGTCCTATTTCCACGGCGATGAATGTTTCCGGTCAGTGCTCAGGTTAAGTGGTCAGGCGCAGAAACCTTGGCTGCGGAGCCAGTCACCCTTAATTGGTGTTGCAGAGAGAAACACAATCACTGCCTACTGGACTGATTTTCACACACACAGGTTTCTGGCCAGGTAAGTGGGCTCATCCCTCTGTTGCAGTGGCTGAGAGACTGCTCAGTGGACAGTGAAATGGAGTGGTGCTTAGTTCAGTCTGAGACCCTTCCTTTGCTCCCAATTCCACAAAGACAGATGCTGCACTCTACATCCTTAACTATTCCACATTTACCCTAAACCCATTCCACCGAACTACTCCACCTAAAGCCCAATCCACCTAGACCCCTAAAGCACAATCCACCTGTGTATCTACTCCAAGTCACATACCATTCTTTACCTACTTCACATAGATCCCAATCCAGCCTGCGTGGTTGAGAGCGTGAACGTCTGTGTGTATCAGTACAGCTGTTGCTTTGGTCTGTAGCAGAGGGAGGTGTCAGTTAAAATCTGGGCCCGAGCAGGGATGGAAAGGTCAGCTTCTACTGCAGAGAAACAAAGAGAGGTAGGAGCACAAACACATACACGCTCACACACACACACACACACACACACACACACACAGACACACAGACAAAAGTAAGCACACAAAAAAAAGATATTCATGGGAAACATGACTGTTGTTGAAAGGTCAGGAATGACACTGGGGATTCACAACCATACAGCTGTGTGTGTGTGTTCTGAGATTGTTCTCTCTGAGCCTTGTGATGGCACACAGGGAAGACAGAACAGAAAGACAATGCTACTGCACAGTCAGGAGAGGGAGAAGAGAGAGAGAGAGCGAGGGAGAAAGAGAATGTGAGAAAAAAAGAGCCAAGAGAGTTCCGTGTGAATTTCCTTAAAGTGCACTGTTTGGTGAGTCATTACTTTCACTTAAGCCGCAAAGTGCATTCTGGTCCCCGAAGGACTCCCCTTCTCTCCTCCTCCTCCTCCCATTTTCTTCTTTAGATGGCCAAACACTGTTTTTTTTTTTATTTCCCCCCTCGCGCTGCTCTGCAGGAGTCAACTGATTATTGCACAATAGCAGAGAATGTGAGTGAGTGTTCTGTATGTACCGGCAGGTAGCCTAGCAGTTAAGAGTGTTAGGCCAGTAACCGAAAGGTTGCTGGTTCAAATCCCTGAGCCAACTAGAGGAAAAATCTGTCGAAGTGCCGTTGAGCAAGGCACTTAACCCTAACTGCTCCTGTAGCTTCTGCTAAATGACAAAAAATGTTAATGTACCGCACAGTGCAAGTGTGCGTGTTTCTTACAGTATGACAGAGATTGAGAGATTAGATCATTGAAACATAGAGCTGAACTCAAATCTCCTTCTGACACCTGCTCTCATGACTTCACTTCCTACATAACCCTTTGGAGAAAAATCAGCAATAGCAAAAGCTACTTATATCCTTAGCTTTCTCTATTCCATTAAAAAACGTATGTTTTCGTCGGAAGCACATAAGCTCCCTGTTCATGTTGCTCCTATTCATTTCTAAGGGTTCGTACTGCTGATCCAAATGCAAAGAAATTGTGTTTGTGTTTGTGTAGTGGAGTTGCAGTATACATGGGTTAGCTGACAACGTCACGAAAACGATGCGCACACTTCAATGGGGAAGAAGTCTGAGTTGTTGTGATTCTGGATGGCCAGATAGCTACCAACAATCACAAGAAACTACCATGTGGGGAATCAATCGTAAGTGACTAGTTTCAGCTAGTTTTATCTAGTTCTTGATACCATGTCTTGTTTTGAGGTGTTTTAACTGATTTCATGTCAGTGCTAATATGGCTACAATTCGCTAGCTAGCTAACCAACAACTTTAAATCAAATCAAATGTTATTTGTGTTTAGCAGATGTTATTGCGGGTGTAGCGAAATGCTTGTGCTTCTAGCTCTGACAGTGCAGTAATATCTAATAAGTAATATCTAACAATTTCACAACATATACCCAATATATACATGAACTCAGGACCCTGTCTTTCAAAGATAATTAGTAAAAATCCAAATAACTTCACAGATCTTCATTGTAAAGGGTTTAAACACTGTTTCCCATGCTTGTTCATTGAACCATAAACAATTAATGAACATGCACCTGTGGAACGGTTGTTAAGACACTAACAGCTTACAGACGGTAGGCAATTATGGTCACAGTTATGAAAACTTAGGACACTAAAGGCCTTTCTACACTTTCTACTGACTCTGAAAAAAACACCAAAAGAAAGATGCCCAGGGTCCCTGCTCATCTGCGTAACGTGCCTTAGGAGGCATGAGGACTGCAGATGTGGCCAGGGCAATAAATTGCAATGTCCGTACTGTGAGACGCCTAAGACAGAGCTACAGGGAGACAGGACGGACAGCTGATTGTCCTCGCAGTGGCAGACCACGTGTAACAACACCTGCACAGGATCGGTACATCCGAACATCACACCTGCGGGACAGGTACAGGATGGCAACAACAACTGGCCGAGTTACACCAGGAACGCACAATCTCTCCATCAGTTCTCAGACTGTCCGCAATAGGCTGAGAGAGGCTAGACTGAGGGCTTGTAGGCCTGTTGTAAGGCAGGTCCTCACCAGACATCACCGGCAACAACGTCGCCTATGGACTCCTGAGTGGCGCAGTGGTATAAGGCACTGCATCGCAGTGCTCGCTGTTCCACTAGATATCCTGGTTCGAATCCAGGCTCTGTCGTAGCCGGCCGCGACCGGGAGACCCATGGGGCGGCGCACAATTGGCCCAGCATCGTCCAGGGTAGGGGAGGGAATGGCCGGCAGGGATGTAGCTCAGTTGGTAGAGCATCCCTGGTGTTGCAAATGTGGGTTCGATTCCCACGGGGGGCCAGTATGTAAAATAATAATAATGTATGCACTCACTAACTGTAAGTCGCTCTGGATAAGAGCGTCTGCTAAATGACTAAAATGTAAATGTCTATGGGCACAAACCCACCGTCGTTGGACCAGACAGGACTGGCAAAAAGTGCTCTTCACTGACGAGTCGTGGTTTTGTCTCACCAGGGGTGATGGTCGGATTCGCGTTTATCGTCATAGGAATGAACGTTACACCGAGGCCTGTACTCTGGAGCGGGATCGATTTGGAGGTGGAGGGTCCATCATGGTCTGGGGCGGCGTGTCACAGCATCATCGGACTGAGCTTGTTGTCATTGCAGGCAATCTCAACGCTGTGCGTTACAGGGAAGACATCCTCCTCCCTCATGTGGTACCCTTCCTGCAGGCTCATCCTGACATGACCCTCCAGCATGACAATGCCACCAGCCATACTGCTCATTCTGTGCGTCATTTCCTGCAAGACAGAGTGGGGTAACATCTCACAGCAAGAACTGGCAAATCTGCTGCAGTCCATGAGGAGGAGATGCACTGCAGTACTTAATGCAGCTGGTGGCCACACCAGATACTGACTGTTACTTTTGATTTTGACCCCCCCTTTGTTCAGGGACACATTATTCAATTTCTGGACTTTTCAGTTTATGTCTCAGTTGTTGAATCTTGTTATATTCATACAAATATTTACACATTAATTTGCTGAAAATAAACACATTTGACAATGAGAGGAAGTTAATTTTTTGCTGAGTTTATAAGGACAAGCAATGACAGAGCGGCATGGACTAAGATACAGATGAATATTATAGAATACAGTATATACATATGAGATGAGTAGTGCAAGATATGTAAACATTATTAAAGTGACTAGTGTTCCATTTCTTAAAGTGGCCAGTGATTTCAATAGGCAGCAGCAGCCTCTAATGTGCTAGTGATGGCTATTCTGATGGCCTTGAGATAGAAGCTGTTTTTCATTCTCTCGGTCCCAGCTTTGATGCACCTGTACTGACCTCGCCTTCTGGATGATAGCGGGGTGAACAGGCAGTGGCTCGGGTGGTTGATGTCCTTGATGATATTTTTGGCCGTCCTGTGACATCAACCACCCGAGCCACTGCCTGTTCACCCCTCCTGGAGGGCGGGTAGTTTGCCCCCGGTAATGCATTCGGCAGACCGCACCACCCTCTGGAGAGCCCTGTGGTTGCGGGCGGTGCAGTTGCCGTACCAGGCGGTGATACAGCCTGACAGGATGCTCTCAATTGTGCATCTGTAAAAGTTTGTAAGGGTGTTAGGTGACAAGCCAAATGTCTTCAGCCTCCTGTGGTTGAAGAGGCTTTGTTGCGCCTTCTTCACCACACTGTCTGCGTGGGTGGACCATTTCAGTTTGTCAGTGATGTGTACGCCAAGGAACTGGAAGCTTTCCACCTTCTCCACTGCGGTCCCGTCGATGTGGATAGGGGGGTGCACCCTATGCTGTTTCCTGAAGTCCACGATCATCTCCTTTGTTTTGTTGACGTTGAGTGAGAGGTTATTTCCCTGGCACCACACTCCCAGAGCCCTTCACCTACTCCCTGTAGGCTGTCTTGTCGTTGTTGGTAATCAAGCCTACTACTGTTGTGTCATCTGCAAACCTGATGATTGAGTTGGAGGCGTGCTTGGCCACGCAGTCATGGGTGAACAGGGAGTACAGGAGGGGGCTGAACACTCACCCTTGTGGGGCCCCAGTATTGAGGATCAGCGAAGTGGAGATGTTGTTTCCTACCTTCACCACCTGGGGGTGGCCTGTCAGTAAGTCCAGGACCCAGTTGCACAGGGCGGGGTTCAGACCCAGGGCCTCAAGCTTAATTATGAGCTTGGAGGGTACTATGGTGTTGCATACTGAGCTATAGTCAATGAACTGCATTCTTACATAGGTATTCCTCTTGTCCAGATGGGATAGGGCAGTGTGCAGTGTGATGGCGATTGCATCGTCTGTGGATCTATTGGGGCGGTAAGCAAATCGAAGTGGGTCTAGGGTGACAGGTAAGGTAGAGTTGATATGATCCCTGACTAGTCTCTCAAAGGACTTCATGATGACAGAGGTGAGTGCTACGGGGCGACAGTCTGGTCTGCGCATGCTCTGAGGACGCGGCTAGGGATGCCGTCTGGGCCGGCAGCCTTGTGGGGGTTAACATGCTTAAATGTCTTACTCACGTCGGTCACAGAGAAGGAGAGGCCACAGTCCTTGGTAGTGGGCCTCGTCGGTGGCACTATGTTATCCTTAAAGCGGTCGAAGAAGGTGTTTAGCTTGTCTGGAAGTGAGACGTCGGTGTCGGCGACGTGGCTGGTTTTCCTTTTGTAGTCCGTGATTGTCTGTAGACCCTGCCACATATGTCTCATGTCTGAGCCGTTGAATTGCGACTCCACTTTGTCTCTATACTGATGTTTTTATCGATATATTTGAGAGACAACAAGTGCTCATTGTGCAAAATTATTTATGTTTTCATTAAACATTGGAGCCAAAATATAGTTTACATGTTGTCAACAATCTAAGCCAACCCCGTCTGTTTTGCCACATAGTTGCGCACCCGTCGGTTTTGTTGCTCAACAACCAACCCGTCTATTGCTTAAGCATGCATATCTCTCTGCCGGCTCTGGCCAGACCAACACAATCCCAGTTAGCCCAGTGTGATGAATGGGAAGAAGGAGAGAACAAGCCTTCGGTAGAAATAAACATCTATATGCCGGACCTGGAGGCTAGCAGAGGCCTTTTTCTGCAAACAGACACACCATCTTCCAACACCCACATGCCCCATCTTTTCTCCTCCTCCTTCCCATACAGTTGCTCAGAAGGTTACTCTCTCCTGCATACTATTTATTCAAATGCCTTGGTTCCCTGTGGACATTGGTTTGTCTTTGGACCAGACAAAGGAGACTAAATCCACACAAAGGTGCAGGAAATGGCTTCAGGGCCAGGGGGAACCCCAATAGCTTGCCTTGAAAGCCTGTAAATACCACTTCCCTTTACCAACTACAAAGGGATGTAGATTGGTGCAGGACACCATTTAATGTCTGTACTCCCGGGGTTTACTCCATTATCATGAGTCTCCATAACGGGCTTTATCTAGATGTATTTGTATTTGGTGGTTTAGGGCCTATTGCCTATTTTCATATTCTCAATCCTGATACGTTCGTTCCCCCCCTCATTAAATAGCGATAAACCTAATTCACTCCATCGTGACTTAAACAATAAACCAATCATTCTGTGTTTCGCTGTCATCCATGTTTTTATCCCCTGTCTAGGCTTATTGATCAGATAGGCTCTCAGAAAGACAGATTTAGACACAGGGACGATAAGGGCAATAACAGAGGTGTATCCGCTAACTGTGCTAGCGTTGCGGGGCTCTTAATGCTAATCAGAATGGATCTGGACTGGGATATGAAAAGCTGACGTGATGGCTGTGACAGCGCTCAGTGGGGGGCTGATGATGCGGCGCCTGATACATATTAATGGTGAAGGGCCATCAGAGCCACCGTGTCACTGACGGCACCATGATTACCTCCTGAGCACAAGCTGATTGGCCAAATGGCAGGCTGCAATAATACACACATACTGTACACACACAAACACACACACAGACAGACACACACATTCACAAACCCTGTGAAGACTAAAATGTAAAACTAAAATGTAAAACACAAACAGTGGTAGTGACGTGTGTATTGACAGGCTTGACTAGGCAGGTGTGTTACTACCTTTCTGGGCTCTATTAGGGGTCTAATGGGTATAGTAAACACCCAATCCTCTCAGGCTTTCATTCCAAGGATCATTAATGCATAGAAGGAAAGGCATAGAAAGTGGATGGTAGCCACCCAATGTTATGCCCAGGTTCATTTAGTGGTTCACGAGTGGATTAGACTTCACTTTCATTTGGATATAAAAGCTTGTCGAAATTTAATTAAAAGATAAGTTGGATGGGGAGAAAAATGCATCAATACTTTGGCAGTAGTTTTGCTTTGATAAAGTCTGATGAACTGAACTGAATTTAAAATGGAATGTGTTTGAAATTGGCCTTTCCCCCAAACATGAGCAAAACAAACTGTACATTGAAAGTACATTTGAAAAATCTCAATACGCTTTACAGTAAAATGGACACAACAAAGTAAAGTAAAATAGATGCTACATACGGTGTCTATCAAACTGCCTACTACTGTACACACACATTAACTCTGTGCTCCTGCCTCCTGTTGAACACTATACAATCTAACTTGTCCACTGTAGCAGAGAGAGATAGGAGACTGCTCTCTGCCTCGCCTCAGAACAGTGTTCTCTCTCTCTCTCTCTCTCTCTCTCTCTATCTAATCCCACACTCGCTTTTGAACACACGTTATCTCTGTCCACATTCACTCCCTCTCTCACACACACACACTACACACACACACACACACACACACACGCCAGCTCTGCACGCCTTATCGGCACACAGACACAGAGTTTCCCATCGACTGCAGACGTGGCAAATATTGCCATCTGACGTGACCTCTTTCACTTCCGGACACAAATAGAGTTACTCTCCGCCCTCCTTCCTCCCCCCTCCTTCCTCCCCCCAACCAACTCTTCTCTTTGAAGGATGCCATTGGCTAAGCCAGGCACATCTGTATTGATGCACTGTAGTTGGCAGTCTGCAGGCGAGACCCACCCAGCCCGCCAGTAGTCGAGGCCAGGCTAGAAAATCAATGGCTCACATCTCTGCTCTCCCTTGGCCACACCCCCAGCAGGAGACTGGCCTGTTTATGACTTAATCATGGCTCCACCTGAATTATTAAGAAAGACCACCTTTATAATTCACTCTGCCTCTCTCAGAAGAATGTGTTATTATGTAGAGTTGATTTTAGTATTAGCTACAGTGCTACAGTGTGCTACAGTGCCACAGTGCTACAGTGAGCTACAGTGTGCTATGGTGTGCCACAGTGCTACAGTGTGCTACAGTGTGCTACAGTGTGCCACAGTGCTACAGTGTGCTACAGTGCCACAGTGCCACAGTGAGCTACAGTGTGCTACGGTGTGCCACAGTGCTACAGTGTGCTACGGTGTGCTACAGTTGTGATCCTGTAGGTTGTAAATCATGTTAAAGGTTAGGAGGTAGGCTTGGGCAGTACCGGGGATTTGGAAATAGTCATGGGATAGTTTTAAAAATACTGTCCATACCGTTGAAACTATTTATTTGAAGTTTTGAAATAAAGGTTTATATTTTTAGCTACTTTTTAAGTGAATATAGTACCTGCAGTCAACTTGTGCAATATGTTAGAAGATAAAGCAGATCACGTTCTTCATCTCACCTGTCACATTATTTTACATTATGACGCTTACCATAGTTCCCCAGAACAGTTGTCAGTCACGTGTTTGTTTGTAAATAGCACAATGGGAGAAAGTGGGAGCAGGTGAGTCCAGCTGTGTATTGACAGGGGTTGCATTTTATATTGAAAGTCAACAGTGTTTTTTCTCTTCAATAGAGTGATCAGGGACGTACAACTATGGATTTCCTTCACAGAAAATACATTAGTGCAACAGATTCGCCAGAAAATTACTTCATTTTCATCAGATGACAACAGAAGTGCAATGCTATTTGGCTGGCAGCCACACAAGTAAATGTGACCCACCACCTGGATTCGGTCCTATGTAGCAAAATTTGAAATTGTGTTTTTTACATTGGATAAAAGTAGAGACTGTTTTGGTACACCTACAGGAGAGCTCTTCGTTGTCTACACCTAATCAACTTCGTTCACACCCTCTTAAGCCCCACCCATCTCTTTAAGGGTTCACAGTGTAGTAAATAACCAAAGATTAAGATTAAAAGTGGTGAAAGTAGTAGCAAAAAGTAGTAAAAATACACTATCTAGTCCTTGGCCTATATCCTAATCTGACTTTGGTGCAGGTTATGTTCTTCACATTACCGTCTCTAGTAAACACACACTATATCAAATCAATGTTTATTTGTCACATGCACATGATACAGAAGGTGTAAACGGTACAGTGAAATGGTTACTTGCATAGTGGAGTCTTTTTTTTTTACATGTAGCTAGCTATAGCTAAACGATTAACCATAATCCCAACTCTAATACCGTGTTCAAAACAACTGGGAACTCTGAAAAAAATGAGCTCTGACTGTGAAAAATCTATTTGAACAGTCATCCAACTCCGAATTCCAACTCGGGAACTCAGACCTCTTTCTAGAGCTCGGACTTTCCCACCTGAAGAACACTGACGTCATGATTTGACCTCGTATTTTTCAGAGTTCCCAGTTGTTTTGAACGCGGCAATACTACCATGCATGAATCTATAGGTAGCTAAAGCTAACCAACTATGTTATAACTAGCAATGCAAATGGCTTTCTGAGATACTAATAATATTACTACACAGATCCTACACGTAACATTAGCTAGCGAGCTCAGGGAGGCAGAGAGGGAAATTAATGTATGTCTGGGTTTTTCTAAATTGAGTATGACTTTTGGAGTCAAGGCTGTGACTATGTTTTTAGGGGGAGTTTGGAAAGGATTTTTGAGGAGAGCGATCGATATTGCACATAGACCGCTGGCTTATTTCTGTAAAATAAGGTATGTTTAATATTATATTTCATAGTGTTGGTTAAATTGCATCTGGTTAATTGAATGGTATGCCACAAGACATAAAAATTACCCGAGGGGTATTGAAAATAGAAACTAGAAGATCAGATCACTATACGTACCTGTAACAACTTGTTTCTACTGGTCATATAAGTGGCATGAACTATTACTGGTCATCACAGTATAATTCACATGCATGGACATGTTATTATAGATATGTATATCATCACCCACCCTTATGAAGATAGACTGGAGAGTTTAAAGCTGCAATATGTAACTTTCTGGGTGACCCGGCCGAATGTACATAGAATTGTGAGTTATAGATCTGTCATTCTCATTGAAAGCAAGTCTAAGAAGTGGTAGATGTGTTCTATGTGCACTATTTCTATGCTTCCTGTTCTGTTTTGTTTTTGTGTCTTTTACTTTCGGTTTTGTACACCAGCTTCAAACAGCTGAAAATACAATATTTTGGGTTATTGAACATATATTTCACAGCGGATTAGATGGAACAACGATTCTCTACACTACACATTGCTGGTTTTGTCACATAAACTGAAATTAGGCAAACCATTTGAATTTTAGCAACTAGGAAATAGCGGAGCGATTTCTGCATATTGCACCTATTAAGTGATGTTGTTAGAGACAAGTATAAGGATGTATGACGTTCTGTGTTTATTGACTCAAATGAAGATATGGCACACTGCAATTAGCAGTTGCAATAGATTTGTCACTTGCCCAATAAATACAAACACACATTACACGCGCAAATAAACCTGCTGTTTGTAAGTGAGAGACACTTCAGGCGTCAACAACTAGAGAGAGAGAGAGGATGTATATACAATATGTTCCTGACTTCCCCAGCTGTCAGTTCTACCCTGCTGTAACCAGGAGAGGCAGGCTAATTGAATCCTAAACAGTTTTCTCCTTTGGCGCATCATTCTCCTTCTCTTCATCCCCCCTCTCTCTCTCCTCTTTTTATTCCCCTCTCTACATCCCCCCTCTCTCTCCTCTTTTTATTCCCCTCTCTACACCCCCTTCTCTCTCCTCTTTTTATTCCCCTCTCTACATCCCCCTCTCTCTCTCTCTCTCCTCTTTTTATTCCCCTCTCTACATCCCCCCCCTCTCTCTCTCCTCTTTTTATTCCCCTCTCTACACCCCCCCCTCTCTCTCTCCTCTTTTTATTCCCCTCTCTACATCCCCCTCTCTCTCTCTCTCCTCTTTTTAGTCCCCTCTACATCCCCCTCTCTCTCTCCTCTTTCTATTCCACTCTCTACATCCCACCCTCTCTCTCTCTCTCTCCTTTTTATTCCCCTCTCTACATCCCCCCTCTCTCTCTCCTCTTTTTATTCCCCTCTCTACATCCCACCCTCTCTCTCTCCTCTTTTTATTCCCCTCTACATCCCCCCCCTCTCTCTCTCTTTTTATTCCCCTCTCTACATCCCCCTCTCTCTCTCTCTCCTCTTTTTATTCCCCTCTACATCCCCCTCTCTCTCTCTCTCCTATTTTTATTCCCCTCTACATCCCCCTCTCTCTCTCTCTCTCCTCTTTTTATCCCCCTCTCTACATCCCCCCCTCTCTCTCTCCACTATTAATTCCCCTCTCTACACCACCCCCCTCTCTCTCTCCTATTTTTATTCCCCTCTCTACATCCCCCCCTCTCTCTCTCTCTCCTCTTTTTATTCCCCTCTACATCCCCCTCTCTCTCCTCTTTTTTATTCCCCTCTACATCCCCCTCTCTCTCTCTCTCTCCTCTTTTTATCCCCCTCTACATCCCCCTCCCTCTCTCTCCACTTTTAATTCCCCTCTACATCCCACCCTCTCTCTCTCTCTTCTCTTTTTATTCCCCCCTCTACATCCCCCCTCTCTCTCTCTCCTCTTTTATCCCCCTCTCTACACCCCCCCTCTCTCTCTCTCCTCTTTTTATTCCCCTCTCTACATCCCCCCCTCTCTCTCTCTCCTCTTTTTATTCCCCTCTCTACATCCCCCCTCTCTCTCTCTCTCTCCAGTTTTTATTCCCCTCTTTTTTTTCTCTACATCCCACTTTTTCTCTCCTTACATATAATTCCTTGTGTCTTTTGGAATTCCAGTCAGAATGTCCTCAAGATTCCATAGGATCATACTTGGCTGGATAAGAACCCTTGAGTGGAAGGAGGAACGATAGTAAAATGTTGACTACATCATGTTTTATTGTTTTCCTCTGTCCCTACCATTTTCTTTATTAATCAAGTGTAATACACAAACTGATTATTCACTTACACTGTATATCATATAGTGTTTATGTAGCAATCTGTGGAGCTACCATGACTCAGCATCAGCTTAACTTGACTAAAAGGTCAGAGCACTAACCAAACCAGAATAATGGCTTTTCCAATAAAATAAAGCTCAGGAATAAGTCAAATCAACAGTAGGAATTGCATGTCAGTTTCCTAGTATCGCAACAAGCAAAGTTCAGAGTATTAAGGGCACTTTTCCAGTAGTGGCCTTTGCTCAAGGCAGACAAATAAAGCTGACTAGAAAGGGAGCTCTATGAATACCAAGTGCACTTTGAGTTTGGTCTTGGTCCTGGGGTCTGTGTAAAAGTGGAATACCACCATCATAACTGCCAGAACTAATCTGCTGGCTTAGATCACACTGACTTGGTAATGTGGTGTGTATGTGTGTGTGCGTGCCTGTGTGTGTGTGTGCCTTCGTGCACACCAAATGGAATCAAAGCCTTGATCAGTCCCTACTTCGTATTTGGATGATTCTTTAAGAAAGCTTAGGACCTTTAGCACAGGCTAACTTGTCCCTGGAGGAGCCCACTGAACAGGACTGGTTCGCTCTGGCCCATGGGTCAACCTATAAGTAATGAGATGAGATAAGAGAGAGGGCAGGGGCTCTAGTATGTCCCTCAGCCAGTCACACATACTGTACATACACACTGTGATGGTAATGTCATCCGATGCTCTGATGGACAGTAGTGTGTCCTGGGATAAATCATTCAGAGGTCATTGGTGGAGCTGTCAGTCACACTGTGACCCCGTCTCTCTCTCTCTCTCTCTCTCTCTCTCTCTCTCTCTCTCTCTCTCTCTCTCTCTCTCTCTCTCTCTCTCTCTCTCTCTCTCTCTCTCTCTCTCTCTCTCTCTCTCTCTCTCTCTCTCTCTCTCTCTCTCTCTCTCTCTCTCTCTCTCTCTCTCTCTCTCTCTCTCTCTCTCTCTCTCTCTCTCTGTCTCTGTCTCTGTCTCTGTCTCTGTCTCTGTCTGTGTGTGTGTGCCCAGTGAGAGATAGTGTACTGTTGGATGAATTATTAACAAACTACATGCTGGCGGCTTGTCGCATGCTTTCAAACGCTCTCACACACTGAGAAACAAACACTATTTTATCAAATTGGTTTTCAATAATTTGTTGTCATGGGCTGTTCCTTCTCATTTGTATGTTTAAGTGACTGTTCTTTGGAACGAGCCAAGCAGCGCTCCGTAATGAAGTGTTTAATATTTCATCCCACTGGATAAATAAAAGCTGTGTACGTAGTTTCATTAGGCTGCTTTCCACAGCGGAGCGTGAGAGAGAATAGTATGGCTGCACAGTGTTAATCACAGCCTGTTTCATTAGTAACAGGGACACCACCAGAAAATGCACAGACACAGAAACGTACAAAACACCACTTCACACTGTAGCTCCATCATGGAACATACCCCAACCAGAAGCCATGGATTACAGGCAACATCCACACTGAGCTAAAGGGTAGAGCTGCCACTTTCAAGGAGCGGGACTCTAACCCGGAAGCTAATAAGAAATCCTGCTATGCCCTCCGACAAACCATCAAACAGGCAAAGAGTCAATACAGGACTAAGATTGAATCGTACTACACCGACTCCGACACTCATCGGATGTGGCAGGGCTTGCAAACTATTACAGACTACAAAGGGAAGCACAGCCATGAGCTGCCCAGTGACACGAGCCTACCAGACGAGCTAAATCACTTCTATGCTCGCTTCCAGGCAAGTAACACTGAAGCATGCATGAGAGCGTCAGCTGTTCTGGATGACTATGTGATCACGCTCGCCGTAGCCGATGTGAGTAAGACTTTTAAGCAGGTCAACATTCACAAGGCCGCAGGGCCAGACCGATTACCAGGACATGTACTCCGAGCATGCGCTGACCAACTGGCAAGTGCCTTCACTGACATTTTCAACATGTCCCTGACTGAGTCTGTAATACCAACTTGTTTCAAGCAGACCACCATAGTCCCTGTGCCCAAGAACACTAAGATAACCTGCCTAAATGACTACTGACCCGTAGCACTCATGTCTGTAGCCGTGAAGTGCTTTGAAAGGCTGGTAATGGCTCACATCAACACCATTATCCCAGAAACCCTAGACCCACTCCAATTTGCATACCGCCCCAACAGATCCACACATGATGCAATCTCTATTGCACTCCACACTGCCCTTTCCCACCTGGACAAGAGGAACACCTACGTGAGAATGCTATTCATTGAATACAGCTCAGCGTTCAACACCATAGTGCCCTCAAAGCTCATCACTAAGCTAAGGACCCTGGGACTAAACACCTCCCTCTGCAACTGGATCCTAGACTTCCTGACTGGCCGCCTCCAGGTGGTAAAGGTAGGTAACAACACCCTGCCATGCTGATCCTCAACACGGGGGCACCTCAGGGGTGCGTGCTCAGTCCCCTCCTCTACTCCCTGTTCACCCATGACTCCAACACCATCATTACGTTTACCGTCGACACAACAGTGGTAGGCCTGATCACCGACAACGATGGGACAGCCTATAGGGAGGAGGTCCGAGACCTGGCCGTGTGGTGCCAGGATAACAACCTCTCCCTCAACGTGATCAAGACAAAGGAGATGATTGTGGACTACAGGAAAAATTAAAAAAAGACTGAGCACGCCACCATTCTCATCGACGGGGCTGTAGTGGAACAGGTTGAGCACTTCAAGTTCCTTGGTGTCCACATCGCCAACAAACTATCATGGTCTAAACACACCAAGACAGTCGTGAAGAAGGCACGACAAAGCCTATCCCCCCTCAGGAGACTGAAAAGATTTGGCATGGGTCCTCAGATCCTCAAAAAGTTATACAGCTGCACCATCGAGAGCATCCTGACTGGTTGCATCACCGCCTGGTATGGCAACTGCTCGGCCTCCGACCTCAAGGCACTACAGAGGGTAGTGCGTACGGCCCAGTACATCACTGGGGCCAAGCTTCCTGCCATCCAGGACCTCTATACCAGGCAATGTCAGAGGAAGGCCCTCAAAATTGTCAAAGACTCCAGCCACCCTAGTCATAGACTGTTCTCTCTGCTACCGCACGGCAAGCAGTACCGGAGTGCCAAGTCTAGGTCCAAAAGGCTTCTTAACAGCTTCTACCCCCAAGCCATAAGACTCCTGAACAGCTAATCATGGCTACCCGGACAATTTGCACTGCCCCCCCACTCCCTCTTTTACGCTGCTGCTACTCTGTTTATTATCAATGCATAGTTACTAACTCTACCCACATGTACATATTACCTCAATTACTTCGACTAACCGGTGCCCCCGCACATTGACTCTGTACCGGTACCCCCTGTATATAGCCTCCCTACTGTTAATTTATTTTATGCTCTTTAATTCTTTAATTCTTTAATTTTTTACTCATCAATTTTTTACTTAACACTTTCTTTCTTAACTGCATTGTTGGTTAAGTAAACATTTCACTGTAAGGTCTACACATGTTGTATTCGGCGCATGTCGCAAATAACATGTTATTTTATTTGATGGAAAGCATAGTGTTGGTATGAAGATGTTGGTGCTTTAGCTGCAATAACTCTAGTCTACAGTACAACACCTCCATCGACATGCACGAACCTGCACTGCTTTATGTTAACTTATGCACATGTTGCTATGTACAAACTGCACCTTATACCTATTTATCCCACACTTTCATTACTGCTCTAAGCCTTGTTGGAAAGGGGCAGGAAGGAAAGATGGAATAGGTTGGGAGGAGAGGGATTCTGATGGGGATGAAGGAGTAGAGGAATGGAGGGATTGTTGAATGTTTGCGTATTAGTGGCACAGCTTTTGGTGTGTGTGTGTGTGTGAGAGTGTTCTTACTCAGTAAATGTATGATATAATGTGAACACTGTGAATCTGTATACCCTCTAGTACTGAGGAGGACCAGGAATATCCCACAAAGCAATTATCTTTCTACAACTCCAGAGCTCTCAGGTTAATGCAACTGATTAGCTGTTTTACTCCTAGCTAATAAAGAAATACATGCATGCAAATGCTAGAAAGCAATCCAATTCAAATAGTGGAGGTATGAGTTTAGGTGATCACGGGACATGATAAGTGGAATATTGATGAACTTATGTATTTAGTGTGTTTCTAACCAACCCTTTTCTCTCACTTTTTTTCATGTATTTTCCTCCTCTTTGCTGGATTTTTCCAAACCAGGTAAGAGTTGATTTATCCATTTGTTATATGATGTTGCCTAGTGTAGCTTTCCCCCTCCCTTCTCATCCTTCAATCAGGTCTGAAGAAGAAGGGACTAAGAGAGTGAGGGGCTGCAGATATTGATATTATGTGCCCAGTGAAATGAGTCACGACAGTAAAAGCTATTGATTCCCGAAAGAGAGAGACAGTGAAAGAGAGATAGGTGGGGGAGTGGGTCCAGCACATTTCTGTGCACTCTGCTAGTTTCGAATTTATGGGCTGCACACAGTATAATACTGCAGAGGAAGAATATTAATAAAGAGGTGTTGCATCTAAACCGATGCACACTAATATGGTAGTTAAACATCCATAATGAATGCATAACAGACAGTTTCCCTCCTTTCTCTGCCTGGATGCACTGAATCCTGCAGCAGTGGTAGAGGCCATGGCAGAGACTGGCATTTCAAGTGTGTATAGCCCCCCGTGTAGCTCAGTTGGTAGAGCATGGCGTTTGCAACGCCAGGGTTGTGGGTTCGATTCCCACGGGGGGCCAGTGTGAAAATGTATGCACTCACTAACTGTAAGTCGCTCTGGATAAGAGCGTCTTCTAAATGACTAAAAATGTAAGTGTGTGTGTGTGTGTGGTAGGGCAGAAGGCTCCTACATCAGGGACAGACACCCTGCTGTAATCAGCCAGGACTCGGCTCAGACCGGACTGTGTGTGTTCTACTCCCCGTCTCTATAGGCCCTGACTTGAGGGCTCCCAACTAATTTGCCTTGCAATCTTCAATTACTGGCTGGATGGAATGTTCAGTAATATGTTGCTTTCTATGACATGGTTCAGTGCTGTGTGGGTGATCTATCAATTTGACGGCACTGTAGTATTGATTGGTCTGTAAATGTCATGTATAACAGGGAACCATTAACATCTGTGTCTCTAAGCACGGACATGCACGCACGGACACCCACAGGCGCCTGAGCAATGGAGCAAACGGAGCAGCTGCATCCCCACTTTCAAAATAGTGTTGTTTTTTTTCCTTCAGAAAAGTAACATGATCCAATGGGTAATATGTCATTTTCGATGATTAATGTTTTGAGCTAGTCTGTATTAAAATAGATATGTCCATTTTATATTATATAATAATTAACAGATTGCATTTTGCAATCTAGATGAATGGTTTTGCTTCCCTCCTGCGCCCCGCAGTTAGAAAGCACCAGTTGCACCATGTGTAAAATGGCACCTGAAAAATTAAATTGTTTTTTTGTTGTGCTTTTACATTTGTATCGTGGTTTCATGTCCGATGCACTCATGGCGTTATATCATTTGAGCTGCGTGCACCACAAACAAATGTTTTGTCATTTCACTTTGCCTGTAAGAACCATGATGAGCACAGACATGTCTGATTAGACTTTGCTGTATCACAGCCTCTGGGAGAATCTTACTTGTTCTCATCTCTCCTCCAATGGGTTTTGAGAAGGACAGAGGGGAGGGACCTCTGGCTTTCTTATCCAATGGGTTTTGAGAAGGAGAGCGGACGCGAAAAAATTTGCAATTGAGATTCTCCCACTGACTCAGTGCAGCCTTCCATCAGCCTACCAAAGGTTGCACCTTAGCAGAAAACTGCATGTCCAGTAGCTAGAGGCTGTCAATGAGTAACTTGGAAGTAGATACTGAGAATTAATCAGGCCTAATATTACATGATTAAATCTGTGAAATAATTTTTTTGCCAAGTTGTTTGAAGGCATTTAACACCATTCTGTATTTTACCATCTATTTCCCTAACATTGATCAGTTAAATCACATTGTTTAATTCCCTTACAAATGTAACAGTCCTGGCTGAGCCCCATAATTGAGCACACCGTGGCCGCTTCGTGGTTACAATGTAGCCAAGCTGTGACTGTATGCACCAAATGAAAAAGCACAGGATATTTGAACCTCGATAAAACAGCTCTAATTGGTAATAGACCAAATAAGCAATTTCTACCCTCGTTGCATTAAATGTGTGCTGGTGAGACATGTTTTAAACATTTTCATGGTGACACAAAAATTCAATTCATGTCTGAGGTAGGGATGGGACTGAGCCTCGATGACATCAAAACTTGATCTTTAACCAGAGATCTATTTTTTTTTTCAAATACTGTAAAACTATTTGATGGAATGTGCTTTGATTTTTTTAAACATTTTGACTTGACTGTTAATGTGCTTTGATTGTTTGATAGGCCTACATGTGCATTTGTGGAGCACAACAAAAATGAAGCCAAGCATCACGCAGTTCTTGTCCCTAAATTCCCTTTCCCACCCCCTCCTTGTCTTACTCAATTGCGTTCTGACCGCTCCCTCTACACACAAGTCCTGAGTGTGTGCACACACTCCCGTTAGCCCTGCAGAAATACATGCCTATAAAAACGTATCTAACTGATGGTATACACAAGCTACATTCCTTGCCCAATGACAGCTTTATCACAAATTCAAAGTGGACTGATGTAGGTAAATGTGTCCCAACAACGAGCTGCAGTTTAACAATTGTGACCCCTCTATTTTCCCACTTAGGCTACTTTGCAATCTGCTAGTGCCATTTAAAATTGGTTAGTCTACATTTTAGTCATTTAGCAGACGTTCTTATCCAGAGCGACTTACAGTTAGTGAGTGCATACATTTTAATTTTTTTCATACTGGTCCCCCGTGGGAATCAAACCCACAACCCTGGCATTGCAAGCGCCATGCTCTACCAACTGAGCTACTGCCTAGGGCAGGGTTTCCCAAACTCTGTCCTCAGGACCCTCCAAGGGGTACACATTTTGGTTTTTGCCTTAGCACTACACAGCTGATTCAAATAATCAACCAATCATCAAGCTTTGAATCAGCTGTGTAATGTTAGGGCAAAAAACTAAATGTGCACCCCTTGGGGTCTCGAGGACTGAGTTTGGGAAACGCTGGCCTAGCGCTAGGATATAAACCCCCCTAAACATGGAGAGGTTCCACATTGAAAATATGCAAAAACATTAGTTTGATAAAGACAAAAAGCATATTCATCAGCATCATTAAGCTTAGGCCTACCCACCAAACAGATGTTGCTTAATTCATCCCTATGCAGTGTTCAAAGTGGAATTGTTCATTTAGAAGATACCAAAGAACAGGCAGAATAAACTAAATACAAGTCTGTATATCAAAAAGACAGATTTTGGTTTGTAACCCTGAATTTTTCAACTCGCCAAATTGAGCAGTTTCAAATGATAACTTTCAGAATACTGTTCCAGACACGAGATAAGAATCACTTCGCCCTGCCGACTTTTTTCATTTGAAAAAAATATTCTGTTCCATTTTATTCTTATATTACATAACGTTGTTTACTATGTCACGTTCCCCAGCAAGAAAACCAAAAGAAGCTCAAACAGAAGGCGGAACTAACAAAGAGTCACTGACCAACAACCAAAACGAAACAGGTGGGGTTTTAGGAGGGATTCTAAAAGACACTCAAGGGGATGTCCACTGAAAGTTGACTAGCAGCAACAACTTAAAAGACACCCACCATGAGCGCCCACTAAATTTGCCCAAGAAGAGGCAAACAAAAGAAAAACCCACACCAAACTTAAAGACAGGGAGTAAACCAAAAAGGTGGAGCAAAATGAAATCAGATAAAGGATTGTCTGTCTAGAACTCAAAATAGGGAGCGCCAACTAAAGGCGTTAACTCTCCACATCTATCAAGACAACTGGAGCACTGCGCCAGCCAATCTTAAATAGCACCTGGGCCAGCAAAGGTGAAACACCTTCCCACTAATGAGATGGCAACCACCACAGGTGTAACACATACTGCCTAACGAGGTGACACCAATCGGTGCGCCCTATGTGCTAACGAGCTATACGTGCTAAAGTCCAACCTCAAAACATAAATGGAAAAACCAAAACCTGTAACAACTATAAAATAGGTGTGTCTTGACTGTGAAAAGGGCTCGCGACACAAGAGCGTCTTGTCTACTAAATTAACAAAACAAGGTTATGCCATTGCACAGCCGTAGGCTCCTACAAGCATCCGCCACTGCTGAGGTTACTGCCTTTTTTAAGATTGTGTTCCCACGATATAATATAAACAATTGATATTACGGTTTTAATAAATCAATCTTAAATGGCACTTGTTTTTTTTATTGACTGAATATATATGAGGCAATTTAGCAATTAGGATTTGTAATCTGTAATGGTTATGATAAATTACGCATTGTGGCGCACTGTTGGCATATAGGCCTAGATAAATGCGCACATATTTTTTTCTGGAATTGTGTTACATTTTTATTTTATTTTCATTTGAGTACTCAAGTTCAATATAATTTGTTGTTGAAATGTTTCATTCTAATTTATATATTTTTTTTTTGCACCCCCACTTTCAGACTAATGCAGGCGCCCACGCACGCACGCACACACACACACACACACACACACACACACACACACACACACACACACACACACACACACACACACACACACACACACACACACACACTCCTTTGTATCCAGAAAAAACATCCACCAGACATGTGTTTATGAGATAGATTCAGCACATATTTGGTGGTTAGGCACACAGCAAATTGGCCAGTGTTACCTAGTGTTGACTTTTCAGTGTAACATGTCTAGTGTTGATGCAGGTGTTAAATTAACTCTGGAAATGTTAAATGAACACTCATTGCTGTAAAATAACCCCAGTGTTAGTGCTAATGACCAGTATTAAACCAAAACCACGCCCATCATTATCATATTTCCCAGCATGCTCTATTGCAGGTTGATATTAGAATTATTTGTTTCAATATCTATGTTTTTGCATGTACATTGATTAATTAATTAATCTTATGCTACTCAAATATTAATAACATACATTTTTCTAATCCAATCTGTTACTTGGATTTATTGCACCCATACTGAAATGGTTGTTCCAGTTTAGATAGTCTCATATCTTAGTCATTCTGAATGCAGGTTGCGGATGAATAAAAATGCCAAATGTTGGATCTCCCCACTGGCTGGATTCCAATAGGAATTACAGATCACTTTGCAAGCCAGCATAAAGTGACTTGCAGGCCTGAGGTGACCTGTAAACCATGAGTTTCAGGCCACTGTATTAAGGTAAAGCTTTCAAAATAAGGCCTTATGAAATATGTGTTGTATTGTGTTAAATAATTTAATTTGAACGATAACATATTCGCTTGGGTTCTCACTTGAAGGCACAGGACTGAAAATGGATGAAGAAACAACCATGTCTCTGTCACTAACAAATATAGTCATGGGTGGTAACTCTACAATTCACTCGGCAAGGCACTCTGGGAAATTTGCAAATAAGGCTTTACACTAAGCAGTGTGTTAATTTTACACTGAAAAGTGTGGACCCCTATAGACACTGGACCAGTGTTAAATTTAACACTCTCAGTGTTGATTTAACACTGGAGAATTTCCTGTGCAGTAGTGTTCCCCTTCCTATTACAGAGAGATTGGAAGCCTTATTCACTGGCTGTTATAACTAGTATTTAGGAAGGTATAAAGATGAGCAGGGCTCTCCCCTGAATGATCATCTTCGTCTCAGTAATTAGCCCGGGACACAGGGACATTACCACACACACACGTGCGCATACACACACACACACACACAGAGTGAACAGGTTTCTCCACCGAGGTAATTGGACTGTTGAGTCAGTAGCACTGTAGGCTGAAAGTTAGTATGCTCTGTAGTAGAGGGCTGCTCCATTAGGCATCTTTCTGAATCAGTCTAGTCTGTAATATCACAGTAAACTCACACTCCAACCATTCAAGCTTACTGTACTTTCAGATTCTATTGACAGCATGGTGTGTGATGATGTGGCCGGACTGACAACGTTATGGTGTGCATCAGTGTGTGTCAGTGTGTGTTCTAGTTTTAAGGTGTGACGTTGCATATATTTTAGGAGTCACAGCTCTCCCATCTGTCATGGAGGAAAAGAGGGAATTAATAGATGTGTGACTCATCATCTGTGTTGCGTGATCTCTACCTCTCTTTTTTTCTTTTTTTTCTCTATTTCATTCAATCCCCCTCTTCATCCTTCCCTCTCTCTTTTCCACTCTCTCTCCCCCTTGTGTTCTCTCTCAATACCAACCTCTTCCTCTAACTCTTTTCCTCTCTCGTCTCTCGTCTCTCTTTCTCCTATCTCTCTCTCTCTCTCTCTCTCTCTCTCTCTCTCTCTCTCTCTCTCTCTCTCTCTCTCTCTCTCTCTCTCTCTCTCTCTCTCTCTCTCTCTCTCTCTCTCTCTCTCTCTCTCTCTCTCTCTCTCTCTCTCTCTCTCTCACACACTTTCTCTCTCTCCTCCCTTGTTTCTCACTTTGAGCTGTAATGTCTTGGTGTCATGTTTTATTTGGAGCCTGTGACACCTTGTCTGTTAGAATCAGGCTGTCTGTGGGCACACAGGGCTGCACAGAGACACATTAGGACAAAACACGGGGGATAGGCAGACATGCTGGTTGGATGACAATGGGTAATATCTATTGCCTGAATTTGGGGAAAGGGGTTGAAAGGGGTTTGTATCTCCCATCATACGTAATGGGAAGGGATGTGGGTTTTTAGGTGGGGGTGGGTGCCATTTTGTGTTAAATGACTCATCCACCCTCCAGTGTGGGAAACAGTGAATACAGACAGAGGTTCCACATCCTGACCTGTGGAAAAACCAGATGGAGACCAACACACATTTGTCACCACCAGTGTGACAGGGACATGGGCAGTGGGGAAGCGCCTGCACACACTAAATACCCAAATACAGTATAAGTGAGAGAATGTGTGTGTGTGTGTGTGTGTGTATGTGACACAGAGAGAAAGACAACATTTGACATCTTCACTCATCTAGGGAGAGGATATTTACAGTGTTATCTCCCACACAGTGGACACAGTGACAGCATGGTCCAATATCAGTGTCCAGAAAGGAAGCAGAGCCATGGTGGGAGTCAGACCTCACTTCCCACAGACCTTGGTCAACTTTCCCTTTCCAGAGGAATAAATTGATTATTCTTACTGTTACTCCCTAAAACTGACCAAACTGACCAAACCTTATATGGGTCTGAACTGTGTCTGAATAGCTATGCTGCAAACAAAGTGTCCAGTTAATGGATGGATTAATTATCCTCTCTCTCTCTGTGAGTATGCAGTTCTCCCCCAGCCAACAGAGTGACGTCAGTCCTGAATGGAGCTCAACCAGGGCCTGAAAAAACAGAGCAAAAAAAAAAAAGCTCAGTCATTGATTCATTCAGTATTATGAATTAAATAATTCAACACATCAGTGATGGTAGACAGTTTGATTCATGGCGATTCAGTGTTGTGTTTTCAGTCACGTATCTTGTTTTCCCTTTTCCTTCATTTATCTATTGTCAATATGTAAATCCTTCTTTCTCCCCCCATATCTCCACTAGTGTGAGGATAATTCTCTCTTTCTTCAGCGCTTAGGTTTAATATTTAATACTAATGCTGGTCTCCTGCATAAGAAATCAGTTGAGTGGGCAATGAAAAATGTTAATGTACAGTGGGGAAAAAAGTATTTAGTCAGCCACCAATTGTGCAAGTTCTCCCACTTAAAAATATGAGAGGCCTGTAATTTTCATCATAGGTACACGTCAACTATGACAGACAAAATGATAAGAAAAAAATCCAGAAAATCACATTGTAGGATTTTTAATGAATTTATTTGCAAATTATGGTGGAAAATAAGTATTTGGTCAATAACAAAAGTTTCTCAATACTTTGTTATATACCCTTTGTTGGCAATGACACAGGTCAAACGTTTTCTGTAAGTCTTCACAAGGTTTTCACACACTGTTGCTGGTATTTTGGCCCATTCCTCCATGCAGATCTCCTCTAGAGCAGTGATGTTTTGGGTATGTCGCTGGGCAACACGGACTTTCAACTCCCTCCAAAGATTTTCTATGGGGTTGAGATCTGGAGACTGGCTAGGCCACTCCAGGACCTTGAAATGCTTCTTACGAAGCCACTCCTTCATTGCCCGGGCGGTGTGTTTGGGATCATTGTCATGTTGAAAGACCCAGCCACGTTTCATCTTCAATGCCCTTGCTGATGGAAGGAGGTTTTCACTCAAAATCTCACGATACATGGCCCCATTCATTCTTTCCTTTACACGGATCAGTCGTCCTGGTCCCTTTGCAGAAAAACAGCCCCAAAGCATGATGTTTCCACCCCCATGCTTCACAGTAGGTATGGTGTTCTTTGGATGCAACTCAGAATTCTTTGTCCTCCAAACACGACGAGTTGAGTTTTTACCAAAAAGTTCTATTTTGGTTTCATCTGACCATATGACATTCTCCCAATCCTCTTCTGGATCATCCAAATGCACTCTAGCAAACTTCAGATGGGCCTGGACATGTACTGGCTTAAGCAGGGGGACACGTTTGGCACTGCAGGATTTGAGTCCCTGGCGGCGTAGTGTGTTACTGATGGTAGGCTTTGTTACTTTGGTCCCAGCTCTCTGCAGGTCATTCACTAGGTCCCCCCGTGTGGTTCTGGGATTTTTGCTCACCGTTCTTGTGATCATTTTGACCCCACGGGGTGAGATCTTGCGTGGAGCCCCAGATCGAGGGAGATTATCAGTGGTCTTGTATGTCTTCCATTTCCTAATAATTGCTCCCACAGTTGATTTCTTCAAACCAAGCTGCTTACCTATTGCAGATTTAGTCTTCCCAGCCTGGTGCAGGTCTACAATTTTGTTTCTGGTGTCCTTTGACAGCTCTTTGGTCTTGGCCACAGTGGAGTTTGGAGTGTGACTGTTTGAGGTTGTGGACAGGTGTCTTTTATACTGATAACAAGTTCAAACAGGTGCCATTAATACAGGTAACGAGTGGAGGACAGAGGAGCCTCTTAAAGAAGAAGTTACAGGTCTGTGAGAGCCAGAAATCTTGCTTGTTTGTAGGTGACCAAATACTTATTTTCCACCATAATTTGCAAATAAATTCATAAAAAATCCTATAATGTGATTTTCTGGGTTTTTTTTCCTCAATTTGTCTGTCATAGTTGACGTGTACCTATTATGAAAATTACAGGCCTCTCTCATCTTTTTAAGTGGGAGAACTTGCACAATTGGTGGCTGACCAAATACTTTTTTTCCCCATTGTATAAATACTTATTCAGGGGAAAAGCTCCCTGTGACACACTAACCACAAAAAAAGAGTGAGAGCAGTTTGAGAAACACACACCTCATAGGTCCTCGACTGGCAGGTTCATTAAATAGTACCCACAAAACACCAGTCTCAACGTCAACAGTGAAGAGGCGTCTCCGGGATGCTGACCTTCTAGGCAGAGTTGCAAAGAAAAAGTCATATGTCAGACTGGCCAATAAAAATTAAAGATTAAGATGGGCAGTATGAGATATGGCTTTTTCTTTGCAACGCTGTCTAGAAGGTCATCATCCCGGAGTCGCCTCTTAACTGTTGACGTTGAGACTGGTGTTTTGTGGGTACTATTTAATGAATCTGCAAGTTGAGGACCTGTGAGGCGCCTATTTCTCAAACTAGACGCTCTAATGTATTTGTCCTCTTGCTCAGTTGTGCACCGGGGCCTCCCAATCCTCTTTCTATTCTGGTTGGAGACAGTTTGAGCTGTTCTGTGAAGGGAGTAGTACACAGCGTTGTACAAGATCTTCAGTTTCTTGGCAATTTCTCACATGGAATAGCCTTCATTTCTCAAAACAAGAATAGACTGACGAGTTTCAGAAGAAAGTTCATTGTTTCTGGCCATTTTGAGCCTGCATTCGAACCCACAATTGCTGATGCTGCAGATACTCAACTAGTCTCAAGAAGGACAGTTTTATTGCTTCTTTAATCAGCAAAACAGTTTCCAGCTGTGCTAACATAATTGCAAAATGGTTTTCTAATGATCAATTAGCCTTTTAAAATGATCAACTTGGATTAGCTAACACAACGTGCCATTGGAACACAGGACTGATGGTTGCTGATAATGGGCCTCTGTACACCTATGTAGATATTCCATAAAAAAAACAGCAGTTTCCAGCTACAATAGCCATTTACAACATTAACAATGTCTACACTTTATTTCTGATCAATTTTATGAAAAACAAAAGGCTTTTCTTTAGAAAACAAGGACATTTCTAAGTGACCCCAAACTGTGTATATATACAGTGGGGAAAAAAAGTATTTAGTCAGCCACCAATTGTGCAAGTTCTCCCACTTAAAAATATGAGAGAGGCCTGTAATTTTCATCATAGGTACACGTCAACTATGACAGACAAATTGAGATTTTTTTTCTCCAAAAGATCACATTGTAGGGTTTTTTATGAATTTATTTGCAAATTATGGTGGAAAATAAGTATTTGGTCAATAACAAAAGTTTCTCAATACTTTGTTATATACCCTTTGTTGGCAATGACACAGGTCAAACGTTTTCTGTAAGTCTTCACAAGGTTTTCACACACTGTTGCTGGTATTTTGGCCCATTCCTCCATGCAGATCTCCTCTAGAGCAGTGATGTTTTGGGGCTGTCGCTGGGCAACACAAACTTTCAACTCCCTCCAAAGATTTTCTATGGGGTTGAGATCTTGAGACTGGCTAGGCCACTCCAGGACCTTGAAATGCTTCTTACGAAGCCACTCCTTCGTTGCTCGGGTGGTGTGTTTGGGATCATTGTCATGCTGAAAGACCCAGCCACGTTTCATCTTCAATGCCCTTGCTGATGGAAGGAGGTGTTCACTCAAAATCTCACGATACATGGTCCCATTCATTCTTTCCTTTACACTGATCAGTCGTCCTGGTCCCTTTGCAGAAAAACAGCCCCAAAGCATGATGTTTCCACCCCCATGCTTCACAGTAGGTATGGTGTTCTTTGGATGCAACTGAGCATTCTTTGTCCTCCAAACATGACGAGTTGAGTTTTTACCAAAAAGTTATATTTTGGTTTCATCTGACCATATGACATTCTCCCAATCTTCTTCTGGATCATCCAAATGCATTCTAGCAAACTTCAGATGGGCCTGGACATGTACTGGCTTAAGCAGGGGGACACGTCTGGCACTGCAGGATTTGAGTCCCTGGCGGCGTAGTGTGTTACTGATGGTAGGCTTTGTTACTTTGGTCCCAGCTCTCTGCAGGTCATTCACTAGGTCCCCCCGTGTGGTTCTGGGATTTTTGCTCACCGTTCTTGTGATCATTTTGACCCCACGGGGTGAGATCTTGCGTGGAGCCCCAGATCGAGGGAGATTATCAGTGGTCTTGTATGTCTTCCATTTCCTAATAATTGCTCCCACAGTTGATTTCTTCAAACCAAGCTGCTTACCTATTGCAGATTCAGTCTTCCCAGCCTGGTGCAGGTCTACAATTTTGCTTCTGGTGTCCTTTGACAGCTCTTTGGTCTTGGCCATAGTGGAGTTTGGAGTGTGACTGTTTGAGGTTGTGGACAGGTGTCTTTTATACTGATAACAAGTTCAAACAGATGCCATTAATACAGGTAACGAGTGGAGGACAGAGGAGCCTCTTAAAGAAGAAGTTACAGGTCTGTGAGAGCCAGAAATCTTGCTTGTTTGTAGGTGACCAAATACTTATTTTCCACCATAATTTGCAAATAAATTCATTAAAAATCCTACAATGCGATTTTCTGGAGAAAAAAAATCTCAATTTGTCTGTCATAGTTGACGTGTACCTATGATGAAAATTACAGGCCTCTCTCATCTTTTTAAGTGGGAGAACTTGCACAATTGGTGGCTGACTAAATACTTATTTTCCCCACTGTATACAGTGGCTTGCGAAAGTATTCACCCCCCTTGGCATTGTTCCTATTTTGTTGCCTTACAACCTAGAATTAAAATGGATTTTTTGTATCATTTCATTTACACAACATGCCTACCACTTTGAAGATGCAACATGTTTTTTATTGTGAAACAAACAAGACATATGACAAAAAAACAGAAAACTTGAGCGTGCATAACTATTCACCCCCACAAAGTCAATACTTTGTAGAGACACCTTTTGCAGCAATTACAGCTGCAAGTCTCTTGCAGTATGTCTCTATAAGCTTGGCACATCTAGCCACTGGGATTTTTGCCCATTCTTCAAGGCAAAACTGCTCCAGCTCCTTCAAGTTGGATGGGTTCCGCTGGTGTACAGCAATCGTTAAGTCATACCACAGATTCTCAATTGGATTGAGGTCTGGGCTTTGACAAGGCATTTAAATGTTTCCCCTTAAACTACTTGAGTGTTGCTTTATCAGTATGCTTAGGGTCATTGTCCTGCTGGAAGGTGAACCTCCGTCCCAGTCTCAAATCACTGGAAGACTGAAACAGGTTTCCCTCAAGAAATTCCCTGTATTTAGCGCCATCCATCATTCCTTCAATTCTGACCAGTTTCCCAGTCCCTGCCGATGAAAAACATACAGCATGATGCTGCCACCACCATGCTTCACTGTGGGGATGGTGTTCTCGGGGTGATGAGAGGTGTTGGGTTTGCGCCAGACATAGCGTTTTCCTAGATGTCCAAAAAGCTCAATTTTAGTCTCATCTGACCAGAGTACCTTCTTCCATATGTTTGGGGAGTCTCCCACATGGCTTTTGGCGAACACCAAACGTGTTTGCTTATTCTTTTCTTTAAGCAATGTGTTTTTTCTGGCCACTCTTCCGTAAAGCGTACAGCTTAAAGTGGTCCTATGGACAGATACTCCAATCTCCGCTGTGGAGCTTTGCAGCTCCTTCAAGGTTATATTTGGTCTCTTTGTTGCCTCTCTGATTAATGCCCTCCTTGCCTGGTCTGTGAGTTTTGGTGGCCCAACCCTGATCTGTACTTCTCCACAACTTTGTCCGTGACCTGTTTGGAGAGCTCCTTTGTCTTCATAGTGCTACTTGCTTGGTGATGCCCCTTGCTTAGTGGTGTTGTAGACTCTGGGGCCTTTCAGAACAGGTGTATGAATACTGAGATCATGTGACAGATCATGTGACACTTAGATTGCACACAGGTGGACTTTATTGAACTAATTATGTGACTTCTGAAGGTAATTGGTTGCACCAGATCTTATTTAGGGGCTTCACAGCAAAGGGGGTGAATACATATGCACTCACCACTTTTCTGTTATTTATTTTCTATAATTATTTGAAACAATACATACATTTTGTGTATGTCCATTCCATGAAATCCAAATAAAAATCCATTTAAATTACAGGTTTTAATGCAACAAAATAGGAAAAACGCCAAGGGGGATGAATACTTTTTCAAGGCACTGTATATATATATATATACAGTTGAAGTCGGAAGTTTACATACACCTTAGCCAAATACATTTAAACATTTTATTTTATTTAGTTTTTTTAGTTTTTCACAATTCATGACATTTAGTCCTTGAAATAATTCCCTGTTTTAGGTCAGTTAGGATCATCAATTTATTGTAAGAATGTGAAATGTCAGAATAATAGTACAGAGAATGATTTATTTCAGCTTTTATTTCTTTCATCACATACCCAGTGCGTCAGAAGTTTGCATACACTCATTTAGTATTTGGTAGCATTGCCTTTAAATTGTTTAACTTGGGTCAAACGTTTCGGGTAGCCTTCCACAAGTTTCCCACAATAAGTTGGGTGAATTTTGGCCCATTCCTCCTGACAGAGCTGGTGTAACTGAGTCAGGTTTGTGGGCCTCCTTGCTCGCACACGCTTTTTCAGTTCTACCCACACATTTTCTATAGGATTAAGGTCAGGGCTTTGTGATGGCCACTCCAATACCTTGATTTTTTTGTCCTTAAACCATTTTGCCACAACTTTGGAAGTATGCTTGGGGTCATTGTCCATTTGGAAGACCCATTTGCGACCAAGCTTTAACTTCCTGGCTGATGTCTTGAGATGTTGCTTCAATATAGCCACATCATTTTCCTTCCTCATGATGCCATCTATTTTGTGAAGTGGCTTCTTCCTTGCTGAGCGACCTTTCAGGTTATGTCGATATAGGACTCGTTTTACTGTGGATATAGATACTTTTGTACCTGTTTCCTCCAGCATCTTCACAAGGTCCTTTGCTGCTGTTCTGGGATTGATTTGCACTTTTAGCACAAAAGTATGTTCATCTCTAGGAGACAGAACGTGTATCTTTCCTGAGTGATACGACGGCTGCGTGGTCCCATAGTGTTTATACTTGTATACTATTGTTTGTACAGATGAGCGTGGTACCTTCAGGCGTTTGGAAATTGCTCCCAAGGATGAACCAGACTTGTGGAGGTCTACAATTTTTTTTCTGAGGTCTTGGCTGATTTCTTTTGATTTTCCCATGATGTCAAGCAAAGAGGCACTGATTGTGAAGGTAGGCCATGAAATACATCCACAGGTACACCTCCATTTGACTCAAATGATGTCAATTAGCCTATCAGAAACTTCTAAAGCCATGACATAATTTTCTGGAATTTTCCAAGCTGTTTAAAGGCACAGTCAACTTAGTGTATGGAAACTTCTGACCCACTAGAATTGTGATACAGTGAATTATAAGTGAAATAATCTGTCTGTAAACAATTGTTGGAAAAATTACTTGTGTCATGCACAAAGTAGATGTCCTAACCAACTTGCCAAACTTATAGTTTGTTAACAAGAAATGTGTGGAGTGGTTGAAAAACAAGTTTTAATGACTCCCACCTAAGTGTATGTAAACTTCCGACTTCAACTTTATATATACACTACATGACCAAAAGTATGTTGACTCCTGCTCGTCGAACATCTCATTTAAAAATCATGAGCATTAATATAGAGTTGGTCCTCCCTTTGCTGCCATAACAGCCTCCACTCTTATGGGAAGGGTTTCCACTAGATGTTGGAACATTGCTGCAGGGACTTGCTTCCATTCAGCCACAAGAGCATTAGTGATTAGGTCGGGCACAGATGTTGGGCGATTAGGCCTTGCTCGCAGTCGTCATTCCAATTAATCCCAAAGGTGTTCGATGGGGTTGAGGTCAGGGTTCTGTGCAGGCCAGTCAAGTTCTTCCACATCGATCTCGACAAACCATTTCTTTATGGACCTCTCTTTGTACACAGGGGCATTGTCATACTGAAACAGGAAAGGGCCTTCCCCAAACTGTTGCCACAAAGTTGGAAGCACCGAATCGTCTAGAATGTAATTGTATGCTGTAGCATTAAGATTTCCCTTCACTGGAACTAAGGGGTCTATCCCGAACCATAAAAAACAGCCCCAGACCATTTTTCCTCCACCACCAAACTTTACAGTTGGCATTATGCATTGGGGCAGGTAGCGTTCTCCTGGCATCCGCCAAACCCAGATTCATCCGTCGGACTGCCAGATGGTGAAGCGTGATTCATCACTCCAGAGAAAGCGTTTCCACTTCTCCAGGGTCGTTGTCCTGTTGGAAGGTGAACCCTCGCCCCAGTCTGAGGTCCTGAGCACTCTGGAGTCAAGGATCTTTCTGTACTTTGCTCCATTAATCTTTCCCTCAATCTTGACTAGACTCCCAGTCACTGCCGCACAGCATGATGCTGCCACCACCGTGCTTCACTCTAGGGATTGTGCCTGGTTTCCTCCAGACGTGACGCTTGGCATTCAGGCCAAAGAGTTCAATCTTGGTTTCATCAGACCAGAGAATCTTGTTTCTCATGGTCGGAGAGTCCATTAGGTGCCTTTTGGCAAACTCCAATTGTGCTGTCATGTGCCTTTTACTGAGGAGTGGCTTCCGTCTGGCCACTCTACCATAAAGGCCTGATTGATGGAGTGCTGCAGAGTTGGTTGTCCTTCTGGAAGTTTCTCCCATCTCCACAGAGGAACTCTGGAGCTCTGTCAGAGTGACCATCGGGTTCTTGGTCACCTCCTTGACCAAGGCCCCCGATTGCTCAGTTTGGCCGGGCGACCAGCTCTAGGAAGAGTCTTGGTGTTTCCCAACTTCTTCCATTTAAGAATGATGGAGGCCACTCTGTTCTTTGGGACCTTCAATGCTGCAGAAATGTTTTGGTATCCTTCCCCAGATCTGTGCCTCGACGCAATCCTGTCTGATAGCTCTACGGACAATTCCTTTGACCTCATGGCTTGGTTTTGCTCTGACATGCACTGTCAACTGTTGGACCTTATATAGACAGGTGTGTGCCTTTCCAAATCATGTCCAATCAATTGAATTTACCACAAGTGGACTCCAATCAAGTTGTAGAAACATCTCAAGGATGATCAATGGAAACAGGATGTACCTGAGTCTTATAGCAAAGGGTCTGAATACTTATGTAAATAAGGTATTTCTGGTTTTTAATTTTAATACATTTGCAAATATATCTAAAATCCTGTTTTCGTTTTTTCATTATGGGGTATTGTGTGTAGATTGATCAGGAAAAAAAACAATTTAATCAATTTTAGAATAAGGCTGTAATGTAACAAAATGTGGAAGAAGTTAAAGTGTCTGAATACTTTGCGAATGCAGCGTATATATATATATATATATATATATATATATTGTGACGTCACGAGAGGCTACACCGCTTTCAGCGGGATTGCTCAAGTAGTGCCAGGAGACAAGGTTCAAACAAAACAAGGATTTTATTATAGGTCTTGGGAAATTAACGAAAATATAACAAACTTCTGTTCTCTTGTGGCTCTTTAAGGGTTAACAGTTCAGGGATGTCTCTTCCACATCCAAAATCATAATTCTCACTCGCTCAGATAACTTTTCCCCAGCCTTACTGTAGTCCACGTTGCAGCTAGTGGCCAACCCAGCAAAAAGTCCTTCCAAATGTCTCTCACGTATTTCCACAGGTGCATATATCCAAAGGTGAGTATTTCCCAAAGGTAAGTATCTCCAAATCCTTATATTCCTCATGGAAGTGGACGTGCAGCACTCTTGTCCTCCAGAGAGCCCAGGTTGGAGACTGTGTCTCTTCCCTTCCCAAACCTTCAGCTCATCAGCTCCTCATTTGTTTCAGCTGCGTGGGAAGATTGGCCATAGAGGGGTGGAGTTCCCGACCATACCAGCAGATGGAGCCATAGCTGTCTGGGTTTGCAGCCACCTCAGGGGGGATGTAACGTCCCTCCAGGACACAGCCTCTCGTGACATCACACATCCCCCTCCCTCGGGACGGACGTCCCCGTCGGGTAAAGGCTGCGAAGAAAGGCATCACGCCGGAGAGGGCGTCCGCATTGCCGTGGTGCTTGCCAGACTGCTCTCTCTTCAACTCCTCCAACTCTAGGACCAGGGACTCAGCCTCCTGTTGTCTCTCCTTGAGTTTCTTACTGAACGCATCAGCCTTGGTTTTAGCAGAGTTTAGCTTCTGTTGAGCAGCTTTCAGTTCCTTCTCTCTCTCTGCCTCCGCGATTCTTCATCTTGTTCTCCAACACCTTGTACTTCTCCTCTGCCTTCTTCTGGACCTCCTTACTGCTGCGCAGGGTCTCCTCACACTCCTCGATGGTCCTGCGCAGCCTCTCCAGCTCCTCCTGTTGCTTAGGGAAGGAGCTCTGTTGGGAGTTTAACCTGGAGGATATCTAACTCTTCTTCTTCATGTCTAACTGTTGCTTTAACAAAACGATACCTCTCAGCGGTCCCCTTCAGACCAGACAGTTCTTTGTCCAGATTCTGTAGCTCCGTCTCTGTGTCGGTCTGGGCACCTGCCATCCCTATCAGAGCCCGGGCGGGAGTGAGTAACTCGGAGGATTGCACCGAGCCTTCCCAGGATGAGTCTTGCCTCTCCGTTTCCGAGGTACTCGGGTTATCCTCTCCTGGAGACTCTCTCCAGAGTGGGTAAAAGGCTGGGCAGTCTCGTCCAATTAGGACAGGAGAGGGGGGAATCAACACACCCCGCCCGTGTGTATGGTTCCCCGTGTGCTGGTCATTGTAAGTTCAGTAATGGGGTATTCTCTGGTGTCCCCATGGACACAGGAAACTGGGAGGACTTTCCCGGGGTCAGACACGTTGGGCCCACCAAATCCTTACGCACCAGGGTGCCCCGGCTACCAGAATCCAGTAAGGCCTCCACATCATGGTGATTCACAGTTACCGGGCAGGTGGGGGGGTCGATCTGGGCCGCCATCTAACGACTCCCAAGAAGCGAGGCAACACGGTGTGTGGGTGCTGAGCTGGAGGACTCCGCAGTGGGCATAGGTTCATCGGCTGGTTTCCCACACTGCCAGGAGATATGTCCCATCTCCCCCACCACCGGTAACACTGTTGAGTTTCCCCCTCCTGGTGTACTCTTCTTGGACCCGCCTGGTTTCTGGCTCCCCCTGGAGCCGGGATAAGTCCTGACGTGGCTGGGTTCGAGACCTTGGGGGTCCTTTGGACGGGTTCTTCCCATTTGTGGTGGGGCCGCACTCCTGGGGTCTTTTTTTTTCGGGAAGCATTCAGCATCTCCGGTGTGGCCTGGTACTTTTCCACAGCTTCCACGGTCAGATCAGCCGTGGTCAAGGCCTGTTGACTGATGAACCGTTTTGCCTCATAAGGCAGGGGCGTGCGGTAACGATCCCACAACGGCCTCCACCACCGCCGCTGCTGTATTCCTCTGCGGATCAAGCCATTTCCTTGCGATTCGGACAAGTTCATGCATCTGCGCCCGAGGAGGTTGGTCTGGTTGGAAGGTCCATGAAGCGCTCGGCACCCTACCAAACTTTGTGAGTCCATATCTGCTGAGGATCTCAGACTTCAGGGCATCATAGTCAGTAACCTGGTCAGGGCCCAGGTCCCCGGACAGCATTCAGCGATTCCCCGGTTAGAAAGGGGCTAACAGACCAACCCACTGTTGCTTGGGCCAGGCTTCCCTAGTGGCCGTGGCCTCAAATGCATGCAGGTATGCCTCAATGTCATCGGTAGCTCCCATCTTAGATATAAAGTCACTTGCCTTTATTGGGCGGGTATTTTGGACCACCCTCTGTCTCTGCAACTGCAATTCCTCTGCCTTCAGAAGGTTGGCTTTCTTTTGCTCCTCCAAGAGAGCCACGTTCTTCTTGCATCTGGGCTTGCTGGCCAGCAACAGGGCTTTCAATATGTCCTCCATTTCAGTCGGCGGGAGCCTCACGGCCAACTTGCGAAAACTGGGTGATCAAACCTTCGGTATCCTCCTCTGACATGCACTATTAACGCCTAGCGTGCCCGTATTCTCCACCATCTGTGACGTCCCGAGGCTACACGCTTTCAGCGGGATTGCTCAAGTAGTGCCAGGAGACAAGGTTCAAACAAAACAAGGATTTTATTATAGGTCTTGGAAATTAACGAAAATATAACAAACTTCTGTTCTCTTGTGGCTCTTTAGGGTTAACAGTTCAGGGATGTCTCTTCCACATCCAAAATCATAATTCTCACTCGCTCAGATAACTTTTTCCCCAGCCTTACTGTAGTCCACGTTGCAGCTAGTGGCCAACCCAGCAAAAAGTCCTTCCAAATGTCTCTCACGTATTTCCACAGGTGCATATATCCAAAGGTGAGTATTTCCCAAAGGTAAGTATCTCCAAATCCTTATATTCCTCATGGAAGTGGACGTGCAGCACTCTTGTCCTCCAGAGAGCCCAGGTTGGAGACTGTGTCTCTTCCCTTCCCAAACCTTCAGCTCATCAGCTCCTCATTTGTTTCAGCTGCGTGGGAAGATTGGCCATAGAGGGTGGAGTTCGACCAACCATACCAGCAGATGGAGCCATAGCTGTCTGGGTTTGCAGCCACCTCAGGGGGATGTAACGTCCCTCCAGGACACAGCCTCTCGTGACATCACAATATATATATATATTATTTGATGAAACATTGAATTTGGCCTTGCTGCTATTAGCCCATAGAAATGCATTCAATAACAGATTCAGAACATGGAAAAATGTATAATAATTTATAGTGGAATTACCCGTATACCTTTTATGTGGAAATGCCATATTCACTTCAATTCATTTTTCGGCCCGGTACCGCATTACCTTCAGACGAGACTCATGACACTTGTGGGGCTCCTAGAGCAAAACGGAGAGTCTCATCTTTCCAAAGAGGGGTCATATTATTGTGTAGCCCAAACCGTTCGGATGCTACAGATGTTTTTGTGAGAAGAAGGATTTTTGGGATGTCTCCTGGTCTGACAAACACCGCTGTAGCTCGGCTACCTTCCACCGCAGATGTGGAAGGCCAACATACAGTAGGCGGATGTGGTGGATTGAGACACAGCCCGTGCAAAACAATTATATCTCTAGTTTAAGCAGGATTTTGATGGGGATTTTTGTATTATTTATTTATTATGCCTCGAGCGGAGCATGAGGGGGCCTCAAGCGGAGAAATGGTTTTACATGTTTTTTGTTTTATTTGTATGAATTGTTTTATGCCCAGCTCATGAGGCCCCTTGATGATGTGAAGCCTGAGGCAATTGCTTCTTCTGGCTAATGGTAAGTTCTCCAGTGAGTGAGATGAGACTAGCTGAGAATAAAAGGCAAGAAAAAGTTTTCTTTATATTGTTTTTTTTCAGAGTTTGACTCACCTGATGTGTTATAGTGTTTTCACTGCATGCCCTGTAAACGTGTCACCCCCCACTGTTCTTGGTTGTGAAACGATAAGTCCTTAGGGAGAATTTTGACATTTTGAAACGGTCCTATTCTATTTTGTGAGTTGTACTGAAGGTGAAAATGCAGTGGGAGAGTCTCACTTTACACTGAACACCTTTGCATGACAAGATGAAGTGAAAGAGAAGGTGGGGATATTCCCTGAGAAGGTCAAGAGCTGTAAAGAACCAACCAATACAACCTCTGAATGATTTACTGTGAGACTGTGAAGGGATTATATTGATGATTCTTAGCCTGTCATTCTTCCCTAAAACATACACACATCCATACATGCATATTTAGTGTGTGTGTGTGTGTGTTAGTTCTTGTCTCCCTGTGTGTGTGTCTCTGAGCAATGTTATTATCTTATGAGACGTGTTTATCAGTGTTTTCCAAGAGATGATGATTCATGTTCTGCAGCTGTATCTGGCCGTGTATGAGACCCACACACACACGATTGAGGAAGTGGGATAGGAAGGAAAGATGGCGGTTTAATGGCATCTACTGAAAGCTTTAGGCTCTGTTTTTTGCTCTGATAGACAGAGACCTAATAGTAATTAAGGAATTGTCAAGTTCAACTATTGAACTCAGAATAGTGAAAGAAGCAGTATTAGGAGGCAAAGCTGCAGTGCTGGTGGGGTAGAACTATTCATTAATAGATTAGAAACCCAGCCTGCTTTCATCAATCCACTAGCAGTTAATTCCCAACCCCTCTGTATCTTTTTATTTACAGGAAATATAAATGTTTGGGTGTTCACTGGTGCACTACTATAAATATTAGGAGAGAAAAGCTACCTGGGTAGACCTGACTTGTGTTATGCTTTTTTGGCCGTGTGTGTGTGCACGTGTGTGTGTGTTCAGAATGAAACTAGCTATTCCCATATATAAATGTGTATGTGATGTGCACGTGCGTGCAGGCCCTCTCTCTGTCTAACTCGAGGAAAAATGGAAGCTTGGGAACTCACATTTTAATTAGTCAGAAAAGCAGAGAAAGCAGCTGTGAACATTTTAAGATGACAGTTTATGCAAATGCTCCAAATATGGGACATGGTGCAGGAGGTCTTTGCATTTTAGTGCTGATGGGTGGAAACACAGCTTTCTCTTAGAAGGTGTAGATCCTCATCCTCATCACATACACTGCTAGCACAGGTCCATTATCTGAACATTTGGTTGGGGAATGAAAATGCATCTTTTTCTAAAGAGCTGGCACTTAGTAGATAAAGGTGAATGCTGAGGACGATGTTGCTAGAAGAGTTTATATAAGGATTGGTGTTCTGTGAATAGGCTTATTGGTGTCTAGTTTGGTTGTTGAGTCATGTGGCAGTGCAGTAAATCTATGGTCTTATTGAGATTACTGTGAGGATATTGTGATGAGCATCCCAAACTTTTCTCCTCAAGGAGAAGACTCCGGAAAAAAGTATAGCTAGATTATGATGTCTGAAGTATATGAATTAATAGATTGTTAACAAATGGGGAACATTACACAGGGGAATCCATGGCAAACATTTTTTACATTTTTTAAAAACATTTTTAGACATTTAGCAGACACTCTTATCCAGAGCGACTTACAGTTAGTGAGTGCATACATTATTATTATTATTATTATTATTATTTTATTTTTTTCATACTGGCCCCCCATGGGAATCGAACCCACAACCCTGGCGTTGCAAACACCATGCTCTACCAACTGAGCTACAACCCTGCCGGCCATTCCCTGCCGGCCATTCCCTCCCCTACCCTGGACGACGCTGGGCCAATTGTGCGCCGCCCCATGGGTCTCCCGGTCGCGGCCGGCTACGACAGAGCCTGGATTCAAACCAGGATCTCTAGTGGCACAGACCACTGCGCCACTCGGGAGGACTACTGCGCCACTCGGGACAAACTATTCACGCCTTTGAGCCAGCCACCTACCAGCACATATTACCAGCATAGGCTTCAATATAGTGCTCTCAGGTGTGCTGCTGTCGCCATGGTAGCATGACATTGTGTCCCTCTCCACTGCCACCACCCCAGGTGTCTCCTAGAAGAAAAGTGAGAGGTGCGCTAATGGTATTCAAATGGCCTGTCTGTGCTGCTGGCTTAGCTAAGAGAACACTGCTGTAGAGCTGTGAATAGACTTTATTACCTCTAATTATATTCCAATGATGGAATTTTAATATGCATTGTTACATGCAGTACTCTGCACACATCGTTACCTCCGGAATTCATTTGCTGCTGTTTAGCCATGCACAAAGAGCTGACAGAGTGGAATTAGACATGAGAGTCAACGACGAGGGAAATCCACATAACCTGGGCCTCACACCGGCGTGTTTGTGCCTGCATGCATGCGTACCTGCTTAATATACATTTACATTTTAGTCATTTAGCAGACGCTCTTATCCAGAGCGACTTACAGTTAGTGAGTGCATACATTTTCATACTGGCCCCCCAAGGGAATCAAACCCACAACCCTGGCGTTGCAAACACCATGCTCTACCAACTGAGCTACACAGGGCCGTACAGTGAAGGAAAAAAGTATTTGATCCCCTGCTGATTTTGTACGTTTGCCCACAGACAAAGAAATGATCAGTCTATAATTTTAATGGTAGGTTTATTTAAACAGTGAGAGACAGAATAACAACAAAAAAATCCAGAAAAATGCATGTTATAAATTGATTTGCATTTTAATGAGGGAAATAAGTATTTGACCCCCTCTCAATCAGAAAGATTTCTGGCTCCCAGGTGTCTTTTATACAGGTAACGAGCTGAGATTAGGAGCACACTCTTAAAGGGAGTGCTCCTAATCTCAGCTTGTTACCTGTATAAAATACACCTGTCCACAGAAACAATCAATCAATCAGATTCCAAACTCTCCACCATGGCCAAGACCAAAGAGCTCTCCAGGGATGTCAGGGATTTTAGACCTACACAAGGCTGGAATGGGCTACAAGACCATTGCCAAGCAGCTTGGTGAGAAGGTGACAACAGTTGGTGCGATTATTCGCAAATGGAAGAAACACAAAATAACTGTCAGACTCCCTCGGCCTGGGGCTCCATGCAAGATCTCACCTCGTGGAGTTGCAATGATCATGAGAACGAATCAGCCCAGAACTACACGGGAGGATCTTGTCAATGATCTCAAGGCAGCTGGGACCATAGTCACCAAGAAAACAATTGGTAACACACTACGCAGTGAAGGACTGAAATCCTGCAGCGCCCGCAAGGTCCCCCTGCTCAAGAAAGCACATATACAGGGCCGTCTGAAGTTTGCCAATGAACATCTGAATGATTCAGAGGAGAACTGATCGAGCTCTTTGGCATCAACTCAACTCGCCGTGTTTGGAAGAGGAGGAATGCTGCCTATGACCCCAAGAACACCATCCCCACCATCAAACATGGAGGTGGAAACATTATGCTTTGGGGGTGTTTTTCTGCTAAGGGGACAGGACAACTTCACCGCATCAAAGGGACGATGGACGGGGCCATGTACCATCAAATCTTGGGTGAGAACCTCCTTCCCTCAGCCAGGGCATTGAAAATGGGTTGTGGATGGGTATTCCAGCATGACAATGACCCAAAACACACGGCCAATGCAACAAAGGAGTGGCTCAAGAAGAAGCACATTAAGGTCCTGGAGTGGCCTAGCCAGTCTCCAGACCTTAATCCCATAGACAATCTGTGGAGGGAGCTGAAGGTTCGAGTTGCCAAACGTCAGCCTCGAAACCTTAATGACTTGGAGAAGATCTGCAAAGAGGAGTGGAACAAAATCCCTCCTGAGATGTGTGCAAACCTGGTGGCCAACTACAAGAAACATCTGACCTCTGTGATTGCCAACAAGGGTTTTGCCACCAAGTACTAAATCATGTTTTGCAGAAGGGTCAAATACTTATTTCCCTCATTAAAATGCAAATCAATTCATAACAGTTTTTCTGGATTATTTTGTTGTTATTCTGTCTATCACTGTTCAAATAAACCTACCATAAAAATTATAGACTGATCATGTCTTTGTCAGTGGGCAAACGTATAAAATCAGCAGGGGATCAAATACTTTTTTCCCTCACTGTATACAGTATGAGAGTGATTGAGCTTCTGTTCAAACATATTGGTTGACACCTTCAGTAGTGAACTTACAAAAGTGGGAGAGATGATAAGGAATATTGGCTGAATATGTTCAATAATTACCGCCCTGTAGCGTTCAGCCGCAGTGTTGAGCTGTTGACTGGATCAACGATCCACTGAGGGCGCCCTGTAAGCTGCTGACAACCCATTCGATTTGCATGAATCAACTTTATATTGATGTATAGTTTAGTTCAGTTCAGAAACTACAATATGCTGACACATCTCACTTCTGTCTCTCCAGCGCACCTTTATCTTTACCTGTCTCTCTCTCTCTTTCCTCCACACTTTCTATCTAAGCTGTCACTGTCGCTTTGTTAGTAGTTTTTTTCTTTATGGCATTCAAACAGCCTCAATAAAATATGCTAGTGTGTCTGTGCTGTGCCTGTGCACGGGAAAGTTGTTTTGAATTCCCAGTTTGTCAGCAGAAAGAGGTTAAAAATATCAATAGCCATAAATCCCTGGTATTTGAATATGGATCAGAGGAGAATGGCATCGACCACAGCTAGAACAGCAGCCGCACTAAACACTAAGACACAGCAATAACTCCCAGATACTGGCATGCAGCAACCTCAGAGTTTTTAGAGAGAGAGAGAGAGAGAGAGAGAGAGAGAGAGAGAGAGAGAGAGAGAGAGAGAGAGAGAGAGAGAGAGAGAGAGAGAGAGAGAGAGCTGTAGAACTTCACAAGGATAATTGGAGTTCTAAAAACAAAAGAGTTAGAGAGGAAACTGAGGTGGAATTAATTGGTAACCTCTTGAAGATTGTATTAAACAATTGTCAGCAATTAGATGCTTCCTCCACACTAAGAGATGGAAATAAGGAAAGGAGAGGAGGATCAGGTGGATGATCCTGCAGGTGTAGGACCTGTGTCCTCTGTCAGGGGTGATGTATGTATGTGCGGTCACTGTGCGTGCTTGAGAGTGTTCCTACTCAGGAAATGTCTAATGGAGTGGAGTGCTCTGTTCTGGAACAACAAATAACAGTATGTGCTGGGGTCCAGGTTTACACACACACACACACACACACACACACTTTTGTGACCACTTCACACTCCCAACAGGGGTTCTATTTGTCTCTGTTAGAGGATCGCTGCTCACAGTGGGCATCTGGGGGAAAGAGAACTGGAATGACAGAATGAGTACATACACATGCTCCACACACAAACACACACACACACACACACCACAGGTGCACGGGCCGGCACCCTCAAGACTCTCACTAAGCACATGAAGAAAGAACATAGAGAGTCATTCATTTAACCTTTTAAGAATTCTGTAGAGGCAAAATTCTGTGTAATTATCAGAAGAGATGAGTGTCCATTTTCTCTCTCAGCTGTCTGTCTGTCTGTATGCCTGTCCTCGTCCCTGTAATTAGCCCAGTGCTGTCTCACAGCCTGCTTATCATCCTGCCCTATTATAATGCATGTGGATGGGATGTCCCCCCCCATGTAGATAACATGAAAAACATTATCGATTTGAAGCAAACATCAGAGGAGAGTTGGCTTGCTTTTTAGTTAGTGCTTCTACACAATTACAATCACTGTTGCTTTAGCATGGTGACGGGAACATTACAGTGCATGAGGCTGCTGAAGAGCCTGGTTGGAGAGCAATGTTTTAAAGTCTGGTTTTACAGCTATATTTTAGCGGCTGTTTTAAAGTCTGTTTCAGAGGCTGTGCCTCAGTGGAACTTCAGTGGGAATGGGTTGTCTCCTGGGGGCTCTGAAGGCTTCCTGGGGACATAATACCATTTTCCAGCTAGACTTCCAGCAGTGTGACTCCTCTGAAGTCTACAGTTCAGACACGCACACACACATATGCAACGACTCACACATACATGGTTGAGCACACACACCCTCCCATGCATACACAACCTCCCATGCACACACACACACACACACACACACACACACACACACACACACACACACACACACACACACACACACAAACACACAGAAGTGCTGGGATCAAAGGCCCACCAAGCCCCACCTCAGGCCAATCTTTGCCAGGATTACCCGTTCCCCAGCTGGCCTCAAAGGAACACATCTCTGCCCTTTACCCTGCTGCACTGGCTGGAGAGGGGGACTACTGAGGCACAGAGGAGGGTGTTTGGTGATGGGGGTGTTTTTGTGTGTGTTGGGGGGGGTGATGGTCCTCTATCCCTTGAACAGTTGCTATGTAAGATTCGTACTACAGGCAGTGGTTGCAAAAACACTGGTGCCTTATGAAAGGTAAGTCACTTCTCACACTTTATACAGCATATGCCTTTTCTCTCTTTCGCTTTTTCCCCTTTTTTCCAAACAAGCCTCACTCTATCACACCTCCCTCTCCTCTGTAGTGTAAGGGCAGACGGAGGTCAGACTGATTGTCTATGACCAGTCTAGGACATGGCCAACGCCAGACATATCAGATAAGAAAATAAAAGGCTTTTCTCCTAAATGACCAATAATTCATTAGGTTCAATCTATTGCATCGGATAACCTTGACTCACTTATGTATTACAATATAACTCTTTAAAAAAATTATGTCAGCACTGAGCTGCTACCCAGTGTCTGCTACACACACACCCTGCCGTCGTACCACAGCAGAGGAACATAGAGACGAGGTGAAGCACTGAGGTGTAACTCATAGGCTATAATTGTATTTTCTCAGTAAATTGCCTAGAGAAGAAGAGCGGTTGTCGGTGGGGGGGATTAATTCAGTCTAAACTGATTTTACCCCACTGCATTTCAGCAGTTGATTAATCATTGCCTATGAGCTCTTGATTTTATATATCCATTACGTCTTAATATGATTGCCCTGGTTTAGAGAAGTAACGTTCCCTAGATTACATTACTTATCCAGTGCAGCATGGTGGGGAGGTAGAGGAACAAAGAGGGGAGAGGGGGATGAAGACATTGGATATAGAAGAGAGGAAGATAAAGAGAGGGGATAGGAAGGGGGTGAATAAATAGGAGAAAGAGAGAGAGATAGTTTTATGCCGGTATGTTTAGATGCATATTTTTTTTTTACATTCAACATTTACAAGTGGGATGCTGATTTAAACTGAAATTGATCAAGGATTGTTTTTGTAATTTCATATTCATGTAAATCCTATCAAATTTGCAGAGACACTCTTTGTATCTAGATCTACTGTGCCTGAGTGTGTTTAGTTATCAAAGTTAAAGTTAACTGTGTGTGTGTGTGTGTGTGTGTGTGTGTGTGTGTGTGTGTGTGTGTGTGTGTGTATGCGTGTATGTGTGTCCACCATCATGCCCCCTGTGTAGAGAGGGCGGCTGCATGCAGGCTTTTTTTAATGAATAATCAAAGCTGTAGCTGAATTATTAAGAGTGTACTATGCTGGCCTGTTCCATTACTTAATTAGCATACTCCTCGGCCCTCCTAATTTAACCGCCGGCCAGGATGCCCCCGACGACCTGAACTTTGACCTCAGTGACACGCAGCATTCAGCTCCACTCTTGTACTTTTCCGTTCTCTCATCCCTTTTTCCTTCCTTCCTTTCTTTCTTCCTTTTCTTTCTTTCTTTCTTTCTTTCTTTCTTTCTTTCTTTCTTTCTTTCTTTCTTTCTTTCTTTCTTTCTTTCCTTCCTTCCTTCCTTCCTTCCTTCCTTCCTTCCTTCCTTCCTTCCTTCCTTCCTTCCTTCCTTCCTTCCTTCCTTCCTTCCTTCCTTCCTTCCTTCCTTCCTTCCTTCCTTCCTTCCTTCCTTCCTTCCTTCCTTCCTTCCTTCCTTCCTTCCTCTCTTCCCAGTCTGTCCATTAGCTCTCTTCCCAATTCCTCCCTGGCTTTCAAAGATGTGTTGTGTAGTGTTCTTGAGGTTGTAAATATTGCTATATACACTGAGTGTACAAAACATTAGGAACAGAGTCTATGTTTGGTTGAGGAGGGAGTAAGTCTCATAGTCACCTCGCCCTCTACCCCACGATACAAAACAATACCACACATCACAATAACCAAAACCTCACCACTTCTACAACAGTATATCCAACCCAAATCTCCCCAGCTGTACAGACAGCCCCTCCCCGAAACACCATATCTCCTGAAACATCTCCACACTTTTTATTATTTTATAGAACTCAAATTCTACCTTAAGGCGTGCAGAGACCATCCCATTAAATAATAGTAAAGGGTTTGTTATCCCCCCTCCTTTGACCCTGTTCCTTCTTGTTACTATAGAGTCCAGATGGGACTTCAGTCTGTTAACGAGTACCTTGGCAAATATCTTGTAGTCCGCGCAGAGCAATGCCACAGGCCTCCAGTTCTTAAGTTCACACAAGTCCCCTTTTTTGGGCAGGAGAGTCAGAGCTGCCCGACGGCAGCTCATCGGCAACTCTCCTACCCCAACGCACTCACGCAACACGCAAAAGAAGTCCAGTCCAATTATTCCCCAGAAATTTTTATAAAACTCCACTGGGAGTCCATCGACCCCCGGTGCACGACCAGGGGACATCTGGGTTACGGCCTCTGCCAGTTCATGGGACAACAGGGTAATGTCCATTTCATCCCTCTGTGCCAGAGAGAGCTTAGGGAGTTCTGCAAACAAAACCTGAGCACACATAGGATCACACAGTTCTGTCCTATACAACTCAGTATAAAACTCAACAGTCCGATCCCGCATCTCCCCCACCACAGAGGTCACCCGCCCATCCGACAGCCGTAGACAATGCATACCCTTGGCTTCACCGCTCTGTCTTTCCAAACCAAAGAAGAAGGAGCTGGGAGCATCCATCTCCTTGAGCATGGAGAACCTAGCTCTTACAAGTGCTCCCTTTGCTTTAACCTAGAAAAAACTGCCCAGGTCCCTACGTAATTCAGCTAAATTAGCCTGGAGGCCTACATTGCCTTGCCCCACCAGCTCTACCTCCAATTCACTGATACTACGCTCAAGTTCCCCCAATACTCTCCTAGCCTCGGAGGATGAGAGAGCTGTATACTGTTGACAGAAAAGCCGAATTTGGACTTTTCCCACAACCCACCATTGACTCAGAGACTCATACTCCTCTCTTCGCTTCCCCCACCTTTCCCAAAAAGTCTGGAAACCTGAGCAAAAAGTGACATCTTGTAAGAGCTTTACATTAAACTTCCAATAGGATGCCTGCCGAGGCCCTGGTGAAATAGACAGCCAAGCCATGGTTATGTGGTGATCTGAAAAACCCACCGGGAGAATGGTAGCGCCCAACAGCCTATTGCTCTGATTCCTAGACATGTAAAACCGATCGAGTCGGGCTGCACTCACCCTAGCCCCAAAGACCTTCACCCATGTATACTGTCTTGTGTTGGGATGTCTAGTTCTCCAAACATCCACTAGGTCAAACTGATTAATGATGTCCCTTAACACCCCCACTGAGCCTGAATGAGGCTCCTCCCCATTTATGTATTTCGTAAAATCCATCGTACAGTTCCAGTCCCCGCCGACCACCAGCGTCTCCTCAGGCGCTACCTGTGAGAGTTCCTGTCTAAGACACCCAAACAGACCCCTGTGCTAGGCGCATACACATTTATAAGGACAAAACCCCTGTTGTTAATATCTGCTTTTACTACAACAGTCTACCCCTACACACCTTTGAGGAGCATTTGTACGGCCAGACCTGGTGAAAAAAGGACTGCCACCCCTGCACTAACATTTGTTCCATGGCTCAGCACCCTTGCCCCTTTCCACCAGAGTCCCCAATCAACTTAATTCACCACATCACTATGAGATTTCCCCCACTGTCGCTTGTACCCTCACCTTGTCTACAGCCTTTATGTGGGCACGCAAAGCTCTTATGCCCCAAATCTCCACACTCAAAGCACCGTAGACTATCTGTGCTGGCAAACCCTGCGTAGTGCCCCTCCTCATGCCTCACTTTAAAATGCACATTTACCTGTTGCTCATTGTTATTCAGAAACATGAACACTTGCCTCTGGAACGAAACAACATGCTTGACAGCATCTGCCTGAAAACCTGCCGACAGTACACGAAAACCGCTAGCGAACTTACCAAAACAACTCAGCTCTTTCCTGATTTGATCATCCGTAATAAACGGAGGCAAATTTCCAACTACCACCCTAGTTGAAGGGGTAGAAAGAGGAGAAATTGGCACCAACACACCCCTTACAAATATTCCATTAGCAATGAGCCTACCCACCAAATTTGCTCTTTTCATGAACACAACCACAGCATTGTTCATTCTGGAAGTGGAATGTATAAATTCAGCTCCTACCTGTTCGCCGACCGCGAGCAGAACTTCCTCCACCTTAATTCCATTCTCAGGAACACACCTGAATCCATGCCATAACGACAGTGTCTCCTCCGCACTAGGCTGCGAAGCCATCGTGCACACCACACCGTTCAAAACCCCAGGAAACTAAAACTCTGTCTTCTTCCTCCCTAACTTTGAAAAAATAACAGTGGGTACCTCTAAAACAAACAGTGCATTAATACTTCACCATAGAAAATTTAAAATTAAAGAAAAGACCAAGAGAGAGAGAGAGAGAGAGAGAGAGAGAGAGAGAGAGAGAGAGGGGGGACAGCTACAGAGAGAGAAATATAAAAGCAGAGTGTGAGATGGCAAGTCGAGGCCTATTCAATTAGCTGACATTTGGAGGTAATACAGTATGAGTCAGCCACAGCAGCAGTCTCAGTCTGCTGGCCTGAGGTATACAGATATACAGTGGGGAGAACAATTATTTGATACACTGCCGATTTTGCAGGTTTTCCTACTTACAAAGCATGTAGAGGTCTGTAATTTTTATCATAGGTACACTTCAACTGTGAGAGACGTAATCTAAAACAAATCCATCCATTTGATTTTAAGTAATTAATTTGCATTTTATTGCATGACATAAGTATTTGATCACCTACCAATCAGTAAGAATTCCGGCTCTCACAGACCTGTTAGTTTTTCTTTAAGAAGCCCTCCTGTTCTCCACTCATTACCTGTATTAACTGCACCTGTTTGAACTCGTTACCTGTATAAAACACACCTGTCCACACACTCAATCAAACAGGCTCCAACCTCTCCACAATGGCCAAGACCAGAGAGCTGTGTAAGGACATCAGGGATAAAATTGTAGACCTGCACAAGGCTGGGATGGGCTACAGGACAATAGGCAAGCAGCTTGATGAGAAGGCAACAACTGTTGATGCAATTATTAGAAAATGGAAGAAGTTCAAGATGACGGTCAATCACCCTCGGTCTGGGGCTCCATGCAAGATCTCACCTTGTGGGGCATCAATGATCATGACGAAGGTGAGGGATCAGCCCAGAACTACACGGCAGGACCTGGTCAATGACCTGAAGAGAGCTGGGACCACAGTCTCAAAGAAAACCATTAGTAACACACTACGCCGTCATGGATTAAAATCCTGCAGCGCACGCAAGGTCCCCCTGCTCAAGCCAGCGCATGTCCAGGCCCGTCTGAAGTTTGCCAATGACCATCTGGATGATCCAGAGGAGGAATGGGAGAAGGTCATGTGGTCTGATGAGACAAAAATAGAGCTTTTTGGTCTAAACTCCACTCGCCGTGTTTGGAGGAAGAAGAAGGATGAGTACAAACCCAAGAACACCATCCCAACCGTGAAGCATGGAGGTGGAAACATTATTTGGAGATGCTTTTCTGCAGAGGGGACAGGACGACTGCACCGTATTGAGGGGAGGATGGAATGGGCCATGTATTGCGAGATCTTGGCCAACAACCTCCTTCCCTCAGTAAGAGCATTGAAGATGGGTCGTGGCTGGGTCTTCCAGCATGACAACGACCCGAAACACACAGCCAGGGCAACTAAGGAGTGGCTCCGTAAGAAGCATCTCAAGGTCCTGGAGTGGCCTAGCCAGTCTCCAGACCTGAACCCAATAGAAAATCTTTGGAGGGAGTTGAAAGTCTGTATTGCCAAGCGACAGCCCCTAAACCTGAAGGATCTGGAGAAGGTCTGTATGGAGGAGTGGGCCAAAATCCCTGCTGCAGTGTCTGCAAACCTGGTCAAGACCTACAGGAAACGTATGATCTCTGTAATTGCAAACAAAGGTTTCTGTACCAAATATTAAGTTCTGCTTTTCTAATGTATCAAATACTTATGTCATGCAATAAAATGCAAATTAATTACTTAAAAATCATACAATGTGATTTTCTGGATTTTTGTTTTAGATTCCGTCTCTCACAGTTGAAGTGTACCTATGATAAAAATTACAGACCTCTACATGCTTTGTAAGTAGGAAAACCTGCAAAATCGGCAGTGTATCAAATACTTGTTCTCCCCACTGTAGATAATGTAACACTGTGGTCAAAACAAAAGAACATCTGATGAATGATAAACAGCTCTCTCATTACATACCAAGCCACAGTTAGAACAGACTGTCTCACACTGCAGCAACCTGGTTTCAACTCCTAGCTGATGATGATGATTATCCAATGTCATGCAGTGGGCCTATGTCTAGCTCCCTCCTTACATTACTCTATCTTTTTTCATCTCTCCATCATTCTAGTTCATTATGTTGCCCTGCTCTTATTTCTTATCTGCTGTTTGTCCCAAGCCTTCTGGATGAGCAAGATTAGGATCAAGAGGGAGGAGATGGAGAGACAGAAACAGAGAGAGAGAAAGAAAGAAAGAGATGCAGGGACACTGTCACCTTCTTCACTTTCCTGCTCTATTGTTCCACCATCTATCCAGTCTGGCCTCTGCACAGTGAAGCAAGGAATTATGTCCCCAGTACAGATGTTCTCCCTTGTCCCCAGTCTCTGCTCTATACAGTCAGACAGCCAGAACTGATCCCAGTCCAGTCCATAGGACCGTGTGTGCGTAGTGAACTGTATTAGTCACAGCAGCCTGCTCTTCCCCCCTCATTTCCCTTCACCATAGCAGCAAAGTCATCTTCTAACTACAGAGATGGAGGCAGAGGTGGAGAGTCGACAATATTCAATTCAACCTAGAGTCGGGGAAATTCAATTCAGACTAGTTCACTATTTCTATGTTTTTATGCTTGAATGTATATCAGCTGTGAATGTATCCATCCATTGTGTTTTTCTATGAAGGGTGACTAACTGTTTACTTCTTCTGTCTTTTTCACCTCTACCTTGCTTCACCCATCCTGCATTTCAAACCAGGTAAGAGTTACTCTATTGTCAGTGTGACTCCTACTCTGCATACCACATTCACTTCCTCTTTGTCTCTCTATCCCCCCCATCTCCCTCCTCCTTCTATCTCTCTCTCCCTGATTTCTGAGCGAGGATATGGACACAGTCTCCTCTGCTAACAGTTTGTTGATTGTGGGAAGAAATGGATTTTAGCCATCATGTGCGTGCGCGAGTAAGTGTGTGTTTGCGTCACTCTCTCCCTGAAAGTTCAACTTACATATTCTCCCAGGTGAATATTGTAGAGTTGTCACTCTCACTCAGCTCTCCACAGTGTCTCCTCTTGAATAATATGAGGCTTAGCCCTAACAAAAACATATTTGGTTGTGTCACGTGGTGTCTTAACCCCAACCTCTACCCCATTATAAGTCCTGTACCACAACAGGGAAACACAAGGGCTGTCCAAAATGGCACCCTATTCCCTGCATAGGGCACTACTTTTGGCCAGGGCCATGGCCAGCTTTGAGGCCTGCAGAACGCACAGCGTAATTAATGTGCTATCAAAGAGGCCACACCACGAAGGGGTTAACAGAGGGGAGGGCTAGGAGGGTTCAATGTGAACGTAGCTTATGACTAAGTTATGCATTACAGGCCAGACTCCAAACATAATTACATTGATTTCTCACTGATGGCTACAAATAATGACATTTCCCTTGATCTGTGGGAAGAGCCGGATGGGATGTGAATCAGAGGACACACACTCACACTTTCCTTCGTATGTGCTCACTCGCACACATGCACACAAAGCCTCTCTCTTACACACGTAATTACAATCTCTCTCTCTCTCTCTCTCTCTCTCTCTCTCTCTCTCTCTCTCTCTCTCTCTCTCTCTCTCTCTCTCTCTCTCTCTCTCTCTCTCTCTCTGTCTGTGTTTCATTCTCTTTCCCCTTTTACATTTGCTCATTGCTTCATCTCCTCCCTGGCTCTTTGTAGGAGCTTTGCCCCTAGGGCTGGGTTTAGATGAAATGGAACTTTTAATGGAAATCGAAATGGAATAACAAAAGGAATGCTTCCTAATATTGCCTGTGTTACGGAGAGAAGGAGAGAAGGTGTTTCTTTTAGATTGTGCTGTTAGGACATGGTCTGGTGGCCAGGGAGGTATTTGTGGCAGTAAATGAAACCCCAGGCAAGGCAGAACTTTGCTTTTATAGGTGTCATTGGGGAGAAGAGACTCCTACTACTCTCTGTTTATTATCTATGCATAGTCACTTTAATGACTCTACCTACACGTACAGTGGCTTGCGAAAGTATTCACCCCCCTTGGCATTTTTTATTTTTTTTTGCCTTACAACCTGGAATTAAAATGGATTTGTTGGGGGTTTTTATCATTTGATTTACACAACATGCCTACCACTTTGAAGATACAAACTATGTGTTATTGTGAAACAAACAAGAAATAAGACAAAAAAACAGAAAACTTGAGCGTGCATACCAGTGTTTGGAATCTGATTGACTGCTTCTGTGGACAGGTGTATTTTATACAGGTAACAAACTGAGATTAGGAGCACTCCCTTTAAGAGTGTGCTCCTAATCTCAGCTCGTTACCTGTATAAAAGACACCTGGGAGCCAGAAATCATGCTAATTGAGAGGGGGTCAAATACTTATTTCCCTCATCAAAATGCAAATCAATTTATAACATTTTTGACATGAGTTTTTCTAGATTTATGTTGTTGTTATTCTGTCTCTCACTGTTCAAATAAACCTACCATTAAAATTATAGACTTTTCATTTCTGTGTCAGTGGGCAAATGTACAAAATCAGCAGGGGATCAAATACTTTTTTCCCTCACTGTAACTATTCCCCCCCAAAGTCAATACTTTGTAGAGCCACCTTTTGCAGCAATTACAGCTGCAAGTCTCTTGGGGTATGTCTCTATGAGCTTGGCACATCTAGCCACTGGGATTTTTGCCCATTCTTCAAGGCAAAACTGCTCCAGGTCCTTCAAGTTGGATGGGTTCCGCTGGTGTACATCAATCTTTAAGTCATACCACAGATTCTCAATTGGATTGAGGTCTGGGCTTTGACTAGGCCATTCAAAGACATTTCAATGTTTCCCCTTAAACCACTTGAGTGTTGCTTTAGCAGTATGCTTAGGGTCATTGTCCTGCTGGAAGGTGAACCTCCGTCCCAGTCTCAAATCTCTGGAAGACGGAAACAGGTTTCCCTCAAGGATTTCCCTGTATTTAGCGCCATCCATCATTCTTTCAATTCTGACCAGTTTCCCAGTCCCTGCCGATGAAAAACATACCCACAGCATGATGCTGCCACCACCATGCTTCACTGTGGGGATGGTGTTCTCAGGGTGATGAGAGGTGTTAGGTTTGCGCCAGACATAGTTTTTACCTTGATGGCCAAAAAGCTCAATTTTAGTCTCATCTGACCAGAGTACTTCTTCCATATGTTTGGGGAGTCTCACACATGCCTTTTGGCGAACACAAACTTGTTTGCTTATTTTTTTCTTTAAGCAATGGCTTTTTTCTGGCCACTCTTTTAGAAAGCCCAGCTCTGTGGAGTTTACGGCTTAAAGTGGTCCTATGGACAGATACTCCAATCTCCGCTGTGGAGCTTTGCAGCTCCTTCAGGGTTATCTTTGGTCTCTTTGTTGTTTCTCTGATTAATGCTCTCCTTGCCTGGTCCGTGAGTTTTGGTGGGCGGCCCTCTCTTGGCAGGTTTTTGTGGTGCCATATTCTTTACATTTTATAATAATGGATTTAATGGTGCTCCGTGGGATGTTCAAAGTTTCTGATATTTTCTTATAACCCAACCCTGATCTGTACTTCTCCAGAACTTTGTCTCTGACCTGTTTGGAGAGTTCCTTGGTCTTCATGGTGCCACTTGCTTGGTGGTGCCCCTTGCTTAGTGGTGTTGCAGACTCTGGGGCCTTTAAGAACAGGTGTATATATAGAGAGATCATGTGACAGATCATGTGACACTAAGATTGCACGGCACTGTACATATTACCTCAATTACCTCGACTAACCGGTGCTCCCTCACATTGACTCGGCACCGTTATCCCCTGTATATAGCCTCGCTATTGTTATTTTTACTGCTGCTCTTTAATTATGTGTTACTTTTATTTCGTATTATTTTATATTGTATTTTTTGGTGATTTGTTTTGGTATTGTTTTGGTTAAGGGCTTGTAAGTAAGCATTTCACTGTAAGCATTCGGCACGTGACAAATAACATTTGATTTGATTTGATTTGTTACAAGTGCTATGCTGTTTTAGATGGTAGAAGTAACTCGTACAACTCCTTGTTCTGCAACGGAAACTGACACACAACTGAAACTCACACATTGCCCAATCTGCTGTATCATTCACTACGAGAATGCCAAAGAGCATTCTTGATAATGGCCTCGCTATACAGCAACATTGTATTGTCTTAGTTTCCTGCTACAGGCTTGTTTGAGGGGCCAATGGGGAGATATCAGAAAGGTGTGTGTGTGACTGTCATCTCTGTCATCATCAGACAGGTGTGTGCGACTCCACTGAGCTCTGTGTATCCTCACAAAGGCAAACACTCAAAAGAGGAATAAGACAAGGGAGTGATCTCTTCTCAATCCCTGTTATCTTCCACTCTCTCTCGTCCCCTCTCTTTTATCAGGATATCTATCTATTCATCTTTCTTTGGTCTACTTCTCTCTGTCTCTCTCTCTGTCTGAGATGGGGAATCTCAAGGGGTTGGTTTTATCAGCGTCATCAGCCGGCTTCAAAGAGCCAATCGTTTTCTGAGCTTTTGGGATGGGTGTGTGCCCGTGTGTGTGTGTGAGCTGGTGCGTCTGTCTGTCTGTCTGTCTGTCTTTCTGTCTGTCATGACAACCCAGTGCAGTTGAGAGAGTGCAGGCCTGGCAGGGTTTAAGTGTTGTGTGAAGGGTGCATTACAGAACCCTCTACACATGCTCCCAAGGCTTTGCTCTCTTCTCCAAGGTCTTCTCCAAGGTCTGTGCCCCTTACCTGCTTTTTTATCCGTTCTTCTCTTGACCCAAACCAGCCACCATACAAAATTGGTTTTTCGGCTGTCCCCATAGGATAACCCTATGAAGAACCCTTTATGGTTCCAGGTAGAACCCTTTTGGGTTCCATCTAGAACCCTTTCCACAGAGGGTTATACATGGAACCCAAAAAGGTTGTACCTAGAACCAAAAAGGGTTCTACCCGGAACCAAAAAGGTTTCTTTATGGGGACAGCCGAAGATCCCCTTGGAACCCTTTTTTATAAGAGTGTACATCATATCACTCCTCTCATGCAGCCTCGAGGAAAAGTGTGTAGGAAATAATCTCCTTTCTTCACTCTCCTCTTGCTCTCCACTCCCCCCCCACTCCCTCTCTTTCTCTCTCTCTCTCTCTCTCTCTCTCTCTCTCTCTCTCTCTCTCTCTCTCTCTCTCTCTCTCTCTCTCTCTCTCTCTCTCTCTCTCTCTCTCTCTCTCTCTCTCTCTCTGCTCTGTCTCTCTCTCTCTCTCTCTCTCTCTCTCTCATGGCTCTCTCTCTCTCTCTCTCTCTCTCTCTCTCTCTCTCTCTCTCTCTCTCTCTGCTCTCCATTCTCTCTACTCTACTCATCCATCTACTCTCTCTCTCACCTCTCTCTCTCTCTCTCTCTACTCTCTCTCTCTCTCTCTCTCTCTCTCTCTCTCTCTCTCTCTCTCTCTCTCTCTCTCTCTCTCTCTCTCTCTCTCTCTCTCTCTCTCTCTCTCTCTCTCTCTCTCTCTCTCTCTCTCTCTCTCTCCCTCTCGCTCCCCCTCGCTCCCGCTCCCGCTCCCGCTCCCTCTCCCTCTAAACCCCCCACCCCCAACCACTCACCCCCCTCTCTGCATCATTTTGAAGGAGGACTCTAGTGCCCTAGCCTCCCCCTCCCTATCAGAGGTGTTTCTGCTCCACTAACCCCTTCAGTCACAGCCCCATGCTTTGCATCCACTCGACAGGCGCTGCTGACGAGGTTAAAAGTTTAAGACAGCAACTGCTTTTCCTCTTTCCCTCTACCTTTCTCCCCCCTCCCTCCTCCCTGCTCCCCTCTCCTCCTTCAAGAGTCTATTCCTCCCATAATATGCTGTCCCGGAGAGGTGACTGGAGACAGAAACATCCCCAACTATAAACAGGGATTCATTCAAAGCAGCCAGTGCTCTGCCAGACATAACAACTCATGAGGTCATGTCATCCCACCCGCGCACATACACTATACAGTGTGTGTTTGTGTGTGTGCACTTGCATGTGTGTGTGTCTTTCTCTTTAGTGTGTGTATATATCGATTTAGCTTGGGCAGTATCATGGTCTCCCCGTTTGACTGTCTCTCTCACACTGTCCCTGTGTTCACTGTCAGGACAGCCAGAGCCCAAGGTCAGCATTATGTAGAGCACTCCTCTGGAGAGAGACCAACTCCTGCTCAGGAGAGTGTGTGTGTGTGCGTGTGTTTGAATGTGTGTTTGTTGGGTCCCAGGTCTGTCTGGGCTACTGTTGTCTATGTGGGAGTGTGTGGGAAGTGGCATAGAACCACTACTTGACATTGGTGACTGCTCTATATTATCCGTGCCGTCGTTCAGCCACGTCTCGGTGAAACATAAGATATTACAGTTTTTAATGTCCCGTTGGTGGGATAGTCTTAATTGTAGATCGTCCAGTTTGTTTTACAATTATTGCACGTTGGCCAATAATATGGAGGGTAGTGGTGGTTTACCTACTCGCCGGCAAATTCTTACAAGGCACCCCGCCCTCCTCCCCCTTTTCCTCCGTCTTTTCTTCATGCGGATGATGGGGATTTGGGCCTGGTCTCGACAAAGCAGTATATCCTTCGCGTCGGACTCATTAAAGAAAAACATCTTCGTCCAGTTCGAGGTGAGTAACCACAGTTCTGATGTCCAGAAGCTCTTTTCGTTCATAAGAGACGGTAGCAGCAACATTATGTGCAAAATGAGTTACAAACAATGCGAAAAAGCTAACAAAATAGCACAGTTGTTTAGGAGCCCATAAAACGGCAGCCATCCCCTCCGGCGCCATTATAACTGTATGTTATGTGGGAGTGTGTGTAGTGACATAGCACCCCTACTTGACATTGGTGACTTCTTTTGAAAGAGATCACATGGTCAGTGCCAAGCTATACACACCTAATGGCACATGTGTACAAGGAAAGGGTAACCTACTTCCATGTTATTGTGCACCAGGTTGGAAGGTGATGTTAAGGTTGTATTGTTAGAGGGTTAACTCTCTGTCCCCATTTCTGGGTTGGATTTTTAGGAGTTATTTATCTTTCTCCACCATACGGTTCTCTGTCATTATATGTTATATGATAACCAGTTTATGCCTTATTGATCTCCTATCGAGCGGTACTGTCCCAGACGGCGCCCAGTGGGTGGCCTGCAGACATAATCAATTTATCAGCAGCTTTAATCGACAAGGACTCCTGGCATCAAGAGAGACAGACAGACAGGGCGTCCCAAACAGGTAATCCAATAGTTCGAAAGAGAGAGAGAGAGAGAAAGGAGAGAATGAGAGAGGGAGAGATGTGTGTTCTTTGTCAAGGGTAAGGTTCACTGCACTGTTAGGTGTTACTAGCTTTGGGATGTGAGACATAAGGCCTTCCTAAGGGACTGGATACACACACACACACACACACACACACACACACACACACACACAAACAGACACACTGTTTCAGATCAGGCCATGTTGAAAATAAAGACAAAAGCTGTTGCAGCTTCTTCACCACACTGTCTGTGTGGGTGGACCATTTCAGATTGTCAGTGATGTGTACGCTGAGGAACTTGAAACTTTTCACCTTCTCCACTGCGGTCCCGTCAATGTGGATAGGGGCGTGCTCCCTCTGCTGTTTCCTGAAGTCCACGATCAGCTCCTTCGTTTTGTTGACGTTGAGGGAGAGGTTGTTTTCCTGGCACCACTCCGCCAGGGCCCTCACATCCTCCCTGTAGGCTGTCTCGTCATTGTTGGTAATCAGGCCTACTACTGTTGTGTCAACTGCAAACAATATGTTACGAATTTGCAAAACGGCCCGTTCCTGCTCCCCGCACCAAGCCAGTGGTGCGCGTCGCCAGCCCGGTCCGGCCTGTTCCTGCTCCCCGCACCAAGCCAGTGGTGTGCGTCGTCAGCCCGGTCCGGCCCGTTCCTGCTCCCCGCACCAAGCCTGTGGTGTGCGTCGTCAGTCCGGCACAGCCCGTGCCTGTTTCACCGGTGCCTGGTCAGGTACCGGTCAGCTGCTCCACACCGGAGCCTAAGCAATCCGCTCCACCGATGTCCAGTCCAGCTCCAGCCAGCGGGGCCAGACCAGACCAGGGGCGCTACGGGGGGTTAGTTAGAGGGTGGTGGTCACGCCCGGAGCCGGATCCGCCTCCGAGGCGGAATGCCCACCCGGCCCCTCCCCTGTTGGGTTTAGTTGGCGCGGGATATTGTTCCGTGTAGGTTTGTGTTTATGACCGAGGACTTCACGTTTCATTTTGTTGTTTTGTTATTGTTATAGTACTCAATAAAAGATGTACACATTTCACGCTGCGCCTTGGTCCACTCATTACGACGATCGTGACACTCTCTCTCTCTCTCTCCCTCCCTGCCCTTCTCATTTTTAAGATGAATTATTAAGGGAGGATTCTCCAGTCCTGCGGTCACACACTGATGGTAGCTATTGATAGATGAAGGTGAACTCTGTGTTCAGCACAGGCTGCAGCACAGGCCTTCAGATAGAGACTACTGCAGAGGACACCCACACTGTAATCCATCTACAGTCGTGGTCAAAGGATTTGAGAATGACACAAATACTAATTTTCACAAAGTCTGCTGCCTCAGTTTTGATGATGGCAATTTGCATCTCCTCCAGAATGTCATGAAGAGTGATCAGATGAATTGCAATTAATTGCAAAGTCCCTCTTTGCCATGAAAATGAACTTAATCCCAAAACATTTCCACTGCATTTCAGCCCTGCCAAAAAAGGACCAGCTGACATCATGTCAGTGATTCTCTCGTTAACACAGATGAAAGTGTTGACGAGGACAAGGCTGGAGATCACTCTGTCATGCTGACTGATTTAGAATAACAGACTGGAAGCTTTAAAATAAGGGTGGTGCTTGAAATAATTGTTCTTCCTATGTTAACCATGGTTACCTGCAAGGAAACACGTGCCGTCATCATTGCTTTGCACAAAAAGGGCTTCACACGCAAGGATATTGCTGCTAGTAAGATTGCACCTCAATCAACCATTTATCGGATCATCAAGAACTTCAAGGAGAGAGGTTCAATTGTTGTGAAGAAGGCTTCAGGGCGAAAAGAAAGTCCAGCAAGCGCAATGACCATCTCCTAAAGTTGATTCAGCTGCGGGATCGGGGCACCACCAGTGCAGAGCTTGCTCAGGAATGGCAGCAGGCAGGTGTGAGTGCATCTGCATGCACAGTGAGGCAAAGACTTTTGGAGGATGGCCTGGTGTCAAGAAGGGCAGCAAAGAAGCCACTTCTCTTCAGGAAAAACTCACAAAACAGGTGAGTGCTACCATCAGTCCTGTGTCATGCCAGCAGTAAAGCATCCTGAGACCATTCATGTGTGGGGTTGCTTCTCAACCAAAGGAGTCGGCTCACTCACAATTTTGCCTAAGAACACAGCCATGAATAAAGAATGGTACCAACACATCCTCCGAGAGCAACTTCTCCCAACCATCGAAGAACAGTTTGGTGATGACCAATGCCTTTTCCAGCATGATGGAGCACCTTGCCATAAGGCAAAAGTGATAACTAAGTGGCTCGGGGAACAAAACATCGACATTTTGGGTCCATGGCCAGGAAACTCCCCAGACCTTAATCCCATTGAGAACTTGTGGTCGATCCTCAAGAGGCGGGTGGACAAACAAAACCCCACAAATTCGGACAAACTCCAAGCATTGATTATGCAAGAATGGGCTGCCATCAGTCAGGATGTGGCCCAGAAGTTAATTGACAGTATGCCAGGGCGGATTGCAGAGGTCTTGAAAAAGAAAGGTCAACACTGCAAATATTGACTCTTTGCATAAACTTAATGTAATTGTCAATAAAAGCCTTTGACAATCATGTAGTGCTTGAAATTATACTTCAGGATACCATAGTAACATCTGAAAAAAATATCTCATAACACTGAAGTAGCGAACTTTGTGAAGACCAATACTTGTGTCATTCTCAAAACTTTTGACCACGACTGTACAGGTGAAGTCGGAAGTTTACATACACCTTAGCCAAATAGATTTAAACTCAGTTTTTCACAATTCTTGACATTTGATCCTAGTAAAAATTCCCTGTCTTAGGTCAGCTAGGATCACCACTTTATTTTAAGAATGTGAAATGTCAGAATAATAGTAGAGAGAATGATTTATTTCAGCTTTTATTTCTTTAATCACATTCCCAGTGGGTCAGAAGTTTACATACACTCAATTAGTATTTGGTTGCATTGCCTTTAAATTGTTTAACTTGGGTCAAACGTTTCGGGTAGCCTTCCACAAGCTTCCCACAATAAGTTGGGTGAATTTTGGCCCATTCCTCCTGACAGAGCTGGTGTAACTGAGTGAGGTTTGTAGGCCTCCTTGCTCGCACACGCTTTTTCAGTTCTGCCCACACATTTTCTATAGGATTGAGGTCAGGGCTTTGTGATGGCCACTCCAATACCTTGACTTTGTTGTCCTTAAGCCAAAACTTTGGAAGTATGTTTGGGGTCATTGTCCATTAGGAAGACCCATTTGCGACCAAGCTTTAACTTCCTGACTGACGTCTTGAGATGTTGATTCAATATATCCACATAATTTTCCTTCCTCATGATGCCATTCATTTTGTGAAGTGCACCAGTCCCTCCTGCTGCAAAGCACCCCCACCTCACAATGCTGCCACCCCCGTGCTTCACGGTTGGGATGGTGTTCTTCGGCTTGCAAGGCACCCCTTTTTCCTCCAAACATAACGATGGACATTATGGCCAAACAGTTCTATTTTTGTTTAATCAGACCAGAGGACATTTCTCCAAAAAGTACGATCTTTGTCCCCATGTGCAGTTGCAAACCATAGTCTGGCTTTTTTATGGTGGTTTTGGAGCAGTGGCTTATTCCTTGCTGAGCGGCCTTTCAGGTTATGTTTTTTATAGGACTCGTTTTACTGTGGATATAGATACTTTTGTACCTGTTTCATCCAGCATCTTCACAAGGCCCTTTGCTGTTGTTCTGGGATTGATTTGCACTTTTCGCACCAAAGTACGTTCATCTCTAGGAGACAGAACGCGTCTCCTTCCTGAGCGGTATGACGGCTGTGTGGTCCCATGGTGTTTATACTTGCGTACTATTGTTTGCACAGATGAACGTGGTACGTTCAGGCATTTGGAAATTGCTCCCAAGGATGAACTAGACTTGTGGAGGTCTACATTTTGTTTCTGAGGTCTTGGCTGATTTCTTTTGATTTTCCAATGATGTCAAGCAAAGAGGCACTGAGGTTGAAGGTAGGCCTTGAAATACATCCACCGGTACACCTCCAATTAACTCAAATGATGTCAATTAGCCTATCAGAAACTTCTAAAGCCATGACATCATTTTCTGGAATTTTCCAAGCTGTTTAAAGGCACAGTCAACTTAGCGTATGTAAACTTCTGACCCACTGGAATTGTGATACAGTGAAATATAAGTGAAATAGTCTGTAAACTATTGTTGGAAAAATTACTTGTGTCATGCACAAAGTAACAAAGTAGATGTCCTAACTGACTTGCAAAACCTATAGTTTGTTAACAAGAAATTTGTGGAGTGGTTGAAAAACGAGTTTTAATGACTCCAACCTAAGTGTATATACACTTCCGATTTCAACTGTACATTGTAACCTACCTAAACCCTTTTACTTAATATACAGTACAATTATACTGTAAAACACTTTTACTGAATAAACAGTAGTGACAGTACAGATTTGCCTATGAAGTATAAATCTAAATGTATATTTCTGAACATTTGCTCCTCTAAACTCAAATGTTTTTTCTCATCCAGAGCCTATCCTCCAACTATAGTTCACATCCCCAAATGCACAAAGCACACTGTAGCTCAATTCCTCTCCCCTCCACTCTTATCAACCCAATAACTCTAAAGTCAACACTAACCCTGTCACTAACGTACCTCACTGAGGTTCCTCTGATAGACACCCAGCAGTGAGAGGGCTGTAGCGCTGGTATCATCCACACCTCACTTCAGTGCCCCACCTGTTCCTGTATCAGTCAACTGATAGGGGAGCTGTGCCTCTGGGATACCCTCCAGTCCCACTTCTTTATCTTGTGTGCCCAGGTGTGACCCCACACCCACATCCGCTATCCACCGGAAATGATATGCACCTCAACGCCATTAGCACATCAACAGAAACAGGCAGGGAAATGAGACGTGGTGTGTTCCTGTTTGTGCCCTGCAGCGTACTGGTGATAGCTAGGACTGTTCACTATCTGTTCAGAAGACTCAGGAGATCATTAATGATGGTATATTCATTAGGTTGGTGACTAACAAACCAAAAAACGATCGACAAGCGAACGGGTCTATCATCGGTCTTGATGTTGTTGAAGGGAAGGTACTTATTATGAGTGCCTGTAGGTCTTACAACATTGTCTTTGTTTGGCACTAGATCCATCGCAGCTTAGCGGTCCAAAATGTATGAGAGAAATCCTTATTTTAGGATTTACTGCTTGCCTTGCACCGACTATGGATTATGCTTGCTTATGGGCAGCTCTGCGTATTTCATTTTTACACGGGTGCTGCAAGGTGCATTTAGCTTTCATCATGGAGAGGATGGATACTGCACAGTCTGTCTCCACACTGTGAGGAAGGATACCTCTGCTCTGACAGACTCACAGTGGGGAGAGAGTAGTGATAAGGCTCACGAGCCAGGGATTATTCCACTTGTGGTGACATATTGAAGCAGTTGAGTAAATAAGGGAGAGATACAAACATCCCTGTCCATCAGAGAACACCTCAGGAACTCTAGACTGAGCCCTCCACACAAGCTGTTTACAAATGAAAGAATAGAGGAAGAGATAGAGGGAGAGAGAGTTATCACCACTGTCAGTGTGTTTGATCTTCATGTCAGAATGGCCGTGACGTTAGTTTAGATTCCATTCCTGCAGGGGAAATGTTCCGTTACGGTCACTATGGAAACCAAATCAGGAAGTGGTTATGCCTCTGAGTGGTGGTGGGGAGCATGCAGATAAAAATGTCATTCCAGGAAGAGAAAGAACAAAGTGAGAAAGGTGGTGAAGAGGTGTGCTTGGCTGCGCAATTTTACACCTCAGTTGAAAGCATTCAAAATATAAAATTATGCTATGTGCAGTATGCTATGTGCGAATGTTCGTTACATAATGCAATTAGCAGGAAACCATTGTCAAAAGGGCACGGCACATGCGAGTGGTTTCATGTAATAGATATGAAAATATCCATTAGAAATTTAGAAAGAGAGGATATCTAATAGGCTACTTTGAAGCAAGGTAAGACATGCCTCATAATATGTGCTAAAACGTTCAGGTTTTAAACAATTAAGTATATGTTTTCAAAATGGATACTGCCTACAGCTCATTGCAAAGTGGTGTGTGACGCGCTGATGAAGCCAGTTCAAAACAACTGGGAACTGGGAAAAAACTAGCTCCGACTATGAAAAAAATCATTTTGAACGATCATCGAACTCGGAATTCCAACTCGGGAACTCGGGAACTCAGGCCTCTTTCTAGAGCTCTGACTTTCCGACCTGAAGATCACTGACATCATGATTTGACCTCGTATTTTTCAGAGTTCCCAGTTGTCTTGAACCCACCACAAGATGCTGTGGCCGCAGCTCTCGCGCTGTCTTAAAGATTTTCCACTCAAAGGCTCTGTATCTGTATGCTGTATGCGTGTGATAAATAAGATACATAAGGAATATACTGCCAATTTAATTCCACTAAATTATGTAAATTAACCTATAGACCAATAAGCATGACCAGTCAAATGTATTTACATCGACTGTATTTCCATCAATGAATAGGATTTAAAAAAATACTTTGCAATGGGACTTTTTCTTCTTCTCCCGGACAATTGGCCCGACGCCAAGTTTATTTATCAGCATTGATGGATTTGCATAAAGATATATATTTTAGGGAACTAGTGAGTGAAGGAGTTGATTATTTTGTTTGTGCAAATCCATCAATGCACATTAGCAGGCCATTACCAGCTAATGGAAACCCTGGTGTGGACTGTGCATGAATTTCCGTGACTGTACGTGCATGTGTGTGCGTGCGTGTGCATAGAAGGGATGACAGGAGCCTTGGGGTGTTATAAAACATTCATACTCAATACGTATCTGTCTCTCATCTCCAGTGCTGTCCTACCTAAATGGACCAGCCCCACAGAGACCCATAATGCAACACACATGCTCAGACCCCTAAGCGGTTGCAGTTGGGAAAATGGTGGTCTGCTGCTGGCATGCGATCCCCCATGACATAGGTGAAATACTTGGCTTGTCATCATTGGGCAGTAAAACAGGAATTATGTATCCCTAACATCAAGGAAGATATCAGAACCAGACCAAACACATGGATGTGCTTCCAGTACTAGCCGTAAAACATCCTCCCTTCTTCCCAAATCTCTTAGCTTCCTTCCAGACTCAGGAACAGAACAAAACAAATCCACTGAATTTTTACTTGGAACCCATAACCTATTGGAACAGACCTCTTTCTCTCTCTCTCTCTCTCTCTCTCTCTCTCTCTCTCTCTCTCTCTCTCTCTCTCTCTCTCTCTCTCTCTCTCTCTCTCTCTCTCTCTCTCTCTCTCTCTCTCTCTCTCTCTCTCTCTCTCTCTCTCTGAGCTATCTGAGCTATCTGACTGTACTGCTGTGCACAATAATTGCAGTATTTTTCATGCGTGAGGGTAATGGCAAGAAAATGCTTACTCACACGCTCCAGACACACTCACTGTTGATGGGTCCTTCTGTCATTTCAAATCAAATCAAATGTTATTTGTCACATGCACCGAATACAACAGGTGCAGATCTTACCGTGAAATGCTTACTTACAAGCCCTTAACCAACAATGCCGTTTTAAGAAAAATAGGAGTTTACTAAATAAAGTAAAATAAAAAAGCAACAATACAATAACAATAATGAGGCTATATACAGGGGGTACCAGTACCGAGTCAATGTGCGGGGGTACAGGTTAGTTGAGGTAATTGAGGTAATATGTACATGTAGGTAGGGGTTAAGTGACTATGCATAGAGGGATGTAGCTCAGTTGGTAGAGCATGGCGTTTGCAGCGCCAGGGTTGTGGGTTCGATTCCCACGGGGGGCCAGTATGAAAAAATTAAAAAAATAATGTATGCACTCACTAACTGTAAGTCGCTCTGGATAAGAGCGTCTGATAAATGACTAAAATGTAAAATAATAAACAGCAAGTAGCAGCAGCGTAAAAAGGGGTGGGTCAATGCAAAGCCATTTGATTAGCTGCTGCTACTTGCTGAGACAAGGTTAATGTCTGTGAAGTGAATAACTGTAGAGTTCTGAATATAGTTCTGTACAGTGTCGGCATAGGGAACAGCCTGTGCCATTACCACAACATGAAGCCAATACTGAGACTTTTGTCAGGTTCTGTGTGCCATTGACACTGTTTAAAAATGTCCTCTCTCTCAAACATACTGGGAATGTATTCCCATTAGAATGTAGCCTACAGTAAACAGTAAACCTCACTAAAGTATAGGATATCCACATAGGCCATCATATCAATGGGCGGGAGCCCGTTCCCTCTGCCAGGATATGACATGATCCTCCACACCTGAACTGGACATGGTGGCATTGCCACACTCTCTCCCCCATGCAGAGTGGTAGTATCCCATCTTTGTCTCCCTGCCAGGCAGTTCTGTGTCCAGGCATCTCAGTGCGAATAGCATTCTCTCCTCTCCTCCATGAAGAAACACATCTTTCAGACAGGCTGCATTTAAAGAGCCGCCGGCCTAAGGATGCCTCATTTCCCCCCTGGCTCCAGCCTCTGCATAGCCTCGCCTTGTCTTGCCTTGCCTTGTCTGTGTTCTCTCAGATGATTCTCCTGCAGGCGGTGCATAATGCTGGAGAGCAATCTAACACATCCTCTTTAACAGACAACAGTCCATGTTGCTGCATAATGTGCACTAGGCTAATAACTGTGTCCAGCTATGTGAGTGAGTGGGGGGTATGTGTGCAGGGGTGGTAGAGAAAGGAGGGGATTGAGGGCATAGAGTGAAGGGGAGGTGGGGGTAACCAAAGCCTGATTCGCTCCCCACCCCCTTCAAAACAGCCAGCCAGCAGTCTGAAGTGGGTCAGATGGGAATATTTAAATAGCGGTTTTAAGCCCTCAACACAGCACACCTCTACCACCCTCCCCTGGTAGTCTCCTGTTGTAATGTTTATGTTTGAAAGGAGGATAAGGACGGAGGGAGACAGAAAGAGGTCCATTCTAACAAACATCTTCCTCAGTGCTTGGGGAGCTAAGCAGTGTGATGGATTAGGCGTGATCAGTGTGTGTCCGCTGGTTTAATCGCAGGTCCACGGCAGCCTGAGGACATGGTTTTAATCATATTTGCCTCCACCTATTACCCTCCCGTCTGCTGCCTGAGTGCTGTCTTGGGATATCAATATACCAGAGACAATACACTGGGGTAACATTAGAGTTGTGATGTCACAAATGCGTGTTCCCATAGGGGAGCTATGATGTCACAAAGGCCTGCATGTGAGAGTTGGGATGTCACAAAAGCCCATAGTCACTGGAAAGATGTGATGTTACAAAGGCCAATAGCCATATGGGAGTTGTGATGTCACAAAGGCCCATAGCCACTGGAGAGTTGTGATGTCACAAAGACCTGTAGCTGCTAGGTAGTTGTGCTGAGAGTTATGATGTCACAAAGACCTCTAGCCATGTGGGAGTTGTGATGTCACAAAGACCCGTAGCCATGTGGGAGCTGTGATGTCACAAAGACCCGTAGCCATATGGAAGTTATGATGTCACAAAGACCAGTAGCCATAGTGATGAGAGCAGTGTCGTCTGGTTGTGTTGGGAGTACAGTTGTGTTGGGAGTACGGTGACCTTGACGACAGTGATGGGGTGTTGTGTATAGACAGCTGGCTCTTACAGTACCTTCAGAAAGTGTTCACATCCCTTGACTTGACTCCCCATCCCAATTTTTTTTGTGTTACAGCCTGAATTGAAAATGGATTAAATGTAGATATTGTGTCACTGGCCTACACACAATACCTCGTAACAAATTAATACAAAAATAATTGAGTCAATAAGTGTTCAACCCCTTTGTTGTGGGAAGCCTAAATATGTTCAGGAGTAAAAATGTGCTTAACAAGTCACATAATAAGTTGCATGGACTCATTCTGCAATAATAGTTTAACGTGATTTTTGAATGACTACCTCATCTCTGTACCCCACACATAGAATTATCTGTAAGGTCCCTCAGTCGAGCATTGAATTACAAACACAGATTCAACCACAAAGAACAGGGAGGTTTTCCAATGCCTCTCAAAGGGCACCTATTGGTAGCGTTATGTTTCTTTCTTTCTGCTTTCCAACAGACACTGGGAGACAAATTCACCTTTCAGCAGGACAATAACCTAAAACACAAGGCCAAATATACACTGGAGTTGCTTACCAAGATGACGTTGAATGGTCCTGAGTGGCCTAGTTACAGATTTGACTTAAAATTGGCTTAAAAGTCTATGGCCAGAGTCGGAAATGGCTATCAACAACCAACTTGAAAGAGCTTGAACAATTATTTTGATTCTAACATGTAATGACTCAGGGGTGTGAATACTTATTTTCAATAAATTTGCTAAAATAATCTAAAAACAGATTTTCACTTTGTGGTTATGTGGTATTGTGTGTAGATGGGTGAGAAAAACATATATTTAATCAATTTTGAATTCAGACTAACACAACAAAATGTGGAATAAATCAAGGGGTATGAATACTTTCTGAAGGCACTGTATCGCCGTGGAGACATGGTGTGAGTCTGCTGTGTGTGACAGTGATGTCTATCATTCATGTACCCTGACTGAAGAGCACAACATTATTACATTTACATTTTAGTCATTTAGCAGACAATCTTATCCAGAACGACTTACAGTTAGTGTCTGAAGATGGCTAGGTGGGACCACCACATATCACAGTCATAGTGAGTACATTTTCCTAAATTAAGTAGCTATCAGCAAAGAATTAGCACTAGTAAGGGCGAACAAATGATATATATATATATATATATATATATATATATATATATATATATATATATATATATATATACATACAGTACTAGTCAAAAGTTTGGACACACCTACTCATTCAAGGGTTTTTCTTTATTTTTACAATTTTCTACATTGTAGAATAATAGTGAAGACATCAACATCATGAAATAACACATATGGAATCATGTAGTAATCAAAAAAGTGTTAAACAAATTTAAATATATTTCATTCTTGAAATAGCCACCCTTTGCCTTGATGACAGCTTTGCACAATCTTGGCATTCTCTCAACCAGCTTCACCTGGAATGCTTTTCCAACAGTCTTGAAGGAGTTCCCACATATGCTTAGCACTTGTTGGCTGCTTTCCCTTCACTCTGCCGTCCGACTAAACCATCTCAATTGGGTTGAGGTCGGGGAACTGTGTAGCCCAGGTCATCACTCTCCTTCTTGGTAAAATAGCCCTTACACAGCCTGGAGGTGTGTTGGGTCATTGTCCTGTTGAAAAACAAATCATAGTCCCACTAAGCCCAAACCAGATGGGATGGCGTATTGCTGCAGAACGCTGTGGTAGCCATGCTGGTTAAGTGTGCCTTGAATTCTAAATAAATCACAGACAGTGTCACCAGCAAAGCACCCCCACACCATAACACCTCCTCCTACATGCTTTACGGTGGGAACTACACATGCAGAGATCATCCATTCACCCATACCGCGTCTCACAAAGACACGGCAGACCAAATGACACATTTCCACCGGTCTAATGTCCATTGCTCGTGTTTCTTGCCCCAAGCAGGTCTCTTCTTCTTATTGGTGTCCTTTAGTAGTGGTTTCTTTGCAGCAATTGGACCATGAAGGCTTGATTCACACAGTCCCCTCTGAACAGTTCATGTTGAGATGTGTTTGTGACTTGAACTCTTTGAAGCATTTATTTGTTCTAATGATTTCCTCTATAGCTGGGATTAGTGTTCATAAAAGGACATAACACCATCAACAGCTGTGTCACGCTTCAACCCCGAAACAGTCAGCCCTGCAGTACAGCCTGATTTAGGTATTCGGAATAGTGGTGTGTGTGTGTGTGTGTGTGTGTGCATGTGTGTGTGCATGACATTTGAGACGTCTGTTGACACTTGATGTCAACACTGTCACTGTGTGTGAACAGGCCACCCTCCATCACAAATAGTTTTTTTCTCCCTATCACTTATTTCACTTCTCCTCCTCCTCCTCCTCCTCCTCCTCCTCCTCCTACCCCTCCTCCTCCCTCTTCCCCTGCTCTATTAATGCCAACTGTGTGAGATCTCTCCTTTAGCTGTATTACCATGAGCATCCTCTCCTCTTATCACTGCTCTGATGATCCCATCCCCAGCTACAGTAAGATGTCTTTCACACACACAGGAATTGGTGAGAGAGAGAGAGAGAGAGAGAGAGAGAGAAAGAGAGAGAGAGAGAGAGAGAGAGAGAGCGTTGTGCGTTCACATTCCTGTATACAGTATGTGCTCTCCTGGCCTTGGTGTTACTTAGTGCCACACACACACACATACGCTCTTTCTCTAACACACACACACACACACACCACACACCCTCACACACAACACGGTCTTGGTGGGTGTGTGCTGGCAGCATGTCAACCCTCATGGTGCTGAGACTGGTATGATTGACAGCAGTGCCCGTGGGGCGTGACAGTGTCCTGATCCTCCGGCTGCCCCTGCTTCAGCACACGTCTGCCTAGTCTCGCAGACACATCCCTCCATCTCTCTCCTCTTTTTCCTCTGCTGCCGCCATCTCTCTTTAACTCTCCATTCATCTTCCATCTCACTCTGCAGCTCTGTCTTACTGTCAGTTTCTCACAGTGTCAGAGTTATTTTCCTCGCTGCATATCTCCCTGATCACTCACTCTCTGTCTATATTTCTCCCCAAGTTATGTTTTTTGGGGTTTTAGTTTTCCCTATGTTAAACCTGGTGAAATAACACCATCAGTCTCTCTCTCTCTCTCTCTCGCTCGCTCCCACCCATCCTTGTTTTTCTCACCTCAGTGCCGACCTGTGCCCCTGGCCTTCAGGAAAGCAGCGGTATTGAAACCTAATGATACAATGGCATCAGTGCTAATTTACACAGCAGCAGCTTGTGTCTGCGTGTCACAGGAGAAAAGTGTCATACTACTCTGCTAGCTGGTAATTACCCTGTGTCTCATTCTCCATTGCATCAGTGTCACTGTCTCCATTGCATGAGTGTCCTATTAGGAGTCCATAGGGGTTAGTGAAAAGTGTCACATTCACAGCAATGAAACACATAGTACACACACACACACACACACACATTATATTGCTCATTGATGCGTACTTACGTACTCCCACATACATTTAAATCAGCTCAACATATATCACTACACTTCAATGGAGTTAGTTAGATGAATACATAGGGGAGAGTGGGGTAAGTTGAGTCATTTTTTACATTCAGCTATAGTATTCTTTCTATCAAAGATATCTACATATATTTCAGGATGTTGTGTATCCCTGGAAATAATCAGAATTCATGTTATCATAGCAGTTTAAAAAAAAGGGGGGTCTCTTGGCTCAACTTACTTAGCCTGGGTATGGGGTAAGTTGAGCTACGGGCAGGGTAAGTTAAGCCGCCTACAAATTTCTGTACTGAATGAAATATTACCACTACCTTTTATAAAACCATATCTATCTTTATTAGCCCACACAGCTACAAGGATGCACTTTCATGGTAGGTTTAGGACCTCATATTGAAGCTTATAGAGACCCCAAATGATGTATAGAACAATCTTAAAATGGTCTACTTTGGTTTAGATAGAAGCATCATGAAACCTCTAACACAATACATGAATTTGACTTTGTGAAAATAATTTTTGGGGACCTAACTGGCTTACCACTTTTTCCATGTGGTTTCTTCCTTCACAGATTCCATGAAATGTATGGTTTCCTAAGAAACAACAGTGGCTCAACTTACCCATTCGGCTCAACTTACCCCACTCTCCCCTACATATATTTGACTTTTTTTTTTCTCACATGGTCAGAGAGTGGACAAGCTTGGATGCTCCAAGTGAAATAGGCTACAGTTGGCCCTTTTCACAAATAAAATAAAATCAAGCTGTATTTGTACAGCACATTTCAGACATGGAACGCAACCGATTGTGCTTCACAGAAAAAAATATACAAAATACAAAAATAAAAACCTGAAATATTTACTACACAACAAACACAAGAGGATAAAAAAACTCAAGGATAACAATAAAATCTGTTGATATGGATTAGATAACTAAAATAATTGGTAACTATTTATGGCTTATTCAGATCATATATCAGTAATGGGTTGTTGCTTTTTTTATTACCAGAAATGTCCATGTAAAAATGATTGAAGAGCATATGACGTACTGTAGCACTGAGCACTCTTTATCTATCAGACACTATCTGTGATTGAGGATAACTGAGGCCTTTTTATGTATTAGAAACATGGAAATGGGTTGGGGGTGTCTGAAGAACTTATTGAGTTAAAACGTAATATTAAGCAAAGTGGACACTTAACTATTGTTTTCACATCAGACAATATCTTTTGATCGAGAGAAACGGAGGGTTTTAAATTTATGACATGCATGCAGACGAGGTTAAGGGGGTTTGGGCTGGTGAGATGATTCAAGAGCATTTTGTACAGAGGCATGATAATAATGAAAGTAGGCACTCTTAACTATTGTTTTTTGTGAATGCTCTAATCAGGGAAGGCTTAGTCGTAACTTAGTCACTCATCACCACTGATTCGGGGGATAAAGAGGGAAAAAAAACCACAAATCATGTAAAAACCACCTCTGAGCCTTATATAAAATCAGCATGTAATCATAGTCTAAACCCAGCGGACAAACAGACAGACAGGCAGGCAGACAGACTTTCAATACTACTCCTATGGAGGAGGAGCTATAGGAAGAAATAGAGGAGAGAGGATAGTTACTGTGGTAGTTGGCACAGTTGGAAGAGCAGGAGGAACATAAGGATGGCAGTGGGTGAATAGGGGGGAGGAGGAGTAGGAGGAGGTGGATGAACCGGAGAGAAATAGGAGGATGGCATCAGGTTTGGTTGAGGAGAGATGAGTTGGCAGAGGGGGAGGAGAAGAAGGAGGGGATGTGCTGTACCATTTGATCAGTGGGTGCTGGAGATGACTGATGGAAGACGGCTGTGACTGAAGGTCACATTGGAAGCCCTGGCATTTCCATCTGCGTTTGTCACAGGGGAGAGAATAAATGAAATTAAGTGCATCTTGTATATTCTCTCGGCTTTCTCTCATTGCGTGCGGAGAGAAGCAGAGAGAGATAACGACAGGCGGAAGGGAGTTCTGCCATTAGATGATTCAGACTCGGCTAAGTAGGATTTGGTTAGTCTCCTGGTATTTATTATTTGTAGAAAAAGAAAGGAAAAAAATACATTAACATTCTCTCTGTTTCATCTGAATTTTTAATGAAATATATTTGATTTGAAGAAAAAACATACTTTTTGTTGAATTATTTCCTCCTCCAAAAGGCAGAGTACAGCTTCTATCTAGGAAGTATTGCTTCAGGGCAGTATTTAAAGGTGCAGTACAAGTGCATCTGTAAAGTCAATCTGGCAACATCAAAATTATGACAAAAGGTTGTCCTACTAACTTCTTACCTCCTTTTGAATGTCATTGTATTTCCAAGCCACTGTAATGCCCTTTTGATGAAATCTTCACCAGCACTCATTAACGATGCATTGAGTAGAATGCTCAGTCAGGCATCAGTCCAAAACGAACGTTCAAAACCATATTGTGAGGAAACATGCAACCCATGAATAGTACTGTAATATGACCTTATATTTTTGTATGTGTCTCTGTGTCTAGCTCCATCCTCCACACAGAGAATAGGCTGAAGGGCATCAGATTGTCTCTGCTCCAATGTCCCACCAGACTGGCTGGAACACATAGTCACCCGTCTGGCGCTGGAGCCGTGTGTGTGAGTGAGTGTGTGCATGCGTTTGAGTGTGTATGACTGTGTCTGCATCAGTGTGCCTTTGTGTGTGCGTGTGTGTGTATGCCTGCGTCTGCATCAGTGTCCGCTTGTGTGTGCACGCGTGTGTGTGTGAAGGGGTCATACTCCCCCCAGGCAGGGCAGAGTGCCCACGGCCATACGACCTGGCTGCCCAGCCTCTAATATCTGATCAAGGACCATCTGCTGTGGGTGCGAGACACGCTCTCTGTCTGCCTCTATCTCTGTCTGACCTCTCCAAGGAGAGCCCGCTGGGAAATCAGGACACTGTTAGAATAGCTCTGGTCACCATTTGAAGGGAAATGCTGCAGATGGAAATTAGATTACTCCCACAATGCTGCTATTTGTTTATTTATATTGGCTGTTTATTTGGGAAGTTGCTGTGAACATGCAGCCAATTTATTCTCTCTTTCTCGCTCTCATTGATCATGCTGTTCTCTCTCTCTCTCTCTCTCTCTCTCTCTCTCTCTCTCTCTCTCTCTCTCTCTCTCTCTCTCTCTCTCTCTCTCTCTCTCTCTCTCCGTCAGCCTACCCTGGACAACATGTAATGTGGCATCTCCTCAGCTCAAAATCTTCCCCTCCTAGAACCAAACGACTTTAATTGTGTTGAAGCTATTGGATTTTTTATATAAATATGAAATTTGTCCGGGTCGCCTTTGTTATTTTTATTGCTATCGATCGTGACCAGTGACAGATTGCTATTGATGTTGACAGCCTGTGCTGTGGGTGAGAATAGAAAGATGTTCAGTGTCTGGGCGCATTGCGATGTAATTAGTTTGGAATTCAGGCCCCTAAATCTCAGGCCCCACGCCTAAACGCCAAAATTATCGCTGCAGTAAAGTGTGCGTGTGTTCAGCTGACAGAAGGAGTGAGTTACTGTGTGCGTGTGTGTGCTTGCGTGTGTGTGAGCTATTCTACTATGTTTCACTTTATTGAATGAGCATTTTGAGGTACTGTAGTTGCCATATTGTGTAACACTGCTGGCTGAACACAGAACACAACATTTATTCCATGTGTTGGTAGGTGTGTTTATGAATTTGTACTCCAAACATTTTTTTACGGGGCTGTCCCCATAGAATAACCCTTTTTGGCTCCATGTAGAACCCTTGCGAGTTCCATGTGGAGCGTTGGGCCATCAACCGAAAGGTCGCTGGTTCGAATCCCCAAGACGGCAAGGTGGAAAAATCTGCCGTTCTGCCCTTGAGCCAGGCAGTTAACCCCCAACAACATCTGCTCCCCGGGCACCGATGATGTGGACATCGATTAAGGCAGCCCCCCACACCTCTTTGATTCAGATGGGTTGGGTTAAATGCGAAGACACGTTTCGGTTGATTGAATTCAGTTGTTGAACTGACTAGGTATCCCCTTTCCCATTCCCCTTCTCCTCTGGGGACAGCTGAAGAAACCTGTTTTTCGAAGAGTGTATTGTGTGACTATTAGCTCCCTACCTTGCCAAATGTAGTCTCTGCTCTCTCAAGAGGGCCCATTGCCACCTGTGAGAAAATAACAGTTTCCTAGCGAGTAATACTCCTGACGTTAGCTAGCGCTGCAGCACTTTGTGTTTTCATTCCTCCATCGCAGTAGTAATTAATCCAGTCGAACCCATAGTGCTAGCAAAATAAATGTTTTCCATTTTCATTAATAGACAAGTCATTAGTACATAATGAGAGAGAGCGCTGCTCTCTCCTCTACCCGGCGCTGTGCCGTATGTAGAGTGGGGCGCAGGATACACAGCCCTCTATCTCACTGCTAATTACTACGCTACTATGCTTTCTACTTTCCTGTTCTCTTCCTTTCTTAGAAAGAGGGGAGGCATAGGCTTTAATAGCATTTTGCTTTATGAATAATAGATCATTGTATGCAAGTGTTTTAGTGGGAGAGAGAAAGAGCGAGAAAAAAACCCTCATGTGATACAAAAAAGACATCTGTTACTTATGGCCGCTTGCTCAATTTTTGATTTGTTGCTTAGTGGCAAATTGGGTTGTTCCTTTAAGGGGAACAGCGAGTTGGTGATACTTGTATTTTCTACATCATCACTGAGGCTTTGTTAGACAATAGAGTGGCTATATAGCAAACCATTATAAACAATTCAAAATAAATTCAACAATTAAAGGATAATAATTACAGCACCCCTCAACGCCAGTACAGCCTGACACCCATGAACACCTCACTCTCAAACGCACCAGACTACCTCCATTCTCTGTGTGTGCTTTCAAAGAGCACTGCAAATACAGTGCAAATAGCATCCACTTCTCTTGACACACTCCCATTCAACAAAGACTGAGGGAAAATAATGAATGTGGAAGCTGCTGAACTAGTGTCCACTCTGTGGCGGTGAACTTTCTTCAGCGCTGTAATTTAGAGCTTCCTGTGAAAAGGTGACATCTTCCTGTTTGCGTGGCCCGCCTGCAGCCTGCTCTCCGTCAGTAGAGAATAACAGTAGCGCTGACCTTTCTCTCAGCAGACGAGGGGGGAAAGAGCAACATGCATCATGTGGGATCATGATCCAACATCAGCAGCCTCTCCCTCTTGTCTTAACAAGCACGCTAGCTACCGCTGCTAACTCACCCAGAGACACAGAGAGAAGACTTTCGTTAAAATAACTAGATGAAATGGAGAACAGAGAGAGATAGAGTGAGAATACAAATGTTCACATATCACCTGTGTTTACTGTCTGAAGAAGCACACTGCCTCAGGTAACTCATTGACATGGAGTACAAACCTGTCTTAGCAAGCATATACAGTGGGGAGAACAAGTATTTGATACACTGCCGATTTTGCAGGTTTTTCTACTTACAAAGCATGTAGAGGTCTGTAATTCTTATCATAGGTACACTTCAACTGTGAGAGACGGAATCTAAAACAAAAATCCAGAAAATCACATTGTATGATTTTTAAGTAATTAATTTGTATTTTTTTGCATGACATAAGTATTTGATACATCAGAAAAGCAGAACTTAATAGTTGGTACAGACACCTTTGTTTGCAATTAAAGAGATCATACGATTCGTGTAGGTCTTGACCAGATTTGTACACACTGCAGCAGGGATTTTGGCCCACTCCTCCATACAGACCTTCTCCAGATCCTTCAGGTTTCGGGGCTGTCGCTGGGCAATACGGACTTTCAGCTCCATCCAAAGATTTTCTATTGGGTTCAGGTCTGGGGACTGGCTAGGCCACTCCAGGACCTTGAGATGCTTCTTACGGAGCCACTCCTTAGTTGCCCTGGCTGTGTGTTTCGGATCGTTGTAATGCTGGAAGACCCAGCCACGACCCATCTTCAATGCTCTTACTGAGGGAAGGAGGTTGTTGGCCAAGATCTCGCGATACATGGCCCCATCCATCCTCCCCTCAATATGGTGCAGTTGTCCTGTCCCCTTTGCAGAAAAGCATCCCCAAAGAATGATGTTTCCACCTCCATGCTTCACGGTTGGGATGGTGTTCTTGGGGTTGTACTCATCCTTCTTCTTCCTCCAAACACGGCGAGTGTAGTTTAGACCAAAAAGCTCTATTTTTGTCTCATCAGACCACATGACCTTCTCCCATTCCTCCTCTGGATCATCCAGATGGTCATTGGCAAACTTCAGACGGGCCTGGACATGCGCTGGCTTGAGCAGGGGAACCTTGCGTGCACTGCAGGATTTTATTCCATGACGGCGTAGTGTGTTACTAATGGTTTTCTTTGAGAATGTGGTCCCAGCTCTCTTCAGGTCATTGACCAGGTCCTGCCATGTGGTTCTGGGCTGATCCCTCACCTTCCTCATGATCATTGATGCCCCACGAGGTGAGATCTTGCATGGAGCCCCAGACCGAGGGTGATTGACCGTCATCTTGAACTTCTTCCATTTTCTAATAATTGCGCCAACAGTTGTTGCCTTCTCACCAAGCTGCTTGCCTATTGTCCTGTAGCCCATCCCAGCCTTGTGCAGGTCTACAATTGTATCCCTGATGTCCTTACACAGCTCTCTGGTCTTGGCCATTGTGGAGAGGTTGGAGTCTGTTTGATTGAGTGTGTGGACCGGTGTCTTTTATACAGGTAACGAGTTCAAACAGGTGCGGTTAATACAAGTAATGAGTGGAGAACAGGAGGGCTTCTTAAAGAAAAACTAACAGGTCTGTGAGAGCTGGAATTCTTACTGGTTGGTAGGTGATCAAATATTTATGTCATGCAATAAAATGCAAATTAATTACTTAAAAATCATACAATGTGATTTTCTGGATTTTTGTTTTAGATTCCGTCTCTCACAGTTGAAGTGTACCTATGATAAAAATTACAGACCTCTACATGCTTTGTAAGTAGGAAAACCTGCAAAATCGGCAGTGTATCAAATACTTGTTCTCCCCACTGTAGCTAAGCTGGTGAAAAAACATGTAAAAAGAGAAGCAAAAGGTATAGAGGACGTCTTGATACCAACAGGACTACCCAATATGGCCCTCCTACACTCTTAGAAATAAAGGGACTTGCTACAACACACAAGACACTTTTTCACCTTTGATAAGGTACAATTAGCATGGATTTGACATCCCAAGATCTCAATCCGGAAGACTTGCTAATTAAGCAATAATGAGCTAGACTCTGAGTAATGCAGCATATCTTCCCAAGAGGAAACCTGGCTAAATAGGCCTACTACGGCCCTGTAGGGTCTTATAGGACCAGCCTATGGGACTTCATCATGGACATGAGCAGCCACGACACCATCTCTCAGCTCTATTGGACTCATTAACCTCCAGGTCAGAGGTCAAGTGTGACTGGGGCCACCATCCGTCAATGTGTTCATAACTGTGAGTGATGTGGTGTCAGCATGGCCAGGTTCACTCAGGTGGAATGAGGGTGATTTAGTAAGGGCAAGCCACAGCGTAGGAATTTATCCTAATTACATTAAAGCTTCAATTTATCAATCGTTCTTAATCATCTGAGGACAGCTGCATTTGTTTATGTCTGCAGTCCTGTACATGCCTCTGACTCACAAACACACACAAACACACACACACACACACACAAACATGTTCATCTTGGCCGATATGGTTTTCATTTGTCTCGATGAAGTGGTGATTAGCTGTGAGGATTCTTCAGTTCATGAGGGGTATAAAATCGAACCCAATTTCTGCTTTTAATTAAAGCTATTCCCAGGACAGCCTCTTATAAGGCCACAACTTAAAGAGGTCAATGGGAGACAGCTTTCCAATGCACTCTAATTCACTCACACTGTCTGTGATGTATAGGCAGTCCAGGTGGACCCCTTCAGTAGCAACATGCTCTAAACATACCATCTTTAAAAAGCAACACGCTACCAGCCCTTTTCAATAGTCACGCGCCCATGGTTCAGTATGGTAGCAGCTGGTTGCAACACATCATAATCAACAGCATTAACTGGTGGGATGCTCTCAGAAGACAAAGGTTTGGATGCATCTTAAGTTTACCTGCTTCAGATGGATGCAGCTACTGTACATTGACCACACACTATCCTCTGGACACACACACACACACACACACACACACACACACACACACACACACACACACACACACACACACACACACACACACACACACACTGTGCACCTTCAGGTCTACTGCTATGTGTTTCTTGTGAAGCGCCAGGAAGCCTCAGCAGCCCTCTTATAAAGTGCTTCTAGGAGAAAGAGGAGAGGGTAATCAAGGGAGCAAGGAGGAGGGGAGAGGGCACAGGAAAAGGAGAGGGGAGATGGAGAGAAGGGAGCAAGGGAACAACAGAAGGGAAAGAGGGGAGAGCAGACGGCAGAGAAGAGAAGAAAGATCATTTAGAGAGAGGATAGAAAAGGAAAGCAAGGAAAAGGAATTGAGGGAAGAACAGAGAGGGCAGAAGAGAGTGAAGGAGATTCATACCCAGAGCTGTGAAAGGCTATTTTGAGGCTTATGTCCCTTAAAATGGTTGTCTGCTCTCACTATCATTATCAAAGCGAGAAAGACCTTACTTCTGGTCAGTCTGTACAGCAATCCCTGAAATCACAACAACCCAGCTCTCCAAAATTGCTGACTATTATAAGGCCTGGAAGAGATTAGTTCTCAAGGGTGTGGATGGAGTCTTGTTATTTTTTTTTTCTCTGCTGAAAATCGATAAATTTCCAGCTACAGCTCCTTATTGCATTCCAGACAGAAAGAGAGTTTGCTTCTCTTGAAAGGGGGTTTAAAAATTGTTATTTGGACCTCATGGTTTTGGTCTATGGGTTTTGGAACGACTCAGAGAAGAGATATTTTTGGACGTGTCCCTCTTTTATGAGGCTACTTTTACTACAATTGAATCTAATCTTACATTCATGAACAATAGCCAGTTCAACAATAGCCTTGAGTAGCCTTCTACAGGGCAGAAAGGCAAGCGAATATATAGGTCATGACTGAATAGTAATCCTAGTTGACAATGAATATTACTCTTTTCTTCCCTCTCTGTTGTTGTTCATAGTACTATGCCCATTAAAATGCATATATTTTTTGAAAAAATAAATGCATAGAAATCCCTTGATCTGAATGGCTGATCAGTGTTGTAAATGTCAACACGAGTGTTCCAGCCAATGCCGGATTAGCTTTTTAGGTCAGTCACAATGTTAGACCACTGTCCTGTGTCTTATCTGGCCATTGTAGCAAAAAACAAGAAACAGAAGCATTGAACCTTCATAATATTTCTCTGTCCCTCTCCCCCTCCCGCTGAGGAAAAGGAGCACAAAGACAAACAGAGAAAGAGGAAAAAAAGAGGTTAGGAATTACAACTTAGTTAGCTGCATATGTTTGTCATTTTGCAAGTTTGTTTCCACCACTAACTTTTGGTGTCCCCATGCATGCAGCCTGTCTCTGTGTCCCCTTTACAGGCAGGCTATTGGGCGTTTCAGGGCTGGCATTAGCTGTTCTTGCATAAGCCTGCTGCTGAGTGGGATGACTGGGATCACTGTATTGACAAATACATAATGCCCAACCCACAGGAGTGTAGTACTGGGCGTGCAGCCGCATCAAAACACCACACACATATTCACTGGAAATTAGCCTCCAAATCCATCTAAGCCACCGGTGACCAGGCAGAAAACCAGCCAATCGATGGTCTGAGGGGGAAAAGAGCTTTACCTTCCAAACAGCCCAATATTTATCTGAAACAGGAGGCCATCACATGCCACGCATTGACGTGTGTTAAGAAGGAAAAGCGTGGAAGAGGAAAGTTGAAGGGGGAGAAAGTAAGGAACTTGTCTGTCGGCCTTGCATTAAAGAACATAATTGTTTAAGGAAAACTGTGATAAATAAAAAAGTATATCAGTTTCACTTAAGGACCAAAGGATTGACAGCCGTCCCATATAGATTGCAAAATAGTTGGGAAGAGATCTTTGACGTACCGATCCCATGGCATAGTGTTTATGAACTGACACGCAAAACGACACCGGATTCAAAAATTAGAATCTTTCAATTTAAATTATTATATAAAATTCTTGCTACCAATAGAATGTTATTTATATGGGGGGATACAATCTTCCCAGCTCTGCAGATTTTGCTGTGAAGAGACAGAATCATTAGATCATTTGTTTTGGTTCTGTCCATTTGTAGCTTGTTTTTGGACACAGGTCCAGGAATGGCTAAAGGATTGAAATATTTACCTGGAACTAACCTTGCAGATAGCATTACTGGGTGATCTGAAAAGTCATAGTCAATCAATCAATAATATAATAATACTTTTAGCAAAAATGTTTATTTTTAATTCACAATCTGTAGAAGCAATGAGAATAGAAAGGTTCAGAACTTTTGTAAAACATCACAGTACGGTTGAAATATATATGGCAAATAGAAATCCTATATGGATGGTGTTAAGAGATAGATGGGAGGTATTGAATAGAGTTGAAGGATGGGACTAATAACAAATAACAACAAATAATAACAAAGATAGCTAATAATGTAAGCATACTGTGTCCATAATAAGTATATAGGTTGTATGTTGGGAGCTTTTGGGAAAGAGCACAGTTAGAAAGATATGGCATTTAGAAGCAAACCGGATGGACATCATGAAAATGATCGGAGAGGTTGAGAGTAGAAGAAGTTCAGGAGCAAAAAATAAAATAAAAAATAAAATATATATATAATTATTGTAAAATTAACTCTGTCCATAAGGTGTAGATAGTAAGTATAGACCGGAAGTAGAGGCCTGGGCATTGTTGTTCACTAATTTACTCCAAGTAGGGAAAGGATGGTGGGGTTGAAAAGTAATGAAGGGGAATATATATATAAAAAATAAAAATAAACATGGGGGATTGGAAGTGATGCAGACAATTACATTGATAGAAGATACAATCTATCTGCAATATTAAGCTGATCCATTCCCCGGAAAAAAAAAAAAAGAAAAAAAAAAAGAAGGAAAAGTGTTTCCGCTTTGTCATCAGATCATTTTCAGCTGCTGTTGGGGAAGATAACTATCATTACAGCACTATTGCTTCCTTCTTCCCCATCATGGTTATCCTAGCTGTCAAAGTAGCCATTAATTCACAATTATAAAAACACCCATTTCAAGTTTCAAGTTTTAATGTCACATGCACAAAACAATGCAATAATCAATAACATTTTATTACCAGAAAATAATAGGAAATATGAAATACACAATAAAGTAAGTAAGCATAAAAAATATTTAAAAAGTCAGTTCCAATATCATATTTACAATGTGCAGGGATACTGGAGTGATGGAGGTAGATATGTATAGGGGTAAGGGGACTAGGTAACAGGCTATAAGATAAATAGAGTAGCAGCAGCTTGTATGTGAGTGGGTGTGCGGGTGTGTAGAGTCAGTATAAATGTATGTGCATATTATGTGTGAGTGAGTAGATGATGGAGTGACTGTTTGTGTGTGTGTTGGAGTGACAGTGTGTGAGAGTGGATGAAGCAATTTTAAAGGAAACATTCACAATGATAAAAACACACCTGTTTTCACATATGGGCCCATGAATTCACTCTCCATATGGCGCACATGTGTATAGAGGAGAATAGAAGGCCGACTGTTCTGCCGTCTCACTGTTTCAGGGCTTTAAACTGTATTTCACTTCTTCCACATGATAGCATGGGTACTTTCCAGAAGTGGAGTGTCAAATAGTGGTAATGCATTATAGATAGTGAATGGATGGACGGTCAGGTTGAGATACCTACAGTTTGCGCTGTTCTGTGAAGGGAGTAGTACACAGCGTTGTACGAGATCTTCAGTTTCTTGGCAATTTCTCACATAGAATAGCCTTCATTTCTCAGAACAAGAATAGACTGACGAGTTTCAGAAGAAAGTTATTTGTTTCTGGACATTTTGAGCCTGTTATCGAACCCACAATTGCTGATGCTGTAGATACTCAGCTAGTCTCAAGAAGGCCAGTTGTATTGCTTCTTTAATCAGCACAACAGTTTTCAGTTGTGATAACATCATTGCAAAAGGGTTTTCTAATGATCAATTTGCCTTTTAAAATGATAAACTTGGATTAGCAAACACAACGTGCCATTGGAACACAGGACTGATGGTTGCTGATATTGGACCTCTGTACACCTATGTAGATATTCCATTAAAAATCTGCCGTTTCCAGCTACAATAGCCATTTACAACATTAACAATGTCTACACTGTATTTCTGATCAATTTGATGTTATTTTAATGGATACATAAATGGCTTTTCTTTCGATAACAAGGCTCTTTGATCTTGGCCATAGTGGAGTTTGGAGTGTGACTGTTTGAGGTTGTGGACAGGTGTCTTTTATACTGATAACAAGTTCAAACAGGTGCCATTAATACAGGTAACGAGTGGAGGACAGAGGAGCCTCTTAAAGAAGAAGTTACAGGTCTGTGAGAGCCAGAAATCTTGCTTGTTTGTAGGTGACCAAATACTTATTTTCCACCATAATTTGCAAATAAATTCATTAAAAATCCTACAATGTGATTTTCTGGATTTCTTTTTCTCATTTTGTCTGTCATAGTTGACATGTACCTATGATGAAAATTACAGGCCTCTCTCATCTTTTTAAGTGGGAGAACTTGCACAATTGGTGGCTGACTAAATACTTTTTTCCCCCACTGTATGTGTAGACCATTTTATCAACAGCACTCATGGCTGCACGGTTTCTCCAATGGAGACGAATTGGCATGATGGGATGTTGCATGACACCAGAACATGCCAACACCAACTGTACCAGTTAGAAGAGGGTGGCTGTCCAGCTAGGGAAGCTACCGTACCAGACAGTCAGACCCATGTAATAACCAGCGGGGGAATATTGGGCCAAATCCTCCAGAACACCTCGCCAAACAAGAAGCAGCTAAAGCCTTAAACCTATGCCCAATCGCACGCCGCGCTGCCTTGATCTATGCCAACACCACAATGGAGGCCATCTTTATTCTGGCAATTAGGCAAAGCAGCGGATTATCTCCCCTTTAGCCCAACCTGACGCAAATCCACCCGGATTCAGTTATTACAGGCTTCCCCTGTCTGCGGCCGTTTGGGCTTCTTGGGCGTCCGCCCAGTACACAAATGTGTTCAAGGATTTGGACTGCTGAGATTGCAACAGAAACATGTTTTTTTTCAGTGTTTTTCTTTACACTTTATTTATTTTCACATTCCTCCCGACTTGAGAAGTATATCAAATAAAAATGAAACATTGGGAGCTTACAAACAGACTTGTGGTAAATATTTTATGAAAACAATAAGCAAAATGCACTATTTTCAGACCTACAACCCACCCCCCCCCAAAAAAATATATATATCATTTTATTCATCCACACGTTATTGGTTCGAAGTGCCTCCCTAGGTCCAGGGAAGAATCCTGAAATGCCTCCTAAAATGTTTTCGGATTGTGCTGTCTCTCAAGGAGCCGTGATGTTATTGCTTTACTTATAAGAAATCTCCACTCACAGTAACTTGTATAATGGATCGCAGTTGACTGGGAATTTCAGGCATTCTCTGCTCTTCACTCTCAAGGCCTCAATTAATTTTTCTTGGTGCAATAGCTCAGTCTCTTTCTCTCTCTCTCGCTCTCTCTCGCTCTCTCTCTCTCTCTCTCTCTCTCTCTCTCTCTCTCTCTCTCTCTCTCTCTCTCTCTCTCTCTCTCTCTCTCTCTCTCTCTCTCTCTCTCTCTCTCTCTCTCTCTCTCTCTCTCTCTCTCTCTCTCTCTCTCTCTCTCTCTCTCTCTCTCTCTCTCTCTCTCTCTCCCTCCCTCCCTCTCAAGATGGTTCAAAGGCAACAGTAGTGGTTGAGTGTTTGAGTTGAAGTGGAGTGGTTGTGCTGTTGGAGGGCTGAGATGAGAGACCCCCTTTTGGTTTCCCCTTCTGGGCCACGACATTGTTCCCCTCCCAACCAATCACTGACTGCCGCTGTCACCTCCGCCATTTGATGTGTCTCAGAGACAACAGCCTGTCAACTCCTAACACACTACTCTCTTTTTCTCTCCCTTTCATCTGCAGATACCATCGTGTCATCATGGAAAGGTAAGGCAACACACAATCAGTCACCTGAGTCCCTCCGCTGTTTTGGATGTGGCGTGTGTGGGTGTGTGTGTGTGTAGCAGCAGCTGTGTGTTTGTTCTCAAGTTCTGTTTATCAACACTTATGCCGGATGTGTTAGCGATGCGAAGTGAAGTGTACTGTTCTGCAAAATAGCGTTGTCTCTTGATATCATGGTCCCCAAACACCCACACATACAGCGCCTTCGGAAAGTATTCAGACCCCTTGACTTTTTCCACATTTTGTTACGTTACATCCTTATTCTGTATCACAACCGGCCGTGATTGGTAGTCCCATAGGGCGTCGTCCGGGTTTGGCCGGTGTAGGCCGTCATTGTAAATAAGAATTTGTTCTTAACTGACTTGCCTAGTTAAATACAGGTTTAAATACAATTTTTAAAATGTACTTATTTATTTATTTTCCTCATCAATCTACACACAATACCCCATAAAGACAAAGCAAAACGAGGTTTTTAGAAATGTTTGCAAATGTATTACAAATAAAAAATGGAAATATCACATTTACATAAGTATTCAGACCCTTTACTCAATACTTTGTTGAAACACATTTGGCAGCGATTATTACATCATTGAGTCTTCTTGGGTATGACGCTACAAGCTTGGCACACCTGTATTTGGGGAGTTTCTCCCATTCTTCTCTGCAGATCCTCTCAAGCTCTGTCAGGTTGGATGGGGAGCATTGCTACACAGCTATTTTATGGTCTCTCCAGAGATGTTCGATCGGGCTCTGGCTGGGCCACTCAAGGACATTAAGAGACTTGTCCCAAAGCCACTCCTGTGTTGTCTTGGCTGTGTGCTTAGGGTCGTTGTCCTGTTGGAAGGTAAACCTTCGCCCCAGTCTGAGGTCCTGAGCGCTCTGGAGCAGGTTTTCATCAAGGATCTCTCTGTACTTTGCTCCGTTCATCATTGCCTCGATCCTGACTAGTCTCCCAGTCCCTGCCACTGAAAAACATCCCCACAGCATGATGCTGCCACCACCATGCTTCACCGTAGGGATGGTGCCAGGTTTCCTCCAGACGGTACACTTGGCATTCAGGCCAAAGAGTTCAATCTTGGTTTCTTCAGACCAGAGAATCTGCCTGATTGGTGGATTGCTGCAGAGATGGTTGTCCTTCTGGAAGTTTCTCCCATCTCCACAGAGGAACTCTAGAGCTCTGTCAGAGTGACCATCGGGTTATTGGTCACCTCCCTGACCAAGGCCCTTCACCCCCGATTGCTCAGTTTGGTCGGGCGGCCAACTCTAGGAAGAGCCTTGGTGGTTCCAAACTTCTTCCATTTAAGAATGATGGAGGCCACTGTGTTCTTGGGGACCTTCAATGCTGCAGAAATGTTTTGGTACCCTTCCCTAGACCTGTGCCTCGGAGCTCTACAGACAATTCCTTCAACCTCTTGACTTGGTTTTTGCTCTGACATGCACTGTCAACTGTGAGACCTTATACAGTGAGGGAAAAAAGTATTTGATCCCCTGCTGATTTTGTACGTTTGCTCACTGACAAAGAAATGATCAGTCTATAATTGTAATGGTAGGTTTATTTGAACAGTGAGAGACAGAATAACAACAACAAAATCCAGAAAAACACGTGAAAAATGTTAAACATTGATTAGCATTTTAATGAGAGAAATAAGTATTTGACCCCCTCTCAATCAGAAAGATTTATGGCTCCCAGGTGTCTTTTATACAGGTAACGAGCTGAGATTAGGAGCAAATCTCAGCTTGTTACCTGTATAAAAGACACCTGTCCACAGAAGCAATCAATCAATCAGATTCCAAACTCTCCACCATGGCCAAGACCAAAGAGCTCTCCAAGGATGTCAGGGACAAGATTGTAGACCTACACAAGGCTGGAATGGGCTACAAGACCATCGCCAAGCAGCTTGGTGAGAAGGTGACAACAGTTGGTGCGACTATTCGCAAATGTAAGAAACACAAAAGAACTGTCAATATCCCTCGGCCTGGGGATCCATGCAAGATCTCACCTCGTGGAGTTGCAATGATCATGAGAATGGTGAGGAATCAGCCCAGAACTACACGGAAGGATCTTGTCAATGATCTCAAGGCAGATGGGACCATAGTCACCAAGAAAACAATTAGTAACACACTACGCCGTGAAGGACTGAAATCCTGCAGCGCCCGCATGGTCCCCCTGCTCAAGAAAGCACATATACAGGGCCGTCTGAAGTTTGCCAATGAACATTTGAATGATTCAGAGGAGAACTGGGTGAAAGTGTTGTGGTCAGATGAGACCAAAATCGAGCTCTTTGGCATCAACTCAACTCGCCGTGTTTGGAGAGGAGGAATGCTGCCAATGACCCCAAGAACACCATCCTCACCGTCAAACATGGAGGTGGAAACATTATGCTTTGGGGGTGTTTTTCTGCTAAGGGGACAGGACAACTTCACCGCATCAACGGGACGATGGACGGGGCCATGTACCATCAAATCTTGGGTGAGAACCTCCTTCCCTCAGCCAGGACATTGAAAATGGGTCGTGGATGGGTATTCCAGCATGACAATGACCCAAAACACATGGCCAAGGCAACAAAGGAGTGGCTCAAGAAGAAGCACATTAAGGTCCTGGAGTGGCCTAGCCAGTCTCCAGATCTTAATCCCATAGAAAATATGTGGAGGGAGCTGAAGGTTCGAGTTGCCAAACATCAGCCTCGAAACCTTAATGACTTGGAGAAGATCTGCAAAGAGGAGTGGAACAAAATCCCTCCTGAGATGTGTGCAAACCTGGTGGCCAACTACAAGAAACATCTGACCTCTGTGATTGCCAACAAGGGTTTTGCCAACAAGTACTAAATCATGTTTTGCAGAGGGGTCAAATACTTATTTCCCTCATTAAAATGCAAATCAATTTATAACAGTTTTTCTGGATTATTTTGTTGTTATTCTGTCTCTCACTGTTCAAATAAACCTACCATAAAAATTATAGACTGATCATACGTACAAAATCAGCAGGGGATCAAATACTTTTTTCCCGCACTGTATATACAGAGCTGTGCCTATCCAAATAATGTCAAATTCATTGAATTTAGCACAGGTAGACTCCAATCAGGTTGTAGAAACATCTCAAGGATGATCAATGGAAACAGGATGCACCTGAGCTCAATTTCGAGTCTCATAGCAAAGGGTCTGAATACTTATGTAAATAAGGTATTTCTGTTTAAAAGTTGTAATATATTTGCTAAAAAAAAAGAAAAAAAAGCTGTTTTCACTTTGTCATTATGGGGTATTGTCTGTAGATTGCTGAAGATTTTTTTTTGTATTTAATCCATTTCAGAATAAGGCTGTAAAGTAACAAAATGTGGAAAAAGTCAAGGGGTCTGAATACTTTCCAAAGGCACTGTATAGCCAATAGCATCGCTCTATACATTACATGAATAATATATAATCCACACTATGTGCATCATTGATGACTCATCGGTACACTCAGAATCATAACATTATTTTGTAAGGTTTTCTCTCTGTGTATCTCAACAGTCATAGCATAGTTAAAGCCTTGTGTATGTTAATGTAGGGGTGTGGGTGGTAGAGTGATTGTGTTCCTCAGTATAACTGGGAGGTGGGGTAGGGTTGGTGGGTGGGATGGCTGGCGCTGTCTTGTTTGATTGGGGGGATAATGATCAGAGTGGAAGCAGACATTGTGGACAGCTCCGGGGGGCTTATTCTGAGTGGCAGCACGGTGCAGGTATATGCATCAGGACGTTTCATCCCTTTACTCTGTGTAATGAAGATGATGGAGGAGGGTGTGCCGAAGCTCGTACCCTGTGTGATTGCACTGGATCAGAGGACAATAGACAATCAGCTGTGTTACTTTACAGTTGATACACTTGACGTTGTTCAAACCTTGTTTCGCACACTTTGTTTTTTAATGAAGGTATTATTGTGTGTATACTGTGACAATGTCCTCAAGAGAGACATTTTTTGGGGGGGGAGCTCAGTTACAAAATGTGACACACACTGACTTTAAGTACACTCACAAATACACTGCATCTACAATACATAGCCATACCAACAATGCAGTGTGCTTGATACCCTCAAACACTTCACGTTAGGTACACACACAGTAACAGACACAGATACACATCGGTTTTCTTAGTATGTGTGTGCTTGTATGTGTTGTCAGACGGGTATATAAAGCTAAGTGATGTGGTGCGGCTGTGCTGTGTAGTCTGATGGATGTGGAGCGGGAACAGAGGCTGGCGTGATGTACATCATCTCTCTACAGATACAATCCCATATGCTGCCTGCTGAAGGAGAGACACATAAAGAAGGCCAGACACCGAACCCTGTCTGTGTGTCTCTGTGTGTGTGTGTGTGTGTGTGTGTATTTGTGTGTGTGACACACTAATCTATGCATTTTACAGCGATGCTAACCCATGCACACAGGCAGACACACACCTTCTTTTAACACACTCCCTTTCTCCCTCAACCATTTACACTCAAATTCTCTGTCAATATTTCAGCTCGTGAAACATGTTGCGTTTTTTTATTTTTGTTCAGTGTAAAAACAAAAAGACACAATCAAACAAAAGTGCTGAACAAAACAAAAGTGACTTCAGGAAGTACAAAAAGAAAGTGCATTAAATGGAGCACACAGAAGGTGAACAAAGTGATACCCTGTCTGAAGGGGAAGAATCTTTGCATGTTTTGTCCATTCCAGACAATGGACACGGATAATGGGTAACATTGCTGCAGGATGGAAAAGTGTTATGGATGCAAGTGGACACTGGAGCAGCCGTATCTATGCTGTCTGTGGCTATATACAAGCAGAAACTACATCACCTCACACCACAGCCGTCGAAGATGACGCTGAAAACGTACGCTGGTGAGACTGTTCCAGTGAGAGGAAGTGTGAATGTTACAGTGGAGCTCAACAAACAGAAGGTAAATCTACCACTCTACATCGTGAAAGGCAACCATCCAGGTTTGCTAGGACACACATGGCTGGAAAATATCAAACTAAACTGGCAGGAAATTCACATGGTTGCAAAAGAGGACACAAACCTACAAGGGGTAGAGGAAACACACTGATGTGTTCAATGTGCCATCGTGTTTGGAGTTAAGGAAATCCATCAGTTTCTGTTTGGACGACGATTCACACTGCTGATGGACCATAGACCCCTCACCTCCATCTTTGGTCCCCACACCGGCATTCTGTTGCTCGCAGCCAGCTGGATGCGGCAATGGGTCTTACAGTTATCTGGTCACCAATACGACATCTAGTACAGAAGGTCTGAGCAGAACTGCAATGCAGACAGACTTTCAAGGCTTCCCTTACCTGTCGCACACACTGAGCACTCCCAGGATGAAATATTCTACTTCAAGGAAGTGATGAACACCCCAGTTACGCCAGCCCTAGTGAAGAAGGTTACCCACACTGATCCAGTGATGTCTGAGGTCTTAGACATTGTCAGCTTGTGCTGGGGAGGAGAGCTGTCAGACAGTCTGGATGCTTGCTACGGGGCTTTCGAGTCATCATACCACGGCCACTGAGAAAGCAGGTGCTTGAAGTCAAGTCAGTTCACTGTGGCATGGTGCGAAGGAGATTGCACACAGCTACCTTGGTGGCCAGACATGGACACAGCTATCGAAGAAAAGGCCAAGTAATGTTCTGCATGTCAAAAGATGCGGAACATGCCTCAGCTAGCACAGCTACACCCATGGGACTTCCCAGAGGAGCCTTGTCAGCGAGTCCACATAGACTATGCAGGCCCTCTGGAGGATTGGATGTTCTTAGTCGTGGTCGACGCAGACAGCAAATGGCCTGAGGTCGCATTGATGAAGAGCACTTCAGCGGAGAGAACCATCGAAGAGCTACAGTCAATCTTCAGTCGCTTCAGATTGCCAACGCAACTCAATAGCGATAATGGCCCCCAACTGGTGTCTGAAGAGTTCCGGTCATTCATGGAATCAAACGGACTCCAGCACATCAAGTCAGCGCCGTATCTCCCCGCAACGAACGTCCTCGACAAAAGATTTGTCCAGACAATGAAGCAAACTCTAAAATCATCACAAGGAAACAGGTCCCTCAACAGGCGCCTAAACACTTTCCTGTTGACCTATAGAACCATTCCCCCATGCTACAACCAAAGTGGTACCCGCGTCAGCCATGATGAAAAGACAGCTGCTCACGCGACTCGACCTCCTGAGACCTCCAAAGACTAAACAGGTCGTACAGACATAACAGAGAGGTGGAGAGACGGAGCAAAGCTAAAGTCAGAAACTTCAGAGCTGGAGAGAGAGTTCTTGCTCGGAACTATTGCAAAGTTCCAAAGTGGATACCAGCTACAGTGGTTGCACAAACAGACCCTCTGTCCTACATAGTCTACACACTGGAGAATTTCATCTGGAGGAGACACGTGGATCAACTGTTGCCAGGAACCAACCTCAGAGATGACTCATTTCAAGTGACAACCCCAGATCAGCTACTGGAGACACGATTACGAGCCATCACCTGAACATCCACTGCAGCAACCTACAAATATGGAAAATGCTCCAGACTCACCTATAGAAAATGCCTACTCAGGGTACTGTTGCACCCCAATCTGGCCATACACCATCATCACTCGGACTCAGAGACAATGTGACTGTAGACTCTGTACGTCGTCATTACCCTGCAAGAGGAAGACGACCCCCTGAAAGGTTGAACATTTAGTTCAGAGACTGAACTCCGACATTGTAAAGAAAATAATATGCAAAACAGTGAATATTTACATTTTCCTTATGAGGCATCAAAAGTAAACGGGGATAAATATGTTGTGTATTGATATTCTAGTTTGTCCCTTCAGGGCACCCATAACGCCCCCCTTGCTTAATGTACATTGGAATGCTTGGAATGTCTTGTCCTGTGAATTGACTTAAACAACGCCTATGTTAATTTCTACTCCAACGCCTATGTTAATTTCTACTCCTGTCTCATTTCCGGTCCTTATATTAGTCTTATAAGTAATACAGTGTGCCTATACAACAGTCTCTCTCTTATATCTATCTCTCTATCTCTCTCTCTCTCTGTCTCATATCTCTCTCTCTCGTCTCTCCTTGTCTCTCGCTCGTGTGTGTGTGTATGTGTGTGTTGGCACCGTCAACCACTCATTAACCTCGCACCCTCAGATGGCAAATGCTCCGGCTATCTGTTTCCAAAGGCAGTGTTTATCTGGTAGGTTATCAAAGCACACATGTATTTTGGATGGCTTAGTTTAGCCATCTATCTTTTTTTGCAGAAGTCTACTGGCCCTAGCAATGTGTGCTATTTCAGTAGCTGATTGACCTCTACACTTCCTTCCCTAGGACCATGTTAGACAGGTCCCTTCATTATAGTCCAACCTCCAAACTCTGCTCACCTCGACACACTCAGCATCTCAACAGAAAAACTCACTATCTCTCCCTTTCTATCGGTCTCTAACTCTGTATCCCTCTCTCTCTCCCCACTCCATCTCTCTTTCTCTCTCCCTCCTTTCTCACAGCCAAATTAAGTATATTTATGGCACCTGTGCTGGAGAAACACTCTCTGGGAGACGTTCCTCTAATTTCATTTTCAAAATGACAGCGATAAATTGATCAAATGGGGCCGAATCGAATCAGAATCTCACGCAGGCCCATCCGTCATGGCCCTTCCTCGGGGAGCTGTGGGCGTAGTTAAACCAGCCAAAACCCTACACTGGCAGGAGAAAAAGAGGGAGAGAGTGAGGAAGGGAGGACATTAGAGGGAGAGAGAGGGAGAAGGGAGGCAGGAGGAGAGGAGGAGTGTGTGTAAGGAGGGAAAATGGGTGCTGCAGAGAACAAGAAAGAGGAATTACTGTACGTCAAATCACCATCAACAAAATGGCTGTGCAATCATTTTATTTTTCATCATAACTTACTTTCTTACAGAAAGTTGTATTTACAGTACTCTCTGGAGAACATAAGGCCTTGCCCCACTGTGCGTGCATGTGTGGGTGTCCGTGCATTCACACGTGTTATTTCTGTGTTTCTGTGTGTACTGCAGAGGTCAAAGCTAATTCTCCAACACAGCAAAGCCTCACTGGGGAAGCCAGGCTAAGTACTCAGACTGCCGATGGACCAGTGTGATAATTGATTAATCACAACACAAGTTAATTGATTTTGCTGCTCATTGCTTCGTTGCAGAAAGCCTCCTTCATTCAAACAGCACACAGAGCTTTATCCCTCCCTGGCCTCTGAGAGCTGCAGGTTCACACGCTCCTTGCCCTCTCTATACCTTCTGTCACTCTCTCTCCTTCACTACCCCACTCTCACACTTCAAACTCCCTCTTTCTCTCTTTCTCTTGGTCTCTCTCTCTCACACTTTATCACCTCTTTCACCACACTACAGCCTCTTCCTTCTCTTCTCTTTCACTTCCCCTCAAACTCACTCGTTAGCTCCCTTTGTCTCTTCTTCTCTTCTTTCTTATTTTGTTTCCCCTCTCTATCCCCCCCCCTCTCTCTCTCTCTCTCTCTCTCTCTCTCTCTCTCTCTCTCTCTCTCTCTCTCTCTCTCTCTCTCTCTCCCTCCTCTCTCTCTCCTCTCTCTCTCTCTCTCTCTCTCTCGCTCTCTCTCTCTCTCTCTCTCTCTCTCTCTCTCTCTCTCTCCACTCTCTCTCCCTCTCTCTCTCTCTCTCTCTCTCTCTCTCTCTCTCTCTCTCTCTCTCTCTCTCTCTCTCTCTCTTTCTTTCTCTCTCTCTCTCTCTCTCTCTCTCTCTCTCTCTCTCTCTCTCTCTCTCTCTCTCTCTCTCTCTCTCTCTCTCTCTCTCTCTCTCTCTCTCTCTCTCTCTCTCTCTCTCCCTCTCTCTCTATGCGTTTATCTGTGTGTGTGTCGCTGTGCGGGCTAATCTAGACATGAGCATGGTAAAGCAGCTTAGCACTAACAAGGCTAATGAAGTCAGGGCCCCGGGTCCCTGTAAAGGAGATCAATGCTGCTACTCTGTTGGCTCTGTGGAGCCTGTCAGCGTTGAATGATTAGATGAATCAGTCATACGGCCCGCAAACTAGCAAACTGACGCTAATATATGAGGTAATACTAATGCTACTAAAAACATGCAGGAGTACGCAGGTAGGCACATATACAATCTCTCGCACGCATGCACACACACACACACACACACACACATACAAACACACACCACCCACTCTCAGCCGAATAACCAGCCCAGTAGTCTGTTCTGATTGATAATTCCAACATGGCATCAAATGTATAAAGTGATTGGAGACAAACTTAATGAGAGAGAGAGAGAGAGAGAGAGAGAGAGAGAGAGAGAGAGAGAGAGAGAGAGAGAGAGAGAGAGAGAGAGAGAGAGAGAGAGAGAGAGATGACTATCGATTCGTGCTCCGCTCAGAGTAGGAGAGGAGAGGAGAAACTGCAGCAAGCTAGTAGGTTGGCAAGCTGTATTGGGGAGATCTACACTCTTAGAAAAAGGGTTCCAAAGGGGTTATTTGACTGGAGAACCCTTTGAAGAACCTAAATTGGTTCCATATAGAACCCTCTGTGGAAAGGGTTCTTCATGGAACCAGAAGGGGTTCTACCTGGAACCAAAAGGGTTCTACCTGGAACCAAAAAGGGTTCTTCAAAGGGTTTTCCTTTGGGGACAGCCGAATAACCATTTTAGGTTCTAGATAGCACTTTTTCTAAGAGTGTAGCCTTCTCCTGGATTACTACACATGTAAATAGCTCTACACATCCTGAAACATTACTGGATGATCTAAGAGTGGCTCTGATCAATATAACCTTAAGGAAAGTTATAGGGAAGTTATCACCTATGGGAATTCAACACATGTAGTATAACATTGCACGTCTGTGTTTGCATGTTTGTTCAGCAGAGTGTGTAGAGTTTGTGTATGTGTGTGCTTATGTGTGTGTCTATAAATGGAAGTGTGAAAGTGTGTTTGTGTGTTTAAATGCTAATGCAGTGGCGCGGAGCGACAGGGGATATGGTAGGGTCAACAAGCTGCCTCTCTGTCGGAGTGAAAGGGGGCAGAGGAGGGCTTGCCCTGTTAGCCAAAGATGCTAATTTACCTGTCAACTTACACAGGAAGCAGAATGATCTACAAGCCTCCACACCACCACCACCACCACACACTCTCTCTTTCTCTTTCTCTCTCACATCTTCCCTCTTACCTTCATTACATACTGCTACTACTTTGCATTCCATTCCTATATCACATTATTACATTTGTTTGTTTATCTTTCTACTTTTTTCTCTCTCTCTCTTTCACTCTCTTCCTCTCTCTTTTTCTCTCTCTCTATCTCTCTTTCTCTCTCTTTATCTACCTGTCTTCTGTTCGATCTTCCTCTCAGAAGATCCTCCTTCTGGTGCAGCTGAAGAAAGTGTTTAATTGAAATGCACGCACGCTTCTGCCAACGTGTGGGCCCCTAGCCAAGTCTCTCACCTAGTCCCTTGCCAAGAGCCTGCCTAGCTCATAGAGAGATTGTTCTGCGGGTGGAGCCGTAATGGCTGAGTTAGGATGTGTGGACACGTCCTGGGTTTGTTTACCACTGTGTGCTGTTCTGCTGTGTGCTCACTGTGCTGCTCGGTTGCTCATCCTCCTCGGGATCCCTAGGACGACAGATAGCGGCGTTGATTATTTTGGCTTGTTTGTTTTGAGCCTGTATCGAGGCCCTGAGAGAGAGGGGTCAGCGCAGGTCTGACCCTGCTGAAACCACCCCATCATACCCAGATAATAGGGTCCAACGCTGGCAGGATTTAAATGCCACCCTCCACAGGGTCACCAAAGACCACTCTGTCAGATGATGTCACTTCTGTGTGATTTAAGGAGTTAGAGCAGCTGTAGCTCGGGAAATGACTGCACTCTGATAGACTGTTACTGTTTTGGGGTGAGACCCGTGGGGTGTTTTATGAGCTTGGCTACCTCATGACTCGAGGGTTTCAGACTTTAACGGAGATCCTAGCATGCACACACACGAACACACAGAACCTCACCAGACGTACCTGTCCTCCTCATTAAGCCTGTCTGAGACTGGAAACATTTCTCTCTGCCTGCCTCTGACAGAAACAGCAATGAAAAGGAAAGTAATAAGAAATGGAACGATAGAGACAGATCACAGATCTCTCTTACTGAATCCTGCTCTCCCAAGTTTCAACTTGCCAATTAAATGCGGGTAACATGAAGAGGTTTTTGTGGCTTAATTTGCTGTTCTGTGTTCCTCCCACCATGGGGTAGCGGTTAGTGGTTGCGGCGGGCAGACGGCAGTGAGAGTTTTGGGGCAGGAGGACTGGCACACTCAGTGTAATTGACTTCACAAAGACAAACTACAACTCATCAAGCCTATTGTCTCAACTTCAATGTCAGACAGGGAGGCTGTCGAACGGCGGACATGAAGGTGTATACCTTAGATTGGGCCATTGTCTCCAGGTTGGGAGATGTTACTTCTACGTTTACCCTACTGCTGTTGTTGATCTTGTCTTGTTGTTGTCTCTTCATCCACTGATGATGTCAGTGGTGGGAACAGAGCCAATCCCTTGAGGCTAATGACTTTGAACAACATGTTACCCCCCCACTCCCTATCCCTCCCTGCCCAGAGTGAGAGCTGCCATACATCTCTGTCTGCTTAGGGCTGGGGGACGCCACAGTCGGAGGGGCAGCCCCAGCATGCTGGCAGTGCAGGGGAGGTGGGTGCCATATTGCACCCAGCGGGGAGGCTTCGGTGTGGGCCTGGCTCAGCAACCAGTCTGTGCTAGCTTGGATTGGCCCAGCAGGATGGTCGAGGGAGGCTGGAGAGGATTGGAAGGGAAGGCAGAGGATTGGAAGATGGTTGATGGATACTTCACTCTCTACTTTGGAGTCCACAGGCAGTATCCTGGGAGAGTGTATGTGAGAAGCATGGAGAGCGGATGTGTTCAAGCACCATCTCACACTCACACACTCACACATACTGAAAATATACACTTAGAGAAACAGAAAGTCATGCCCAGAAACATAATGCACACATGGAGTCTTGCAAACTTTTTACCAAATGACTCAATCAACACCATCCAGCATGTTAGGTGGTTATCTTGAACTACTAGAGGTGCTTGCTTTTTGTTAATGTATTCTTATGTAACACATGCATATTCATGCGAAGACACATCATAGCGAGCTGTGCCCATAACGATCTTCACCCTCCGCCCGCAGTCACGCTAATTAGGCTGGCATTTTGCTTCTCCAGTTATTGCGTTCTCTAACACTGCCTCGTCAGCCGCTCAGAGGGATGTCACCACGGTAACACAGGCAGATGGATAGTTCTAGAGTCTCTTCAGGAGAGAACCAACAAAGAAGAAGAAACACACAAAAACAAATACTATACAGCAAACAAACAAACAAACAAGAAAGAAACATAGATGGATAGAGTTTTCCTTCTGACAGTCAGCTACTGCAGAGAAAATAGGAAAGTTGTGTCTTTTCTTTTTCTCTCTCAAGCTGCCTCTTTCTTTTCGGCTGAGGAGCTGATTCTGATTCAGTCCAGGAGTTTTATTACCAAATCTCCAATGCAAATCCCACTTGTTCCCCGACACCAGCGAGCACAGGGAAAATGAGCCGGGTCTGGGAGAAAATTGGGGTCTGGAACATTGCATAGCAGAACAGGCGACCTGAGTCTGGAAGAAAAATGTGCTGTTAAAAGCAGTCTCCCCTTACAGCTCTATTCAATATTCCTTACTTTCTCAAACAACTTCATATTATAGTTACTCAACTGTTTTACAACCCAGTCACATGAACAATTGCATGTTCAGTAAGCCACTGTGCATGTACATGCATATGAAACTTGATATTAGTATATCGCATCAGTCAACCATGGTAATGACATTCCTACACGGAACCATTCCTACACAGAGTATGCGTCAGAAATGACACCCTGTTCCCTATAAAGTGAATGACACCCTGTTCCTTTTAGATTTTTTTTGTTGTTGATTTTTTTTACAGCAATGACCTGGAGAGGAGGAGGTATGAATAGATGGCCATGATGGTATGAGGGCCAGATTGGGAATTTAGCCAGTACACCAGGGTTAATACCGCTACTCTTACGATAAGTGCCATGGGATATTTAGTAACCACAGAGAGGCAGGACACCCGTTTAATGTCCCATCCGAAAGACGGCTCATAGGGCTCTGGTCAAAATGAATGCACTATTTAGTGAATACGGTGCTATTTGGGACACATCCAGAGAGATCCGGTGATTAACTATCACATTCCATGGTGTAGCCACTGTATCCCAGAACATTCTCCACTCCAGGCCACGAAAGGTTCCCTGCCTGCCTTCTCCTAACATCCTAATATTTCAAGGATTTATCCTCCTTCCCTGGTGGGGGGTGATCCCAGGAAGGGGGATCTGGAGGTAGACAGCCAGAGCTCCTCCAGGATCCAGTGTTTTCCCATGTTTTACTGGGGTTTCAGCTAAAACGATTCCTCCACGGTGGGGGATCATGTTTGCAGTAGAGAGAGGAGAGAGAAGCAGCAGCCAAGTTAAACGATCATCTGACATATGCATGGAGGGGCGGAGCATTGTGTAAGTTGGAGGAGAGGGAGGAGGGGAAAGGTGAAGACATGTTTTCTTTATTTACATTTACATTACATTTTAGTCATTTAGCAGACGCTCTTATCCAGAGCGACTTACAGGAGCAATTAGGGTTAAGTGCCTTGCTCAAGGGCACATCGACAGATTTTTTCACCTAGTCGGCTCGGGGATTAGAACCAGCGACCTTTTCGGTTACTGGCACAACGCTCTTACCCACTAAGCTACCTGCCGCCCACGAAGCACTGAACATAGAAGGGGAAAGGGGATTGATTGGTTGACAAGTGAAGCACCATGTGGGTGGATTGTATGAGGGAAGGGGGGATAGGATGAGGGAAAATAGAAAAGTAAGGAGTATAAACATCTATCTCACATCTGGATGGCCATAAGGGAGTGTTACTGTACTGCCCTTTGTCGACTGAGGATGTGTTTATGAAATATAGAGTGAAAGGGAGGGTTGGAAGGAGACCTCCGAGGAATCCACTCTTGATCAACACTTTTAATCGTGATTGTTTCCTAACAAATCTGTTTACAAAAAAAAAAATACTGCATCTGAACACCCATCGTCCTCCTCAAGACTTTCCTCCAACACTTCAACATGCATTTCCACTCTCAGCAGAAAACAGTGAGGATTTTATTTTCTCTGTGTGACTGCATGAGCTTCCAACCAGCTCATTAACCCCCGAGGCTCATCACCTGGGTAGAAAGCTGGCTGCACAATCAGATGGATTATTCTGGGCTAGGATCATTTCAAACAGAAATCAGCTCTTGACATATAATTTATACATGCCCATGAAAAGAAAGCAAAGCTGAGCCCAGTAAAGTTGGAGACAGGCAGTGCAGGCAGGCATTGTCACAGCTGCACGCAATGCAATACAAAGCAGCTCAGCTCAAGATGCACATTTTCTGTAGGCACTGCATAAATGCTGGCCCTGTAAATGGAAGCAGAATGCTCATTCGGTTGATGTGCATGTTGGCCCAAAGCAGCATAGTCGGGTGTTGCATTAGCATAGCATTGATGGTAAAGATGACAGAGCTCTGCTATTGGAGTGACGGCTTTGTGTGTGTGTGTGTGTGTGTGTGTGTGTGTGTGTGTGTGTGTGTGTGTGTGTGTGTGTGTGTGTGTGTGTGTGTGTGTGTGTGTGTGTGTGTAGAGAGTGATGTGCGCTGATTTGAATGTCAACTTTGTTCCTGGGGTACAGTAGACCTGGGTGAGTGTATCTCACACAGTCAGAGAGAGCTTTAAGCTTAAACGCATGCTAAAGAGGATCACACTTTCCTCACTTTCTTTCTCTCTTTCTTTCTCTCTCTCTGCTCTCTCTTTCTCTTCCCATCCCCCACTCACACACTTTTATTATATTTTGCATTATCCCTGGTTCCTGTCTGTTTTTTATCATCTTTCATGTGTCTATTTAAGGCTTGTTTGTGATAGTCAGGAAGGAGCTAGCTGAGGGAGTTGAGATCTGTGTGATGTTTACATAGCTTTAGATTTTCTCTGTTATTCCCCCTCCCCTATTCCCACCTGAGAGAGGGGGGCAGGGTCCCTCTCCCTCCTCTCCTCCCACTCCTCCCTCTCATCCCCCTCTCCACTCCTGCGCTGCATGGCCCAATGCTCTGGAGATGGCGTGTCTCAAGCAGTATCTGTCACAGAGAAATGATGTCCTAATCGTGCCCAAGGGAGTCACTATGGGAATGCAGCCCTTTTATGCAATTTTATGCCCGTTAGTATACTTGTGAAAGTATTCATTCCCCTTGACGTTTTTCCAATTTTGTGGCATTACAACCTGTAATTTAAATTGATTTTTATGTGGATTTCATGTAATGGACATACACAAAATAGTCCAAATTGGTGAAGTGAAATGAAAAAAATAACTTGTTTAAAAAAATTCAAAAAAATAGATAACGGAAAAGTGGTGCATGCATATGGATTCACCCCCTTTGCCATGAAGCCCCTAAATAAGATTTGGTGCAACCAATTACCTTCAGAAGTCACATATTTAAATAAAGTCCACCTGTGTGCAATCTAAGTGTCACGTGATCTGTCATATGATCTCAGCATATATACACTTGTTCTTAAAGGCCCCAGAGTCTGAAACACCACTAAGTAAGGGGCACCACCAACCAAGTGGCACCATGAAGACCAAGGAGCTCTCCAAACAGGGACAAAGCTGTGGAGAAGTACATATCAGGGTTGGGTTATAAAAAAATATCTGAAACATTGAATATCCCACGGAGCACCAATAAATTCATTATTAAAAAATGGAAAGAATATGGCACCACAACAAACCTGCCAAGAGTGGGCCATCCACCAAAATTCACAGACCAGGCAAGGAGGGCATTAGTCAGAGCGGCAACAAAGAGACCAAAGATAACCCTGAAGGAGCTGCAAAGCTCCACAGCAGAGATTGGAGTATCTGTCCATAGGACCACTTTAAGCCGTACACTCTACAGAGCTGGCCCTTACGGAAGAGTGGCCAGAAAAAAGCCATTGCTTAAAGAAAAAAATAAGCAAACATGTTTGGTGTTCGCCAAAAGCCATGTGGGAGACTCCCCAAACATATGGAAGAAGGTACTCTGGTCAGATGAGACTAAAATTGAGCTTTTTGGCCATCAAGGAAAATGCTATGTCTGGCGCAAACCCAACACCTCTCATCACCCCGAGAACACCATCCCCACAGTGAAGCATGGTGGTGGCAGCATCATGCTGTGGGGATGTTTTACATCGGCAGGAACTGGGAATCTGGTCAGAATTGAAGGAATGATGGATGGTGCTAAATACAGGGAAATTCTTGAGGGAAACCTATTTCAGTCTTCCAGAGATTTGAGACTGGCACGGAGGTTCACCTTCCAGCAGGACAATGACCCTAAGCATAATGCTAAAGCAACACTCAAGTGGTTTAAGGGGAAACATTTAACCACTTGAGTGGTGGGGGATGGAGGTGGTAGGAATGTTGTGTAAATGAAATGAAACAAATGCTCAAAAAAATCCATTTTAATTCCAGGTTGTAAGGCAACAAAATAGGAAAAATGCCAAGGGGGTGAATACTTTCACAAGCCACTGTAAGAGGACTTTTGGAGGGAGGAACAAGAAGTTTCTGATTCATGATTACAATGTTGAGTATGCAGTTGTGAACACATTTGCAACTCTACATTCTCATAGTACTGCTATGTCCCTTCAGTGACATTCTCATAGTACTGCTCTATCCCTTCAGTGGCATTCTCATAGTACTGCTCTATCCCTTCAGTGACATTCTCATAGTACTGCTCTATCCCTTCAGTGACATTCTCATAGTACTGCTCTATCCCTTCAGTGGCATTCTCATAGTACTGCTCTATCCCTTCAGTGAGCCAAAACATCTGAAGCCTTGTCTGCTCTTGAGCAAACAGACGCTTTCAGACTTACAGTTGAAGTCGGAAGTTTACAGACACATTTAATCAGAGTAAAAATTCCCTGTTTTAGGTCAGTTAGGATCACCACTTTATTTTAAGAATGTGAAATGTCAGAATAATAGTAGAGAGAATGATTTATGTCAGCTTTTATTTCTTTCATCACATTCCCAGTGGGTCAGAAGTTTACATACACTCAATTAGTATTTGGTAGCATTGCCTTTAAATTGTTTAACTTCGGTCAAACGTTTTGGGTAGCCTTCCACAAGCTTATAACAATAAGTTGGGTGAATTTTGGCCCATTCCTCCTGACAGAGCTGGTGTAACTGAGTCAGGTTTGTAGGCCTCCTTGCTTGCACACACTTTTTCAGTTCTGCCCACAACTTTTCTATAGGATTGAGGTCAGGGCTGTGTGATGGCCACTCCAATACCTTGACTTTGTTGTCCTTATGCCATTTTGCCACAACTTTGGAAGTATGCTTGGGGTCATTGTCCATTTGGAAGAACCATTTGCGACCAAGCTTTAACTTCCTGACTGATGCCTTGAGATGTTGCTTCAATATATCCACATAATTTTCCTTCCTCATGATGCCATCTATTTTGTGAAGTGCACCAGTCCCTCCTGCAGCAAAGCACCCCCACAGCATGATGCTGCCACCCCCGTGCTTCACGGTTGGGATGGTGTTCTTCGGCTTGCAAGCACCCCCTTTTTCCTCCAAACATAACGATGGTCATTATGGCCAAACAGTTCTATTTTTGTTTCATCAGACCAGAGGGCATTTCTCCAAAAAGTACGATCTTTGTCCCCATGTGCAGTTGCAAACCGTAGTCTGGCTTTTTTATGGCGGTTTTGGAGCAGTGGCTTCTTCCTTGCTGAGCGGCCTTTCAGGTTATGTCGATATAGGACTAGTTTTACTGTGGATATAGATACTTTTGTACCTGTTTCCTCCAGCATCTTCACAAGGTCCTTTGCTGTTGTTCTGGGATTGATTTGCACTTTTCGCACCAAAGTATGTTCATCTCTAGGAGACAGAACTCGTCTCCTTCCTGAGCGATGTGACGGCTGCGTGGTCCCATGGTGTTTATACTTGCGTACTATTGTTTGTACAGATGAACAAGGTACCTTCAGGCATTTGGAAATTGCTCCCATGGATGAACCAGACTTGTGGAGGTCTACAATTCTTTTTCTGAGGTCTTGGCTGATTTCTTTTGATTTTCCCATGATGTCAAGCAAAGAGGCACTGAGTTTGAAGGTAGGCCTTGAAATACATCCACAGGTACATCTCCAATTGACTCAAATGATGTCAATTAGCCTATCAGAAGCTTCTAAAGCCATGACATAATTTTCTGGAATTTTCCAAGCTGTTTAAAGGCACAGTCAACTTAGTGTATGTAAACTTCTGACCCCCTAGTATTGTTATACAGTGAATTATAAGTGAAATAATCTGTCTGTAAACAATTGTTGGAAACATGACTTGTGTCATGCACAAAGTAGATGTCCTAACTGACTTGCCAAAACTATAGTTTGTTAACAAGAAATTTGTGGAGTGGTTGAAAAACAAGTTTTAATGACTCCAACCAAAGTGTATGTAAACTTCCGACTTCAACTGTAAATCATAGATATTTCCCTCACCACCCCCCCTTCCTGAATTCTATCATCCGACAGGTAGAAATCAAACAGTCATTTCCTGGAGGGAATAAACCCGCCTCTCCACTGCTCTCCGTGAGGCAAGAACGTATTCACTCAGGATTAGATTTTTTCTCCTGTAGGTTTTCACGATCATGGTTTTATGTCTCAAAGTTTCAATGCAGAGCAGGAGCAGAGGGAGGCCAAGGAGATTTAAAGCTCTCTCTCTCTTTCCTTCTCGGTATCTCTTTCTCTCTCTCTAGCTGTAGTGTGTGTGTGTGTGTGTGTGTGTGTGTGTGTGTGTGTGTGTGTGTGTGTGTGTGTGTTAAGTAGTGGCAGTGAGGGTGTGTGTGGATGAGTTATCAGTGTTTTCACAGAGTTCAGTGCTCAGTCTGTCAGTAGTGCTTCCTCTCCTCCACACTCTCTTAGCCAGGCCAGGCCAATTAGACACATCCACCACCATGAGAGGAGATGAGCAGCTCTTAAGGCCCCTATAGCGGAGAGGACAAATGCTAACACATACATTACTTGCTCGCCTACGTCTAGGTAGAATAGAACAAGGGATTACTACCCATGCTAGCTACTTTGATGGAGGGAGGAGAGAACTATTGGATACATGATACATCATACAATTACATCCAAATATATGGGCTATGTTTACATCTACAGTACATGTATTCATTTATATTCCCGATACTCACATAGAGTAGTTCATGCTACGTCCAGCAGTATGAGGATTTTGTAATGTTTGATAATATTCTATATTCTATATTGTACACTATGTATACAAAAGTATGCGGACAGTTTGGGGAAGGCCCTTTCCTGTTTCAGGATGACAATACCCCGTGCACAAAGCGAGGTCCATACAGAAATGGTTTGGCGAGATCGGTGTGGAAGAACTTTACTGGCCTGCACAGAGCCCTGACCCTTAATCCCATCGAACACCTTTGGGATTAATTGGAATGCAGATTGCGAGCCAGGCCTAATCGCCCAACATCAGTGCACGACCTCACTAATTCTCTTGTGGCTGAATGTAAGCAAGTCCCCGCAGCAATGTTCCAACATCTACTGGAAAGCCTTCCCAGAAGAGTGGAGGCTGTTATAGCAGCAAAGGGGGGGACCAACTCCATATTAATGTAGTGCATGTATATATATATGAGCAGTACACACTGGTGTGAACAAGGTCTTCCCTATGGGCTCTATTATTGTGTACTTGTCCACAAACGTCCAGCCAGTCACTGATGCAATGCTTAAGGCCAGAGGCAAAACACATAGACTAGAGGTGTCAGCCCTTATTAGAAACACACCTTCCCCCATCTCTTCCCTCTCTCCTCCCCCTCTCCATGTCCCAGCCCTGCCCTGGGGACCAATACATTGGAAATAGAGTAGACCTGGTCGCTAGTGAGTACTCAGCAGGTATTAAACTAGTGCCCAGATAAAGAGAGCCAGTTCATTAAAGTGACCTGCTCTATCTCCTTTACACGACTTACAAGTGTCCCCTGAGACACAGGGGGAATGGAGGGAATGAACCACAGGCCCACAGAGCCTGCAGATCCACAGGCAATCTACACCATACCTAATTGCCATTATCCCAGACCATTTTCCAGGGAAGTTCCCAGTGCCACCTCCCTCCCTCTCCTCTCCACCTTCCATTGAAAGAACCAAATAACAAGTACCCATTCCGTCTTTTTCTCTAGCTCTCTCCCTTTCCCTACCCTCTATCATTCCTCATCTCCCCTGGCCTATTCTCTCTCCCTCTCTCCTCTCCCTGGTGGTTTGCTGTGAGGTCCCTTAGCAGTGTGAGCCACTGAAGCGTGTACCGGTCAGCAGTGCTCATGGGTAATGTGTAGATCATTCATCCTCTGGACAGGTGTGTAATAGAGGCAGGAAGACAGGAGAGAAAGGGGAGAGAGAGAGAAGAGAGGGAAAGAGAGAGAGAGATGGGGGATACAGAGAGAGAGAGAGAGGGGAGAGAGAGAGAGAGGAGAGAGAGAAAGAAGGGAGAGAGGGAGGGGAGAGAGAAGGGGAATGGGAGGGAGAGAGCGGGAGGGAGAGAGAGAAGGGGTGAGAGAGAGAGAAGGGAGGAGAGAGAGCGAGAGAGGCACTCTAGCATTGCAGCCCACTAACCCGGGCATAAATCCCTACACAAATTACAACACAGAAGTCATTATTTAAGTCAACCGTTTCTCATGGTTCCAGCAAGAAAATGACTGTCCTCTGTTCAGGACTCTGGAACAAAAGAAATCTTTCCACCTCTCTTCATCTCTCCCTCTGGTGAAGATGTGTACGAGAGCAAACCAAAAAAAGGGGGAGGGGAAAAAAGAGAAGAGCAGAAATCCACAGCGTTGGTCCCTTCAGCGTTGCTACTGCAGTCATAGGCCACGGAAAGGGCCGGAAACTTCCAATGAGGGCTCCCCTGACGACGAGCTCCACTGGCACGCATAACCCTGTCACTCACTTGTGAAATAGGGCCGCAGATTATAGAGCCTTGCATGTGACGGTGTGTAGCGGAGACGCATCGCGCGTTAATGTGCTAATGGCGTGACAATCCTGCAACAGTTCCACTTCATAAACTGAAATTACTCTGGCTGACTAACACACCATTAGGTCTAGGCATACTAAAAGATATGATGATGTCGAAAAGAAGAAGAAAAAAACATACTTGTCAATCAATGCCTCGGTGGGCCACATGTTCTCATCTCTTTTTGTATTTTTGTATTTATTTTTTAATTTAATGTAATGTTTTTTTATTTTTTTATTATTATAATGTTTTTTTTGTTTGTTTTTTGGGGGGGTAGATGAGCTTAAATATTGTAGATAGATTGTAACTTCCATCAATGTAATTGTCTGCATCATTTCCAATCCCCCATATGTTTTTTTCTCTCGAAATATATATATATATATATATATATATATATATATATATATATATACATACACTTACATATAAATACATATACATACATATATACAGTGGGGAAAAAAAGTATTTAGTCAGCCACCAATTGTGCAAGTTCTCCCACTTAAAAAGACGAGAGAGGCCTGTAATTTTCATCATAGGTACACGTCAACTATGACAGACAAAATGAGAAAAAATTTCCAGAAAATCACATTGTAGGATTTTTAATGAATTTATTGGCATATGATGGTGGAAAATAAGTATTTGGTCAATAACAAAAGTTTCTCAATACTTTGTTATATACCCTTTGTTGGCAATGACACAGGTCAAACGTTTTCTGTAAGTCTTCACAAGGTTTTCACACACTGTTGCTGGTATTTTGGCCCATTCCTCCATGCAGATCTCCTCTAGAGCAGTGATGTTTTGGGGCTGTCGCTGGCAACACAGACTTTCAACTCCCTCCAAAGATTTTCTATGGGGGTTGAGATCTGGAGACTGGCTAGGCCACTCCAGGACCTTGAAATGCTTCTTACGAAGCCACTCCTGTTGCCCGGGCGGTGTGTTTGGGATCATTGTCATGCTGAAAGACCCAGCCACGTTTCATCTTCAATGCCCTTGCTGATGGAAGGAGGGTTTCACTCAAAATCTCACGATACATGGCCCCATTCATTCTTTCCTTTACACGGATCAGTCGTCCTGGTCCCTTTGCAGAAACAGCCCCAAAGCATGATGTTTCCAACCCCATGCTTCACAGTAGGTATGGTGTTCTTTGGATGCAACTCAGCATTCTTTGTCCTCCAAACATGACAAGTTGAGTTTTTACCAAAAAAGTTATATTTTGGTTTCATCTGACCATATGACATTCTCCCAATCCTCTTCTGGATCATCCAAATGCACTTCAGACGGGCCTGGACATGTACTGGCTTAAGCAGGGGACACGTCTCGCACTGCAGGATTTGAGTCCCTGGCGGCGTAGTGTGTTACTGATGGTAGGCTTTGTTACTTTGGTCCCAGCTCTCTGCAGGTCATTCACTAGGTCCCCCTGTGGTTCTGGGATTTTTGCTCACCGTTCTTGTGATCATTTTGACCCCACGGGGTGAGATCTTGCGTGGAGCCCCAGATCGAGGGAGATTATCAGTGGTCTTGTATGTCTTCCATTTCCTAATAATTGCTCCCACAGTTGATTTCTTCAAACCAAGCTGCTTACCTATTGCAGATTCAGTCTTCCCAGCCTGGTGCAGGTCTACAATTTTGTTTCTGGTGTCCTTTGACAGCTCTTTGGTCTTGGCCATAGTGGAGTTTGGAGTGTGACTGTTTGAGGTTGTGGACAGGTGTCTTTTATACTGATAACAAGTTCAAACAAGTGCCATTAATACAGGTAACGAGTGGAGGACAGAGGAGCCTCTTAAAGAAGAAGTTACAGGCCTGTGAGAGCCAGAAATCTTGCTTGTTTGTAGGTGACCAAATACTTATTTTCCACCATAATTTGCAAATAAATTCATTAAAAATTCTACAATGTGATTTTCTGGAAAAAGAAATCTCAATTTGTCTGTCATAGTTGACGTGTACCTATGATGAAAATTACAGGCCTCTCTCATCTTTTTAAGTGGGAGAACTTGCACAATTGGTGGCTGACTAAATATTTTTTTCCCCCACTGTATATATATACATATTCTTAAAAAGATATATAATAAATAATATAATATGCCATTTAGCAGACGCTTTTATCCAAAGCGACTTACGCACACATGTTTACGTATGGGTGGTCCCGGGGATCGAACCCACTACCCTGGCGTTACAAGCGCCATGCTCTACCAATTGAGCTACAGAGGACCACATATATTTCCCTTTAATACTTTTCAACCCCTCCACCTCTTCCCTAACTGGAGTAAACTAGTGAACAACAATGCTTAGGCCTCTACTTCCAGCTTATACATACTATATACATTTTATGGACACAGTCAATTTTACAATAATTCTATTTTGTTTGTTTTTACTGTAACGATCCCGGCTGTCTGAGTCGGGTCCTGGTCGTAATCTCCAGTTTCCCGAGGGTTCGGGAACGCTCCGGGGAGCGCTCTGGTTTCCGCACCTGCTTCCCATTAGCAATCTGCACACCTGGGCCTAATCAGCACCTTTCTTAGGCTCTGGCCCAACATCCAGTTCCTGCCGGATCGTTAGCCATGAACAGTAGGTGTATCTGCGTATCAGTTAGAGTTTCTAGCGTGAGTTTTGTTGTTTTGTACTTTGTTGAGTTTTGTGTCCTTACCTCCGTTTTTGTTTCACCTGCAGTCACACGTCCGGAACCTTCACCCCACCTCTGCCTGATGGTCGGCGCCTGCCGAGCCATCACTGGACCTTGCACTGCACCCCCAACTACTCATCCACGCCCGCCCGCTCTGTCCCTGGAATATTCTGCACCTTTTGTTTGTATCCGAATAAACCCTCACTTTCGTTCAACTCTCCTTGTCCTGGTCTGCTTTTTGGGTTCTGGCTGAGGGAACTGTGACAGAACGATCCGGCCAATTATGAACCCAGCGGACCTGGACTCCGTTTCGCCATGCCATTACCCAGCAGGAGAAGATGTTGGGCCATCATAGCACGGTACTACAGGAGATCGCGTTGTCAGTTCGGAACCTTTCTACCGGCCTGATGGAGGTCCAGAACCAACGCCAGTGTCCGGTGGAGGACCCACTACCGGTTTCACCCATCTCGCCTGCCGCTTCTGAAGTTGTGTCCCTCCGTGAGCCCAAGGTTCCGACGCCGGAGAAATATGAGGGGAGCTGGGGAAGATGCCGTTCCTTCCTTATGCAGTGTGGATTAGTGTTCGATCTACAGCCCTACTCTTATGCCACTGACAAGGCTAGGATAGCCTTTTTGATTGAGTTGCTGCGTGGTCGAGCGCTGGAGTGGGCTTCAGCCGTTTGGGAACGACAGGATCCCTGCATGGCTTCATACCAGGGGTTCACGGCCGAGATGAGGAAGCTCTTCGACCATTCCGTCCGAGGGAGGGACGCAGCTAGGCGTCTGTTTTCTCTTCACCAAGGAACTGCAGCGTGGCCGACTTCGTGATCGAGTTCAAGACGTTGGCTGTGGAGAGTGGGTGGAACGAGAGTCTTTGCAAGCGGCCTTTTACCAGGGCCTGTCGGAGCAGCTCAAGGATGAGTTGATCTCCTATCCGGAGCCTAGTGACCTGGACAGCTTGGTAGCCTTGTCTATTCGGGTGGATAATCGAGTCCGAGAGCGAAGGAGGGAGAAGCAATGGGGTCCGTCCAATCGATCAGCTTCTCAGTTCCCAGTCGGGTCGGGTGGTGGACCAGAACACGTCGATCATTCTCCACCACTAAGGATTAGTGGAGAGGACCTCTCTCCCGATTCTGAACCCATGCAAGTGGGGCGGCACGGGTTAACCAAGGAGGAGCGTCAACATAGACGTAAGACCAACTGCTGCCTCTACTGTGGTCGCCGGGACATTACATCTCCACTTGTTCCCGGCGGTCGTCAAACTGCCCGGCTCGCTAAAGTTGGGAGGACTTTTAGCGAGCCAGTTTCAACCTCTCAGTACCTCTGTCAGACCCCGCTTCCCGGCTACCCTTGTGAACAGGAATCGAGCTTAGCGCTTAACGCTTTTATCGATTCAGGTGCCGATGGAAGCTTTCTTGATGCCGAAGTTGGTGGAACAGCTGGGGCTTTCCAAGGAGCAATTGCCGGAAGCCATTGAAGCGACCACTCTGAACGGCAGTAGTCTGGCACGTATCACGATGAGGACTGAACCGGTTAAGATGCGGTTGTCGGGGAATCATTCTGAGATTATTTCATTTTTCATTCTGCCGTCTTCCCATGTTCCTCTGGTCCTTGGATACCCCTGGCTGAAGGAACACAATCCCACGTTCGATTGGGTGACGGGAAAGGTAACGAGTTGGAGCCTTGATTGTCATGCTAACTGTCTCAAGACTGCCTGCCCCCATTCGGTTCCCAGTCAGGTGATTGAGGCTAAACCCCCAGATTTGTCCCTGGTTCCCGAGACATATCACGATTTGGGGGAAGTTTTCAGTAAGCAGAAGGCTCTGTCACTTCCTCCCCCACCGACCATATGATTGTGCCATCAACCTGGTTCCTGGAGCTGTCTACCCCAAGGGAAGGTTATACAGTATCTCCCGACCTGAACGTGAGGCGTTGGAGACCTACATCAAGAGTCCCTAGCTGCTGGTCTCGTTCGTCCCTCGTCATCACCCCTGGGGGCAGGATTCTTCTTTGTGGGAAAGAAGGACGGCTCTCTTCGACCGTGTATTGATTATCGGGGGGGTTGAATGACATCACGGTCAAGAACAAGTATCCCCTGCCCTTGATGAGTTCTGCCTTCGACTCCTTACAGGGTGCTACGGTGTTCACCAAGCTAGACCTACGCAATGCGTATCACCTGGTCCGGATCAGAGAGGGGGACGAGTGGTTGACGGGTTTCAATACACCGATGGGTCACTTCGAGTATCAGGTGATGCCGTTTGGACTGACCAATGCTCCAGCGGTATTCCAGAGTATGGTGAACGACGTCCTGAGAGATATGATCGGTCTCTTCGTGTTTGTTTACCTGGATGACATTCTGATCTTCTCGAAGAAACCTTCCGACCACGTCCAGCATGTCCGGCAGGTTCTGCAGCGATTGTTGGAGAATCGCCTGTTCGTGAAGGCCGAGAAGTGCGAGTTTCACGCCCACACTACATCCTTTCTCGGGTACATCATCTCCAGGGGTGAGATTAGGATGGATCAGGAGAAGGTTAGAGCGGTTCTGGAATGGGTCCAGCCCGGTACGAGATTGCAACTCCAGAGATTTTTGGGGTTTGCGAATTTCTACCGCAGATTCATCCGGGATTACAGCCGTGTGGCCGCTCCATTAACTGCCTTGACTTCCAGCATCAGGACCTTCAAGTGGAATCCGGAGGCGGATCGAGCGTTTCTGGATTTGAAGAGGCGATTCACCAACGCACCGATTCTCTCTCAACCGACACGGCCCGTCAGTTCGTCGTTGAAGTGGACGCGTCTGATGTGGGAGTTGGCGCCATCCTGTCGCAGCGATGCTCCACGGACAGTAAACTCCATCCCTGCGCCTACTACTCTGTCGCCTTTCGCCTGCGGAGAGGAATTACGATGTGGGTAACCGGGAGCTTCTCGCGGTGAAACTTGCCTTGGAGGAGTGGCGCCACTGGTTGGAGGGGCGGAGCAACCGTTTATTGTCTGGACTGACCACAAGAATCTTGCTTACGTGCAATCGGCTAAACGCCTCAACTCCCGGCCAGGCCAGGTGGGCGTTGTTTTTCGGACGATTCAAGTTTGTCCTGACGTTCCGACCTGGATCTAAGAACGGCAAGGCGGACGCCTTGTCCCCGGATGTTCTCCAAGACGGAGGAGAGTGGGTCCAAGACCGAGACAATTCTCCCCCGGAACTGCGTCGTGGGAGCAGTTATGTGGAGGATTGAGGAGGAGGTGCTGGCGGCCCTTCGGACTCCAGCCCGGTCCCGGTAACGGTCCACCCGGGTCGGTTGTTTGTGCCTGAGTCGGTTCGTCCTGCTGTTCTCAAATGGTCCCACGCCAGTAAGATGGCTTGTCACCTGGCGTGGCTCGGACAATGGCGTTTCTTCGCAGACGCTTTTTGGTGGCCTGCCATGGCCGAGGATACTCGGGGTTTTGTGGCTGCCTGTCCAGTGTGTGCGCAGAATAAGAGTACCAATCGGCCCAGCTCTGGACTACTTCACCCCCTTCCTATTCCCCGCGTCCATGGTCGCATCTGGCCCTGGACTTCGTCACGGGGTTGCCCGCTTCTGAGGGGAACACGGTCGTTCTGACTATCGTGGACAGGTTCAGCAAGTTCGCCCACTTTGTGCCTATTGCCAAGCTTCCCTCTGCCTCGGAGACGTCCGAGATCCTGGTCAGGGAGGTTTTCAGGGTCCACGGTTTGCCCAGTGATATCGTTTCCGACCGTGGCCCTCAGTTTACCTCTGCTGTCTGGAAATCCTTCTGTTTGGCCATTGGAGCTACAGTCAGTCTCACATCTGGTTTTCACCCCCAATCCAATGGTCAGGCGGAGAGAGCCAACCAGAAGATGGAATCCACGCTACGCTGTCTGGTCTCTTCCAACCCCACCTCCTGGGCCTCTCAGTTGCCTTGGGTTGAGTATGCCCACAATACTCTCCCTACATCTGCCACTGGGATGTCTCCCTTCCAGTGCCTGTATGGCTACCAACCTCCCCCTGTTCCCTTCTCAGGAGAAGGGAGCTCTCTGTGCCTTCTGTTCAGGCCCATATTCGCCGTTGCCACCGGACCTGGCATCGGGCCAGAAAGGCACTCCTTAGAGGTTCGGACCGTATCAGCTCCAGGCGAATCGTCGCCGGACCCCCGCTCCCACCTATACCATCGGAGATAGGGTTTGGTTGGCCACACGGGATCTTCCGTTACGGACTGAGTCTAGGAAGTTGTTACCGAAGTTTATTGGTCCGTTTGTGGTGGAGAAGGTGATCAATCCAGTGGCAGTGCGACTCAAACTACCGAGGACGCTCAGAGTCCATCCCACCTTTCATGTCTCCTGCCTCAAGCCTGTCTTCCTCAGTCCTCTGTTGCCTCCTCCGCCTCCTCCTCCTCCTCCTCGGATGATCGGAGGTGGTCCTGCCTACACGGTGCGTCGCATTATGGATTCCAGACGGCGGGGCCGGGGTTTCCAGTATCTCGTGGACTGGGAGGGGTATGGTCCTGAAGAGAGGAGTTGGATTCGCGGCGACAGGTCCTAGATGCGGATCTCATCAGGGACTTTTACCGCCTCCATCCTGGCGCTCCGGGGAGTCCGCCCGGTGGCGTTTCGTCGGAGGGGGGTACTGTAACGATCCCGGCTGTCTGAGTCGGGTCCTGGTCGTAATCTCCAGTTTCCCGAGGGTTCGGGAACGCTCCGGGAGCGCTCTGGTTTCCGCACCTGCTTCCCATTAGCAATCTGCACACCTGGGCCTAATCAGCACCTTTCTTAGGCTCTGGCCCAACATCCAGTTCCTGCCGGATCGTTAGCCATGAACAGTAGGTGTATCTGCGTATCAGTTAGAGTTTCTAGCGTGAGTTTTGTTGTTTTGTACTTTGTTGAGTTTTGTGTCCTTACCTCCGTTTTTGTTTCACCTGCAGTCACACGTCCGGAACCTTCACCCCACCTCTGCCTGATGGTCGGCGGCTGCCGAGCCATCACTGGACCTTGCACTGCACCCCCAACTACTCATCCACGCCGCCCGCTCTGTCCCTGGAATATTCTGCACCTTTTGTTTGTATCCGAATAAACCCTCACTTTCGTTCAACTCTCCTTGTCCTGGTCTGCTTTTGGGTTCTGGCTGAGGGAACTGTGACATTTACTCCTGAACTTCCTCTACCCTCAAGCTCTCCGATCATTTTCATGATGTCCATCCGGTTTGCTTCTATATGCCATATCTTTCTAACTGTGCTCTTTCACAAAAGCTCTCAACCTATAACCTGTATGCTTATTATGGACACAGTATGCTTTACATTAGTTATCTTGTTGTTAATATTTGTTATTAGTTGTTATTAGTTGTTGTTAGTTGTTATTAGTTGTTATTAGTTGTTATTAGTTGTTATTAGTCCCATCCTTCTGCTCCATTCAACACCTCCCATCTATCTCTTAACACCATCCATATTGGATTTCTATTTGCCATGTTCTCATCTCTTAATGGTGATGATCAGCTTATTGATAATGGAGTTATGAGTGTGTAAAGTGCTGCGTCTTGGGCTTTTATGAATCTGTGCAGATGTTTTTTTCAACACAGGTGTTCAGTTTCCCACTACCTCCACTTCATCATGTTATTAATACTATTCATCATTGCTACATGGACAAGGAGATAGAGTGAGTGATGGGTGGAGAAGAGACAAAAAGAGAGTAAGAGAGAGCGCAAGAGAGGGAGAGAGAGAAGAGAGAGGAAGAGAGCGAAAGGAGTGAGGAGAGAGCGTGATGGGTAGAGAAGAGACAAAAAGCTCAGTTGGTAGAGCATGGCGCTTGCAACGCCAGGAGAGTGGGTTCGATTTCCGGGACCACCCATATGTAAAATGTATGCATGCATGACTGTAAGTTGCTTTGGATAAAAGCGTCTGCTAAAAGGTATATATTATTATTATTATTATTATTATTAGAGAGAGAGAGAGAAGAAGAGAGAGAGGGAGGACCCAGGAAGGCCTTAGCCAGTGGACAGTGTGAGTTTTCCTCCTCCCAACAGCAGTACAGAATGATGCATAACTTTACAGTCAAACCCTTAATTGGTGTTATTAATATTGGTTAAAGTTGAAATATCTATTTTTTGCCGGGTCTAATGTGAATAGAATTATGATTCTCAAAGGCTATGTTCTATAAAAAGATTTGTGAATAATTTATTGATGCGCTACCACTTCATTTAATCTGCAGAAATCTCATTCCTAAACTATTTTTTAAAAGGGAAATAGCCCAAAGGTCTATTATTAGGTTCAATTCTTTTACATTAAATACATGTAAGTTCCTTTGTTCCTGAATAATTATATTATCCCCCGCCCCCACCCCCCAATCTCTCAGCCCTAGTTCACTCTGCACAACATAACCATCCCTCTGTTAGATAGGTAGTTCAATCCTCTCTACCTATCTCAACAAGCTGGGAGCTACTGTTAATGTAGTAGTGGTGCTGGTAACACCACTCAGCTCTCCCCCTTTGGAATGCCGTATTTCCAACTTGCAACATTTGCAGCCATTGGATAAATGTCAAAATATCAAGCTAAGCTTGCTGAGATCAAGTTGCTTAGAACTACTGCAGTCCAAAGTGGAGCTTAGGGGTAGTACAAGTTATATTAGTGAAAGCAGTGCAGCCTTTATTAAGTCAATGCTAGTGAGAACCATGGTATGTGCTGTGGAGGCTATCGGTTTGGGGGTCTCAAACAGAACATACATTTAAAACATATAAACTGTAAACAGAGTCTAGAGAGGAGGTAGCTAGCTACAGACGGAGTGTGAGCCTTAATGTACACCAAGCATCTAGCTAATTGAGCCTGTTTAGATCATTAAAGCACCATGGTTGACAGACAAACAGTCGGTACAAAGCCCCAGTGCTTATCGGCTGAAAAGAGGAGAGTCATATGCAAGGAGACAGATTTTAGGAAAGCTCAAATCCCCTATTATTAGAATTAATTACCACGAAAAGATTAGAAACTCACTTGCACCCACTAATCTCTATGTGGGTATGATTTGGGGGTTTGAGCTTTCACAATAACTTGTGAAATTCATACACTTAATTGAGCTCAGAAAACTGTATTCAATATTTAATGTTTGATGCCATTTATCAGGTTGTAGACAAATGCATGAATGCCCCCTGAAGAACTATCAATGCAAAAATTGGGAGATCAGAGATCAATGGAGTGATTTGTGAAGACACAGCAGCATGTGTTAGAGGAACAGGAAGAAGAACATCAGTTCACCCCTCTGGTACTGACAGTGCTTTGGCAAGAGCCCTCAACCCTGAAGTGTAGTGCCTACAGTATATATCTGTTCCTCCATCTCTCTTTCTTTCTTTTCCCCTCTCTTTCAGCTCCACTAAGCATTTCCACTTATCACCCTCTCCTTTCATCTTGTCCTCCATACTATCTCTGTCTTCATCCCTCCCTCGCTCTCTCACTATCTCCCCCTCTGTCTTAGTACAGGAGTGTTGAGACTGGTCTTGTTAGATGAAATATTAATGGGGAGTTGATGAGGAGAGAGAGAGATGGCCAGAGCAGAGACACACTTGTGTACCCTGTGGCCTACTTCTCTGTCCTAATGTGTGGTTGCCCATTATTCATGTACCAGCTAACCTGCACCTCCGCGGGCACAGAGCGGGTGCTGAGCTGTGCCAGGCTAGCATATGGGAGCCATGTCAAGGACCTTTAAATAGAAATCATGTCTGGAGAGTTGGAGATTTCCATTTCTTAAAGAAAAACGTGTCTGCTGTTATTTTGAGCTTAGTTGTGTCCAAGGCTAAATGTCTTCAAATATTGTAGGTCTATTATAAGCAGTGTTTTGTGTGTGTGTGTGTATGTGTGCGCGCGTACATGCAAGTGTGTGTGTTTGGCTAGTGGTTAGTAGTGCTAAGAGGTGTGAATGCATGGTAAGTGGTTGTGGTGGTTGGCAGTGTTTGTACAGAGGGCTCTGGTAATTGTAAGTGAATCAATTAGAGCTAACACTGAACATCACACGTCTGTCTACTATGTTTTATTCATGCTTTCATAACACGCTCATAATGCATCTAAAGTATTGACTTTAAACCACATACATATTTAATCTCTGCACATGACAGCCCTTACAGAGCAAAATGAAGGACTTGTGCATAAATATGCAAAGAGGAGTTAGCACACTTGTTTATACACAAATACACGCATACACACACACGCACACGCACACACACACACACACACACACACACTACCGACTCAGTGTATTATTATACATGATTAGCATTTAGTACCTTCACTATGGAGTGGATTGCCCATCTTCTCTCTGTACAAGAGTGTTTAGTAACAGCAATAGATATAATGGGATGACCAGAAGTGAAAGCAATACTTAAAGGTGCTACACCTAGAATTTCTCAGAATTTCTCCCCTATGTGGAAGCTAGTTGAATTGAAACAGCACTATGCTTCATTCAAAACAAATCTCCCCCCTCTTCAGCCTCCAATTTCCCCTAACATGGCGGAGACTTGCGCTTGAGCCTTTTACTTTCGGTTTTGGTCCACCAGCTTCAAACAGCTGTAAAAACCAAATTTTTTGTTATTGAAAATATATAGTGAAATTTGATTCCCTACTGTATTCAGTGGGGTTTTTTCACATAAAATTGAGCGAACAGTGTAGAATTTTAGCAACCAGGAAATGACAGAGCAATTTCTACATTGGCCAGTTGACCCGATTTCCACTAGATAACACAGCCACAATGTCAAAACAGCTTTCCCATTTTGACATCAGATGCCGCTCCGGCGGGATGAATCAAATAGGTGAATATCACAGCCAATCACAACAATACTGTGAAAGAGAGACTTTTTGAGTCAACTTTGGAGATGGCGGCCCTGTGGAAATCCGAAGCTTGTTGAATGCATGCATTGAAACAATCATAAAACACAAAACAAAAACAACTTTAGGATTCCGGAAACAATGACTGAAAACATTAAGAACAGCTGCTCTTTCCATTACAAAGACTGACCAGGTGAATCCAGGTGAAAGCTATGATCCCTCATTGATGTAACTTTTTAAATCCACTTCAATCAGTGTAGATGAAGGGGAGGAGACAGGTTAAATAAGGATTTTTAAGCCTTTAGACAATTGAGACATGGATTGTGTATGTGTGCAATTCAGAGAGTGAATGGGCAAAACAAAATATTTAAGTGCCTTTGAATGGGGTATTGTAGCAAGCACCGGTTTGTGTCAAGAACTGCAACGCTGCTGGGTTTTTCATGCTCAACAATTTCCTGTGTGTATCAAGAATGTTCCACCACCCAAAGGACATCCAGCCAACTTGACACAACTGTGGGAAGCATTGAAGTCCCCTGTAGCTCAGTTGATAGAGCATGGCGCTTGCAACGGCAGGGTTGTGGGTTCGTTTCCCACGGGGGGCCAGTATGAAAATGTATGCACTAACTGTAAGTCGCTCTGGATAAGAGCGTCTGCTAAATGACTAAAATGTAAAATCCCTGTGGAACGCTTTTGACACTGTGTAAAGTCCATGCCCTGAAGAATTGAGGCTGTTCTGAGGGCAAAACTCAATACTAGGAAGGTGTTCCTAATGTTTGGTATAGTTAGTAAATAAGTAGCCTTGCACAAGCTTTGGCAAGCCGGAACGGCTCATAAAGCATATCTCCTTTTTCTGTAGCGTGAGGCAGGTACACCCCCTGGACAGGACGCTAGTCTGTCCCAGGGCCTTACCCCCAATCTATCTCCTTAATACTGAGTGCCAAGCAGAGACGCATCAGGTCCCATTTTTACAGTCTTTGGTATGACTCAGCCTGGGATTGACTCACAACCTTTCAATCTCAGGCCAGACACCACAAGGCCTCTGAGTTGGTAATGTTTGGTATACTCAGTGTATTTTAGCATCTTAAAAGGTAGGCTTTGGGATCAGCTGTTACAAAGTTGCCTTGATGTTGCTATGCATCTCACTGAAACTGACATTCTATATATTTTTCAGCAAGGAAACAATGTTTCTGCCTTGGATAAATTATATATATATATACAAACGATGTAGCTAACATAAACTGGGACTTGGGCCTTCTAAATCTAACTTCAAATGTGTGGCCAACTGTTCCTAGAGAGCCACAGTTTACAACATTTTTCTCCAGCCAAGCCTCAACACAATTGATTCAAACTAATCAAGTAATTATGATCTTCAATCTAAACTGGGGACTTCATCATTAAGAGAATGTTGTCTACTAGTTGTCTCTTCTTCTTGACTCCTCAGGTGTATACGGCTTGGGTGGAAGAAAAGCAACATAACATTGAGTTATGCCTAATATGGCAATTCATATTATTTTCCCAAAATGAATTATTGTTAACTTACATCTCAAAGCCATGCATGCAAGAAGCCTTGACCTGGTGCACACACATTTCTGTCCTTTGATTGAAGGCCTCAGTCTGACTTTTTGCCTTGTAACTGATTGCTTCTAGAAAGAAATAGAGAATGAACGACACATGATCAAGAGGTGCTAGCTACTAGTTTAAAGCAATGAAATAGCTAATTCTTACAAATAATTAATGTATAGGCTGCATTTATGAGAATAATACATGCATTTGCTTACCTTATCAAGCTTAAAGACACTCATTTATCACACAAAAAAAGTGTTGTGAGTGAGTGCACCACAAACCTCTTTCCAAGGTGTTGATGCATCCTCTTCCCAATGCAGCCTCTTCCAACACCAGGGGTAGGGGTTTTGCTTTGATGTCAAGTCAGCTCATATTGTTGCTACCTTAGCTATCATGCTAGCTAACATGCCACTGAATCGTGACACTAGCATATTGGCATGCATGCCAGGTGAAGCTGTCATCAAGGCAAAGGTTGGCTATTTGAAGAATCTCAAATATAAAACATATTTGACATCTTTAACACTTTTTTGGTTACTAAATGATTCCATATGTGTAATTGTATAGTTTTGATGTCTTCACTATTATTCTACAATAAAAACAATCTAAATAAAGAAAAACCCTTGAATGAGTAGGTGTGTCCAAACCTTTGACTGGTAGTGTATGTGTTTAGGCAAATCAGTAGTTAGCTAGCTAGCTATCACATCAGTTGTGCAAAATATGATTGCTAATGTTAGTTAGCTAGCTAAGCACTAACTAGCTAGCTGCAGCTAGCCACTAGCTAGCCAGTCAAGGGTGCTGACAGATTGAAACTGATATAGCAACAAAATGTGTTTCACTCTATCCCATAAAACATGACGTTGCTAACCAGGCATCAATTAGCTAAAACAATTTTAATTTACCAGACAACTTCGTTAGGTAGCTAGATATCTTGGTTTCCATTTTCCAATAGATTTTTCTTCTCCCCCTGACTGGTCGTCAACGGTTTATTGTTTTGAAACTCATGTGTTCAGCAGAAACGGCTTCTGGTAAACTGTTTTCCACTAGTGGCAATACATATTGTTGCCAAAGGTTTGCCACAGATTCATATAGAATCTTGAGAGAATTGCTTGCCAGAAAGAAACCTCTGGTGAGCTATTTGCCACTAGTGGCAATAAATATTGTTGTTGACAAAGGTTTGCCGCAGATTCACCTCTAGTGGCACTCATTTTCATTTCTGGCAACATTTTGTAGTCCTGCAATTTGCCGCAAACTTGCAGGACTTATTTTTTGTAAGTGAACGGGACAATACTTGAAGACTAAGAGAAAATGGAAACAAGAGTACGAGAGAGAGAGAGAGAGAGAGAGAGAGAGAGAGGCTGGATGAGTGGTAGAGTTTAATGTCCAGAGGCCTATGCTGGTTGACTGAGTGTGAGGGCATTAGTGTTAGTGTTGTGTGCTGCTCGTGTAGCATGGCATGCTCTGGCTCTCTCTCTGGCTCTCTCTCTGGCTCTCTCTCTGGCTCTCTCAGGCTTTCTGCTCAGCCTGAGTGGGGTTATTAAAGACTACGCACTGGGGGGTTCACACATACACACACGCTCACCCACTGTAGAACGGAGACAAGAGAGTGTGTGTGTGTGTGGGTGTCTGTGTTGGTGAGTGCGTTCTGCTGTTGTTTTACCCAGACAGAGTCGGGTTGCATGACAGAGCCAGAGCCTCTCTCTCTCTGCAAGGCGCCGTGCTATGTATCCATGTCGGCAGTGGACTGTACGCATCGTGCAGCTCAACAAGCTCCCGTAAAGCAATTAGGGCTGAGGGTTGGCCCTGATGTGTCAGGTCCAGTAAATAAGGCTCCTTGCAGCCCCGGGCTAGTCTACCCACTATACTACTCAGCCCACTCGCTACTACCCACTGCATGAGAAGGGAGAACACAGAGCTGAACAGATGTCGTGGGCTAATCGGACAAGGAGGAGGTTGAGGGGGGATTTGGGGATGGACAAGGGTGTGGGGAGAGGGACATAAGTGGAGGATCGTTCCAACCGTTCCGTGATGGTGGACACCTGGGAGTGTGTGGCGTCCATATGTAAGTGACTGACTGCCCAGTCAGTCCTATTGGCCTGCTACGCTCACGGCCTCTCTTACCGTGTGTCTGAGTCAGACGACCAGCTCAGTCGAGGGAGAGTGGTTCTCTGTTTTTAACAGCTTCTCGTCACGGCAAACTTGTGTATTCTAAGAGAGGAAACTTAACACAGCATTTCAACATCATGCTGAGAGAACATCATTCCCATAAGGACAATTCCATACCAATATGGATTGAAACCGTAGGTTTTTCCAGCCTGTTCCCATTTGTTTTTCCTTGTTATCTCTGATATTGAGGGTGAAGTTCACTCTAGACTATAGACTGTCCACCTGCCTCCAGCCGGTCGCTACAGGTGACCGCTAACATCTACAGGGTGTGCCTCCAATCAGAAATCAATGCAGAAATCAGAAATCTCCACCCCCTTTACCCTCTACCACTGCCACTAGCTGATTCTTCTTTATCTGTCCAGACAGACGCCTCACAAATCGACATACACACACAAAAACACACGCACACACACATACACATGCATGCACGTACGCATGCACACACACCTACACACACTCCCATCCCTCCCCAGGAAGCACAACATGCTATCAAGACACACTGCACTCTCTCTCTGTTTATCTGGAGACACACAGCCCATCCAGATCAACCTTGAAACTCTAACAGAGAGTTTTTCCCTCTGTTTTTTCACCGTTGTCCTTTCTGCTTAAGCTTTTACATTCTAGATGTGTTAATTATTTGGGTTTGAAACTGCCCTCTGTGCCTCGCAGGCTACATTATTGTCAACCTAAGTAAAGAAAGAAAAAGACAGAGGGAGGAAAGGAGTGAATGATTTCCCTCGTCGACTGTGGCTGTAAAGAGTACAATAATGGGGCTCACCTAGTGGTTTCTTGGGGCTTGGTTGTAGTCTGCAGGCCCAGTCAGAGCCAATATTGCTGTACCAAAGCCCTCAAACAGCCTCCTGTGCAGGGTAACTCCTCAGTACAGTGGAGGAACGCTAAGATAAGCAACTAGCTCTCACAGTCTCACGTCAGAATTAGATGTTTATCCATGTTTCTCAAATGTCAAATTTAGAAGTTCTTGCAAACATCACATTTCTAAGTGTTTAAGGTTAAGTTTAGGCGTTAACTCTGATTTTTTACTGTTAGGGTTAAGTTTAGGAAATAATCTCAAAAACAACTTTCTATTGCTGGATTTGAACTTGCAACTTTTGGAATCAGAGGCAGATGCTTACATCATCCCCGTCCACAATGCACTACCAAACCGAAACCTACTTGAAGGTAACAGCGCTCACTGTTGCCCCCCACGTCATCTCCCGACATCCTTGGACATGGATGGACGTCAAATACTGACTTGTATCACGGGTGACCTGGCTGAAGGTAAGATAATAAAACAGCCAGCCCATTTGGTTCCTTGGAAGTTGTGGGAATGTACAGTATTGAGAACATTCCCTTCACTGCAATGTTTTATAGCTCATCGGTGTTGGGAAAAGAAGAGGTGGCAATCACCCTCCATAATCTGACTGACCTCCAACTGAAGTCTCAACTAGGATAAATGAATAGAATGAATAGGATAAACAGTAGGCCTAAATAATGTCTGTTTACAATTCTGCTGCTCGGTATTTCATTGATTTTTATTTATTTTATAAGTTATAAATTGTATGCTTTCTTTTTATATCCATTTTAGCGAGTCCGAAACACTTCAGTGTATCGATTTAACAATTTTACAACAGTAAACATTTATTTTTTATAAATGGTATTATTTGTGCGGTGACAAATCAATCCCTTTGTGAAGGAAAGAGAAGAGAGTGGTCCAGATGATGACAACATGTTCCCAGCCTTAACAAATGTTGCTGAGCTTGTAAAGGAACGCCTGAACATGCACCTGCCATCTCTAGAGATACTAATTAAAGACGAGCGATGCCAAGACGCAACATCTATCCAAGAAGCTCCCTCAACACACACGCATGCCCGCAAAAAACACACACACACACATACACACACACAGAGCAAGCCAGAGTTGTTGAGAACAGAAATTGCTATTGTATCACAATAAAGATAGCTCTGCCTAAATTACCACCTGTGGTTTGAGAAGTGAAGGTAGGAGCATATTTTGTGGTGCAGACATAACTACAATGTCTGTTCAGACATCCGTCACAACATTGGATTTTTATAAGTAAGACATTAGCACTATTTAAAAGTATTGATTGTGTGCATGCTGCCTCCGTGTGTAAGTGTGTGGGTGTGTGTGAGTGACAAAAAAATTAACGAAGTAAACGAAGAGAGAAATAGAGGACATATGTCTGAGTGAGTGTATAGTTCTGCCATCCCAGACCTCCATGTTGAGGGGCATTGGCACATCAAAGCACATTGAGTGGATGGTGTATAACGAGTGAAATGTGGTGTGTACCACCCCAGCCCACATATGCTGCACCAGTCAGATCACATCCCTGGCCATGCATTTGCATGTCATTTGCATCCCTGCATGTTTAATTAGCGTTTAGTCATAATGCCAGATGAAAGCCCCTGCATGTAAATATGCTCATCCTCTAAATATAGCAACTCAATGAGATCAGCCACATCTCACCATTAGCCACTCTTGAGCTTGACTAAGGGCGCTTTCACATACAGTACCAGTCAAAGGTTTGGACACACCTACTCATTCCAGGGTTTTTCTTTATTTTTTACTATTTTCTACATTGTAGAATAATAGTGAAGACATCAAAACTGTCACGATTCAGACAGACGACCAGAGGACCACAATTGCGTCACACCAGAAAGTTTATTAAACTTAAGGGAAAAGGGAAGTAGGGAGTGAATGAAGGCTCCAGGGGTAACAGGGATCCCGTCCAATGCGCTGGGTCTGTGCCCCCCAGTGGCGGCGATGCGTCCTATGAAGCCGTGGTGGGTGGTCCAGAAGTCCTGGGGGGGAGACACAGACACAACAGGGCGGAATGAAACCAGGCAGCAGTACAGTTCAAGGGAAATCCAACATACGTAGTAGCAAGGCAGAAGGCTGGTCAGAGTTACCGGGATTGAAGAGTAGTCAGGAGTCGTAATGGCAGAAGCAGGTCTGGATCTCCTGAGGCAGAAGAGTATCCAAAAAACAGGCAGGTCCGGGGTCACAAAACCAGGGTGAGCCAGAAGCGCGAGCAAACAGGTTCCGGGTGTGAGCTTTGCAGACGATCTGACACCGGAGAGCTGAAAGACAGGGCCTTAAATACTGGGAGAGGTTAGTGGGTAATGCAGCGCAGCTGGCAGAGTAATTAGAGCCGAGCAGAGCCGGGACAGGTGGAGCTAGTTAGGCTGAGTAGAGAGAGGGAGGTGAGCAGAGTGGAAGATAGTGGAAACAAATTAAGGTGGTAACCCGGTGGAGTGAGAGGGCTCATGACAGAACCCCCCAAGGGACGGCCCCAGAAGTCCCAAGAGCAACACCACGCCGGGCGGGAGGAGGGGAGCCGGAGGAGGGCTAGAACTCCTCCGAACGGTCCCGAGTGAACGTCCTCATCCTCGGAGGAAGCCGGGAGGGCCGTGGTCGGGAGATGGGACAGGTCCCGAGACAGGATCAGGCACAGGACAGGAAGCCGAGCGGGCCGGACGGTTAGGGACCCTCTGGGGCGGCCCTCACGGATTGCAGGTTGATCCGGATGCCGTTGGTGGAAAGCGGTGATGAGAGTCCTATCCACAATCCGACTAGCTGGCACCCAGGTCCTTTCCTCAGGTCCATAGCCCTCCCAGTCAATGAGGTACTGAGACCCCTACCCCTCCGTCTGGACCGAAGCAGGCGGCGGACGGTGTAAACCAGACCACCATCGACGAGCCGTGGAGGAGGAGGACCAGGCGCAGCAGGGACCAGCGGACTCTCATGGATGGGCTTAATCTTAGACACATGGAAAGTGGGGTGCACCCTCAGGGAATTAGGCAGTTGGAGCCGGACAGCAGTTGGGCTAATCACTCTTATGATAGGGAATGGGCCAATGAACCGAGGTGCCAGCTTCTGCGACTCCACCCTGAGTGGCAGGTTCTTCGATGACAACCACACCCTTTGACCAACATGGTAGGTGGGAGCAGGAATTCTCCGACGGTTGGCCCCGGTAGTGTAGCTGGCAACGGACCTGAGGAGTGTGGCTCGGGCTTGTGACCAGGTGCGGCGACATCGACGGGCAAAAGCAAGTGCAGATGGGCAAGTAACCTCCTCCTCCTGGCTGGCAAATAGAGGAGGCTGGTATCCATAAACACATTGGAAAGGGGACATACCGATGGCAGAGCAGGTCAGAGAATTCTGTGCGTACTCCACCCATGTCAATTGCTGCGACCAGGAGTGGGGGTTGCGTGAAGTCATGCATCGCAGTGCCTTCTCGAGCTCCTGATTAGCCCGCTCTGACTGCCCATTGGATTGGGGATGGAATCCGGAAGTCAGACTGACTGTGGCTCCCAGCAGGTGACAGAACTCCTTCCAAAAAGCGGAGGAGAATTGTGGACCACGGTCAGAAACAACATCCCTTGGCAGTCCGTGGATCCGGAAGACGTGTTCCAGGACCACCTGGGCGGTCTCCTTGGCGGTTGGGAGCTTGGGGAGGGGGAATAAGTGTGCCATCTTGCTGAAACGGTCAACGATGGTGAGAATGACGGTCATGCCACTTGAAGGGGGCAGCCCCGTGACAAAGTCAAGGGCGATGTGAGACCAGGGACGTCTGGGCACAGGCAGGGCTGCAGCAATCCGGCTGGGGGCTGGCAGGACGACTTGTGTTGGTTGCAGATGGGGGCAGGCTTGGACGAATTCCGTACATCCTTCCTCAGAGAGGGCCACCAGAACCTCTGGGCGAGCAGGTTGTGGGTGCGGGTGGAGCCAGGGTGACAAGCTAGGCGGGGAGTCATGTCCCCACTGAATGACCTGGGACCTCAGGTCTTCGGGGACAAAAAGGCGGTCAGCTGGGCAAGTGCTGGGACCTGGCTGGTTACGGAGAGCCTCCAGCACCTGTTCCTCAACAGCCCAGGTCAGAGCTGCAACGATGCAGGGACTTGGCAGAATCGACACAGGGTCCTTGGAGGGGGTGTCATCCTTCTGGAATTGACGGGAGAGGGCGTCTGGCTTGGTGTTGCGTGATCCAGGCCGGTATGACAGAGTGAAATTAAACCTGGTGAAGAACAGGGCCCAGCGGGACTGCCTGGAGTTCAACCGTTTGGCCGTGCGGATGTACTCCAAGTTCTTATGATCGGTCCAAACGAGAAATGGAATGGTGGACCCCTCCAGCCAGTGACGCCACTCCTCCAAGGCAAGCTTCACAGCCAGCAGCTCACGGTTCCCTATGTCGTAATTGCACTCAGAGGGGGACAACCGACGTGAGAAAAAGGCACAGGGATGGAGCTTCCTATCCTCCGCAGCCCACTGAGAAATCACAGCACCAACTCCCACATCCGAGAGCGTCCACCTCCACAATGAATTGCCGGTCCACATCAGGCATCTGGAGGATGGGAGCGGAGGTGAACCTCACCTTGAGGGTACTGAAGGCTTTGTCGGCTGCTGGGGTCCAGGTGAAGGGGTTGCTTGGTGCTGGTTAGAGCAGTGAGAGGGGCAGCAACGGTACTGTAGTTCCGGATAAACTTCCTATAGAAGTTAGCAAACCCCAGAAACTGTTGCAGCTTCTTTCTGTTCTCCGAACTGGCCATGAAGTGACTGCTGATACTTTGGCAGGATCCATTTGGATACTTCCTTCTGCCACTATGTACCCCAGGAAGGCCACTGTCTTGACGTGAAACTCACATTTCTCTGCCTTGGCGTAGAGGGAATTCTCCAGAAGACGATGAAGGACTTGCTGGACATGGCGGGTGTGTTCAGACAGGTTTCTGGAGTAAATTAAGATGTCATCCAGGTAAACGAAGACAAACTTGTTTAACATGTCCCGCAGTACATCATTCACTAGAGCCTGGAACACAGCAGGAGCATTGGTGAGGCCAAAAGGCATAACCAGATACTCGTAGTGGCCTGTTGGTGTATTGAATGCGGTTTTCCATTCATCTCCCTCCCCGGATCCGCACTAGGTGGTAAGCGTTTCTGAGATCCAACTTGGTAAAAACAGTGGCTCCCTGGAGCAACTCAAAAGCAGAGGTGAGCAGAGGCAGAGGGTAACGGTTCTTCACTGTGATGTCGTTGAGTCCCCTGTAGTCGATGCAGGGGCGAAGAGATCCGTCCTTCTTCCCCACAAAGAAGAAGCCAGCACCAGCAGGAGATGAAGATGAACGGATTAATCCTGCGGACAGAGAGCCATTGATGTAGTCCTCCATGGACTTTCTTTCAGGAGCAGACAACGAATAAAGACGACCCCTTGGAGGAGCTGTTCCAGGGAGGAGGTCGATGGCACAGTCGTACGGTCGGTGAGGGGCAGAGATGTGGCTCTTGCTTTGTTAAACACCTCTCTGAGACCATGGTAGCATTCTGGGACATTGGAGAGGTCAGGAGCGGAGTTAGTAGGTACTGGCCGAGGGGGTAGTGCGGCAGCAAGCAGGCAGGTTCGGTGGCAGTCCTCTCCCCACTCCCTGATCACCCCGGTCACCCAGTCGAGCTGAGGGTTGTGCCAGGCGGAGCCATGGGTAACCCAGGATGAGGGGTTGGCCTGGAGAGGGGAGCAGGTGAAACTGGATAGTTTCTTGATGGTTTCCGGACAGACCCATCGAGACCGGGGCCGTGACATGAGTGACCGATCCGAGTAAGTGTCCGTCCAGTGCCCGGGCAGGAATAGGAGGTGTCAAACGGAGGTTCTCCAGTCCCAGTTGGCGTGCCAGCTTGATGTCCATTATGTTGGCTTCGGGCGCCAGAATCCACCAGAGCAGCCAGGGTGTGAGTTGAGTCAGAGAGGCGGAGGTGAACTTGCAGCAGGGGTTTGCGGTCGGAGGACTGGATGGTCATTGAACTCAACCGGACTCCCCCTACGCCCGGTGAGCTTCGGCCCTTTAAAGGGCAGGTTACCACACGATGTCCATCACCTCCACAATAGAGGCAGAGGTTTGAGGTGAAGCGGCGCTGGCGCTCTGCAGGAGTGAGGGAGGCTCGCCCAATCTCCATAGGCTCAGACTGATCAAGCTGACCTGGGTGAGTGGCAGTAGATGACAGGAGCCCAGTCGGATCTCTCCGAATGCCGGTAGTAGGTGGACCTTGGCGCCCCTCTCACGACGACGGGTCTGTATCCTTCTGTCGATCCTGACAGTCAGTGCGATGGCTTCATCAAGAGTGGAAGGCAGTTCATGGGAGACCAACTCGCCCTTGATATAGTCAGCCAAACTATGGAAGAACGCGTCCACCAACGATGGTGTGTTCCAAGAACTTCGTCTAGCCAGGGTTCGGAAGTCGATGGAATGGTCTGCGACTGTACGTCTGCCTTGTCGAATACTGAACAGTTCACGAGACGCCTCTGCGGTGGGTGAATCCAGGTCAAACACCTTCAGCATCTCCTCAGCAAACAGGTCGAAGGTTGCACATGCGGGGGGTTTGACGTTCGAACTCTGCTGTTCCCCAGAGTCGAGCTCGGCCCGTCAGGTGAGTGATGGCATACCCAACTTTAGCCCCCTCCGTGGCGAAGGTCCTTGGCTGCAAGGAGAACTGAAGTCGGCAGCTAGTCAGGAATGGCCGGACCTGGGTTGAATCGCCGTTGAACCGCTCGGGGTTTCCAATCTTGGGTTCCGGAGCAGCGGCTGCAATGACCGGGGCAGGTAACTCGGGGCTGGGCTGGTGGGCAGACTGGCTGGGGTAAGGTTGGTGAGGAGTTGAATGATCATGGCGAGTTGTTGTTGCTGCTGCTGGAACTGCTGCTCATGCTCATCGGTTTCCATGTCGGGGAAAGTGTGCGCTGAGTCCATAATGGTCAGATCGTACTGTCACGATTCAGACAGACGAACCAGAGGACCACAATTGCGCCACACCAGAAAGTTTATTAAACTTAAGGGAAAAGGGAAGTAGGGAGTGAATGAAGGCTCCAGGGGTAACAGGGATCCCGTCCAATGCGCTGGGTCTGTGCCCCCCCCAGTGGCGGCGATGCGTCCTATGAAGCCGGTGGTGGGTGGTCCAGAAGTCCTGGGGGGGGGGAGACACAGACACAACAGGGCGGAATGAAACCAGGCAGCAGTACAGTTCAAGGGAAATCCAACATACGTAGTAGCAAGGCAGAAGGCTGGTCAGAGTTACCGGGATTGAAGAGTAGTCAGGAGTCGTAATGGCAGAAGCAGGTCTGGATCTCCTGAGGCAGAAGAGTATCCAAAAAACAGGCAGGTCCGGGGTCACAAAACCAGGGTGAGCCAGAAGCGCGAGGCAAACAGGTTCCGGGTGTGAGCTTTGCAGACGATCTGACACCGGAGAGCTGAAAGACAGGGCCTTAAATACTGGGAGAGGTTAGTGGGTAATGCAGCGCAGCTGGCAGAGTAATTAGAGCCGAGCAGAGCCGGGACAGGTGGAGCTAGTTAGGCTGAGTAGAGAGAGGGAGGTGAGCAGAGTGGAAGATAGTGGAAACAAATTAAGGTGGTAACCCGGTGGAGTGAGAGGGCTCATGACACAAAACTATGAAATAACACAAATGGAATCATGTAGTAACCAAAAAGGGTTAATCAAATCAAAATATATTTTATAATTGAGATTCTTCAAAGTAGCCACCCTTTGCCTTGATGACAGCTTTGCACACTCTTGACATTCTCTCAACCAGCTTCATGAGGAATGCTTTTCCAACAGTCTTGAAGGAGTTCCCACATGTTGGCTGCTTTTCCTTCACTCTGCGGTCCAACTCATCCCAAACCATCTCAATTGGGTTGAGGTCGGGTGATTGTGGAGGCCAGGTCATCTGATGCAGCACTCCATCACTCTCCTTCTTGGTAAAATAGCCCTTACACAGCCTGGAGGTGTGTTGGGTCATTGTCCTGTTGAAAACAAATGATAGTCCCACTAAGCCCAAACCAGATGGGATGGCGTATCACTGCTGAATGCTGTGGTAGCCATGCTGGTTAAGTGTGCCTTGAATTCTAAATAAATCACAGACAGTGTCACCAGCAAAGCACCCCCACACCATAACACCTCCTCCTCCATACTTTACAGTAGGAAATACACATGCGGAGATCATCCGTTCACCCACACCGCGTCTCACAAAGCCACGGCTGTTGGAACCAAAAATCTCAAATTTGGACTCCAGACCAAAGGACACATTCCCACCGGTCTAATGTCCATTGCTCGTGTTTCTTGGCCCAAGCAGGTCTCTTCTTCTTATTGGTGTCCTTTTGTAGTCGTTTCTTTGCAGCAATTCGACCATGAAGGCCTGATTCACACGGTCTCCTCTGAACAGTTGATGTTGAGATGTGTCTATTACTTGAACTCTGTGAAGCATTTATTTGGGCTTTAATTTCTGAGGCTGGTAACTCTAATGAACTTATCCTCTGCAGCAGAGATACCTCTGGGTCTTCCATTCCTGTGACGGTCCTCATGAGAGCCAGTTTCATCATAGCGCTTGAAGGTTTTTGCTACTGCACTTGAAGGAACTTTCAAAGTTCTTGACATTTTCCGGGTTGACTGACCATCATGTCTTAAAGTAATGATGAACTGTTGTTTCTCTTTGCTTATTTGAGCTGTTCTTGCCATAATATGGACTTGGTATTTTACCAAATAGGGCTGTCTTCTGTATTCCACCCCTACCTTGTCACAACACAACTGATTGGCTCAAACGCATTAAGAGTAAAATAAACTCCACAAATTAACTTTTAAGAAGGCACACCTGTTAATTGAAATGCATTCCAGGTGACTATCTCATGAAGGTGGTTGAGAGAATGCCAAGAGTGTGCAAAGCTGTCATCAAGGCAAAGGTTGGCTATTTGAAGAATCTCAAGTATAAAATATATTTTTATTTGTTTAACAGTTTTTTGGTTACTACATGATTCCATATGTGTTATTTCATAGTTTTGATGTCTTCACTATTATTCTACCAAGTACAAAATAGTAAAAATAAAGAAAAACCCTTGAATGAGTAGGTGTGTCCAAACCTTTGACTGGTAATGCATACCTTTATGATCCGGAATCTGGAGCGCCTGGTACCCTGATCCGCTCTATAAAGAATATCTGAAACGCAAATGAACCCTGACTGAAACTAATCCTGCACCTGCGTGAGTATTGGGTCCAAGATCCAGGACCAGAGTACCAGGTATTGTGACGCGGCAGCGCGAGTCGTGTGGAACTTTTCTCACTAACGTCATGTAGAATGTGCATCTTGCTAAGCACACCCTGAAACTGTTATTTTCAGGTTTTGTGAAAGCAAAGCGTATTCTGTAGAATTCTCACAAATGCTCCAGGAAACCAAACCAGGGTACTGAATTTCATATATGAAAACGCCCCCGTAGCTGTGTGTGTGTGTGTGTTTGTGTGTGTGTGTGTTTGTGTGTGTGTGTGTATGTGTGTATGTGTGTGTGTGTGTGTGTGTGTCTGTGTCTGTGTGAGAGTGTGTGTTTATTTGTGCTTGCCTAAGAAGAGCAATATACTCACAGCACAGATCCATTGTGTGAGTTTAATACTGAGAGAAAGCTGTGGAATGAAGTGTAAGGATACACTTACTGAGATAGAGGGAGCAAACATCTCAGGGACAGAAACATGGATAGAGAGATTCCAACTAAAAACACAGGAAGTGAAAAGCATCATGAATGATTCAAGTTGCTGCATTTATCCAACATTCATTGTTATTATCATGAACACCATGCTCATCATCGTCTGCTAAATTACTAAAATGTAAAATGTAAATGTAATAATCATGATCATCATCATAATCATGATCATCATCGTTAACATCATATTTAATCCATAGCCCAGCGATTGACTCTTAGTGTGTTCATCTGATCAGACTCCTTGTTACCTCAGCACCACAGACCTTTAGAGCGATGAAGACCTCTAACTCACTCCTGTCACCTCTACCTTTTAACTTTTTATTATCCTCGCCTGTGTCATCTCTAATTTAAACGTCTCTCTTCTTCTCTGCCACCTCTTTCTTTTAGCTTCTCTCCTCTCTGTCATCTCTCACTTTTAACATCCCTTCTCTCTCTTTTTCTTCATGTTTCTTCTATGTCTTTGATTTCATATTTGAAGCGAGGGAGGGAAAGGTTAGGAAGCGGATGGCCGGTAGTCTGTCTCCACTGTGTCCAGTCCTAGGCCTGTCTAATGGCTTATCTAAAGGTTAGCCACAGAGACGCAGGCCAAAGAGCACCCTGTGACATTTGTCCCTCACAATTAACTACCTTACTTTTTTTTCTTGGTCCTTCCGCTTTTCTTTTTAACATCTTGAGACACAACATTTATTGTGACATTTGGGAGGCAATTGTCTAAATTATATAGGAGAACTACACAATTTCAAACAAGCCATTCTTGATATTTGTTATGTAATGGTTTTCTTACCATGCGTGATAAGTGTCCAGATATCCTTTTATTCCATCTTCCTTTTCTTGATAGAGAATTTTATTAGCATATTCTATATGATACAAAAGAAAGAAAAGAAGAGAGCGAGAGAGAGGGAAGAGGGGGCTTCTTTAAGAGAGGCCTCATTTGAATCACTGACTCTTCTTATGGTATGATCAAGGCCGATATTTCATAGAAGTGAAACTGAGAGGAGAGAGGTGGAATACAGAGAAGAAGAGAGAAGGACAGACATACAGTATAAAGGCAGAGTAATAAAAAGAGAGAAGAATCCGAGAGAGTGAAAAAAAAGGTGTCTGTGTGGGCCATGTAAGTGTGTGCACGTGTGTGTAAGAGGACAGGTAGGGAAAAAATCTGTGCTTTGTGTCTAAATTATTGAACATTACCAAATGATCCGCAATGCTGTTTCAAGAGGAGAACATCAGAGAGGGAGGGAGGGAGAAGGAGGGAGAGAGAGAGAGAGAGAGAGAGGGTTAGGTTTAGGGTCAGGGGTTAGGGAAAATAGGATTTTGAATGGGACTGAAATGTGTGTCCCCACAAGGTTAGTTGTACAAGACTGTGTGTGTGTGTGTGTGTGTGTGTGTGTGTGTGTCAGGTTGTGTGTGAATATTTATTGAGTTGTTTGTGTGATTGTGTTATTTTGTTACGCCGTACTAAAGTTATAAAGTAGATTACACTCAAATCCACAGGAGCCTGCCTTAATCCAGTCTCACAGTCCCATTCATTTCACTCTGTATGGGCACAGAGACTGGTACGCACCAAAGAAATGACACCAATGTAAATATATACAGTCACTCCCTAAAAGGTGCTAGCGCTAGCAAAAAAACATCTTATATTACTGCTTTACTTTGCAGTATGTGGTGCATAACGTTCAATATACAGTATGATTAAATCCAGCTTTGCGTCCTCATCATTTTTTCAACAACATTTTTGAGGCAGTTCCGTGCCGTGTTGGGTAGCGTCTTTTCCTTTCTCGACCAGAATAACCCAGAGATTGTTTGATTTGGGGAAAAGGGAGGGAGTCTAGAGGGAATCTGGTTCCCCAGCATGGAGGCTGTGTCTGGGCTGTAGTTTACCCTCCTGTCTGGATCCTCTCTGTCTTCAGACAGACCAGGCCTGGTTTGTTGGCAGCCATGGCACCCCTCCCCCGCACCCCTCCACCCGCAAAATGTCATATCTAATATTGATTCATTAAAGCATGAAAGTTTAATAAGCCATCGGAAAAGGGAGCCGGACCCCGAGCAGACTCTGTGTACTTTGAGGCCATATCAAATCCGCTCCCCGTGTTATGGCTCTCTGTCTGTCTGTCTGTCTGTGTTCTCTCGCGCTCTCTCTCTCTGTCTGTCTCCCTGTCTGTCTCTCTGTCTGTCTCTCTGTTCTATCTGTCTTTTATCCCCTCTAGTCTTTTATCTATTTCTTTCTCTCTCTTTCTCTCTCTTTCTCTCTTCTCATTCTTTCCTTCTTTCCGCTTTCGTCTTCATTCCCTTTTGCATAAAAAAAAATACCTCCTTTTTTCCCCCCAGTCCTTTTATCTCTCTTTCCGTCCGTCTCTTCCTCTCTGGTTTTTCTCTCTGTTGTCAGGCCCCTGCTGTCGGCTGATTGATGCTTTTGCCAGAGCGCTGTGTACTTCATTACTCTGATTCTCCCTGTCTGCGGCTGGCTGCTGTGCTGTGCTGGGGAGACAGACAGTGTGTGAGGAATGGGGAGTGAGGGGTAGTGAGGGGTAGTGGGGGGGAAATAAAATCACCCAAATAACTTTGAATTTTCCCCATGCACCGTCTCCTGCCAATGCTTCTCCTGTGACTGGCACGAGTGTGTGTGTTTGTGTGTGTGTGTGTGCGGGTGTGCGTGCATACTAGTTTCTACACATATGTATGCCTGCCTACCTGCGTGTATGTGGATGATACTAGTACTACTCATTAAAATAAATATTACAGAAGAGCACACATGAAATTGGGGACACAGAAGTAATGCATCCACATAATGTATAGTATGTTAAAGAAAACACCATCAGAACATCCACCTGAACCCTTAGATTACTCTCTATACCCCTAAGACCCTTTCACGTGACAGCAGATCTATTTAGGATTAGCTGGAGCTCAAATGACTTCAACCAACACAATCACCACAGTGTTTGTGGTGGAGGTGTGTTCTTTCGGGGCTGTTGGCTGTGGGGAATGATGCTCTCTCTCTCTCTCTCAGATGAAGTGTCTGAAGTGTAATTACTTCCCTGCTGGAGCTCCTTTACTCTCTTATCTCTCCTATTGGGACATGAGCTACATGAATGGAACCTTCTGCCTGCCTGCCTGCCCGGCATCCCCTCTCCCCAGCAAGCTACCAACCATTATCCCTCTGCTATAGTGTGTGTGTAATTAACTATAAGTGTGTGTGTTTGTGTGTGTGTGTGTGGGGGGGGGGGTCTCTGCAAGTGTGAATGAAAGCACAAATTGAGTGTGAATTTTCTGGTTTTACACTAAGGCTTTTTGCTGATTTTCTTCTGCTGAGGACAGCACTGGTTGTCAAAACATGGTGTGGTTTGATGTCTTGCCGCTGTTTAAAACTTGGGCCAGTGGCTGTCAATACAGTGAGAGAAGAGGCTCAGCATAGCATTTGAAGGTCTGGCTTTCTGTTGGACATCAGGTTTTATCTGACAACACCATCCTCATTGTATTGTTATGCAAAGCCTGTCTTATTCTGACGTTCAAACAGAAAAAGGGTTGTGTGGGTACGTGTGTGTGTTTGCGTGTTTGTGTGTGCATCATCACCAGGTCATCACAACTTAATACACTGCTTTCTTTTTTTCCTCATTGAACAGACCTCCAATATACCGCAATCCAATGGAGGTTTCGCACACAAAAAAAAGCTAGCTATGTATTGTAGAGTTGATTCAATTAATACCCACTCGTATGTTCGCTCACCCTGCCTATTTGAGAGATAGAAAGAAATCAGGCTTCTAGTTGAAGAGAAGCAGCAGAAGAGTAGCCTTGAAAAAAGAGAGTTGAAAATGTCAGTGTACATGTCTTACTGCTATGACATTTCTCAGACAAGCTTTGTCATTTTAAATATCTATAATTGATGTTTCCTCTATACACTGACTGCATTGACGTTGTGTGGCTAAATAAAGCAGTGGAAATGTCTCTCCATCTGTCTCTCTCTCTCTCTCTCTATCTTTTCAAAACAAGGAGTAGGCCTGCATTTCTTCTTTGTGTGATTTTTTTTTTTCCTGCCCGATAGGTTAACTAAATCCACCTACACTAATGAGGAATTAGGTAAGTTTAGTTAGTAATTCATTAGTAATCTGTCTGTCTCATCTCTCTCTTCTGTGTCTGTCACACACACCCATGCACACACACACATACCCACACTATTAGTTTCCTCATACACCAATATTGTGCTCTGCTCTTTTTCGTCACTCCTGTAGAGACAGTGTCACAGTAAAGCACAGTGATGATGACTTATGGTGGCACCTAAGTCCTTCTCTGTCTGCTGCATATTAATTGTAACAATATGGCAGGCCTGTCTAGTACAAACAGCCCACGGCACTGCAAAGTGGCCCAGACAGCAGTCTTGCGAGCACAGCATTTGTGTCTTAATGGAGTTTTGCTCTTCGTTATCGCTGAATACGCAAAATGTGATATTAATGAGAAGGGCATTGTCTCCGGAACGTCATGAGTTGACGCTTCCTCCCTCGCAAAGCAGAGAGAACCGTTTCTGCCATTTCTGCTGTTGTTACCCCATTTTCAGATTAGAGAGGATTCATTTTTTTTTTCACTCTCTTCGCAGTCAATTAACGGGGGAGCGAACTTCTCCGGTTCTGTGGCTGGCTAATAGGCTGTCCTTGATTTACAGATGAGTCATCTGAAGAAGACAGCTGGAAAAGAAAAAATACACTCCGTTTCTGTTTTGGAGGAGAGGAGAAACTATTCATTGAAACAGGGGAAAGGGGGTGAGACTGTGTTTTGCACATCCCACATCTCCTCGAAGTGCTGTCAAACAAATTGTGTCTGCTAATAATCTATATAACACCGTTGAACAAAGTGAGCTCTTCAGAAAAAAACAGAAGAGAAAAATAATGAGTTGTGTTCTTCATTTTCCCTCCACCACACCTCCACTCTTGACAGTGTACATCAACAGTGCCTCACCCACAATGAGAAAAGCATCAACCTATCCCCACCCATTTGCAGTGTTTTCCACAAGTACGTACAGTGCATTCGGAAAGCATTCAGACCTTTTCCACATTTTGTTACTTTACTTTACTTTACAGCCTTATTCTAAAATGGATAAAATACTTCTTTTTTTTCCTTCTTTGGGGGGGTGATCAGCTTTAATATTGCAGATTGTAAATGTAATAGTCTGCATCACATATATGTATGTATGTATGTATGTATGTATGTATGTATGTATGTATATATATATATATATATATATGTGTATGTATATGTAAGTAAATATATATATATATATATATATAAATAGATAGATAGATGTATATATATATATATATTTGCGAGAAAAAACAAACATGTGGGGGATATATATACATATATACATACATACACCTACATACACACATATGTATATATATACATACATATATATACATACACATACACATACACATACATACACATATACATACACATATACATATCCTTTTTTTAAATATATTTCCCTTACTTTCCAACCCCACGACCCCTTCCCTAACTGGAGTAAACCAGTGAACAACAATGCTTAGGCTTCTACTTCCAGCTTATACATACTATATACATTTTATGGACACAGTGAATTTTACAATAATTCTATTTTGTTTGTTTTTACTCCTGAACTTCCTCTACCCTCAACCTCTCCGATCATTTTCATGATGTCCATCCGGTTTGCTTCTATATGCCATATCTTTCTAACTGTGCTCTTTCACAACCAAAACAAATGATCTAATGATTCTGTCTCTTCACAGCAAAATCTGCAGAGCTGGGAAGATTGTATCCCCCATATAAATAACATTCTATTGGTAGCAAGAATTTTATATAGTAATTTAAATTGAAAAGTTCTAAGTTTTGAATCAGTTTTGCGTATCAGTTCATAAACACTATGCCATGAAATCGGTACGTCAAAAATCTCATCCCAACTATTTTGCAATCTATATGGGACGGCTGTCAATCCTTTGGTCCTTAAATGATACTGGTATACTTTTTTATTTATCACAGTTTTCTTTAACCAATTATGTTCTTTAATGCAAGGCCGACAGACAAGTTCTTTACTTTTTCCCCCTTACACTTTCCTCTTCCATTTTTGCGGTAATGCTGCAATTATTTGGTTGTAATTTTGGGTAGAGCAGACATTTCCATATGTTTTTGTTAGCTGCATGTGCGACATAACTCCACCAGTCCTACCGATGATATCATTTACAAAGATTATACCTTTTTTAAACATTTTGTCAAAATAAAATGTTTTATCAATTAGTATATTTGAGTTTAACCACAATATTTGTTGCATTATTTGTTCTGTCGTTTCTAGAGGATTAAATTGAAATTGCAACCAACTTTCTATGGCTTGTTTTAGAAATAGTGATATTTGGGAGATGATTTCCTATTCAAATAACTGAAAGTGAGAGGTTGTAATCTGAATAAAGGGAAAAAGGCCATTCTTGAACATTGGGTGAGACAATCTTACTAATTTGCTAGAGAACCAGTTCGGATTTAAGTATAACTTTTGTATGACTGAGGCTTTTAGTGATAGGTCTAATGCTTTAATATTTAATAATTTATGTCCTCCGAATTCATATTCATTATATAAATAGGCCCGTTTAATTTTGTCTGGCTTGCCGTTCCAAATAAAATGTAATATGTTTTTCTCATATAATTTCAAAACTGTTCGCTAGGCGTAAAGCAAATAGGTAAACTGGGATAATACTAAAGAGTTAATCAGGGTGATTTTTCCACAAATTGCCAGGTATTTACCTTTCCATGGTAGCAAGATCTTATCTATTTTTGCTAACTTTCTATTCAAATGTTTGGAGTGAGATCATTGACTTCATTTGGGATATGTATTCCGAGTATATCCACATCACCATCAGACCATTTAATTGGTAAACTACATGGTAATGTAAAATTTTTATTTTTTAGTGATCCAATTCGTAATATAGTACATTTGTCATAATTTGGTTGTTATCCAGAGAGGTTAGAAAATGTATCTAGATCCTCTATGAGGCTGTGGAGGGATTCAAGTTGTGGATTTAAAAGAAAACATGAATCATCAGCGTACAATGACACCTTTGTTTTTAAGCCCTGGATTTCGAATCCCTTGATATTATTGTTGGATCTGATTGTAATAGCTAACATCTCGATGGTCATAATAAATAGATGTGCCGATAGTGGACAACCTTGTTTCACTCCTCTTGACAGTTTAAAACTTTCTTAGAAATAGCCATTATTTACTATTTTACACCTAGGGTTACTATACATGATTTTAACCCAATTCATAAGAGATTCTCCAAAAAAAGAAATGCTCCAGACATATATATATATAAACCCCAGTCGTACTTTATCAAATGCTTTTTCATATTTTTTTTTAATATGAATAGCAGGCCTGGTTTCCCAGATTTTTCATAGTGTTCTATGGTTTCCAGTACTTGCCTTATATTTACATTTATATTTTAGTCATTTAGCAGACGCTAAATGCATACATTTTCATACTGCCCCCCCGTGGGATACGAACACACAACCCTGGCGTTGCAAGCACCATGCTCTACCAACTGAGCTACAGGGGACTATTATTATCTCCAATGTATCGTCCATGTAAAAAACCTGTCTGATTAGAATGAATAATGTCCAACAATACCTTTTTTTTTGCATCACAATACTGAAGTGTAAGGGGCCTCCAATTTTTTAAATGGACTGGATCTTTATATTTTCCACTTGTATCCTGTTTCAGTAATAATGAAATCAGACCTTCTTCTTGAGTGTCTGATAATCTACCATTTACATAGGAGTGGTTAAAACATGCTAATAACGGTCCTCTGAGTATATCAACAAAGGAGTTTTCCCAGACTTAAAGTTTTTAATTGCATCCAGAAGTTCCTCCTCTTTAATTTCACCTTCACATGAGTCTTTCTGTATGGTTGTTAATTTTACATTATCAATAGAAAAAAAAATCTCTACAATTAGCTTCAGTTAGAGGAGATGGAGGCGACTGAAATGAAAACATATGCTTAAAGTACTTTGTTTCCTCCTTCAAAATATAATTAGGTGAATCATGGGGGACTCCGTCATTTGTAACCAGTTTCAGTAAATTCTTTTTGGTAGCATTTTTATGTTGAAGATTCAAAAATAATTTGGTGTATTTTTCCCCATATTTCATCCAGTTTGCTTTATTTTTATAATATATTACACTTGATCTTTCTTGAATAAGTTTCTCCATTTATTTTTCCTCTGATTTATTCTGAGTCTCTATGTTACAGTTTTCATTGCTATCTATCTGTTCTGTTAGACCTTCTATTTCCTTTGTTAGTATGGACTCTTTTGACCTAAATTGCTTTTGTTTTCGAGATGAGTACTGAATTGCATGGCCTCTAAAGGCACATTTAAAGTTGTCCCATACAATAAGGGGATTTGGTGTACCTATGTTATGGCGTAAAAAAATCAGTTATAAATTCCTCTGTTCTAGTTAAACACAAGTTATGATCCAATAGGCTTTGATTAAATTTCCAATATCCTCGCCCACGTGGAAATTCAGTAAGAGTAATGTATATGCTAATTTAATGATGGTCCGACCACATTCTGTCCCCTATCAACACTTTTGGTGCCAACGAGAATGACATAAGAAAGAAGTCAAGACGACTAGCTTGATTGAGTCTCCGCCATGTATATCTCACTAGATCAGGATATTTAAACCTCCATATATCTACTAGTTCTAATGTATCCATGACATTCACGATTTCCTTAAGAGCATGAGGGTGATTGTTTGTAGTGTGATATCCTTTACGGTCCATTGAGCTATTTAAAACGGTATTATAATCTCCCATCATAATAATAGAGTATTGAATTGCTTGAAAGGTTGATAATGTATTATATATACTGTCAAATAAGTGTGGATCATCATTATTTGGTCCGTAAAGGTTAATGAGCCATATCTGTTTATGGTCCATTTAAAATAATCCATCTACCTTGGGTATCTTTTTGGACAATTTGCACATTCGGATCGAAATTACTGTTAATTAATATCATCACCCCTTTTGAGTTTCTTTGCCCATGGGAGAAGTATATTTCACCCCCCCATTCCTTTTCCACGCAACTTCATCTAGAATTATTGAATGAGTTTCCTGTAAACAATAGATATAATATTCCTTCTCTTTTAGAGCCATGTAAATATTGTTCTTATTTTGTTATTATCTGCTAAGCCATTACAATTATAACTGGCTGTACCACATACCATAATGAGATACAAGTTTCAAATCTATTTATCATTATATACAGTATGTTTGTAAATTTACCAATAAAAAATACCATAGTGATTGAGTGTCCATATAGCTGTACCATGATATTTGCATTGCTACTAAATAACCCTCCGATTTTTCTCCACTAATTCCCCCGCTAAAGCCCCTCCCCATCCCAAGTTGGGCCGTCATCCCAGTGATCGGCATACCACCCCCGTCCCCCCGGATCCCTAGGCCCCCGAGAGGCCAGGACCCATCCATCGAAAACAGCACACAGTGCCACCCACAAATCAGAAGCAGGTCAACCGCCAAAAGCATTTCCAATGCTCTCACCTCAATATATATATACAGTACAGCTATTTAAAAATATATATCTATTCAAATATCTTGCATATCTTATTTTCCATCATTATCAATGAATATGCATAATAATGTAGGCAGTTCATGCGTAGGATTTTAACCTATAACCCGGATTGCCATTGTGTTACATTACATTTTTGACAAGCAATTTTTATTTTAGCAAACAATTATTGTGGTTCATCCTATATTCTCCCTAACATCCTTACCCCCTTGCAACAGATGTGGGATAAACACACACGCACATACTCTAACACACTCAACCCCTTTCCTCCACAATCAACCATAAGATCAGATGCCCAACTCAAGAAAGGACCTGATTTACGAATGCATATACAGTTACAGCTGTTTGAGAAAGCATGCAAGATTGAGCAAAAATTTACAACAATGTGAGATTTGATTAATCTATTTAATCTATGTCAAGTCCTACGTGATGGAGATCAGATCCACCCTCTTCACCTGAGACACAAACACTCTGGTCCCCCGTTGTAACCATTTTTCCAAGTATCTCCGTGCAGTCAGACCTTTGATTATTTTGTGCCACCTGGGCCACAATAATAGGCCCCCTCTCTGATTGTCCGAGTGTGACCCCCTCCCCATGGGTTACTGCAGCCAGTGTTGCCAGCACTGCCACTACATGGGTGGGGGTACCCCACCGGAATCCCCACTGGCTACTTTGTTGAAGCACCTTTGGCAGTGATTACAGTCTCAAGTCTTCTTGGGTATGACGTTACAAGCTTGGCATACCTGTATTTGGGGAGTTTCTCCCATTCCTCTCTGCAGATCCTCTCAAGCTCTGTCAGGTTGGATGGGGAGCATCACTGTACATCTATTTTCAGGTCTCTCCAGAGATGTTTGATCGGGTGGTTGGGCCACTCAAGGACATTCAGAGACTTGTCCAGAAGACACTCCTGCATTGTCTTGGCTGTGTGCTTAGGGTCATTGTCCTGTTGGAAGGTGAACCTTCATCCCAGTCTGAGGTCCTGAGTGCTCTGGAGCATGTTTTCATCAAGGATCTCTCTGTACTTTGCTCCGTTAATGTTTCCCTCGATCCTGACTAGTATCCTAGTCCCTGCAGCTGAAAGACATCCCCACAGCATGATGCTGCCACCACTATGCTTCACCGTAGGGATGGTGCCAGGTTTCCTCCGTGACACTTGGCATTCAGGCCAAAGAGTTCAATCTTGGTTTCATCAGACCAGAAAATCTTGTTTCTCATGGTCTGACTCCTAGCGGGCTCACATGTGCCTTTTACTGAGGAATGGCTTCCATCTGGCCACTCTACCATAAAGGACTGATTGGTGGAGTGCTGCAGAGATGGTTGTCTTTCTAGATGGTTCTCCCATCCAGAAGCTTTGTCAGAGTAACCATCAGGTTCTTGGTCACCTCTCTGACCAAGGCCCTTCTCCCCAGATTGCTCAGTTTGGCCGGGCGGCCAGCTCTAGGAAGAATATTGGTGGTTCCAAATTTCTTCCATTTAAGAATGATGGAGGCCATTGTGTTCTTGGAGACTTTCAATGCTGCAGACATTTTTTGGTACCCTTCCCCAGATCTGTGCCTCGACACAATCCTGTATCGGAGCTCTACGGACAATTCCTTCGACCTCATGGCTTGGTTTTTGCTCTGACATGCACTGTCAACTGTGGACCTTATATAGACAGATGTGTGCCTTTCCAAATCATGTCCAATCAATTGAATTTACCACAAGTGGACTACAATAAAGTAGCATAAACATCTCAAGGATGATCAATGGTAACAGGATGCACCTGAGCTCAATTTTGAGTCTCATAGCAAAGGGTCTGAATACTTATGTAAATAAGGTATTTCTGTTGTTTATTTTTAATTAAAAAATTTTTTTTAATAAATTACTTTCTAAAAACCTGTTTTCGCTTTGTCATTATGGGGTATTGTGTTGATTGATGATTGATGATAATTTAATAATTTTTAGAATAAGGTTGTAAAGTAAAAAGAAATGTGGAAAATGTTAAGGGGTCTGAATACTTTCCCAATGCACTGTAGAGTACCCAGACAAATAGAAAAAGTAGGCAGCCGGAATCCTGGGGAATATTTTTGTAGAAGGAGCTCTATTTTGGTGGCCTCTGGTACATTCTAATGCCTTGATTCCATCTGAAACACACAGCTAAATTATTGAATACTTTTTTTTTTGGTATTGTGTAGAAAGACATGACTTTACAATTTCTAATTACTGAAAATGTATGAATTCAGTGTATTGTTAGTTGTTTTGGATATTGTCTAGGTCTATATGATCAGGACAATTAACTGTTAAGGCGGTGCTAGTGTCAAACGCACGTTAGTTTGCATAATGCACTGGCATTTTCCAGCCCTAACGCCAGGTTCAGCCATTTACCTGTCTTATATCAGCTTGCTTGCACTCAGATGGGCAGGGTGGAAATATTTGAGATGTGTCCTTAAAAACATGATCCAAAGTGCTAATTTCAGGCAGCGCTGGTTTTAGCAGTAATGCAGTTGGTTATGGCATGAATTTTGACAGCTGGAACGCAGCCTATCCAGCCGTGACACACACTGCCCATATGATCTGCCCAATGTGCTTTTGGTGCCTGTATACTTCATATTTAGAAACATAAAAAATTATCGTTTTTTTCCCATTTTGTTTTATTTTATTAAAAACCAAGCATAGTGTCCCCTCCTCTCAATTAAGGCTTTTTTTGGTCTGCCCAATGCAATCGCGAAGTAGTCAAGACTGTCGATAAAGGCTTTGGCTTCTGAGACCAATTGGAAATACATCTTAAACACCAAAGCTTTTTTTAAATATCATGTTTGAGAGGAGTAAAACAGTGAGCTGATATTCCCTTTTTATCTATGCATTGTAGGCAGGCCCACATTATTTTTGCCATAAAGGGCCCGTTTTGGATGTGGGTAAAACCCACTCCATGATGTAGGCTACGTGTCCATGCCCATCATGAAATGAGAGATGAGTACCTCGGTGAATGCCGTTGAACCTCATATTTAGAAGTCATCTGTACCCTGTAAAAAATTGCTTAATTTCCATTTCGTATGTTCAGAACCCAAGCCCTCCCTTAGGCCTACTATAACGAAGACTGGTTCAACAGCAATGTGTGTCTTTTTTATCCTGGCCATTTTATAATGTCATTACATTTTACATGTATTTATTGTTGTTACATTTTATTACAACCAAACTTATTAGAATGATTCACCTTCCTGGTTTTATGGTGACAACGTCTGTGGCATGCTTGCAATGCAACTTCTGGAGATAGAACATTGGCCTATATACAGTGAGGGAAAAAAGTATTTGATCCCCTGCTGATTTTGTACGTTTGCCCACTGACAAAGAAATGATCAGTCTGTAATTTTAATGGTAGGTTTATTTATACAGTGAGAGACAGAATAACAACAAAAAACCCAGAAAAACGCATGTCAAAAATGTTATAAATTGATTTGCATTTTAATGAGGGAAATAAGTATTTGACCCCCTCTCAATCAGAAAGATTTCTGGCTCCCAGGTGTCTTTTATACAGGTAACGAGCTGAGATTAGGAGCACACTCTTAAAGGGAGTGCTCCTAATCTCGGCTTGTTACCTGTATAAAAGACACATGTCCACAGAAGCAATCAATCAATCAGATTCCAAACTCTCCACCATGGCCAAGACCAAAGAGCTCCAAGGATGTCAGGGACAAGATTGTAGACCTACACAAGGCTGGAATGGGCTACAAGACCATCGCCAAGCAGCTTGGTGAGAAGGTGACAACAGTTGGTGCGATTATTCGCAAATGGAAGAAACACAAAAGACCTGTCAATCTCCCTCGGCCTGGGGCTCCATGCAAGATCTTACCTCGTGGAGTTGCAATGAACATGAGAACGGTGAGGAATCAGCCTAGAACTACACGGGAGGATCTTGTCAATGATCTCAAGGCAGCTGGGACCATAGTCACCAAGAAAACAATTGGTAAACACACTACGCCGTGAAGGACTGAAATCCTGTAGCGCTCGCAAGATCCCCCTGCTCATGAAAGCACATATACAGGCCCGTCTGAAGTTTGCCAATGAACATCTGAATGATTCAGAGGAGAACTGGGTGAAAGTGTTGTGGTCAGATGAGACCAAAATCGAGCTCTTTGGCATCAACTCAACTCGCCGTGTTTGGAGGAGGAGGAATGCTGCCTATGACCCCAAGAACACCATCCCCACCATCAAACATGGAGGTGGAAACATTATGCTTTGGGGGTGTTTTTCTGCTAAGGGGCCAGGACAACTTCACCGCATCAAAGGGACGATGGACGGGGCCAGGTACCGTCAAATCTTGAGTGAGAACCTCCTTCCCTCAGCCAGGGCATTGAAAATGGGTCGTGGATGGGTATTCCAGCATGACAATGACCCAAAACACACGGCCAAGGCAACAAAGGAGTGGCTCAAGAAGAAGCACATTAAGGTCCTGGAGTAGCCTAGCCAGTCTCCAGACCTTAATCCCATAGAACATATGGGGAGGTTGCCAAACATCAGCCTCAAAACCTTAATGACTTGGAGAAGATCTGCAAAGAGATGTGTGCAAACCTGGTGGCCAACTACAAGAAACATCTGACCTCTGTGATTGCCAACAAGTGTTTTGCCACCAAGTACTAAGTCATGTTTTGCAGAGGGGTCAAATACTTATTTCCCTCATTAAAATGCAAATCAATTTATAACATTTTTGACATGCGTTTTTCTGGATTTCTTGGATGTTATTCTGTCTCTCACTGTTCCAATAAACCTACCATTAAAATTATAGACTGATCATGACTTTGTCATTGGGCAAACGTACAAAATCAGCAGGGGATCAAATACTTTTTTCCCTCACTGTAGGAGCAGTATAATGGTGAGAGGACATTCTCCCTTTCGCTTTATATTGGATCTTTGTCCAGCTACTGTGAAAAGTTTGGATGTGCGTAAAACCCTTCATAATCTGCGTCGTTTTAATATTATATTTCCAGTGGGAGATATTATGGTACCTGTAACATAGGCTATTTAAAACAAATGTTGTTTTGTTTAGAATTTGATTATAATTATTTGTTATATTTTTAGGCCTTATCAATAATTAATTGAATCTTGCTTATTGACAATGTTTGGCATGTCCATGCTCATCCATAATGCATTTTATATTAGGCCAAGCCCCTATATTAGTGTGAACGCTATTGAAGCCATGCAATTATTTACAACAATGTGGACTGCAAATGGGTTCAAGTTAACGTATTTAGCAAAGATAGGTCTACATTTTGTTATTTTGTTTATGTAAGCCATTTAACAAACTATAACTCATCTATATACATCTCATAGCAACCAATTCCATGAGCAGCAGCACTCCTTATATTGCATTTTTTGTTAAATTATTTTATTATATGTGAACAGTTTAGTTATTGTAGTGCATTGCTGTGTTCTGCACATCTATAGGAATTGCAAAATATTTTTCTTTAGTAGGAAATAGTTTTGAAAGAATTTGAAAGATTGATCAACTTGGTTCTTGCAAGGCAGATCTGCTGAATCAACAGGCAACACGATGAAGGAATGGGATTGGGGAACTATAAACCCAACAAGCACAACTAGAAGAATTAGGACATAGATAAACAAACATGAAACCAACAGAAGGAAAAAGAGGAAGGATTTCTGAGGGATTTCTGGAGGATAGTTCAGGCCTTGATAGTCAAACAAGCATTCAGACGAAGTAACAAACAAGCAAAAGAGCGGAAGGTCGTAACATCCTGAACATTGAGAGTATCGTAATGTATGTGTAATGTGTTGTTTAATTGAAAAACACATTGAATATATTTTTTTGCATTTTTCACAAAAGTGCATTGTTTTAAAAGTGCATTTATCTATAGTTGCATTATTTAACCTTTTCAAACGCACGAACAAACAGGTGTGATCATTCTACAGTGCTGCAGCGATTAGAACGCTTATTTAGAACGTCCAGTTTCGGTTGACGCAACAGTCAGTATTTGAGCTAGCCACACTGGTTTTTCACAGAAACATTTTGCACAAACACAGTCCTTACAAAGGTGTGTGTGATCTACGATCATTCACTTCCCTTCATTCACTTCCGGAAGTTTACCCAAAAGATGAGTGAACCATTCATTCACCTCATTATAATATCGTTGGTCTGACAGATGTTTACGTGTCACCCAGAATGCATTATATAATGTCAATAAACATGGCGCCACACATAGCTGCCAAATAGCTTAGCATTAGCTCATTATAATCAGTACAACCTTCAAAAAAAGTGTTTTACACACATCCTAGTTGTCCATTACAATATATGCAATAATTGGAATGCATTATTTGTTACCAGTACTTGAAAACATGTGAATAAAACTGTAAATACATTATGCTCCATACATACATACATACAGTACCAGTCAAAAGTTTGGATACACCTACTCATTCAAGGGTTTGTCTTTATTTATATTATTTTCTACATTGTAGAGTATGGAATCATGCAGTAACCAAAAAAGTGTTAAACAAATCAAAATATATGTTATATTTGAGATTCTTCAAATAGCCACCCTTTGCCTTGATGACAGCTTTGCACAATCTTGGCATTCTTTCAACCAGCTTCACCTGGAATGTTTTTCCAACAGTCTTGAAGGAGTTCTCACATATACTGAGCACTTGTTGGCTGTCCGACTCATCTCAAACCATTAAAATTGGGTTGAGATCAGGGGATTGTGGAGGCCAGGTCATCTGATGCAGCACTCCATCACTCTCCTTCTTGGCAAAATAGCCCTTACACAGCCTGGAGGTGTGTTGGGTCATTGTCCTGTTGAAAAACAAATGAAAGTCCCACTAAGCCCAAACCAGATGGGATGGCATATCGCTGCAGAATGCTGTGTTAGCCATGCTGGTTAAGTGTGCCTTGAATTCTAAATAAATCACAGACAGTGTCACCAGCAAAGCACCCCCACACCATAACACCTCCTCCTCCATGCTTTACGGTGGGAACTACACTACACTTTAAGACCTTAATGTCTTAAAGTAATGATGGACTGTTGTTTCTCTTTGTTTATTTGAGTTGTTCTTGCCATAATATGGACTTGGTATTTTACCAAATAGGGCTATCTTCTGTATTCCTCCCCTACCTTGTCACAGCACAACTGATTGGCTCAAACAGATTAAGAAGGAAAGAAATTCCACAAATTAACTTTTAAGAAGGCACACCTGTTAATTGAAATGCATTCCAGGTGACTACCTCATGAAGCTGGTTGTCAAGAATGTGCAATGCTGTCATCAAGGCAAAGGGTGGCTACTTTGAAGAATCTCAAATGTAAAATATATTTTGATGTAGAAAATAGTAAAAACAAAGAAAATGAGTAGGAATGAGTAGGTGTGTCCAAAATTTTGACTGGCACTGTACATATGAAATTAGTAAAACAGTATGTAAACATTATAAAAGTAACTAGTGTTCCATTATTAAAGTGACTAGTGATTCCATGTCTATGTACATAGAACAGCAGCCTCTAAGGTGCAGGTTTGAGTAATCGGGTGGTAGCCGGCTAGTGATGGCTATTTAACAGTTTGATGGCCTTGAGATATAATCAGTTTTTCAGTCACTCGGTCCCAGCTTTGATGCACCTGTACTGACCTCGTCTTCTGGATGATAGCGGGGTGAACAGGCCATGGCTCAGGTGATTGATGTCCTTGATGATGTTTTTGGCCTTCCTGTGACATCGGGTGCTGTAGGTGTCCTGGAGGGCAGGCAGTGTGCCCTCGGTAATGTGTTGGGCAGACCGCACCACCCTCTGGAGAGTCCTGGAGAGTCCTGCGTCTGTGTGGGTGGACCATTTCAGATTGTCAGTGATGTGTACGCCGAGGAACTTGAAGCTTTTTAACTTCTCCACTGCGGTCCCGTCGATGTGGATGTGGGCGTGCTCCCTCTGCTGTCTCCTGAAGTTCACGATCAGCTCCTTCATTTTGTTGACGTTGAGGGAGAGGTTATTTTCCTGGCACCACTCCACCAGGGCCCTCACTTCCTCCCTGTAGGCCGTCTCAGCATTATTGGTAATCAGGCCTGCTACTGTTGTGTAATCTGCAAACTTGATGATTGAGTTGGAGGTGTGCGTGGCCATGCAGTCATGGGTGAACAGGGAGTACAGGAGAGGGCTGAGCATGCACCCTTGTGGGACCCCTGTGTTGAGGATCAGCGTAGTGGAGGTGTTGTTTCCTACATTCACTACGTGGGGGCGGCCCGTCAGGAAGTCCAGGACCCAGTTGCACAGGGCGGGGTTCAGACCCGGGCCCCAAGCTTAATGATGAGCTTGGAGGGTACTATGGTGTTGAAGTCTGAGCTATAGTCAATGAACATTCTCACATAGGTATTCCTCTTGTCCAGATGGGATAGGCCAGTGTGCAGTGCGATGGTGATTGCATCGTCTGTGGATCTATTGGGGTGGTATGCACATTTAAGTGGGTCTAGGGTGTCAGGTAAGGTGGAGGTGATATGATCCTTAACTAGCCTCTCAAAGCACTTCATGATGACAGAAGTGAGTGCTACGGGGCGATAGTAATTTTATTCAGTTACCTTTTCTTTCTTGGGTATAGAAACAATGGTGGACATCTTGAAGCAAGTGGGGACAACAGACTGGGATAGGGAGCGATTGAATATGTCTGTAAACACTCCAGCCATCTGGTCTGTGCATGCTCTGAGGATGCGACTTGGGATGCCGTCTGGGCCGGCAGCCTTGAGAGAGTTAACACGCTTAAATGTTTTACTCACGGCCACGGAGAACGAGAGCACACAGTCCTTGAGAGCAGGCCGCGTCGGTGGCACTGTGTTATCCTCAAAGCGTTCAAAGAAGGTGTTTAGCTTGTCTGGGAGCAAGACGTCCGTGTCCGTGAATTGGCTGGTTTTCATTTTGTAATCCTTGATTGTCTGGAGTGCCTGCCACATACATCTTGTGTCTGAGCCGTTGAATTGCGACTCCACTTTGTCTCTGTACTGACGTTTTGCCTGTTTGATTGCCTTATGGAGGGAATAACTGCCCTCCACACCACCCTCCTTAATTCCCCCCACAACCTCCCTCTCAGGCTAGTTTTGGTTACCCTCCCTACTACCATCCGCAGGACTGGCCTGGGACACTCCTGCCCCCCATGGCAGCCCCAACCCTGTAACAGGAGCCACACCAAGACCTGTGCACACCCAGAATGGAGAATTGCCAGCCACTCTGGTCCCTGGCAGCAGCTCCACTCCTTTGGCGGGAGCTTCATCCGGGTGGACTGAGCTCTTTCAACACTGCTCTCCCAGTTCTCGCTCCAGCGAGACCTGTCAAATGCTCAAAAATGGACACAATTGACATTTGGGTACAGGACTCATGTTCTGACATTCTGGTTCTCTCAGAATCATGGTTCTGTCTCTAATAAAGACATTGAAGTAAATTATTATAATGTATTTAGATGTGACAGTTTACAGTAAGTGGGAGGAGTGGCAATATATGTAAAATTAAAATTCATGAAATTTGAGCTCCTGGTTGTAGATGTGTCCATAAACCAGAATACACATGTATTTGTTGCTAGGATTTACCGGTCCCTGCTGCCATGGCGGATGCTATTGTTGCTATATCTGAATGTTTAACACCTTTTCTGTCCTCGGAGTTGGCCATTTTAGGGAATTTGAATCTGGATTGGATTGATTTTAATCTGACTCAATTGATCTCAAAACCCACATGGCTAAATGTGAAAACCCCTGTTAACCTTTCATTGATTGATCTTATTCTTACTAATAACCCACATACATATTTGTCTAATGGAGTATTTGCATATGATCTCAGTGATCATTGTCCCATAGTATGTATTAGAGATACGAAACAGCAAAATACTAATCCTTGTTTAATTAAGAAGATACATTTTTAAATGTTTTCTGCTCAAGGGTTTTTACATGACATGTTCTACTCTGATTTAGCCACTGTCTCCTGTATTCCTGACACTGAGTTGACTCTAGAAATGGTATCCTCCATATTTATTCCTCTGACAGATAAACACACCCCTTTTAAACAATTCAGAGTCAAAGATAAATCAAACCCTTGGTTTTCTTCTGAATTATCTGAGCTCATTCAGAGGAGAAATCAGGCCTGGGTCAAAGCAAGGAAAACTGACTGTAGTGGACTGGCAATCTTTCAGACAATTTAGAAACAGATATACTATCTCGATTAAGAAAGCTAAATCAAGCTATTTTTAAGCTCTATCTCTGACTCTGCTGGTGATCCTTCTAAATTTTGGAAAACAGTAAATGTACTGAGGCGTACAAATTCCTGAAGCAAGTTCTATCTGATTCCGGCATTATAACTGAGAATAATGGGGTAAGTGATGCTTTTAATCATTTTATCTCGGCAGGATTTTTATTTGAGAGAAACGGTGGTGTAGTTGACCCTGGTCAGTCAATCGACTGCTCTTCCCTCTGCCAGCCTCTAGCTGACTCGATGGTTAACCCATCAACTTGTAGTTATTCTTTGTTTTCATTTCAACAATTTACTATCTGGGATGTGCTAGATGACCTGCTTAAGATTGATGTAAAAAAAAAAATAATCCAGTGGAGCTGATATGCTTGATCCATTTTTGCTGCAGCTCTCTGCCCCCCTGATTGCAGAATCATTAACCAATATTTTAAACATGACGATTATATCTGGTACTATCCCCAAGGTTTGGAAGGCGGTCCATGTACTCCCCTTTCCACAAAGGTGGTGACCATTGTGACCTAAATAATTATCGGCCTATTTCAAATCTTTCTTGCCTAGCTAAAATATTAGAATCCTTGATTAATTCTCAGCTAAGATCTTTCTTATCTTTGAAAATGTACATCAATCGGGTTTAAGACCAGATGACAGCACTATCTCCTCTGCATCCCTAGTTATACATGATGTGGTTAACTGTATGGATAAAAGGCAACATTGTGCTGCCCTCTTCATTGACCTGTCAAAGGTTTTCGATACAGTTGATAACTAAATGCTAATTCAGAGGCTTTCCTCAATTGGCCTAGACCAGGCTGCATGTAACAGGTTTAAAAATTACTTGACACATAGAACTCAATGTACAGTGCCTTTGGAAAGTATTCAGACCCCTTGACTTTTTCCACATTTTGTTACGTTACAGCCTTATTCTAAAATGTATTACATATTATATTTTTCTCAGCAATCTACACACAAAACCCCATAACGTGAAAACAGGTTTTTAGATTTTTTTGCACATTTATTAAAAATTAAAAACCAAAAATACCTTATTTACATAGTAAAAAAGTATTCAGACCCTTTGCTGTGAGACTCGAAAGTGAGCTCAGGTGCATCCTGTTTCCATTGATCATCCTTGAGATGTTTCTACAACTTCATTGGAGTCCACCTGTGGTAAATTCAATTGATTGGACATGATTTGGAAAGGCACACACCTGTCTATATAAGGTCCCACAGTTGACAATGCATGTCAGAGCAAAAAACAAGCCATGAGGTCGAAGGAATTGTCCGTAGAGCTCCGAGACAGGATTGTGTCGAGGCACAGATCTGGGGAAGGGTACCATAACAATTCTGCAGCATTGAAGGTCCCCAAGAACACAGTGGCATCCATCCTTAAATGGAAGAAGTTTGGAACCACCAATATTCTTCCTAGAGCTGGCCGCCCGACCAAACTGAGCAATCGGTGGAGAAGGGCCTTGGTCAGGGAGGTGACCAAGAACCTGATGGTCACTCTGACAGAGCTCTAGAGTTCCTCTGTGGAGATGGAAGAACCTTCCAGAAGGACAACCATCTCTGCAGCACTCCACCAATCAGGCCTTTATGGTAGAGTGGCCAGACGGAAGCCACTTCTCAGTAAAAGGCACATGACAGCCCGCTTGGAGTTTGCCAAAAGGCACATAAAGACTCTCAGACCATGAGAAACAAGATTTTCTGGTCTGATGAAACCAAGATTGAACTATTTGGCCTGAATGCCAAGCGTCACGTCTGGAGGAAACCTGGCACCATCCCTACGTTGAAGCATGGTGGTGGCAGCATCATGCTGTAGGGATGTTTTTCACCGGCAGGGACTGGGAGACTAAGCAAAGATGAACGGAGCAAAGTGCAGAGAGATGCTTGATGAAAACCTGCTTCAAAAGCTCAAGACCTCAGACTGGGGCGAAGGTTCACCTTCCAACAGGACAACAACCCTAAGCACACAGCCAAGACAATGCAGGAGTGGCTTTGGGACAAGTCTCTGAATGTCCTTGAGTGGCCCAGCCAGAGCCCGGACTTAAACCCGATCGAACATCTCTGGAGAGACCTGAAAATAGCTGTGCAGCAACACTCCCCATCCAACCTGACAGAGCTTGAGAGGATCTGCAGAGAGGAATGGGAGAAACTCCCCAAATACAGGGGTATACAGTTTGTAGCGTCATACCCAAGAAGACTTGAGGCTGTAATGACTGCCAAAGGTACTTTAACAACATACTGAATAATGGGTCTGAATACTTATGTAAATGTAATATATATATATATATATATATATATATATATATATATATATATATATTTTTTTTATACATTTGCAAAAATATCTACAAACCTGTTTTTGCGTTGTCATTGTGGGGTATTGTGTGTAGATTGATGAGGGGAAAAAACGATTTAATCAATTTTAGAATAAGTCTGTAATGTAACAAAATGTGGAAAAAGTCAAGTGGTCTGAATTCTTTCCAAATGCACTGTATATCTATTGATTGTGTTAAATTAGGTTTCCTGGATATTACGAAAGGTGTCCCGCAGGTGTCGATTCTGGGTCCTGTACTTTTTACTGTTTACATTAACAATATTGACTTGTCTGTAAAAAACAATAACCTGCACTTGTATGCCGATAATACTGTTGTATATGCTATTGCCCCCACGGTTGACCAGGCTCTATCTGAACTACAGTCTGCCTTCATTGTATTACAAAACAACTTTATTGTCCTGAAAATAGTAATGAATGCAGGTAAAACTAAGTATATGTTGTTCTCTAGAGCGCATAAAAATAAGTCTGATGATTTAAGCATACTGTATGTACTTTGGATGGTGTCCATATTGATCGTGTCCGTGCTGTCTTTTAAAAAACATATTGATGAGTTAAGAAGCTGAGAATAAAAATGGGCTTCTTCTATAGAAATAAGTCCTGCCTCTCACTAAATAGTAGAAAGCAGATTATTCAGTTGACATTCCTATGGCGACATCGTCTATATGAATGCAGCTGTCACTTCATTAAAGCTGTTAGTTGCAGTTTATTATAGCGCACTGCACTTTATTATAGGCAACAATTATAGAACTCATCACTGAATTCTCTACATGAAAGTTGGTTGGCCCTCTTTGATGTCACCTAGGTTGATACATTGCTATGTTTTCATTTACATCATTACTGAACTTTAGACATACAGTGAGGGAAAAAAGTATTTGATCCCCTGCTGATTTTGTACGTTTGCCCACTGACAAAGACATGATCAGTCTATAATTTTAATGGTAGGTTTATTTGAACAGTGAGAGACAGAATCACAACAACAAAAATCCAGAAAAACGCATGTCAAAAATGTTATAAATTGATTTGCATTTTAATGAGGGAAATAAGTATTTGACCCCTAGAGAGCTGATTGAGGACCTTATTACTGATGAATGTGTTTCTTTTTTATGACCGTGTTTTTCTTTCTGCTTGCATTTTGTATTTATATTTTGATGTGTGTATTTTCTGTATTTTTTCAGGCCTCATCTGTAAAAGAAACCTTGGTCTCAGTATGACTCCCTGATAAAATAAATGTACAATAAAATAATGGACTAACATTGGAATTGGAGTTGATTCGAAGGCAATACATAAAAGACCGTAAATACACAACTTGAAGCAACCACATATTTAACCATGGAGTACGTTCTGATTGGCCAGTGAGGGGCCAAGCCTCAACACACCCACAACTTGTTTATTCATCCAAACCCAGCCCTTTCACACCAAAGCCAGCACTAATTGTGATAGTGAAAATAGGACAAATATTTCTGACACAGCCTACCGCCTTCAGCTTAGATTTACCATTGCATTAGGTTTGTTCAAATAGAGCCCTTAACCTGTCTTCTCTTGAGATTAAAGACTTATTTACAGTTTTACTGAAAGATATGAATTGCCACAATTTGTTCTTCAAATTATATATTTTATTAAAAGAGAAAAATGAAGTAAATAGACCACATTATCTTGACAAATAAAAGGTTTAGTTTTTCCAGGTTTCAGTTTTTCCCAGGTTTTCGCTCTCAAAATCACACTTTTCTAATAGAAAAACAACAAAATTGGATGTTCTAAATCCACAACAATACTTAAACCACATCAGGAGACCCCTTTTTAGGTCTGGGAAAAATCTGAGACATTTTGATGTTTTGTTGTAGTTACCCTTTAATTCAAGTGAGCACCTAGCAAGAGGCTATTATTTAGCTGTGTTTTTGTAGTGCACATAAGATGATAGAGTTTGCAAAAAAAATACCCACTGGACTGATTAAAATAATCATGATATCATTCTGCCAGGTAAGCATAGACTCCTTCTCAGTTAACATAATTTTTTTTGGGGAAAGCCTTTCCATCAACAAGAAGACTGTTTTCATTAGCATCATCACTAATGGCTACACAAAGTGGTAGATGTGCACACCACACACACACACACACACACACACACACACACACACACACACACACACACACACACACACACACACACACACACACACACACACACACACACACACACACACACACACACACACACAAAGACAGCAGCATTCTTGTTGCCTATTTAGAAAGTTGCTGGAAATACAAATCACTGATTTGTTAGTTTCAGTGTTTCAAATAAAAACACTGGCGGTATGTTTGACACTTCTGGTGTAGGTCCTCCGTAGAGAAACAGTGGCCATGTTCCATGAATGTTTGATCACTCCCTCTGTCCCTCATGCAACTACACAAAACATCACATTTCACTGCACCTATACAGAGTACAGTGGGGGAAAAAAGTATTTAGTCAGCCACCAATTGTGCAAGTTCTCCCACTTAAAAAGATGAGAGAGGCCTGTAATTTTCATCATAGGTACACGTCAACTATGACAGACAAAATGAGAATTTATTTTCCAGAAAATCACATTGTAGGATTTTTTATGAATTTATTTGCAAATTATGGTGGAAAATAAGTATTTGGTCAATAACAAAAGTTTCTCAATACTTTGTTATATACCCTTTGTTGGCAATGACACAGGTCAAACGTTTTCTGTAAGTCTTCACAAGGTTTTCACACACTGTTGCTGGTATTTTGGCCCATTCCTCAATGCAGATCTCCTCTAGAGCAGTGATGTTTTGGGGCTGTCGCTGGGCAACACGGACTTTCAACTCCCTCCAAAGATTTTCTATGGGGTTGAGATCTGGAGACTGGCTAGGCCACTCCAGGACCTTGAAATGCTTCTTACGAAGCCACTCCTTCGTTGCCCGGGCGGTGTGTTTGGGATCATTGTCATGCTGAAAGACCCAGCCACGTTTCATCTTCAATGCCCTTGTTGATGGAAGGAGGTTTTCACTCAAAATCTCACGATACATGGCCCCATTCATTCTTTCCTTTACACGGATCAGTCGTCCTGGTCCCTTTGCAGAAAAACAGCCCCAAAGCATGATGTTTCCACCCCCATGCTTCACAGTAGGTATGGTGTTCTTTGGATGCAACTCAGCATTCTTTGTCCTCCAAACACGACGAGTTGAGTTTTTACCAAAGAGTTCTATTTTGGTTTCATCTGACCATATGACATTCTCTGAATCCTCTTCTGGATCATCCAAATGCACTCTAGCAAACTTCAGACGGGCCTGGACATGTACTGGCTTAAGCAGGGGGACACGTCTGGCACTGCAGGATTTGAGTCCATGGCGGCGTAGTGTGTTACTGATGGTAGGCTTTGTTACTTTGGTCCCAGCTCTCTGCAGGTCATTCACTAGGTCCTGATAACAAGTTCAAACAGGTGCCATTAATACAGGTAACGAGTGGAGGACAGAGGAGCCTCTTAAAGAAGAAGTTACAGGTCTGTGAGAGGCAGAAATCTTGCTTGTTTATAGGTGACCAAATACTTATTTTCCACCATAATTTGCAAATAAATTCATAAAAAATCCTACAATGTGATTTTCTGGATTTTTTTCTCTCAATTTGTCTGTCATAGTTGACGTGTACCTATGATGAAAATTACAGGCCTCTCTCATCTTTTTAAGTGGAAGAACTTGCACAATTGGTGGCTGACTAAATACTTTTTTTCCCCACTGTATGTGACAAAAAAATATATAATTTTAAACTCAGCAGCGTAACACATAAACCTCACATCATACAGTTGAAGTCGGAAGTTTACATACACCTTGGCCAAATACATTTAAACTCAGTTTTTCACAATTCCTGACATTTAATCCTAGTAAAAATTCCCTGTTTTAGGTCAGTTAGGATCACCACTTTATTTTAAGAATGTGAAATGTCAGAATAATAGTAGAGAGAATTATTTATTTCAGCTTTTATTTCTTGCATCATATTCCCAGTGGGTCAGATGTTTACATACAGTCAATTAGTATTTAGTAGCATTGCCTTTAAATTGGTTAACTTGGGTCAAACGTTTTGGGTAGTCTTCCACAAGCTTCCCACAATAAGTTGGGTGAATTTTGGCCCATTCTCCTGACAGAGCTGGTGTAACGGAGTCAGGTTTGTAGGACTCCTTGCTCGCACATGCTTTTTCAGTTCTGCCCACAAATGTTCTATAGGGTTGAGGTCAGGGCTTTGTGATGGCCACTCCAATACCTTGACTTTGTTGTCCTTAAGCCATTTTGCCACAACTTTGGAAGTATGCTTGGGGTCATTGTCCATTTGGAAGACCCATTTGCGACCAAGCTTTAACTTCCTGACTGATGCCTTGAGATGTTCCTTCAATATATCCACATCATTTTCCTTCCTCATGATGCCATCTATTATGTGAAGTGCACTAGTCCCTCCTGCAGCAAAGCACCCCCACAACATGATGCTGCCACCCCCTGTTACGGTCCGGCACTGTTGTTCCTGTCCCCGCTTGTTTTCCTTTTCCTTTTTTCCCTGTGTGTGTTGTCTGTGTCTGTCTCCTCCCGCTGTGCAGCCCAGTCAGAGGATCTAGGTCAGGGGGCGTGGCCATTCTCTCTCCTGCTCAGTTACATCCAGCTGCAGCTCATTGTCACCAATCAACCAGCAGTTATCTACCCGGGCTGGCCACCTCTCCAGCGCCAGTTCGTTCCTACACCACCTGTGGTAACTTGGCTCCGTACAGCAATCTCAGTTTAGTCGTTACCCTCTCAGCATTATAGTTGTCTCTGCCACGTTTGTAACCTGTCTCTCCTTCGACCAGATCCCGTCTGTTCCTGCTGCCTGCCTGCCTGCCACTCCCACGCCGCAACCTGCTCATCTGTTGTCTGATATCCTCGTCATCCAGCTCTCAGTGCTACTGGCTCTCCACCCCACTCAGCTCCTACCCCGGTCTGAAGCTGCTCCACCCTGAACTGCTTCTCTCTGCCAAAACACGCTGAATAAACAACATCTTAATTCACCCTTTTTGTCCGTGTGTCCGTCTCTGCGCCTGAGTCCCCACCTAGCCTAACACCCCCGTGCTTCATGGTTGGGATGGTGTTCTTCGGCTTGCAAGCATCTCCCTTTTTCCTCCAAACATAACGATGGTCATTATGGCCAAACAGTTCTATTTTTGTTTCATCAGACCAGAGGACATTTCTCCAAAAAGTACGATCTTTGTCCCCATGTGCAGTTGCAAACCGTAGTCTGGCTTTTTTATGACGGTTTTGGAGCAGTGGCTTCTTCCTTGCTGAGCGGTCTTTCAGGTTATGTCGATATAGGACTTGTTTTACTGTGGATATAGATACTTCTGTACCTGTTTCCTCCAGCATCTTCACAAGGTCCTTTGCTGTTGTTCTGGGATTGATTTGCACTTTTCGCACCAAAGTACGTTCATCTCTAGGAGACAGAACGCGTCTCCTTCCTGAGCGGTATGACGGTTGCGTGGTCCCATGGTGTTTATACTTGCGTACTATTGTTTGTACAGATGAATGTGGTACCTTCAGGCGTTTGGAAATTGCTCCCAAGGATGAACCAGACTTGTGGAGGTCTACAATTATTTTCTGAGGTCTTGGCTGATTTCTTTTGATTTTCCCATGATGTCAAGCAAAGAGGCACTGAGTGTGAAGGTAGGCCTTGAAATACATCCACAGGAACACCTCCAATTGACTCAAATGTTGTCAATTAGCCTAGCAGAATCTTCTAAAGCCATGACATCATTTTCTGGAATTTTCCAAGCTGTTTAAAGGCACAGTCAACTTAGTGTATGTAAACTTCTGACCCACTGAAATTGTGATACAGTGAATTATAAGTGAAATAATCTGTCTGTAAACAATTGTTGGAAAAATGACTTGTGTCATGCACAAAGTAGATGTCCTAACCGACTTGCCAAAACTATAGTTTGTTAACAAGAAATTTGTGGAGTGGTTGAAAAACAAGTTTTAATGACTCCAACCTAAGTGTAAGTAAACTTCCGACTTCAACTGTATTTACTGTATCAAAGTAGAAACCTGCTCTGCTGGCTCTATTAGTGATCTATAAAACCCAAGCAATGGCTTTGCTTCCACTTGCCAGAGATAGTGAGCGGAGCAGAGCTGCAGTTAGATAGGATGCGCTCCAGCAGGTATATCTCACTGGTCATCCCCAAAGCCAACACCTCCTTTGGCCGCCATTCCTTCCAGTTCTCTGCTGCCAATGACTGGAACGAACTGCAAAAATCTCTGAAGCTGGAGACTCTTATATCCCTCACTAACTTTAAGCATCAGTTGTCAGAGCACCTTACCGATCACTGCACCTGTACACAGCCCATCTGAAATTAGCCCACACAACTACCTCATCCCCATATTGTTATTTATTTTGCTCATTTGCACCCCAGTATCTCTATTTGCACATAATCGCTTACACATATATCATTCCAGTGTTAATACTAATTGTAATTATTTTGCACTATGGCCTATTTATTGCCTTACCTCCATAACTTGCTACATTTGCACACACTGTATATATATTTTCTGTTGTATTTTTGACTTTTCTGTTGTTTGTTTTACCCCATATGTAACTCTGTGTTGTTGTTTTTATCGCACTGCTTTGCTTTATCTTGGCCAGGTCACAGTTGTAAATGAGAACTTGTTCTCAACTGGCTTACCTGGTTAAATAAAGTTGAAATAAAAATAAATAAAAATAAAATTAATGATTGGATTGTTTTGGAGCGGACAGGCTGTCACTCAGGCCCTGGTTTCCACGGTGAGCGCCGCCAGGATCTGCCTCCGCTGCAGCCCATAAGTGCTGACAGAGGAGAAAACGAAATGTTGCACTTCACACAGAGAGCGAGAGAGGGAGGGAGGGGAAGAGAGAAGGATTGAGACAGGGCGGAGAGAGAGATGAGAAAGGAGAGAGGGAGATGGAGGAAGGGGGAGAGAGGAGAGGAAGAGGGGAGAGGAAGAGCAGAGAACAAATAAACTAGAAAAAGATTGGGAGGGATATGGTAATTGGAGAAGAATAGTTATATAGTCTAAAATGAGTGACAGAATAGTCAGTGTGGGGAGAGAAGAAAATGTAGCAGAAATAGTAGGGGAGAAAATAAATTGAGAAAGGGGAGGAATGGAGGAGGAGAGGAAATGAGACTCGTGGAGAGAGAGAGAATGGTGTGAATAGGAATTTGAAGTGGTTGAGATGGAGACAAAATAGCAGGTGAGAATTAGAAATGGAGAGAAATGTCTCCGCTGCTAATGTAGCCTATTTCCAGCAGCATGGGGTGTAAACGTTATAGGCTATAGCACTTTCATGCAGCTTCATATCTGTGTGTCAGTTAGTCAAACTTTGTGTGTATTTCTGCCTAATCATAAGCAGCTGATGATGGCACCTTTTTGATTAAGAGATCCATTGATTGATACAATGACTGAGGTTGGGAGTCAGAACAGACCTCTTATACCAAATAAATGTATTTTCAGAAGGAGGAGTGCGAGTCTGTTTATCTATGTGAAATATTAATGGTGATGGGCTCTGTCCATCACAGCACATTTAAGCTTTCTTATTTGGCAAATTAGAGGGGTTCCTCAGCACAAAGAACGGAGAATAGTGCCTCAGGCAGAACACTCAACTTTTACATTAAAAATATATAATATTTTATCTGGCAGTACTTTTTAAACGATGTTAGCGGCTGATTTGTGTTCTCCGCATACATTAGTGGCTGCATGCATGTGTGTTTGTGTTAGGGCTTGGACAATACCAGTATCACGATACTGGTTAGTATCGTGGCAAGGAAACAAAACACAAAGTGGATTTAGCTTCTTTAGGAAAACAACCCTAATGTTGGAAACTAACATCATTATGTTGTCATCCAGAGTCACATGTATTTATTTTCCAAGCTATAGCACACAATATTTTACATACAGCAGGTTTTTAAACAACTAAAGAGTTGTGTCTGCTTCGTGTTTTCATTTTTGCCATGGAAATTAATACTGCGATACTGGTATCGTCCAAGCACTGTGTTTGTGCGTGTGTTGGTGTGGGTGTGTTGGTGTGTGAGTCGGTTTGTGTGTGTGTTTGTGTTGGTGTGTGAGTGTGTGGGTGTATGTGTAGCTCTTATATGTGTGAATGTCCTCTTCACAACTCCCATTGTGTTTTAAGTAATCTCACAGTAAGCAGCATCAGGGGTAGTCTTGATCATTAGAGGCCAGCTGTTGTGTACCATTGGGCCTTGTCTGCCACAGATCTAAAGATGCTTCTGTGGTAGATACAACCTTTATTTAACCAGGTAAGCCAGTTGAGAACAAGTTCTCATTTACAACTGCGACCTGGCCAAGATAAAGCAAAGCAGTGCGATAAAATCAACAACACAGAGTTACATATGGGGTAAAACAAAACATAAAGTCAAAAATACAACAGAAAATATATATACAGTGTGTGCAAATGTAGCAAGTTATGGAGGTAAGGCAATAAATAGGCTATAGTGCAAAATAATTACAATTAGTATTAACACTGGAATGATAGATGTGCAAGAGATGATGTGCAAATAGAGATACTGGGGTGCAAATGAGCAAATTAAATAACAATATGGGGATGAGGTAGTTGGGTGGGCTAATTTCAGATGGGCTGTGTACAAGTGCAGTGATCGGTAAGGTGCTCTGACAACTGATGCTTAAAGTTAGTGAGGGAGATAAGAGTCTCCAGCTTCAGAGATTTTTGCAATTCGTTCCAGTCATTGGCAGCAGAGAACTGGAAGGAATGGCGGCCAAAGGAGGTGTTGGCTTTGGGGATGACCAGTGAGATATACCTGCTGGAGCGCATACTACGGGTGGATGTTGCTATGGTGACCAATGAGCTAAGATAAGGCGGGGATTTGCCTAGCAGTGATTTATAGATGGCCTGGAGCCAGTGGGTTTGGCGACAAATATGTAGTGAGGACCAGCCAAAAAGAGTGTACAGGTCACAGTGGTGGGTAGTATATGGGGCTTTGGTGACAAAACGAATGGCACTGTGATAGACTACATCCAATTTGCTGAGTAGAGTGTTGGAGGCTATTTTGTAAATGACATCGCCAAAGTCAAGGATCGGTAGGATAGTCAGTTTTACGAGGGCATGTTTGGCAGCATGAGTGAAGGAGGCTTTATTGCGAAATAGGAAGCCAATTCTAGATGTAACTTTGGATTGGAGATTCTTAATGTGAGTCTGGAAGGAGAGTTTACAGTCTAACCAGACACCTAGGTATTTGTAGTTGTCCACATACTCTAGGTCAGACCCGGGTGCCAGCAGCGTTCGATTGAAGAGCATGCATTTAGTTTTACTAGTGTTGAAGAGCAGTTGGAGGCTACTGAAGGAGTGTTGTATGGCATTGAAGCTCGTTTGGAGGTTTGTTAACACAGTGTCCAATGAAGGGCCAGATGTATACAAAATGGTGTCGTCTGCGTAGAGGTGAATCTGAGAGTCACCAGCAGCAAGAGCGACATCATTGATATACATGGAGAAAAGAGTCGGCCCGAGAATTGAACCCTGTGGCACCCCCATAGAGACTGCCATAGGTCCAGACAACAGGCCCTCCGATTTGACACATTGAACTCTATCTGAGAAGTAGTTGGTGAACCAGGCGAGGCAGTCATTTGAGAAACCAAGGCTATTTAGTCTGCCAATAAGAATGCGGTGGTTGACAGAGTCGAAAGCCTTGGCCAGGTCGATGAAGACGGCTGCACAGTACTGTCTATTATCGATCACAGTTATAATATCGTTTAGGACCTTGAGCGTGGCTGAGGTGCACCCATGACCAGCTCGGAAACCGGATTGCATAGCGGAGAAGGTACGGTGGGATTCGAAATGGTCGGTGATCTGTTTGTTAACTTGGCTTTCAAAAACTTTCGAAAGGCAGGGCAGGATGGATATAGGTCTGTAACAGTTTGGATCTAGAGTGTCACCCGCTCCCGTACTGAAAGGCTGAATAAAAAGCCTTTAAGCATCCATTTGTTCCATACATTCAATCATGTATGTAATTCCTCTATCATTATGGGCTACCATCTGATCTGTTTCTCTCTCCATTCTCCTCTATTTCCTCTTTAGCTTTTGGAGTGAATGAGACTTCAAAGCCTGTATTAGTCGTTAGGAGGTAAAGAGGAAGGGCGAGATAAGGGAGAGGTATAGAAGGAGATGTATATTGGAAAGTCAATTTGTTGTTTGATGAGAGGAGGGAGGGATGATGGAGAGAGGGAGGAAGGGAAAGAGGGAGGTGTGGGGCTGCAGTGTCTGCCATGGTAGATCTCTCAGGTTGGTTCTACTGTGCGATCACATTGAGAATGTATATGGCAGGGGTTAGGTTAGTACTGCTATAATACATGTAAGGGTTGTCAAAAGCCTGTTAAAGCTGTTCTGAAACAAAAACTTTGCCCAAAATGAATATCATGAATGAATGTCTGGGAAACGTGATGCTTTTGACAGAAGTGTGCATTAAGCAAAGAATTTTTCATGATCCAAAGCTACTCGTTAAAAATTGTCCAATTACTGGCTATTTTTCTCTGTGGTCTATGACAGACAGAACAGTTATTTTAGACAGGAGACTGTATACATATTCCTTTGTCAATGTCTAAGTGGCTCTTTATTGCGTGCCTCCACTGTGAATGGACCAAAGTGCAGAGGCAAGGTGTTGAAAAGCAGGAAACTGTGTGTGACAGTAACAGAGAGATGGAGGGATGATGTCAGAGACAGTGAGAAGGAAGGATGGAGGGATGGATAGTCACTTTAACTCTACCTACATGTACATATTACCTCAATTACCTCGACTAACCTGTATATAGCCTTGCTACTGTTATTTTTACTGCTGCTCTTTTATTATCTTTAATCTATTTTTTACTTAACACTTATTTTTCTTAAAACTGCATTGTTGGATAAGGGCTTGCGAGTAAGCATTTCACTGTAAGGTCTACACCTGTTGTATTTGGCGCATGTGACAAATAAAATGTGATTTGATTTGATGGATGATGGGTGGGGGCGAGAGAAAAGGACACACCCCACAGACTGGCCATGGGGGGAATGAGCCTCTGCAGCTGACATGCAAATATTTAGACACACACACACATGCTTATGTATGCAGTGTTCCATAGTGACACACACACACACCAATATCCTTCTCTACTCTGATGTTCAGGCTGAACATGTGTGCATTTGGCCCTCACTGACCCTGCCCAACACATCTCCAGCTTTAATCTCCCTCTAATTATACCTGGATGGAGCACACACACACACACACCACAGTGGAGATGGGGGACAGAGGTAATGCATGTATAGTGTGTGTGTGTGTGTGTGTGCTGTGGTGCTTGGTGGAGTAAACAGCTCTAATGAAGGGATGGAGTGCATTATACCCCAGACACCAAGCCTTAATGACCTTACTGATGCAGGCTAATACCCAGACCATCAGAGCAATCCCTCTACAAACACTGGCTGGACATCTATATCCACCCTACTGGCTTTTTCCTCTCACACTCGCTCACACACACACACACACACACACTCGCATACACACACAGAAGAATACACACAAACACACACGTACACATGCACGAACACAAACATACTGTACACACACAATGCAGACACACTCATACGTGTACACCTACACGTATGCATCAAATGGAATCTCATTATATGAAGAAAGGAGAAAGATTGTTTGTGTGGCACACATGCACACCAACATTGCACAGTATAGTGTTTCTTTGTGTCAGCAGATATCAGTTGTGCCTAGACAGACAAAGGGACCAGACAAGGATGCGAAATGGGCTGTCAGCAATGAGGATCAGTCTGTATTGATCTCTCCACTAACCACCACACTACAACAACTACAGTCAAGACACCACAATCACCACACTACTACCACCACACTACCACTACAGCCAAAGTACTACTACTGACCAGCCATGTATACACACCAGTAGTTTCTATCTCTTTCTCTCTGTACAGAGAACTCTACTGTAACTCTCTCTCTCTCTCTCTCTCTCTCTCTCGCTCTCTCTGGCTCTCTCTCTCTCTCTCTCTCTCTCTCTCTCTCTCTCTCTCTCTCTCGCTCTCTCTCTCTCACTTTGTCTCACTGTCTCTCTCTCTTTGTCTCACCGTCTGTGTGAGAGCATGTTTGAGGCAGCATTAGTCAGTGTAACGGCGATGATGAGGTGATAATGATCAGTGTTAAAGCTATAAAAGCTGTAGTGAAGTAGCTGTCCCAGCAGACTGTGAACGGTTATGGCTGTCATTACAACGCACATACATCTCTAACACCGCCATCCTTATAACACAGGAAGGCAGATAGACAGGAGACATGACACGGATACATCAGGACTGCGTGTGTGTGTGTATTGTTGTGTGTGTCTATTTCTGTGTGTTTGTTTTCAAGAGAGAGGGGGCGGACGAGTGAGATGTGCTCTAAAGACGGTGTCATCTTCAATAAAGGCTGACAAGGTTCACAGGTTCACTAACTGTATTGCGCTATTCTGCACCACTGCAGCTACTGTATCATTGTGTTTCACAGAACACAGCAGGCCAGTCAAGACCCCACTTGTTTATTTATGCTCTGGTTATATAATTTGTGTTTGTTTGGTTTCTTTTCCATATATTTTCTTAGAACGTGTATAATTGATGACTTGAGTCAACGTATTTTCAAGGGTTTCTTAATAAATATTTTTTTGCGATTGCATTTTATAGCCCCAAAGAATGTAAAATTCCAATTGGTGGTTCTTACTAGAAATTATTTCCTTAAAGCAACGTTATGGATTGACTATATTGAGTGTGTGGCATTTTAGTCTTCCTCTCTGTGTGTTGTGGACATGGGCATTATGGAAACATGGCTTTAGTGGGAGTCTGCTTTCTCTCTCTCTCTCTCTCTCTCTCTCTCTCTCTCTCTCTCTCTCTCTCTCTCTCTCTCTCTCTCTCTCTCTCTCTCTCTCTCTCTCTGTCTCTCTCTCTTTCTCTCTCTCTGTGTCTCTTTCCGGCAGATTTAACTGCAGGCGGTCAAAGTGATTCTTCTATTACTAACAGATGAGATTGTGTGGTTATCGGTGGGAAATGTCAGTGACTGCATAGTAAAACAGAGAGAGAGAGAGAGAGAGAGAGAGAGAGACAGAGAGAGAGAAAAGGAGGGAGAGTTCAAGCTGTATTGTGTCATTAACCCATCCTCCTCTATGGCGCTGGGATGGAAATTCAATTTTCTCCCTTCAAAGAAAGAGATGACACCATTTCATGAAAATATCGACGACGGAGAGAATGAAAGAAAGAGAGTAGAAGCCAAAGAGTTTCCAGTGATGAATATATACATACAAGCCAGTACAGTGGCATAGGGAAAAGCAACTGTGGACATTGCAATCCTCTCCTGTGACCCTAGTGGCATCTCTATATGTGCCAACAATTTTTTGTGTTCATTGTGATGCCAAATGTAGGAGTGACATGTACTGCAATGCATTGATACTGTCACTGCGCTATTGAAAACATCTTCTGTCAGAAAAGGTTTTTGATTGTCTTTGTTCTGCTTTTCATCTTATTTTAGGTTGGACAAAAAGACATCAGAAATCAAATGAGATGTGGTGGCAGACAGTTAATCTGGTGTGCGGAGCACAGCAGAGCAGAGCAGGGCTTCTGAAGGAAGGGGCAGACAGACACCTCCGGGCTGACAACACACTAATCTCTCCCGTCTCTGCCTGTCTTTCTTTCTCCCATGTGTCAACACTATCTGTCCCCCTGTAACTATCATTCAATACAGGCCATGTACACACACACACACACACACACACACACATATCGAGAGAGCAGTGCATTTGAAAAACATGTATTCCAAATTCAAGACAACTCCTCTTGGAACACGCTGTTTGCCTCTGGAATGGAAAACATGGAGGAAACTGGGAAACTGTTTATTTGTATCTGCTGTGTCTGTGGGGTGAGGAGTACAGATATGGACTGTATAAGTCCCAGGCTGTGCCTCATTCCAGAAACATGTTCCCTCATATCTGCCGCATGACTTCACTTATTCATTCCTATTAAATCTTCAAATAAGAGTGAACAAGGGCAGATGGAAGCATTGAACTATTGAAATGAGACCCGGTCAGAAGGCCTTTCTGTTAGGGTTATTTGTGTGTGGATGACAATGGAACAGCTGTGCATAATGTGGACAGTAGGGGCTAAACAGGGGATGCATAATATCAATGTATATCAGTTCTGCAAGTTTGAGTGGTTTCAAATGGATAGTAGCTTTACCTCAAAGAATGCACATTACATTTGCAATTTTGCATGTTGCATACACACAAGCGCACACACACTCACACACACACACCCTAACAAGTACACACCCAAGCACACAAACAAATAGGCTCTCTCTTAACCCCCCGCGGTGTCCTGATTTAAAAATAAATGTAGCTCCATGTAGCTCCACGTTCCCCATTGCGATAGTGATGGATAGCAGATCACCTGCTGCTGGGAAGGCCTCCTCTCCGCTCTGGGTTCAGGGTGTAACTGCAGTGTAAGATGGGGGAAGATAGAGATGGGGGGCTGGGGAACCACACACTCCTCTCCTCCATCATCTGGTTTACCGCTCAGCAGCACACTGACTCCTTGTTCTACTGAATAATGAAACAGTCTCTCTCTCTCTGTCCCTCTCTCTCTTTTGTCTATTTTTCTCTCTTACAGCCGGAGATTGCTTCGCGATCCCCCTCCCCCTTCTCCCCCACTTCCTCCCACTCTCCGGCTCGTTGTTTACGAGGGAGGACATTTTCCGGGCCTTGTTTTGGCCTCATACTTAATTCATCAGTTGCTATTTGCATTGCGCAGGATGTTCTGGAGGCTGTAGGTCCGGCATGGTTCAGCCAGCAACTGTAACTCTAAATTAACCAACTGCTCTGTAGCCTGATGTGGTGACCCAGCCCATACGTGAACAAAATTATTTCAATATATTTAACGTCACATAAAATGTATTTCAAATACATGTAGATACTTTTGCATCTTTGCTCAAATGCATGTAATGCCTGACAATATTCCAGAAATGCATGGCTATGACATTTAGGGCTCAATTTTAACAAACCTAACGCAAAGGTAAATCTAAGCGCAGGCGGTAGCTTTATAGGTTCAGGGGTGTGTCAGAAATATTTGGTTGCCTCAAGTTGTGTCTTTTATGTATTGCCTTCAAATCAACTCCAATTCCAATGTTAGTCTTGGAAGGTAGCTGAAGTCGTAAGCTGTTGTCGCTTCCTGAACAAGTGTTTTGGCTACCAAGTTGTCATGTTTTGCTGCGCGTTTCTGATTTAGTTCCTGGCTCTTGGAAATGAACTCCACCTATCACATGCGACTGAAGTGTCAGTCAACAACACGGAGAACAAATTGTGCCTCTACGCCAATTTGATGGTCAACTTCTGAGTCACATATGAAGGTGGTGTGAATAAGAGTGAAACTGTTATTTTTGTACTGCCTGAAAATGTGACAACCGAAAGGAGCACCTGTGATAACACAACATCGACATTGAAACTCAGTTTTGGAGACGGACACAGCTGGGCTGTTAAATTCACTAAGGAGAACAAAACATACCAAGTAGATACCATTGTTTTCTCCTACAATCTCAACGACACAAGCGTCTTCCCCAACTCTACTTCAAACGAAACCAAGTCTGTGACGGTAAAACCAATGATCGCCAACGTGGGTGTGGACACCTACTACTCCTGCAAGAGTGAAGATGTCCTGAAAGTAGAGTCTGTCACTCAGACACTGTATGATGTTGCTCTACAGGCGTTTGTGATTAACGGCAGCAAAAATGACACCGACACCGTATGCTCCGTTGACATGCCCTCCACCACTGTGGCGCCCACCACCACCACCACCGTTACCACCACAGCTGCCCCCACTTCTACCCCTACACTGCCCACACCCACTACTGGAAAGTACAGCATCGCACCCGACGTCAACAGCACAGCCTGCCTGATGGCCACATTTGGCCTGCAGATCGGCTACAAGCAAGGAGACAAAGTGGAGATCATCAACCTGGTGCCCAATATGACTAAAGTGGGCGGAGGCAGTAGGGCCAACTGCAGCGATCTCATACTGACATCGGATACAATCATCATCACGTTCACTTTCAGCAACGACGGCAAGAAGTTCCACCTGCACGCTCTGAACGTCACAGTGAAACCAGCCACTGGGGGCACCCGTTTTTGCAGCCAATACCAACATGTCCATTTGGGTGACGGCGGTAGGCAGCTCCTACAAGGAGCAGACCTTAAACGTCACCGACATGCTCACTCTCTACACTTTCGAGCTTCGCGTCCAGCACTTCGAAGTCAACAAAGGTGAATTCGCTTTAGCCCATCAATGTTCACTGGATGACACCAGCATCTTAATCCCAATCATTGTTGGTGCCGCCCTGGCCGGTTTGATTCTCATTGTAGTGATTGCTTACGTGATTGGTTGTAGGAAGACCTATGTGGGATATCAGACCCTCTAAAAAGCAATCTGTGATCATGAATCTGTGATAATGAATCCAGGAAACAGGTTGATCCTTGTGTGTCGGGGGGGGTCCCAAAGCCTGATCCTGGATGGCTGTCTCAGTGCAGTCTTTCAATTGACGACTGACTTGTACAACTGGATTAGTTACATTATAATCTCCTTACTTCAGCCACTGTTAAGAGCTGCTCTTGAGCAGCTTAGTCTAGCTTCGCTTAGGTTTAGACTTGAGCTTAGCTTAGCTTCGCTTATGTTTAGACTTGAGAGTAGTCTAGCTTCGCTTATTCTCAGGCATGAGTAGCTTTATTCAGGTAAATCTGAAAACAAAAAATGCTCTCCAGGACCAGGTTGGACAACCCTACCCCTGTTATTTGTTTGTAATTTCAGTTTTGTTTGATTTGCTTTCTTTTTTCATGTTGTAAAGGAGCAAGTGCAGGATTATTTGCCCTCTGTGTTAGCCAGTGCAATTTGTTCGAAACCTTTGGAACCAATAAAGGCCTTATTTATTGAAAGATCTCTGAATGTGATTGCATCTGTATCACTTGCCAGATGATTCTCATTCAGGGTAGGGACGCTTTTGATCAAGTAGCACATTTCATAGAAACTCCAGTTAAAGTCCTTGTGCTACAGTTTGCACATTTTCACGAGGAGCTGTGACAATTGGGGCCTGTGTCCTTTTCACTATGAATCATGTACAGTGAGGGAAAAAGTATTTGATCCCCTGCTGATTTTGTACGTTTGCCCACTGATAAAGAAATGATCGATCTATAATTTTAATGGTATGTTAATTTGAACAGTGCGAGACAGAATAACAACAAAAAAATCCAGAAAAGCGCATGTCAAAAATGTTATTAATTGATTTGCATTTTAATGAGGGAAATAAGTATTTTACCCCCTCTCAATCAGAAATATTTCTGGCTCCCAGGTGTCTTTTATTCAGGTAACGAGCTGAGATTAGGAGCACACTCTTAAAGGGAGTGCTCCTAATCGCAGCTTGTTACCTGTATAAAAGACACCTGTCCACAGAAGCAATCAATCAATCAGATTCCAAACTCTCCACCATGGCCAAGACCAAAGAGCTCTCCAGGGATGTCAGGGACAAGATTGTAGACCTACACAAGGCTGGAATGGGCTACAAGACCATCGCCAAGCAGCTTGGAGAGAAGGTGACAACAGTTGGTGCGATTATTCGCAAATGGAAGAAACACAAAGAACTGTCAATCTCCCTCAGCCTGGGGCTCCATGCAAGATCTCACCTCGTGGAGTTGCAATAATCATGAGAACGGTGAGGAATCAGCCCAGAACTACACGGGAGGATCTTGTCAATGATCTCAAGGCAGCTGGGACCATAGTCACCAAGAAAACAATTGGTAACACACTACGCCGGTCCCCCTGCTCAAGAAAGCACATATACAGGCCTGTCTGAAGTTTGCCAATGAACATCTGAATGATTCAGAGGAGAACTGGGTGAAAGTGTTGTGGTCAGATGAGACCAAAATCGAGCTCTTTGGCATCAACTCAACTCGCCGTGTTTGGAGGAGGAGGAATGCTGCCTATGACCCCAATAACACCATCCCCACCATCAAACATGGAGGTGGAAACATTATGCTTTGGGGGTGTTTTTCTGCTAAGGGGACAGGACAACTTCACCGCATCAAAGGGACGATGGATGGGGCCATGTACCATCAAATCTTGGGTGAGAACCTCCTTCCCTCAGCCAGGGCATTGAAAATGGGTCGTGTATGGGTATTCCAGCATGACAATGACCCAAAACACACGGCCAAGGCAACAAAGGAGTGGCTCAAGAAGAAGCACATTAAGGTCCTGGAGTGGCCTAGCCAGTCTCCAGACCTTAATCCCATAGAAAATCTGTGGAGGGAGCTGAAGGTTCGAGTTGCCAAATGTCAGCCTCGAAACCTTAATGACTTGGAGAAGATCTGCAAAGAGGAGTGGAACAAAATCCCTCCTGAGATGTGTGCAAACCTGGTTGCCAACTACAAGAAACGTCTGACCTCTGTGATTGCCAACAAGAGTTTTGCCACCAAGTACTAAGTCATGTTTTGCAGAGGGGTCAAATACTTATTTCCCTCATTAAAATGCAAATCAATTCATAACATTTTTGACATGCGCTTTTCTGGATTTTCTTGTTGTTATTCTGTCTCTCACTGTTCAAATAAACCTACCATTAAAATTATAGACTGATCATGTCTTTGTCAGTGGGCAAACGTACAAAATCAGCAGGGGATCAAATACTTTTTTCCCTCACTGTACTTGCTCCCTCCCTATCTTTTGTCATTCCTTTTTTGTTATTTTTGTTCTTATTAAATGTTTGTGTACATTTTAGTTCAACCTCTTGTTGTTTCATTCATCCACACAATTCATCGTAGCAGCGCAACATTTCGACTGACTTAAACATTTCAAATTTGCCTCGCTGCTCAATGAGACGTCATTGAGTAGCTTTGTTGATTTGGCTCAGGAACTCTTTTACTAACTAACCAGGATCAAGGTCTGCTGCTTTGCGCTCCTTGCTCTTTCAGCCCATTACTGATCATCCACTAGTCAGTCAGTAATTTGAATATGCAAATGTATGACTTGACTGAAGTCTGTGTGGCCACAACTCGGTTAAAAAGAAAAGCTGGTATTACTGGCATATAGTTCTGTCTCTAAGTTGACTTTACAAAACAAGGGATCTGTCGTTTATATGTTCACACACAGCAGTACTTGACATTATGGTTGCCACCAATGTCAATCTGTCTCTGTGACTTGTGTTAGCCCTTTGACTGACTGGCTCACTTTGGGTAGTGTGAAATCTAACAAGTGTTTAATTAACTTTGAAAAGTCCATGCCTAGTTTGAGGATGTAAAAGACAAACCTGAAAAGAAAGGTAACACAAAACCCCTCTCCTGTCATTACATGTTGGCATCAGGTTTAAAAAAGGGATAGCTCTGGTTATTTGCTGTCATTCAAACCTGTTCTTCCCAGATGGTGATATTCTTTTAAACATATAAATGCACAAAATTGCTCAGTAAGTTCAACATAAATTGAAAATGCGATCAGGGCTGGGGTCTATTCCATTTCAATTAAGTCTGTTTCAGTAGCTGAGGTTCTAATTCATATTTTCCTCACAGCTTTTTCATGAGGGAAATTGGAATTAGAATGTCAGTTTACTTCCTGAATTGACTTAAATGAAATGGCATTGACTCTAACCCTGCCCAGTTAACCGCTTGTAAGTCGCACCAATCGACAGAGTTGGAGAAAGGATGATTGTCCACAGGATGTGCAGTACATGTGTATATTTCTGTACAGTTAGAAGGAAAGGTGACAATGGCTAGTTGCTGTGTACTATCACGGTCTGCATGATGGGCCCCGTGTAGCTCAGTTGGTAGAGCATGGCGCTTGCAACGCCAGGGTTGTGGGTTAGATTCCCACGGGGGGCCAGTATGAAAAAAAAATGCACTCACTAACTGTAAGTCGCTCTGGATAAGAGTGTCTGCTAAATGACAAAAATGTAAATGTAAATGTAGTCCGTTATAGTTTGTTAAATGGCTTATAGAAAATAAATTACAAAATGTAGATGTACACTACCGGTCAAAGGTTTTAGAACACCTACTCATTCAAGGGTTTTTCTTTATTTGTACTATTTTCTACATTGTAGAATAATAGTGAAGACATCAAAACTATGAAATAACACATATGGAATCATGTAGTAACCAAAAAAGTGTTACACAAATCAACATATATTTTATATTTGAGATTCTTCAAATAGCCACCCTTTGCCTTGATGACAGCTTTGCACACTCTTGGCATTCTCTCAACCAGCTTCATGAGGTAGTCACCTGGAATGCATTTCAAATAACAGTTGTGCCTTCTTAAAAGTTAATTTGTGGAATTTATTTCCTTCTTAATGCGTTTGAGCCAATCAGTTGTGCTGTGACACGGTAGGGGGGGAATACAGAAGATAGCCCTATTTGGTAAAATACCAAGTCCATATTATGGCAAGAACAGCTCAAATAAGCAAAGAGAAACAACAGTCCATCATTACTTTAAGACATGAAGGTCAGTCAATACGGACAATTTCAAGAACTTTGAAAGTTTCTTCAATTGCAGTCGCAAAAACCATCAAGCGCTATGATGAAACTGGCTCTCATGAGGACCGCCACAGGAATGGAAGACCCAGAGTTACCTCTGCTGCAGAGGATACGTTCTTTAGAGTTACCAGCCTCATTAATTGCAGCCCAAATAAATGCTTCACAGAGTTCAAGTAGCAGACACATCTCAACATGAACTGTTCATAAGAGACTGTGTGAATCAGGCCTTCATTGTCGAATTGCTTTTAAAAAAAACACTACTAAATGACACCAATAAGAAGAAGAGACTTGCTTGGGCCAAGAAACACGAACAATGAACATAAGACCGGTGAACATTTCTCTTTTGGTCTGGATTCCAAATCTGAGATTTTTGGTTCCAACTGCCATGTCTTTGTGAGACGCGGTGTGGGTGAACGGATGATCTCCGCGTATTTCCCACTGTAAAGCATGGAGGAAGAGGTGTGGGGGTGCTTTGCTGGTGACACTGTCTCTGATTTATTTAGAATTCAAGGAACACTTAACCATCATGGCTAACACAGCATTCTGCAGCGATACGCCATCCCATCTGGTTTGGGCTTAGTGGGACTAACATTTGTTTATCAACAGGACAATGACCCAACACACCTCCAGGCTGTGTAAGGGCTATTTTACCAAGAAGGAGAATGATGGAATGCTGCATCAGATGACCTGGCCTCCACAGTCCCCTGACCTCAAACAAATTGAGATGGTTTGGGATGAGTCGGACAGCAGAGTGAAGGAAAAGCATTAAAAAATGCTCAGCATATGTGGGAACTCCTTCAAGACTGTTGGAAAAGCATTCCAGGTGAAGCTGGTTGAGAGAATGCCAAGAGTGTGCAAAGCTGTCATCAAGGCAAAGGATGGCTATTTGAAGAATCTGAAATATAAAATATATGTTGATTTGTTTAACACTTTTTTGGTTACTACTGTACGTGATTCCATATGTGTTATATCATGGTGTTGATGTCTTCAGTATTATTCTACAATGTAAAACATGATAAAAATAACGAAAAACCCTGGAATGAGTAGGTGTTCTAAAAGTTTTGACTGGTAGTGTATCTTTGCTAAATATGATAACTTGAACTCATTTGCAGTCCACATTGTTCTAAGTAATTAAATGGCTTCAATAGCATTCACACTGATATAGGAGCTAGGCTTACTGTAAATTACATTATGGCTGAGCATGGACATGCCAAACGTTGTCAATAAGCAAGATTAAATTAATTATTGATAAGGCCTAAAAAGATAACTTTATAATTCTAATCAATACGAAACTAGAACTTGTTTTAAACAGGCTATGTCACACATACAGGCACCATCATTTCTCCCTGTGGGCATATAATATGGGTTGATCCCCATCAGCGCTGCCTGAAATTAGCACTTTCAATCATGTTTTTAAGGACACACCTCAAATGTTTCCACCCTGCCCATCTGTGTGCAAGCGAGCTGATATAAGAGGTAAATGGCTGAACCTGGCGTTAGGGCTGGAAAATGCCACTGCGCCAGTTTTTACATGACGAAATTGCAAACTAATGTGCATTTGACATTAGCGCCTCCTTAACGGCAGCTGAAAATAGAGCCCCTAGTCTACAGTGTTTCCTAATTCGGCTTCTTAAATTACTCTTTACTTATTGATCAATGGAGATACTTTTTTGGGGCCACCAAGACAAGACTCCACTTTTATATCAAATATAATAAAACAAAAACAATATATAATAATATAATATGCCATTTAGCAGACGCTTTTATCCGAAGCGACTTACAGTCATGCGTGCATACATTTTTGTGTATGGGTGGTCCCGGGGATTGAACCCACTACCCTGGCGTTACAAGCGCCGTGCTCTACCAGCTGAGCTACAGAGGACCACATATAGTAAATGCTACAGTATAGTACAGTCTGTGATATAATTTACACTTTTGATTTCACCTAATTTTAACATTCTGTCATAAAGAGCATATGTTCAACTTCATAAAAAACATGTTTTCTCATCTCAAGAGGTATAAAAAATAAAGGATTATAGTAAGATCCTCTCTTGAACCTAATTAAATAATGAACAGAATCTAGTGCCCGAGATCAGTTTAAACAAAAATCATAGATCGTACAACACTCCACAATATGTCAAAGTGTAGGTCTAGGTTTTGTGCTTCCAATGAGTAGTATTACAGTGGGGAAAAAAGTATTTAGCCACCAATTGTGCAAGTTCTCCCACTTAAAAAGATGAGAGAGGCCAACTATGACAGACAAATTGAGAGAAAAAAAATCCAGAAAATCACATTGTAGGATTTTTTATGAATTGATTTGCTAATTATGGTGGAAAATAAGTATTTGGTCACCTACAAACAAGCAAGATTTCTGGCTCTCACAGACCTGTAACTTCTTCTTTAAGAGGCTCCTCTGTCCTCCACTCGTTACCTGTATTAATGGCACCTGTTTGAACTTGTTATCAGTATAAAAGACACCTGTCCACAACCTCAAACAGTCACACTCCAAACTCCACTATGGCCAAGACCAAAGAGCTGTCAAAGGACACCAGAAACAAAATTGTAGACCTGCACCAGGCTGGGAAGACTGAATCTGCAATAGGTAAGCAGCTTGGTTTGAAGAAATCAACTGTGGGAGCAATTATTAGGAAATGGAAGACATGCAAGACCACTGATAATCTCCCTCGATCTGGGGCTCCATGCAAGATCTCACCCCGTGGGGTCAAAATGATCACAAGAACGGTGAGCATAAATCCCAGAACCACACGGGGGGACCTAGTGAATGACCTGCAGAGAGCTGGGACCAAAGTAACAAAGCCTACCATCAGTAACACACTACGCCGCCAGGGACTCAAATCCTGCAGTGCCAGACATGTCCCCCTGCTTAAGCCAGTACATGCCCATCTGAAGTTTGCTAGAGTGCATTTGGATGATCCAGAAGAGGATTGGGAGAATGTCATATGGTCAGATGAAACCAAAATATAACTTTTTGGTAAAAACTCAACTTGTCGTGTTTGGAGGACAAATAATGCTGAGTTGCATCCAAAGAACACCATACCTACTGTGAAGCATGGGGGTGGAAACATCATGCTTTGGGGCTGTTTTTCTGCAAAGGGACCAGGACGACTGATCCGTGTAAAGGAAAGAATGAATGGGGCCATGTATCGTGAGATTTTGAGTGAAAACCTCCTTCCATCAGCAAGGGCATTGAAGATGAAACGTGGCTGGGTCTTTCAGCATGACAATGATCCCAAACACACCGCCCGGGCAACGAAGGAGTGGCTTCGTAAGAAGCATTTCAAGGTCCTGGAGTGGCCTAGCCAGTCTCCAGATCTCAACCCCATAGAAAATCTTTGGAGGGAGTTGAAAGTCCGTGTTGCCCAGCGACAGCCCCAAAACATCACTGCTCTAGAGGAGATCTGCATGGAGGAATGGGCCAAAATACCAGCAACAATGTGTGAAAACCTTGTGAAGACTTACAGAAAACGTTTGACCTGTGTCATTGCCAACAAAGGGTATATAACAAAGTATTGAGAAACTTTTGTTATTGACCAAATACTTATTTTCCACCATAATTTGCAAATAAATTCATTAAAAATCCTACAATGTGATTTTCTGGATTTTTTTCCCTCATTTTGTCTGTCATAGTTGACGTGTACCTATGATGAAAATTACAGGCCTCTCTCATCTTTTTAAGTGGGAGAACATGCACAATTGGTGGCTGACTAAATACTTTTTTTCCCCACTGTATATGTCTCTACAATGGATGGTTAGCGGTGTTATGGTGCGTTCATAACCAAGTGGGAAGTGGGAATTTTCCAGATCTGGGAAAAATCCACTTCAACGGCCCGCCAACTGGTATTTACTGGTTAAACCAGCCATGAATCCCATTGTGACAGGGGGAATGGTAGCTTGTTGTGTTCAACAGGGAGGGGCAATTTAATGCAAGAGTTTAGTTTTTCACCACAAAATACCAGAAAATGGCCAAAAAGAGTAGAACCAGCTTACCTGCTTTTACACTATTATTTTACTATTAGATGTTCAATGGTTCTTTTGAAATACATATTTAAAAAGGAATAGTTTCACCATATTAAAACATGAGTTCAGTTCACGTAACAGGGTTGACCTTAAAATGAGGGACAGACAAATGAATTCCTACTCACATGAAATAAATAATAATCTTCAGAAATAACTTGTGGTCCTCTGTAGCTCAACTGGTAGAGCACGGCGCTTGTAACGCCAAGGTAGTGGGTTCGATCCCCGGGACCACCCATACACAAAAATGTATGCACGCATGACTGTAAGTCGCTTTGGATAAAAGCGTCTGCTAAATGGCATATTATTATTATTAACTTTGTCAAAGCAACGAAATAACTAAGGCTTTACAATTATGGTGAACACTTTAGTATTTGTTGGGGTTGATAGGTTAAAATCTTAGAATTCTCCATGTGGTCTATATTAAATGGCACTTCATTTCATATAACAGGGTTTTAAAATTATATATTGGTGCATAATTTCTACTTAACATATCAAAGGGATACAAAAGACGCTCATTTCGTGGAATGACCCAGTACACGTTAAGTTCTGCCTGTTCGACGTTGGTTGCAATGCCCTCTTCAAGACTGTTTATTTGTCAAATGCACATGAAAGACATAGTCACTACATGACCAATAATGTATCATGTTTGTAGTCATTTTTGTAGTCATTTAATGCATGTTAGTGCTTTTGGTATGCTTTTGGTATGTGTCAAGTACAATAAAAATTCATTTTGACAAAATATATTGTAGCTGTGGCAGCCACACCTCCAAGAAGACTTGGGGCCATGGCTTTTGACATGCTTTTAGGCCTCCCATGAGAGGGTTTTTCATGCCAGTTATGTTTAAGCAATAAGGCCCGACGGGGTGTGGGAATGGCCTATAAACCATGGCTAAGGGTGCTTAGGCATGACGCATTGCTGAGTGCCTGAATACAGCCCTCAGCCGTGGTATATAGGCCATATACCACCAACCCCAGAGGTGACTTTTGCTTTTATAAACCAGTTGCCAACACAGTAAGGCAAGGAACTACACATTTAAATTGAAAATGTTGCTTTATTAAATAAATTCATAATAAATACATTCCGCCAGAAAAAGTAGTCTTAGACAAAAGTCTCATTGCTAGACTGGTTGCTATGCAACATAACCACAGGCGAGCTAGCTAGCAAGCTTACATTAAATGAATGCAAAATCCGAGCATTAGCGCCACTTCTAGAGTGACTAACACATGCCAATTATTTATTAATGTTGATCTGAATGTTGCCATTTATTGTGCACGAATGAAAAAATGGTCCCAAGTTATCGTTTGTTGTTGGCTTGCCCATGTTGTCATTTGTTGGCTCCACACTGCTGGAAATGGATGCCGTTCTTTTAGCTGGGGAAGCTGCTACTGTGAGAACAGTGCTCCACCGCTTCCTCGCTTCCAGATTTGGCCTCCAGTAACTTTGAAGAGAGGTTGCGAATCTGTGTCCTCTGACAGACAATATTTATCGTGCCTCTAGTCAAGCATCCGGCAGTTTTTGGATCATGGTGGTTCGGAGGCAGTGGTTTGCGTAAATCTAGACGGGCCAGCTATTTTACAGGACTTTGGCCACATTGTTGTGAGGGTGTTCACTCCCATCGGCTCTTTTGTGTACCTGAAACATATAAGACAAAATAACGTTAGCTAATAGTTAGGCCTACAAAACTAACGGTGATATTGTCAGGGTACATTAGAATGATTTAACTAGCTAGCTAACAGTTACATACCATATGTATCCATTCACTGGTGGGCAGCTTTGTCTCGCCCCTCTTTCCTTCACTTTTTAATTACGCAGACAGACACGTTGTTGCTCGTTGTGAATTCGGTGTCCTTCTGTATACTCCATGCCAGACTGAGAGGGGGGTCGTTGATATGTCAGTTCAAACCAGCTTAGTCTGAGTCCAGCGTAGCTGCTAATCCCATATTCTTTGGCATTCATGTTACTCACTGAACCATAAAAGTCATGTAGAATGACATTCAGCTCCTTTTTGTTTTATTTCCAAACTCACTATGTATCCCTTTTTCTGCACACCAGTCAGTGAAGCAGGTACAGTCGTAGTCAAAAGTTTGACACAAGTATTGGTCTTCACAAAGTTTGCTGCTTCAGTGTTATGAGATATTTTTGTCAGATGTTACTATGGTATACTGAAGTATAATTACAAGCATTCCATAAGAGTCAAAGGCTTTTATTCACAATTACATTAGGTTTATGCAAAGAGTCAATATTTGCAGTGTTGACCTTTCTTTTTCAAGACCTCTGCAATCCGCCCTGGCATGCTGTCAATTAACTTCTGTGCCACATCCTGACTGATGGCTGCCCATTCTTGCATAATCAATGCTTGGAGTTTGTCAGAATTTGTGGGTTTTTGTTTGTCCACCCGCCTCTTGAGGATCGACCACAAGTTCTCAATGGGATTAAGGTCTGGGAAGTTTCCTGGCCATGGACCCAAAATGTCTATGTTTTGTTCCCCAAACCACTTAGTTATTACTTTTGCCTTATGACAAGGTGATCCATTATGCTGTAAAAGGCATTGGTCGTCACCAAACTGTTCTTCGATGGTTGGGAGAAGTTGCTCTCGGAGGATGTGTTGGTACCATTCTTTATTCATGGCTGTGTTCTTAGGCAAAATTGTGAGTGAGCCCACTCCCTTGGCTGAGAAGCAACCCCACACATGAATGGTCTCAGGATATTTTACTGTTGGCATGACACAGGACTGATGGTAGCGCTCACCTTGTCTTCTCTGGACAAGGTGTTTTCCGGATGCCCCAAACAATCGGAAAGGGGATTCATCAGAGAAAATGACTTTACCCCAGTCCTCAGCAGTCCAATCCCTGTATGTTTTGCAGAATATCAGTCTGTCCCTGATGTTTTTCCTGGAGAGAAGTGGCTTCTTTGCTGCCATTCTTGACACCAGGCCATCCTCCAAAAGTCTTCGCCTCACTGTGCGTGCAGATGCACTCACACCTGCCTGCTGCCATTCCTGAGCAAACTCTGCACTGGTGGTGCCCCGATCCCGCAGCTGAATCAACTTTAGGAGACGGTCCTGGCACTTGCTGGACTATTTCTTGGGCACCCTGGCGCCTTCTTCACAACAATTGAACCTCTCTCCTTGAAGTTCTTGATGATCCGATAAATGGTTGATTTAGGTGCAATCTTACTAGCAGCAATATCCTTGCCTGTGAAGCCCTTTTTGTGCAAAGCAATGATGACGGCACGTGTTTCCTTGCAGGTAACCATGGTTAACAGAGGAAGAACCACCCTCCTTTTGAAGCTTCCAGTCTGTTATTCTAACACAATCAGCATGACAGAGTGATCTCCAGCCTTGTCCTCGTCAACACTCACCTGTGTTAACGAGAGAAGCTGGTCCTTTTGTGGAAGGGCTGAAATGCAGTGGAAATGTTTTTTGGGGATTAAGTTCATTTTCATGGCAAAGAGGGACTTTGCAATTAATTGCAATTCATCTGATCACTCTTCATGACATTCTGGAGTATATGCAAATTGCCATCATCAAACCTGAGGCCGCAGACTTTGTGAAAATTAGTATTTGTTTCATTCTCAAAACTTTTGCCCACGACTGTAAGTGCCCACTTTGTTTGTTTCACAATGTTCTTTTTGTTTCGGTTTCTCTCAAATTCATCTAAACGCTTATTTTCTACATCGGCATGTGAAACTATTGATGTTGTAGCCATTTTATCGAGGTGAAAAGCCGTAATGATATCAAGGTGAAAAGGCTAAACGTCATAGTCATGGTATACGTTCTCACATACACACGGCTAAATGCTGTTTTAGCCAATCAGCATCCAGTATCCAAACTACCCGGTTTATAATATGTGTTATGTTGTGTTCTGTGATTAAAGATTAAGCTTGTACACTGCAAATTCTGCAGTCTTAATGAGACAAACAAAAGGGTATGTGATACCACAGTTTAATTGTTAAGACTGCCATTTTTTATATTTGCTGTACATTTTAATGAATACATTTTTTTTCATACATTTAAATGTATGCTGGAATATGTTCTACAAAACATTTCCAAATACATTAAAAAAATATATTTATTAAATATATCGATAATATATTCTAGTGTGTTTCAGAATGTATTTTGAAATACATTAAATACATTTCCCGATGCATTTAACATACACTGAGTGTACAAAACATTAGGAACACCTTCCTAATATTGACTTGCACCCTCTTTTGCCTCAGAACAGCCTCAATTCGTCAGGGTATGGACTCTACAACGTGTCGAAAGTGTTCCATAGGGATGCTGGCCCATGTTGATTCCAATGCTTCCCACAGTAATGTCAAGTTGGCTGGATGTCCTCTGGGTGGTGGACCATTCTTGATACAAAAGGGAAACTGTTATGCATGAAAAACCCAGCAGTGTTGCAGTTGTTGACACACTCAAACCGGTGTGCCTGGCACCTACTACCATACCCCATTCAAAGGCACTTAAATATTTTGTCTTGCCCATTCACCCTCTGAATGGCACACATACACAATCCATGTCTTGAGGTTTAAAAATCCTTATTTAACCTGTCTCCTCCCTTCATCTACACTGATAGAAGTGGATTTAACAGGTGACATCAATAAGGGATCATAGCTTTCACCTTGATTCACCTGGTCAGTCTGTGTCATGGAAAGAGCAGTGTTCCTAATGTTTGTACACTCAGTGTATATTTTAAATGTATTTTGTTTTCATATGGGAGAACAGTTAAATTATTCACAGCCCCATCCTAGCAGATAGAGTTAGACCTGATACTGCTTCCCTGGATGCTCAGTGGGACTGGATCGTATGCAGCTATTATGCCGATTGGATTCTTTGACCGTTTATTTGTGTGTGTTTGTTTGTGTGTGTGTGTTTGTGTGTGTGCGTGCGTGTGCGTGTGCCATGCTGTAGTATACTGTAGAATACTATACTACACACTGTAGTATACCTCGACCATGTATAGTACTTACTATAGAATGTTGCATTATACTTTAGAATACTTTAGTAAATACTACAGTATTATCTGCAAAAAAACACTGTAGTAAATACTACAGTAATGTCCGCAAAAACACTACAGTCCGCAAAACACAACACTTTTTTAACTATAGTAAATACTACAGTGTATAATTTGCATACACCCTGACCTTTCCCCTCCCCATATTGCAATTTGTGTCACCCATAAGTGAGAAACCTACGTACCAAGTATAGACTATATATTGTGTTCCCTACAGGTTATAGAAAAGAGCAGAAGCACTGAACTTTCTGTTTAGACCCCAGTCCTACCTACCTACCTACCTACCTACCTACCTACCTACCTACCTACCTACCTACAGGTTATGGAAAATCTTTAAGTATTTCTCTAGTAGGTTTCCTGAAGGACAAAGCCTCCACTTCTATGTCAAATATAATAAAACAAAAACACTATAGTAAATGCTACAGTAATGTCTGCAAAAACAATACAGTAAATACTACAGTATACTAAAATCAGCAAAAAACTACATTATTACTATAGTATATATTACAGTATTTATACTATAGTTAACTGTAAATACTACAGTATACTTCAGTAAATACTACAGTATTCACTGTAGTGTTTTTGCGAGACTTTAGTAAATATGAAACACTACAGTGAACACTGCGGAACAATACAGTGAATAATACAGTAAATTCTGCAAAAACACTTCACTGAATACTATAGTATTTATACCATAGTATATACTATAGTATTTTTTCATGTGGGTCTGCCCCACATGTTACATGAAATGGCAGACATTTTGAAAATAGCTTATCTCTGTGTATGCTGTTCCTTCACCAACAAACATTGGACCAAAGTTGGTTGTGAAGTTAGTTTACCAAGTATATGTCTGCTATTGTTTTTAAAGGGTTGATGTAATCTTCTTAGCGACTGTATTTCAAAGAGGCAGAGGGTTTTCTCCTGGCTCTTCTCAGTATAGGACTCCCTGGGCTGTCTAAAGCCTTGTGTCTCTGCTTTGTCTGTGACTGCCAGAAGCACCACTCTGAGCACTTCACCACACCAACAACACATCACTAAATCTTCATCTGCTAATTGAGGCAAAAACGAATCCCATTTAGAGCCAATATCGATTTGATTTTCCTCTGTTCTCTTTTATCTCTTTCT